>NC_048595.1:37178668-37826168 GCF_003668045.3 Cricetulus griseus | reverse complement strand
TTTTACTTAGAGCAATTGAATCTCTGATAGAGACACTAAATGACTATAAACACTTACACTGACTTATAAAACTATCATACAGACCAGATTGTTGCTTAAAATCTGGAATGAATCGAGCTGGCCTAAGGTGGTCCAGGAAATATCTGTCAACATGGACAAGAATTCTCATCACAGCATGTATAACTAGCATTGTTGGCAGAGGTTTGCTACTGGGAAGGAAGCCTCAATAATCAAGAGAACAAGGTGCTGTCCACCAGCCTTTATTCTGATCAACTCTAGTTTTTATTTAATGAACCAGCCATGATGAAGACATGAAGTTTTATGAGGTTAAAAAAAATTATCTTCCCTCTCTCCTTCTTTTCCTACTGAAGCCACTGATTGCAAAGCTGTCATTAGTAAGTACTACACATCCACAGATTCTCCACTATTATTTATTTTGTTGGATCACCTCTTCCACCCATAGAAGAGCAATTCATCTTGCACTGAATTAGAAAATTAACATAAAACTGTATCTTGTAGAAAATTAACATAAAACTGTATCTTGTTGAGGAAGTATTATAGGCATGCTCCCCATGATCTCTTCTTGGGGCACTAGATTATAAATCTATAGTTAAAATTATCACAGCTGACCAAAGAGCATGCTGTTGTAAGAAATATGCTCCTATTTATAATTCAGATGTATGTCTACACGTAAGGTTTGAATGTATGCTTTCTGTAGTCATCAGATTGGTCCACCACTGACTCCAGCATCTTAGGTTTCTAACAAGGTAGCACATTGAACCCGAGGGAGACTGTTTTAAGCAGTTTGAACCATGTGTGAAGATAAAGATAAATCATTGTCTTAGAGGAGCAAGCATCTGGGTTTTCTGTTTTCGTTAAGTGCTGTAGCAACCTAAAGACGAGAAGACAACATGTGTTCTGAAATAGTCTCTGTCAGTATCCATTTGCCTCTGAATTGTGAAACCCAAATTATTGATCTTTGCAAGCGTTCCCCAAACTGGCTAGTAGAAAACTTCCCTTATTGAACAATAGACAGTAGGAGCCAATGCACTAGGAAAATTAGAATTAAAAAAGATGTCAGACAAGACCCTACAAATGGCTACCATCACACTGTAAGAAAAGCATTAAATTACTCACCCAAATGGGATTTAATCAATGGAAATGTCAGCGTGTCCTTTCTCCCTCCAGGTTCCCAGAAGCAATACCATGGAAGCCAATGCTGCTGTGTGATGAGAAAGGAGAAGGGAAGAGCTAAACTAGCAGCCAGCTCAGTCACAGTGCATAATTCAAATTAGTAAACCTGCGCCAAGCCATGGCAAGTCAGTACTAAAAACAGGAAGCCTTTATGAAGTCAGTCTAGCAGCTCTACTCCCAAGTGAAGGAAATCCCCTCACTTAATATTGCACAAAACCAACTTGTTTTTTTTTTTTCTTTCAGCTTTATTGACATATAATTAGTAAACTAGAACTGCCTATATTTAGGTTGTGCAAGTTAATGTTTTGACATATAAAACCTGAATTGCCACAATCTAGTTTGCACATGCATTACCTTGCATATGACTTTTTTGTGATAAGTACTCATTAGAACAACCTACTAGGCACATTTAAGATGGTATATTAACTGTAACCACCTTATGTATTACATATATAAAACTTAGTCATCTTGCACAGCTAAAATGTTGATTAGTTATCACTTCATTTTTTCCTTTTCCTTGTTTATTGCAAACAGGGCAAACACTAGTCTACTCTCTATTTTTATTTGCATGTGTGAGTGAGATCAAACATTTGTCTGGTGTTCACATCACATGCAATACACTAGACACCAGATATGGAACTACAAGATTTAAACTCTTCTCCTGTGTTTTGTCTTTCTTCAGTCCCATCAAGCCGTGTTATTTCAGTATTTCTTTCAGAAGGAGTGTGTTTATTATGTTTTGTATTTGCACAATCACAGCTAAGAGTGGCTTTGAGTCTTAGAAAAGACTTTGAACTCAGAATTTTTGGGGGCGGGTTTTTAAGACAGGATTTCTCTGTGGCTTTGGAGACTGTCCTGGAGCTAGCTACTGTAGTACAGGCTGGTCTTGAACTCATGGATATCCACCTGCCTCTGCCTCCCAAGTGCTAGAATTAAAGGAATGGGCCACCACCACCCTGCACTTAGAATTTTTAAAGGATATTATTCTTGGTAAGAACCTGGAGAGTCTGGAGATAGACTCAATGCATTCTGCATTATGGGATGGTCCTGAACCTGTGAAGGCCATGGATATGGTGTTATGGCTTGAATATAAAATGCCTCTCACAGAACCATGTGTTGAACACATGATCACCAAGTGATGGATCTATCTTGGAAGCCTCTGGAAACTTTAGGAACTGAATGAAATATACCACAGGGAGGTACTTGTTCCCAAATCCTTCCTGTCCCACCCACCACCATGATGTTCTGCCTCATAGTGACCTCAAAACAGAGGCTGGAAACCACTGCCTGGCCCCTCTGAAACTATCAGCTAAAATAAATATTTTCCACTTTAAGCTGATCAGTTATGTATTTGGGTCATAGCAATAATAAGTAACTGGGGATAACTAATGAAAATTGATAACATATACCTCCTATCAGGATAAAAAATTAAAACCATGTTATTATCTTGATAGATTCAAAAATAAACTTTTGACAAAATTCACCTACTTATTAATGATAAAGAATACTACTACAAGTATTATACAATGAATCTATCATGAATGCCATATGCAAAGTTATTTTTTGTTTTGTCTCTCACAAAAATGGATAGATTCCTCTGGGATAGGAATTTTACAGATCAGTTATCACTATATCCTGAAATAAATTCAAACTTTAGTTTTCATAAGATGTTGGTCTTAGAAATCCCATGGCTACTCATGGATGCTCAAATTCCTTTTATAAAATAATACATTCTTTTATAAAATAATACATTATTTGCATCTAATCCATTAAAATCTTCCCAGTGTTTTAACTTATCCTCAGATCATTGTGGTAGCCAATACAATGTAAATCTATAATACAGTTGCTATACTGTATTGTGAGGATTAATATAGTTCTCATGAGACCCCAGTAAGTTTCCCCTAAGAATGAACTATTACCAAAAGGAGAAGAATAACCCCATTAAAACCTATGTTGCCACATTTTGTCTTCCCCACACAAGAAAATAAGATCAGTCCATATTTGAATAGATGCCACAATATTGTAATAATAATTGGTTAAATGCTATTTGCATCCACAGATGAACAGGTGGGCATAAAGAGGTGCCTTTATTCAAGGGTTTAAAGCAGTCCTTATGTCTTAGATAAAGAGATGAATATACTCAGTGAAGGGACAGACTCTGACTTCACAGCCATTATAGTAAAGAGTAAAGATTAGGTATTTCATAAATTAGAAACCAGGGTGAGGAGGGACTCACAGACTCATGCTTAGGTAGTATCTTGGTTCATAAATGTAGTCATATCTAAACTGAGGACTTACTGATTTATCAACCAATTTGTGAACCATTTGTAGTATGAATGAACATCTTACTCATGTTCCTCAAGATCTCCTGGGCTAACAAGCAATTACTTAAGAGACTTCTAACAGGCAAATCTTCAAACCCTAAGCCACAGGCCCCATCAGTTCCAGTACCAAATGACCAGAACCCTCAAGAGACAGAGACTAGTTCAGTTTTGGCATTATTTGAAACAGGACAAGAATAGTCAAGTCTTTAAAGTCTTGTAGAACAGAGGAGTGGCTATGCAGGAAACTATGTGGTAAAACCTACAAGTATACCTATGGGTATTAAATTATGATCAAAGTTTGATATTTTCTTTAAGATTTCAGATTGGTATTGTAGTTTCTACTGATGGCAACTGAAGCTAATTTATAGATTATCAGCAGTTTGCTTTACTGTACATATAATATTGATTGTAAGAAGCAAATGGAATCCTTCACTCTCCATTCTCATCCATTCTACTTAACTAACCAACCATCCTGTGACCACCTCCAAGTCAATTTCTCTTAGAACATGTATGCATTACATCAGGAATTTCAAACAGATCTTCAGTAATTTGAACAAGGACTGAATTTACACAGCAGCTGACTTCCAATAAATTATTTCCATACAGTTTTAGAAATATACCTAATAAATCAACACACTATAATACCTTTCCCCTTTTGATCATGCTTTGGTTTGGCTACAGTATAAGTCTCTCTTAAAAGTCTGTGTGCTGCAGGTTGCTGAGACAGTAGAATCTTTATGAGTTGGGGCATGGTAGAAGATAATTAGGTCATTCAGTGTGCCACCCACAGCAAGGTTTGATTCCCATGGAAGCGAGTTGTTTTGAAAAGCAATCTGGCCTCATCCCAGTCTCACCACTTGATGTCTCACAAGTACTCCCTCAAGGGTGATGACGTGCATTGTGGAGCCCTTGCCAGAACTGAATTGATAAAGATGCAGATAGTTGATTTATAATTACCAGCTTCCAAAACTGTGAATTAAATAAACCCCTTTGAGAAATACCCAGACTCACTCGTGTATTTTGCTCTATCAACAGAAAATAGACTAGGTAAGACAGGAAAAGCGGAGTGGGGTATCAAGATGCCAATAGTTCTTGGGAAAATTTTCTTCTCCTGGCAACAAAAGAGATTTTCTTAAGTAAGCTATTTCTCTACCTGAAATATATGAAGTAGCTTAGTATTAAGTATGGTTTTTTTTTTTGGTTTTGGTTTTGGTTTGTTTTTGATTTTTCGAAACAGGGTTTCTTTGTGTATTAAGTATGGTTTTTTTTTCATTCATTTATTTAGCTCATAAATAAAGTCATGCACAATTATGATACACAATACAGTATGTTCACAATGGCATGGCTAAATTAAACCAATTAACATGTTATATCACATATATTCATCATTTTTGTTTTGAGAACACTTAAAGTATACTATCTCATAACTTTTAAAATATAGCATATTGTTATCAACCATATTTATCATGCTCTCAGTAGACCTCAAGACTTCACAGAGTCTATGCCTCTTGTGCAATTGCAGTTTTATATCCTTAAACCAATCATTTCCCCATTGTTAAAAGACCCACATTGAAGCCTAATAGCCACAATTCTTCTCTCTGTTCCTGTAAGTTCATCATTTCTAGGTTACACATAAAATTGAAATTGTGTGACATTTGTCTTCAAGTGTGTCACTTATTTTTTTGACAAGCATATAACTTTACTACTTACTAAAGATGAAATCAAATTTGCATGCACAGGTGAGCACTCTCTGAAACACCTTGGATTCATCACATATTTGAGTTTCAATTAGCATATATATATATATATATATATATATATAGAGAGAGAGAGAGAGAGAGAGAGCGCAATAATGGCAATATGTTATGCATCAATAGCAGCAACAGCTTCTCCAGGTTCTGCAGTCATTTGAACAAAATTGTAGAGACATCCAGCACACTCCATTTAAAAAACAAACAAACAAACAGCAACAACAACAAAGTAAAAAACAAAATCCCAGAAAACAGCGCAGTTCTGTTACTCTTGTGGTACTTGACACAATTTTTTTTTAATTAGCTTCTTAGTCATCATCTGGGAGGAAACCATTCTGAGCAACATCATTAAAAACAGCTCTGATAAAGTTTTAAGGAGAGTGCACAACTCTTAAAATGACAAGTTGGAAGCCATTGCTATAGCAATGGATGGCCAAGGAGGAGTTCACTTGAAAGTTTTGGGGTTTGGGTGTGTCCTTCAGGCATTTAAGTTTCATATAATTATACATTAATTTGCTGAATAGGATCTTAATGATCACCAATAATGCCTGTGTAGCATATCTAGTCATCATCTAACAGTGTTAAGTACTGTGTGTGCATTAGTGCTGATTTTGAGGACTGTCCTGAGGTATATCACACTGTCCTAATAGCGAACCCAGATGTTGATATAGAGGGAACACAAGTATTAGAAGTGTTTGTAGACAAAAAAGCAACTATTACAAAAATAACATTGTGTTGGTTGGGTAGTGTCAATAACAAAGAAAGATGATTTTTTTCTTAGTCTGACTCCTAAGAAAGTATATGGGTTTCAAGCACTGGCCCTGCCTCCTGGCTCTTTGATCTATTGCAGGAGTAGTTAGTGACACCCACAAAGGAGGTGATTTCCAACTGAGTCAAATTTTCTTTAAGGGAGTGTATCAGAAAAATTCCCCAGAAAAATTAAATCATCGTTGTGGCCCACAGAGCCTGAGATAAAGTATGTGGAGGAATAATTAGAATCAAGGCCGGGTTCAGCTCAGAGAAAATGGAGTTCTATTTAAGAGGTGGAACTTCCAGTGAAAAGAAGATATGGAGGACCTAAGAAAGACTCTGGGCCAGGCCTGGATTGTGCTGTAGTGACTGGGAGCAAAACAGAAGGGACCAATGATAATAGTATCTTATCATTCAGATGGCAAATGTCACTCCCAAAGGCAAGTATGCTAAACATCCGATCACTAGCCTGTGAGACTATTGAGAAGTGGTGAAACCTTTGAGGGTGGCATCAAGTTGAAGACAGTTGAGTTACTGAGATCATGCCCTTGAAGAGAATTTTGTGATACTAGCCCACTTTTATCTCCCTCCTCCTCCACATCCTCCCCTTCCTCTCCTCTTTCTCTCCCTTTCTTTCTCTTTACTTCCTCATGGCCATAAGGTGATAAGTTTCACTCAGAATTAAACGTCCTAGCCACACATCGCACCCACTGCCATCTGCTGCTTCCATAGGAACTCAAATCAATCACTGGAACTAACAGACCACAAACTGAAATCTCTGAAACTTTGAGCTAAAATAAATATTTTCTCTATCTGGGTTTATTTTCACATCTCAAATTTTCTATAAACAGAAAGCTAGCACATACCTCCATTCCATCTTTAGATATTCTGCCTGATTCCTTCACCTACACCCCTCACCCACCCTGCCACTTTCCCTGGATTGGTCACTACCTAGTTCTAATTGGTCCTGATGAGACTTGGAGGGCAGGAAGGGAAAACAACTGGACAGAACAGAGGGAAGTCCGAATTCTCACATATTCACTTCACTTCTCCAAGGAAGATTTATTTATCATGATTTTAAGGAAGTTTTAGCACTTGCTAAATCTCCCTTTACTTTTTCATTTGGTGAAATTTTTAAAATATCACAAACTCTTTTCTTATCAGTTCCCCAAATATGCTGTTCCAGGCAATGCTGGAAATACTTTTTTTTTCTTTTTTTTTTTTAATTTGAGTTACAAACACGATTGAATTACATGACAATCCCAGTTCCCTTCTCCCTCCCCTCCTCCCCTACAACCTCCCTCAACTAAAACTCTACCTATCACATATCCTTTCTTCTAATCTATACCTGACTCAACCTTTCTTCTCCCTCATGACCTCTGCATCCTTCCTCTTCCTCCCTTTTCATTCTCATAGCTCCCTCCGCCCTCTTCCCATGCTCTCAATTTGCTCAGGGGATCATGTCCCTTTCCCCTTCTCCAGGGAATAAAGTTTGTCTCTTTTAAGGTCCTCCTTGTTTACTAATTTCTCTGGCAGTGTGGATTGTAGACTGGTAATCCCTAACTCTATGTCTAAACTCCACATAAGAGTGAGTACATATCATGTTTGTCTTTTTGTGATTGGTTACCTTGCTCAGAATGGTTTCTTCGAGTTCCATTCATTTTCCTGCAAATTTCAAGATTCCATTTTTTTCTGCTGAGTAGTATTCCATTGTGTAAATGTACCACATTTTCTCTATCCATTCTTTGGTTGAGGGGCATCTAGGCTGCTTCCAATTTCTGGCTATTACAAATAGTGCTGCTATGAACATCGTTGAACGATGTCTTTGTTGTATGAATGTGCTTCTTTTGCGTATATGCCTAGGAGTGGAATTGCTGGATCTTGTGGTAGACTCATTCCCATTTTCTTGAGGAGTCACCATAGTGGTTGTACAAGTTGGCACTCTCACCAGCAGTGTAGAAATGTTCCCCTTTGTCCACATCCTCTCCAGCATAAACTGTCATTGGTGTTTTTGATTTTAGCCATTCTGACAGGAGTAAGATGGAAATACTTTTTAAATGAAACAATGGAAACATGGTGAATGACCAAATAGATGGAGCTATAGCCCAACATTCCAAAGACCCCCTTTGTCCCTGAAACTGGGATGCTTCAAAGAATCAGGCAGATACTGAGATCTCACTAACTGGCAGATAGACAGAAAGAAAGATTCTGTTGTGATTATGTTTCACAAAGTGAAGAACAGACTGTGTGTTATTTTCTTTACATATTGCTGTAGTAAAAACCTTACCTTACAAGAGACAACTTAAGGAAGGAAGATTTTACTTTAGCTCCTGTTTAGATGCAGTCCAACATGTCATGAAGACATAGCAGTGGGAGCATGTGGCTGTTCTTCTCACCGCCACATGTCTTGGAAGAAGAGAAAGCAGAAATGGGATAGGATATAGGGGTGGGTTATTAAGCATCCCCATCCAGCAAACTCACCTCTGTAACAATAAGTCTTTCTGCCAACCACCTGAGTTCTGCCCGTGGCCATGTTAAGGTCCCAAGTAACACACAGAGACTTATATTAGGTGCAAATGCTGCTTGGCCAATGACTAGGATTTCTCATCTGCTAGCTCAGTCTTAATTATCATAAGTCTATATATTTTATAAGACTTATCTTATCGGATACCATCTGCTGGCACCATCTCTTGCTGGTGGATCACATGGTGACTCCAGAGCAGAGACCAGGAGGAAGAGAGAAGGGGCGACTTCCTTCTTATCCTTGCTTATATATGAGTTTCCCTGCTATGTCACTTCCTGCTTGGATCACCACTTCTTTACTACAATTCCCAGAATCCTCCTTGACTCTTAGTCCCATCTAACTTGCTGCCTCATTGGCCAAACAGTACTTTATTTATCATCCAATAAGACAAACACATACACAAAAGCACTTCCCCCATTATCCCCTCTTTTCTGTCTAAATTAAAAGAAGGGTAACTTATCTTTTATAATAACTGAAGAAAACTCTAACCATAATTATCTGTCTTCAACTCCATCAAAGACCACAGAAGGATAATATACAAATTCTAGAATTGACAGAGACATCTTGCTACCTAGAAAGTCACCCAAAGTTCCTCTGTAACGTTGGGGCATCCATCTTCAGCTCATAGGCCACAGTGTGTCTGGCACACTTCTCCATTTCAGCAGGAACCCTTCAGTACTGTTCATCTTGTTTTGTAAGTTCAGCAGTCACTTTCTTGTGGGTCCTACATGTCTAGTTTATACAGCAACCAATAGTCCAGGCAAGAGCAGTTTCTTGCCCAAATGGCTAATCTTGCCATGTTGAAGGCAATACAGCTGCCACCAACTAAGAACTATGTATTCCCATCCAAAGACCTTGGTAGGATGTTATATGCAACTCATCTGAAGCCTAAATTCATCAATTTTTAAAAATTGGAGCAATCTCAGCAGAAACAAGAAAATTTAATCTTTGACTTTAAAATATGCAATATTTGAGTAAAGAAAGGTTAGCAGCTCTTGTAGAGAACCAAGGTTCAGTTCCCAGCACCACTTCCAGTAGTTTAAAAAACACTTCTAACTCCAGCTCCAAGGGATCAGTGTACACACACACACACACACACTAAAATTAAAGTAAGTTAAAGATATTATGCATGATGGGGAAAGTTTATACTTTGAATTAAAATCCAAACTATGAACCAAAGTTTAAGGGTAATCTTTTCTCCAGGAATCATGGAGAACCTGGTTTTTGCTGAGCAGAAAACAAATGACTATCTTCCCTGGTAATCCTAGGTTGTGCAGCACTGCCAGTTTGGGAGCTCCTGGAAGAGTGTAAGTTAGAATCTGGAAACATGAAACAAACATAAAATGCTTACAACAGCTTGATACATAAGAGCCGAGCATTAGAGAATGGCACACGAAACTGATTGTTGATTTGTCTAGCTGTGGGTTTGATGTTTCTTCTTCCTCGGTGTCATACACGATGAAGTGTGCTGAACCCTAACTGATTCTGTATTTGGAAGAAGTATAAAAATCTTCAATTTTTTCTGCAGTTTGTGGAGGGAGAGCTATGTACACAAACCCAGCCACAAAATCTTCAACCTACAATCTGCCCTGCCTACAAGATGTTCTGAGACAACAATAGCACAGACCTTGTGTGAGTGGCCAAACAATGACTGCATTAACTTGAGGACCATGACACCAGAGGGAATTCATATCCTACACTGCCTGGATGACCAGAAACCAGAGACTGGATCTCCCAGAGACCTAGGGTAGAACCAAACACTATTGTGAAAAAAAAATGAATGGAGTGATTCCTAATGATATTCTGCTATGCTCATAGGTAGGTATCTAGTCCAGTTGTCACCTGAGAAGCTTCCTCCGCAGCAGATGGGAGCAGATAGAGTCCCACAGCCAGACATTAAGGGGAGAAATAGTCTAAATTGAAGGGTCTCTATTGGGTCCGTCTCCTTAGAGCTTGGGGAAGCCTGAGAAAGAAGAGAAGGAAATATTGTAGGAGTCAGAGGGAATGGAGGATACCAGGAGAACATGGCCCACTTAATGAAATAAGCAGGGATCACATGGGTTCAAGGATATGCACCATGTCCTCTGCATATGTTATGGCTGTTAGCTTGGTGTTTTTGTGGGACTCCTAACAGTGAGAGTGGATGTGTCTCTAACTCTTTTGCAGGCTTTTTGGAACCCTTTTCCTCCTATTGCATTGCCTTGTCCAGCCCCCATAGGAGGGCTTTTGCCTTGTTTATTGCATCTTGTTTGTCCTACTTGGTTGTTGTTTCTTGGAGGCCTGCTCCTCTGACAGGAAACCATAGGGGGAGTGGATCTGGAGGAGAGGAGAGGGAAGATGATTGGGACTGGGAGGAGTGGAGGGAGGGGAAACTGTGGTTGGAATGTATATGCAAGAATCTATTTTATTTTCAATTTTTAAAAATTCCCAAAAAGGACACTCAAGGAGGGTACCAGGAAGGGTAAATAGTTAAGATTTCCTGCGTAAACTAGGAGGTGGGTAGAAGAGAAGGGATGAGGGATGGGAACATTAAGGATCCAGACGGCAAGTCGGGGGAGGTACTGAGAGGGAGAGCAATGAAAGAGATATCATGATAGGGGGAGCCATTATGGGGTTAGGAAACCTAGTGCCAGAGAAACTCCTAGGAATCCACAATGATGACTCCAGCTGAGACTCTTTGTAATAGTGGAAAGGATGCCTGAACTGGCCTTTCCCTATAATCAGACCAGTGACTCCTCTAACTCCCGTCATAGAAGCTATACCCAGAAACTGATGGAAGAAGATGCAGTGATCCACAGACAAGCACTGGGATAAGATCCTGGAGTTCAGTTGAAGAGAGGGAGGAGAGATCATATGAGCGAGGGGGTCAAGATCATGATGGGGAAAACCACAGAGACAGCTGACCCAAGCTAGTGGTGGCTCATGAACTGTGTGCGGACACCTGGGAAATCTGCATAGGACCAAACTAGGCCCTCTGAATGTGGGTGATGTTATGTGGCTTGATCTGTTGGGGCAGGCTGGCAGTGGGACCAGGACTTATCCTGGGTGCATGAACTGCCTTTTTGTATCCCATTACCTATGATGGGATGGATACCTTGCCCAACCTGATTCAGGGAGGAGGGGCTTGGTCCTACCTCAACTTGGTATCCTAGACATTGGTGACTCCCCAAGGGAGGCCTTATCCCCTCTGAGGAGTGGACGGGGGTGTAGAATAGAGGTAGGTGGGGAAGATGGATAAGGGGAGGGAGGAGGAACTTGGGTTGGAATGTAAAATGAAAAAAAAAAAACAATTATATTTAAAAAAATCCCAGGTCACTCCTGTCTTCAGCTCTATATATGGGCATTCCAGCTTGTTTAATTTTCACATGAACTCAAAAGCATACCACAGGGATATTAATAATTTCCATAAGAAATAAAATATATTAAGTACTCTGTGTACTTTACTAATGACTTGAGGTGCATCCAAAAAGTCATGTGATCCAAGCATGATAGTACATGTCTGTAATTGCAGCACTCAGGGGAGTCTGAAGAAGGAGAATTATGAATTCAAGGCCTACAGGGATACAGAAGAAGCCTATCTATAAAGAAAAAGCATATGACTCTAAAATACAAAATGGTGCCTTTGTTTGAGAATGTCATACAGGCATACAGTGTGCTTAAAGCAAATCTACCCCATTCCCTGTCTTCCAGCTCGCCCAAAACCACGCTTTCTTTCCAACTTCATACGCTCTTCTTTAAAAACACAGAGTCCATTTAATACCCCCTCTCTGTGCATGACGGTAGGGCCACCTACTGGAGTGTGGGCAGCAGCTTAGGGACGACATCCCTGAAGAATGATCTCCTTCCCCTTCCTCTTTTCTGACTCTGTCCCATGCAATACAAACCATTTCCATTTCATTTTCTCACCTTTCTCAGAAATTCTGGCACATAGTGAAGTTAACCCTCGTCTGAACTTGCCTATCTCTAGATCATTCAGAAAAGCAGTTTTCAATAATAATACTATATAAGACAGGAGAATGTAATTGCTCACCACAAGCAAAAGAGAAAAATATTTTTATTTCATTATTCTTTTCTAAAAATGGACCATATAATCTATACACGATTTGAGCTGAATTTGGCTAGACAACATTCAAGAAGCCTGGAGAACCAATCCCTGGGGGGAAAGGAAGCTTTAACATAGAGACGATGACTCACACACATTTGTCCAAATAGATCTTAATCTCTAAAACACGTGACAGTGACATTCAAAATTATCTCTGGAAAAATAGGCCTCCAAGACCCTCCTCCCTACCTAAAAATCTCTACATCACTGTAATCAAAATAATGGGCACAGTTAAAGACACAAACATGATCAGCTCTAGACAGCTTGTAATAAGAGCAGGGGTGCAAAAGCTGAACAATGGTCCCCAAATAAAACCTTAAGGAAACTTGACTAGGCCTCATCGTACAAGAATAAGAATAATAGAGAAAATAAACACAAACACTGAGGCAGAAGAACATGTGATTTAACCTTGTTTGTATCCCTGACATATGTAACAGATTGTGAGCTGGAGAATTATTGTATGTGCTTTCATGTGCTGTAAATGTGACATCCTGTGCTCAACATATACCCTTATTGTGATGTGTCACCATGAAGTCGTCCTTTCTTCCATACTAATGCTTTTGCTGTACAGTCTGTTTTGCCTGATTATTAAAATTGTGCTTTTAGTTTTATTTCATTTACACACACATTATAGTGTATCTCTCTCTCTCTCTCTCTCTCTCTCTCTCTCTCTCTCTCTCTCTCTCTGTGTGTGTGTGTGTGTGTGTGTGTGTGTGTGTGTGTGTGTGTGTGTGTGTGTGTGTGTGTGTGTTGAGCTAGGCTCAAATCAGAGGCATTTTGTATGCCAGGCAAGTGTTCTGTCTTTCGGCTACATCCCTCATGCTTGCTTTGTTGAGTTAAGATCTCACTATATGTAGCTCAAGCTGGTCTTGAATTCAAGATATTCTTACTTTGGCTGCCTGGGTGCTAAGATCACAAGGATACATTATAAATTACAATGAGAATATGTCTTGTGCAGGTGAGATTTTGAACTTGCTTTTAACCAGTATTCTGGCATAAGGAAGAGCTTTGCCTAAATAACTGTTAGTTTTCAGTCCTCAGAGAGCTGTTGAAGAAAGTAAACAGGTAGGAAAAAATCATTCCAACTGGGGAGTGGAGAAAAGAAATTGATACAAGAGAGTGCACATAATACACAATGGACTGTCTTACGTGTTAGGAACAGAGTCAGAGATGGGAGTGGTAAGAAATTTACAACCATGGATATATCTACTAAACTGAATTTGAACTGAATGGGTCTTGAAGAAACTAGGTGTTAGAAGAAATGAGTTTTTAACTGCATATGATGTACCCTAACTTATTCAACAAAGTACTTTTTATAGGACAACTTCATTGTTTCCGTTTCTGTGGGTATAAGCAATGCTGTTATGAAAAATCTGCATGTGCATCTTTTGCCCACAACAAATAAGTCCCCTGGGTGAAATTTCCAGAGCTTTAAATCTCTGACAACACTCGACTGTCTTAACTGAGGAAGTGTACCCTGGGAGTCAGTGAAGGAGACACAGCATAGACCAGAGACATTGCTAAGTGAAATTGCAACAAAAGCAACTCTGCCTCATAAATGTGGAACTAGCTTGGGTGAATCTTCAGACTTGCATCAGTTAAAACTCCAATTGAGCATTTCTCACATTTTTTATTGTCCTTTTCTTTTGTGGGGTGGGTGGGGGGGCTTGAGACAGGGTTTCTCTGTGTAGCCCTGGCTGTCCTGGAACATGCTCTGTAGACCAGGAGGGTCTCTAACTCATGGAGATCTGCCTGTCCCTGCCTCCTGATATTATTATCCTTTAATGCTTCCTTTGGATTTCTCAAACTCCTGACAAGCACAGTAAGATCCTGTCCCTCCAAAAGCATGTGCTGGATGCATTGCTCATAAACCTCTGCCAAACTCTAGTTGAGTGCATTCCAGAAACCATCCCATGCCAATGTATCCACTAAGGGAAATGGCATGCCCCCCCCCATTCAAGAAGATGGCAGGTAGCTATCTGCCCACATTGTCACCTGATGAGGATGTGGAGCCCCTCCATGATTGCAGAGAAATTACAAAAGAGATTTTTTTTTCTTCTCATGGCCAGACTTAAAGGATGAGCAACTTCTCAATTCAAATATGATATGGAACATTTTACTGATAGAAGCTGGAGCACAAGCAGGGGCAATAGTAATCCCAGCACTCGGGAGGCAGAGAGAGGCAGGTGGATCTCTGTGAGTTTGAGACCAGCCTGGTCTACAGAATGAGTTCCAGGACAGGCTCCAAAGCTACACAGAGAAACCCTGTCTCAAAAAAATAAAAAAAGGAGGGATAAGCCCCTCACATCAAGAGATTCAAAACTGAAATATATTGAGAATCAGGACTGCTTGCCTGCAAGAAGAAATTAAAAACAGACCCCAAGTCTTATAGCTCCTGGAAGCTGTTTGGGGGTTCCAGGGCTGTTACAGTGGTGTACTGCCCAGTTCCCACAAGCCCAAGATCAAGTCCACAAAGACAACCCCACATTGTCCCTTCCCATTGTCCCTTAAGAAGGTACATTTTTTGTGCTCTCAAAGCTCTACCTCTCCCATCTAAGTCAGAAGAAAGAAAATGAATAACCAATTAGGCGGACTAGCTGTTTACCACAGATAAAAATAAATAAATAATTTCAGAAATGACAGCCCCCAGCCTAGTCTGGAAGGCTCAGAAAGAGACCCAGCTGGAGAAAACTTCCCTACGAGAGTTGTTACAAAAATATTTGGTTGTCCCAAGGCTGCCAACACTGACCCAGGGAGCTACCAAAGCCTGTCTACAACATGTTGGAACAATCTCAAGCAGGGACCAAAGACATCACACTGACGGGGAAAAAAAAAAAAAACGGAGTCCTGGAGTCCTGCACATCTAAACATGCAGAAGCAGAATTTACTGACCTTGCAGAGGGCACTAATGCTTGCTGGTTATGGTGTGCACATTTCAGGTTGGATAGAATTCACCTACAAAATTCACCTGCACAGAGAATTAGCTTGGAGCTGGAGCTTGCATACCCAGCACCACCAACAATCTTCATGCATGACTGAAAAAATAATAAGGACTTTTAAAGTGACACTAGCTAGTGCCTGGAATGGGTTACATCTAATTGACTCGTTGACCCAGGTAACCCCATGGAAACCCCCAAATAATCCAGGTTATTGCTAAGGTTGTTAGTTGTTCTCCCCTGCTGATAGGACCCTGTTGCTGAAGACAATGACTATGTTAACCCATTGAATACAGAGAGGCAGAGATGGTACCTACCTAGAATCTTCACCTCTACTGACCAGTTTTCATGGTCCTCGAAGGTACTCTGAACTTTACCAGAGAAAAAAGGTAAACACCAACCCAGCTATAAACCCTGCCATCTGAACAGATTTAAGGGCCACTCATTAGAGATGAGCCAATACCTGACATTTCTCAGGTGGCCAAAAACCTGAGACTAGATAGGCCATGGGCTAGGAGAAGACCAAATACTACTATTCTGATTTTTTAAAAAACAGCAATCTAATGATTCCTAATGGCATTTGGTTATAACCCTTAGATCAGAGTCTTGCTCAGCCACAACCAGAGAAGTTTCCTCCTGCAATACATTCAAAAAATACAGAGACCCACAATTGGACAATGTGCACAGTGTGGGAGATCTTGAAACACTCAGTCCTAAGTAGGATGTCTCCATCAAACCCTCAGGGCTCAAGAATATTTGTGGAAGAGGAGGCAGAAAGATTGTTAAGAGCCAGGGAGAATGGAAGACACCAAGAAAACAAGGTCTTCTAGACACAACAGGGCTGCCTCACATATGAACTCACATGCACTGTGGCAGCATGTGCAGGCCCTGCACAGGACCAAGCCAGACTGGGGTACCGGCTCTCCTTTTCAAATTGTGTCTGGCCACCCACCTCCACTGCTCCCAAAGGACTCCATGGACCTCAGAAAGTAGGAACACACCTGCCCTCAGCAATTCTTAAAAGACTGTGTTGACACTGCAGAGAAAATTTCCCAACCCTCACCACTCCTCAGCTCTTAAAGTTGAAGGTATTAAAGTGTGAATACAGCACACACACACACACACACACACACACACACACACACACACATACACACACCAAGTAAATAAATAAATAAATTTATTTTTAAATAAACTTGTTTGTTTGCAGGTTGCTTTGGCGGCCAGTTCTTGCTAAAGTGTATACCGGCTGAAGGGTAGACACGCAAGTCAGCTGTTATTGACTCTACAAAGCCTCACCTCATCTCCCTCTTTTCCCTCCCACTTCTAATTCCCATAGTTAATATGTACAGAGTCTCAAATCTTTCTAAAAATTTAAGAGGTGCTAACTGTCACTAGCTGCTGTTTCCTCAGAATTAAGAATGCTAAGAAAGACTCGGTTGGTTCTTGTTCTTCTCTCAGATCCAATATCAATCCCAAAAATTCATTCATGCCTGTCCTATCTAACGAAACCACATCTTGACCATTCCTTGACAAAGTTTCCTGTGAGATCGTCCTCATCATGTTTATTGCCATCTTAAATGATTTTGTTATTGGGTTACTTATTTTTCTCTCCCAAAATACAAGCTTGTGAGCAGGAATTTTGTTTGTTTTGTTCATAACACTGTATTCATTGCCTTTACCAAGGAATGTTAACATGAGGATTACTCAAATGTGTAAAGACACACTCATGAGTATGGAGAGGAGAGATGTTTCAGATCCTGCTCAAATCACAGCTCTCCAAGGCTGGGCACCATCCTCATCCTCAGAGTTTGTCCTAATTCACATCAGGTTCATTCATCCTTTTCCAAGGCTGGAAACTCAGAATGGTGTGACTGCTCTTCCTCTGGCCTTTTGCCATCTCTAGTTCCTATGTCCCTAGTTTTTTAATTATCACATCTCTGGGGTACATTTCATACTTCCTGTTTTTATGACATTCACAAACACAGTGTGATTATCATTCTGATCTTTACACTACCTTTTTAAAAACTCATGTCTGCTTGTGTTCTGGGGTTCGGGAGACTAGAATAAGAAACAGAGAGTAATACATATATAACTGAAGAAAATGAATTTTCACTACATGTCATAGAAGACAAAATTGGTGCTTTACCCAAGCAGTACGATGCCAAGAACATATTTAGTCCAAAGCCCAACCCTCTGTCAAAGGATTCAAAGAGGAGGAGAACTCTTTGAACTGGAGTGTTTCAAGCTCAACTGTGCTGCCTGTTTCAAATACCTGCAATTTAGAATGCCAGACTTGAGAGTATATTCGAAGGCTGTTTAGGCTGAGAGAAGGTATAAGTGAGAGATTGGGATGGATGGATGGACGGATGGACTGACGGAAGATGGACAAATGAAGGAGTAAATGATAAAATATAAAGGCTATTTGTCCTCTGCCATTTCTTGTAATCTTAAGTGGGTACCCCGACTTAGAGTCACATAGTGAAGATTTGGACGAACTCAGACAGAATCACATGCTGTGTTCCTTTGCACAGCAGCTGCAAGCTATAAAGGTGCCTGAGTGCCCTCTGGTGGTCAAACTGATACTGCATTTTTTTTAAAAGGCTACTGGGGCCTGTGGATAAACAGAAAGGTTGTCTGCACAGCATGATGGCTTCTGCTCTACTCCTGGTCAATGGTTGTCAGAAAGGAGGTTTTGTGCCTTCAGAGTCAAAATCTGCCTCAGTTTCCCTGATCATCACAGATCACAGTAACTTTACACTCTCTGACAAACACTGTGTGTGTGTGTGTGTGTGTGTGTGTGTGTGTGTGTGTGTGTGTGTCCTTTAGAGCTTTATGGTACCAATGCAGAGCAATCTCTTCCTTTGGCAGATACTATTGATGCATTCTTAGTCTGTGGTTATTAATGTGACTTGGCCGATTCAGCTTCACAAAGCACTTCCTGGACTGGAAGGAAGGTTCCCCATCCATCACCTGCCTCTCCCTTGCCAGGACAGGAACACCCTAAACATCTCTGAAATGTTATCTCTATCCTTTTCAAAACCAGACTCTCACTTTTGGAAGATCACATCCTATCATCCCTGGGCCACTTGATCTTTTTTTGTTTGTTTGTTTTTTTTGAGACAGAGTTTCTCTGTGCAGCTTTGGAGCCTATCCTGGCACTCGCTCTGGAGACCAGGCTGGCCTCGAACTCACAGAGATCCGCCTGCCTCTGCCTCCCGAGTGCTGGGATTAAAGGCATGCACCACCAATGCCCAGTGCCACTGGAGCTTTTGCATGCTTCTGTGCAGTGAAAATCACTGTAAGGCATTACAAGATGTAATCCCAGCTCTGACACTTGTAAAATGTACAAACAACAGACACCTAGGCAAATTATTGAACCACTTTGGAACCTGATTTCCCAGCTTGTAAAATGGAATAAGAAAACATACTTCATGGTCACATGGAAAAAATCCAGCAATAGTGTTTATTATTTACATAGAACCTAGCACACTCCCTGAAATAAAGGACTAAGAAAATGCTAGATAATCCTATTATGACCACAATTACAACTATGAGATTATTTCACTTATTTTTCAAAATGTTAAATTATGTACACATGTATGATAAACTTTCAGGTGAGATTGAAGTTAACATTTTTTTTCATCAAGAGAACCTTCCCATGCCTTCAATCTGACAATCATTGGATAGCTTGATACTTTGATACAGTCCTTTGATTTTACTCCTAACACTTCGCCTATATCATTCAGTTACTGCAAACAAACACAGGCTGCACACTGAGACATGGAATGACTATAGCGGGATTCTTTGAGGCCAACAAAGCATGTCCTTTGCACAGTGTCTTACTCCAGAGATGCTAAGTCGGTGTTGAATCCAACCCGTCTCTTGTTCTCTGACAATAACCCAGATCAGGCCCTGACAGACTGAGTTCACTTGAGGGCACTGCAAACTCTTCCTGCCACATAGTGTTCTCAGAAAAGCCAGGGAGGGGAGCTATTACAGGCAGATAGGCCTTGAGCAATAAAAAGAAAAAGTCGTGCAACCTGCTTGCAAGTTCAGGTGTCTGCAGCACGGCATCTGGCATTGGGTAGCACTCAATCAGGGGTGGTTCTTGATGCTGACATTGTTCCGTGCGGTTTCTCCTTAATATGATCCAGAGCTCATGACATCTGGATGCAGCCCCATCTGGGCCCAGTTAGCCATCTCGTGTGAATGCTTACTCAGTGACCGGAGAGAGGGTGGGAGGACTCGGGGCAGAAGTCTAAAATGTGCTTCACACATTTCCTCTTTCTGCACATGGCTTTCCCAAAGCACCTCAGAACAGCGTCTGCCCTCTGAACAATGCTAATAGGAACAGCTTTCTCGAAACAGCTCCACTTATCTCAAGAATAGCTGCCCACATTTCAACCTGTCTTTTCTTTGCCTGTTCTCCATCAGTGTTAAGTTTCATGCAAGGACTCGGAGAGAAGTAACAGCAAAGGGGATGCAGTGATAGTGCTTGAGGCTGTGAAACATCCCTTGAAGGTGTCTCTCTTTCTCTACAGTGAGCCCATCTTTGCTCCATGCATAATACATGCTGAGACAAGCTTAGCAAAATGGTCATTTAAAAGAATGGTACCACTGCTACTCCGAATGTCCAGAGTGTGGCTTTCCTTCTAATGCACACTTAATTACATTACAGGCATGGAGAATAAATCAGATCCCTCTGGCCTATTGTTGAGGTCTCCTTATGGATACAAACAACCACATCTATGTCTGGATTTATGGGTGGCGAATGTCAGCCCATTGTCCTGATTGTGAAATAGCATCGTCTGTTACAGAACACAGGTTATATGCAGTGAAATCCCTCAGAAACAGTCTCTGATTCAGAGGCAATAGCAGCCAGATGGGTCTCCCCTAAAATAGCTCCACTGTTTCTAAGCCTCCCCTGCCACCCTGGAACCACTTAAAGAGCTTCTAGAAGCAAATTTTGTTACATTTCAACTTACTTATTTTTGTGTGTGCATGTGTTGGGGAGGGGGCTGTGTATATCATGATGCTTGTGTGTGAAGGTCGAAGGATGATTCATAGGAGTGGATTCTTTCTTTCCACCATGTGGCTCCCCGGGATGAAACTCATGTCTTCAGACTTGGCATCAGGCACTCTTACCAGCTGAGCCACCTCATTCACAGCCCCTAAGTTTTGTAAAAAAAACAACAACAACAACAAAAATTGTTGTACATGCTCCCGCTTCAGACATGTTGAGACAATATCCCTTGAGTCGAGATCCGGTTGTCAGTCCTTGTAAACCTCCCAGATGATTGATAAATGCAGCCTGGAATGAACACGGCCAGCATAGCCCAACCCCGTGATTATGCAGCCAGAGGCTTGGAGGCCCCACAGCTGACAGTGACTTGTGCACAAATCTCAGATGTGTCATGGGGTGCTGGGTATAATTCACACCTGCCTATTAGGTTCCATCCAGCTTCCAGGTCTCTACTTGATCCACTTATTCATCAGAGAGAGTTATGTGGAGTGGAGCACCTACAGCACTCCAGAAACCCTATTCCTAAAATACTCGTCTACCTCTTGGATCCACCACACTTTCTCAGTGCAGTGGTTTTTCTTTCATTACTGAAAGTCATTGCACACAGACCAGAAGAATAATTGCTATTTACAAAAGTACTGCACAAAAAGGTTCCAGCATTTAATGGTAATGAGTTATACATTCCAAAACAGCTAGATAAGAGGATTTCTCATACTCCCACCCTCTGCCCGCTGAACAATTCTAATTGAAATAAAGGTATGAGGGAATAATTCCTCCACAAATTCCTCCGATAGGATCATGAAATATGCATGCATGTGTCACAGTATCACACTACAGTCATAAATATTGACAATTACTCTAACGTTTTAGATTTAGGGTTCTTTTAAAGACTTTTCTGACCACCAGAGGGAGCCAAACACCTCCCTCTTTTGTAGTAAAGCCACAGGTTGAAGAAATCAAAGAGGGAACAAGGAGGTAGCCGGCCTGCCAGCTTAGTGAGGGTCATTAGACATGTCCCCTGAGTAACCTTTCAGTCCTGAGAGGCTGTTATTCACCCTGAAGAAGGTCATAAAACTCTTCAAACAGCTGGCACCATAGGCAGGCATACCTGGCCCTTACTAGGCTGAGTTTATATCTTCATCCATTATCAGTTAATTGAGAGAATGTAGCGTGAGGACTGAGTCCAATACACAGTGTGCCTGGAATATCGACAGCATAGCCGTGTGGGTTCATCTGTGAAGTCCAAGACCTCCTCCTCTCTCTTCACTTTCTTTCGTGTTCATCTGATTCTCTTTCCTTTTCCCAAAAGCTGCTTAACACAGGGAAAGCCTGAGCCCAGAGCTCCCCACCTCCATCCCACACCTCCAGGGAAAGTAGCATTGTGTGGCCTTCCCTGAAGAAACCATCCAATAAGCCTTACACTCTTAAAGTGGCATGTTCCAATTATAAGATGACCACTGCTTCAAGCGACCCTCTATCAGTCAGCAAGTTGAGGCAGGAAACCCATTCCACAAAATATCACATCTCCTGGACTTTCTCTACTTTTGACCTTAACAAACAACCCCTCCCTCCCAATCTGGCAAGATATCCCTCAGTTTGTGGTCTCCACTGCTGACAATGACTGGTTCAGTGTGGCATCCAGGGCTAAAGCAGGAGGATGCTCAGATGTCATGGTCTGAGTCCAGTGTGCTCTCACACAGACAGCAGGCACTTTGCTGTCTGCCCACGGGTACTGCCTCAGGGTACCTGATTGGTTTCTTGTGAATAGAAAAAACCTTGAACTTCCCAGGACTAGATATTTAAAGTTGATTTGGGCCCAAAGCCAGACCACCTACAGCAGCCCCTCCTAGGCTCCTGCCCCCTCTTCATCTGCCTCATCCCACTCCCCACACACGGGCTGGAATACCTCTGTTGTTTTGCTATTGTAAAGTTCAACTCTCTTCCTCACAAAACTGTTTGGAATCCAGCTCCTCGATTTTCTCCAAGGAAGTGCAAAGCAATCAAAATCCCATTTTCAGCTCCTCTCCACCAGAGTTGCCCTTGACCATAGTAGGAACTGATTTCCTCTCGAAGCTGAGAGTGAGAATTGGCAGCCTTTCATGCTAATGTGTCCAAGATGCCCTCCCATTGTCCCTTCCAACACATATAGATGTAAAGATACTCGCATGACACATACACAGACACACATGAAGACACACACATGTAAACACAGACTCACAAAAAAAATACAGACATCACACAAACACAGGAAGACAAAGATATACACACAAAGCACATACATAGCCACAAAACAAGCAAAAGACAGAGAGAGGAGGAGAGAGAGGGAGAGACAGAGAGAGAGACCCAGAGGCATACATGGACACACACCCTCTATCATAGAGCTAACAATTCCCTTGGGACAGTGAATCCAAAGCACAATGTCTACCACCCAGTGTGCAAGCTCAATAAATGTTTGCTGAACTGATCTGAGCCACAGGGGAGCCAGCCCAAGCAGCTGCCTCAAACAGAAATGGGAAAAATGAGTCCTGTCTGGATTTCCTGCTGATTAAATCCTCTGTAGAAAGTTCTAACAGGAAGACTTTACACTGTGCAAATATCTCTGCAACCCTCCGCCATTTGTTTCCCACAAAGCCTAGACTGCATCTAGAACCCCAGTGCTGTGACCACTTCTCCCTGGGATACAGCTTCATGGGGGTGGGAGAGTCTTCAGGAGCTTTCTAGCACTTTCTCTAGCTCTACCTAGAAAGTCTCAAGTGCCAGGAATCCTGTTATCAGACTTCCTGGGCAGTTCTGAAACCCATGTGTGTCTGGATCTAGGGCTCATGCTAAAAACCTCTGTGGCATAGGATTGCCAGCACCTTAGCAAAAGAGAGGGCTCAAACATGAGGAAATTCAGCCCAGCAAACAGCAGGAGCATAGTGGCTGGGAGCTAAGGCAGTTTCAGAGAAAGGGATCATGGTGCCAGAAGCTCCCCAGAGGCTGAGTACCACCTAGATATGGGGTTGTCTTTCACTCCATCTTTAAATCCTAGGACAGAGGCACTCTGGTCAAAGCTGAAGTTCCAGAATCATACTAGCCTGGGTTTGCTGCTGGATTCTGCCAGGAACGAGACTAGGTTATCCTGACAAGTCACCTGAAACTCTCACTCTCACTCAACCATCAGTGTGAGAGTAGCCAGATCTGTTTTGCAAAGGTTTTGTGAAAGTGAGATGCAGTTATTGAGCCTTCCCTAAAGTCCACTAGCTAGATATTGCCACTCCATCTTACAGAGGAGGACACTGTAAGAGGAAGATCAAGAGGAAGTTCAGCTTGTCACTGGCAAAGTTGGGACATGGGATACAAGTTTGTCTAACACATACACTTCTGCCGCTTCTCAGAACACGTGGTATCCACGGCCACCATTCTTACAGCTCTGTCACTGTGGCTAGGACAAACCAGTCTCAGGGTCCTCAGAATCTGTGATTACCTTGTTTTTCCAGAGTTCTTCACACCACTGCAATCCAACTCTCCTGGCCACCAATTCTCTGCCAGTGACAGTAAAGCCACCGTGTCCTTCCATATCAGTGGGCAGAAAGAGCTGTCCACAGCCTGGATCACCTTCCTGCTCTGAGGAGTGACTCTCACAGCTGCTCGTTGCTGCAAAAGCCAAAGCCCGGTGCTTCTGACCCAAAGACAGGAAGAATCCTGCTCTCAAACCTGGATGCTCTGTCCAGCCCAAGCCCTTCAGGCTCCTTTCAAACAGTCTTAGCTTCAAATGTGGCCTCCTTGGTTTTGTAACCTCTCTTCCATCATCCAAAGGACAAGTTCTTTCCCCACCACAGCTCTTGTCTGCAATGAGTTGCCTCAGCGCCACAGCAAAGGTAGCCTTTTATGACTCTAACAGATGGAGAGGACATAAGAATCACCCTGACTAGTTGTTTAAAATCATTCCTCTGCAAGAGTCCTGATTCAGAAGAGCCATTGTGAACTCTGGAAACTCCTAATTCTGGCCCTGGGGACTGTAGCGCTTTAATGCCCTGATTCAGAACCTTGGGGCAGGACACCAGCCATTAAATCTCAGCCAGCACCTCTGAGGCAAAGCTGACAAAGCACAGACTTCCACACCCATCGCCAGAGCCTGGTTCCCATCGCAGGCATACCACCTTTTAGCCATGAAGTTGACGCCTAATGACTAACCATCTGTGAACCTCAATTACTCCGTCCCTGCTCCCCCTCCTGCGTGGCTATATTTAGAGTTTTCACAAGGATTAGCTGAAGTATGGCTAAAGTATCCACTGAAAGGCCCAGAGCTCAGACAATCAGACTCTACAGTCTCTACACTGCATCTCCTACAGGGGGTCTCACAAGGCTCCCCATCTTCTTAATACACTGAGAAGATCTTGGGATGTCTGTCTGTCCATCGTCTGTCACCTACCTATCTCAACCCTTCCTTTTCTCGCTCCTTTCCTCCATCTTCCCCTTTAGGTGTGCTCTCTGTGGGGACAAGAATGGTTAATCAATATCTCTGTGTACTGAAAGGACACAGAAAAGTCTGACACACAGTAGAGACTCTGAGAATTAGGGGGTCTAATGAAATAGAAGGGAGCAGACTCCTAACCCTTGACTCTCAGTCAGTTCATACAAACGTCACAAAAATTGCCAGCATTTATGAAATGACTAGTCAGCACCAGGCCCTGCACGAGGGATACGGCACATCTCACTTCTGAAGCCTAGTCCGTCTTTGCAGGTGTGGCCTACATGAACTCTGAGCCCACCCCCCGGCATTTTGTTTGGCTGGGTTCTGTTCATTAGTTTGTAAACTTGGAAGGTGACTATTTTATAATATCTTGCCCAAGGTCTGAACTGGAGGACTTCAGAATCAAGACTGAAACAAGTATCCATAATCCCAAAGCAATAGCATCCTCCACACCAAAAAACCTACTTCCTCCCCAGGGCTTCTTTCCCAATGGTCAGGACTCCTGAAAGTCAAGGTGAAAGACATAAAAATCCAAGCCCAACTTGGGATCCACATGTTTTCAAGCCTGTCTGATTCATTCTCATCCAAACCTCTCTAGACAGGAACCATAAAACCACAGCTTTATTCCGTGTCCTCCCAGCCCAGCCCAGAGGCAGCCCCACTGCTCTTGGCTAGGAATATTCTTTCAAATAACTCATGTGGACATCTGTGTGACTACAAGAAGAAATAGATGGGTCCTGGAATGCCCCCTTGCTATAGATCACAACCCCCCAACTCCCTGCCCTCCCCCAAGCTGCCCAGACAGAAAGAGGTCAATGATTAATTATGCCAAGATAAACAGAGTTAATTTTCTTCCTGGATAAAACTAATTACAACTGTGTTTGTTTTGGTAGGACACAGAATTACTGTCCCTAGTGACAAATATTCCTAATTGAAAAGAGTGTTTGTTTCAAAGGGGTGGGGGCCAGGGTTGCTAAACAACAGTTAGGTAGTGCTTTTCCCATTTTTCATCTGGAGGGACAGCAATTAGATGCTGGCTTCAGAGGAACATGGGAAACCTCTGGGTCACCCTCCCTCAGACATGCCAGCAGCCTGGGCCAACCATGAGACACATCTGAAAGTTTGGAAGTTGAAGGCGGGGATGTAATTCTATCACTAGACCCAAGATAAATGGTAAATGGGTGTTTATTGGGGACGATTACACAGAAAAATATAAAGAACCGCCAGAGCATTTCCCTACTCTTCCTACCTGATCAGCTGACCCAACAGAAAGAACCCGAAACTCCTCTCTTTCTGCTTCTGTCCTCTTGAAGCCACACCCAAAGGTGTGTTTGGCAGCCATTTCAGGTCCACAGACCAGATGCCTACCAGAGGTGATTTCCTCAAAGAACCATGCCCTGTATGCTGATGACTTCGGGTCAACATCCTCTCTGGCACCATACTGAGGAGTTTAGACAGGAGCGTTTTGAATCTCATCACTCACCAACATCATAAATAGAAAATAAATGGGTAAATAGAAAAGCAAATTCAAGTTCTTCCAGCCTCATGGGTCTGCTTCATTGCTAAGTGCTGAAGGTTGGGAAGAGAAGTAGGCCATGGCCAAACTGGGAAGGTAGAGTACTCACCTGAAGGTTCTGTAGGAATCAAAGGAAAGAGGAAACAGTATAGCCAGTGCGTACAGAGCTGGGTGTGCTCCAAGTTATACTGAATCTAGTATGATTAATCTGAGATATCAGGGGAAACTGAGGCATCTGATAACAGATGAGGATCATAACAGATCATATTACCAAGGCTACCATGTCAATTACCACAAACTTCCATTACAAATTCTACAAAAAAAAAAAAGCTATGTCTTGGGTCCTAGGAGCTAATATCCAAAATCAAAGCACTGTCAGAGTCACAACCCTCCAAACTCTCTATGAAGGGTCTAATCTAATATGAGGGTCTAATATGGGCATGAGCCCAGTCAGAAGATAGTGAGTTGAAAAGTTGCTGTAATAATACAGATGAATCTCGGTCACACTAGAAGTCTGACCATAGAAAAGGTGAATTGGGGGTGCAGGAATGAATCTGTGATAAGGATGTTTACAGTTCTGAGATTTTACAATGCAAAGGCCATAGTGGTTACTGGGATGTTGGAGGAACAAGGAAAAGGGAATGACTTCATGGTTCCCAGTCAAGCAACTGAAATCAAGGAGAAGAAGCAGACTGAAGGGGACCTTGTTTGGAAATCCAAGTTGTGAGAACTACCCAATTGAGATTCAGAGGGAGAAGAGACATACACAACCCTCTGGAACACAGGTTTAAACATCATAAAAATAATAATCACAGAGGCAGGAAAATGACCCCACATGAGAAGAGAAAGTCTGAGACAGATACCCAAGGGGCCTGTCACACTAGGGATCCAAAGGAGGATCAAGGGATTGGACTGGAAAAGTACAGTCATGGAGGTTGGCAGACAACCAACAACAGAAGCCAAGATCTGGAGGTCTGCCTGCACCCAAACCAAGTATATGCACCCTCTATCACTATAGAGCAGTACTGAGCACTATGCCTAAATGCTGTGTGTGTGTGTGTGTGTGTGTGTGTGTGTGTGTGTGTGTGTGTGTGTGCATGTGTCTCTGTTTGGCTTAACTTTAGTGAGAATTCTGAACCTTCTCTTAGACCCACTCATTGCCTTGTGAAATCCAATTTTAGTACATAATGCTGTCAAGGCAGTTTAGTAACAATCTTCCTCCTTTATTCCCTGATCAGCATCAATGCCTCATCAAAACTCTCACTCTTCACTCAAGTTTGTGCAGATGATTACCTCAGATGACTCTTCCAAAGATCCCAGCAGGCTGATTCAGCCGGAATCCCATACCACACACAGAAGAACCTCATACACACATACAGACAGTGGGGAGAAAGACAGACAGAAACAGAGTAGGGGAGGGATGGAGGGAGAGAGACAGACAGACAGAGAGAGAGAGAGAGAGAGAGAGAGAGAGAGAGAGAGAGAGAGAGAACAGGTGCTTCCTCATAATATTTCTATGCCCTGGTCCCCTGCTCATTGGATCTGCAACCCAGCTTATCCCTGGTGCATTCAGAATGGAGCCCAACTCTATTCTCGGTTCCTTACTTTTGTAACAAAATTTGTCTTCACCATTTTGACTTTTGTCTAGCTCTGGTTTTCTTTGGCATCTTAGGGAACAAACAGGACCCAGAAGTTTTGATTTGCCTTGGGACTGAGAGAGAGGAGCAGAGAGCACAGAGATGCATCTGGAATTCAAGGGGAAGCATTCAGATGATGTGACAACAGCAAGGCCACATTACAGGACGGTGGAAGCATGGCCTCTGGAGACAGGCTGCCAGGCTGTGAATCCCAATTCAAGCAAACACATGTTCCACAAAGTTTGGGATTATTTGGGGACTCTGACATACTGAGAAATCCCCCCTTTAGGGTCCAGAAAAACAGCATGGTTTTACTGTGCTGCAAAAGTCTCAGGCTTAGCACATGCAGGCAGCTGCTGTTCTCTGAAATGGCCAAGTAAGGAGACAAGCTTATTCATAGTTAACCTGCATAGTTGAAAATGTATATGCCTGGGTCCCACACCTAACGCATGGAGTCAGAATCTCAGAACAAAGCCTGAGCAGTTGTATTATAGCTTGTGAGCTGCCTTCTAGCCTGGTAGAACAGCTTGCATAGCTGCCTCTCCTCATTTCAGACACAGCACCTGCCTCCTGGTGCACAGAAAAGGTACTGCAGGGTTACTTTGGTACTGCAGGGTATACTTAAGGTACCCTGCTACTCAAAAAGAGTGAAAGAGGTTGCTGTTGTCTCCTCTGGGCAACTTGCTCTCAGACCAAGACGAGCTTAAATCTTCACTCTGACACCCTCCAGCAATGAATGGATCCAGAGGTGTGCTTGAAAAATCTGGATATATTTCCCATTTCAAGTGTTGGCTTTCTCCCAGATGAGAAAGGAAACAACAAAAACCTTCCTTTCTTTCTCTTCTCAATGAGAAAAGTGGTTCTTGTTCTGCAAAGATATATTTCTTGAGGTGATAAATGGATACACAGTGAAAGAGTGACAGTAAAGATACAAAGGAGGAAGCAAGCATGTTTTGGTTCATTGAGGCTTTTTTCATTCATAACAAGGTGTAGTTAAGACAGCACTAGTCCTTAGACAGAGCAATGAGGAGTAAGATGTGCTCTGCACAAGGCCTTCTTGGTACTCAGCAGCTGTTGGTAGGAGATCAGATGAGACCAGCTTACCGGGAAGCCTTAATTCATTGGTAAAGACAAATAGCTCAGTTTTGTTTTGTTTTGTTCTTCTAGCTTCTGAAGTTAACCATGATCTGTCTGATCCCTCAGCTTCATCGCATAATATCTCCAGACAGGCCCCATTGTTTACCTGTCAATTACCAAAAGTCTGCTCCAGCTCAGTTCACAATTCCACCCTCATATCTAATTTCCCCAGCATTTCCTCTCCTGTTTGCCTAACCCAGCAACTCAAGTGGAAAGAATGAGAAGGGGGTGTGGTCTTCATGTGAAGGGGTGTGGTCTTAGTGAGAAGGGGTGTGATCTTGTCTTTCACTCTTGTTTCTCTTCTAAGTCCAGTACTTTTCAGGTTGAGACAGTAGAGGAAATAAGCGGCTATAGAGGGCACACCTTGTACAAGAGGCTGCTTGTGTTGGGAAGAAGAGCACTACTGGCCTTCCCCACACCCCACCCAACTCCCCCACCCCCACTTTCATCACAGCTTTCTGCTGCTGGTGGTTTCCATATGTCAGTCTCCTATAAGATAATGTAACATATAGAGTTAAGTATTTAGACACAGATACTTAAACTGTATCTGTGGCCATGTCTTTCTTTGTCCCATCAGTACTGTCTACCATGGGCTTCCTCTCTGACCTTATATGGTTCAGAGAAATCCAGGCTTCCACCTTCTTCTTTGACTTCTCCTCTTGTGCAATGTAGCCTTGACAATCATTAACATCATCTATGTTCACCAGGGGATGAAGAAAAATCAGTGAGCTAGGTACAAATAAAAACAATTTCTTCTTTCCTGGAGAATTTCACCTACTGTCCTTTTCACTACTGGGCTGCTCCACCACTCCCTGGCTGCAGAAATCTCTGGAAACAAGCAAAACCAGAACATTTGCACTTTTTGTCTGAGATGAAATTTACAAGGCAAGAGTTACCTTGGTACCTGAAACAAGCAGCAAACAGACAAGGTGTCAGAAACAGCAGTTTTACAGGCCCTGACCATCAGAAAGCAATTTCAATGACCCTGCAGAGAGCAGCCACAAATACTAGATAAATACTAGGACCATCCAGTATGCTGTCTCCAGGGAACTTTCAAGCCAGTGGCCGTATAAGGACATCTGAGTGAAGTCTGGAGGCTCTTAAATTGGGAAGAGAAGCTAAAAGTTGGGGAAGTCAATCGGCTAGAGCTGGCAGCACCAAATATTAAAGAGCTGCATGTAGGAATGTCTGCAGGGGCCAGCTTCATGGAAGTACTGAATAGAACATGCATGGCAGGGTACACTGGAGAACATTTGAAAGAACTAGGGAACATTGATGTTCTTGAATAGGAATATTGAATCTCTCCTCCCCCACAGTAAACGTAAAAGACTCGTAATTCATTGGCACAGTACTTGTTCAGTGGTGGGGAATAATTCCCCATAGGCTGCTCAGACATGCCAAACAAATCATAAAAGCAAGACACAAACAGATCAAACTGTTTCTAAGTAGTTTAATATATTCCAGAACAAAGCTAAAGGAGATTTACAGGACTAAAAAGAAATCTACCACCCAACAAGGTAAAAGTCACAGTTTCTGGCATCTAATCAAAGATTATCAGGCATGCAGAGAAGCAAGAAAGAGATGGAGCAGTCAACCAAAACACTCCAAGAAATGAGGCACATTTATAATTAGCAAGCTAAGCTGTCAAAATAAATGACAGAACTATAATCTATATGTTAAAAGGTTAAGTGCCCAGTGCTACTGAAGTTACAGATCTTAGAGGAGAACCTACATCCATTATTTTCCTAAATGGTCATAATCCCTAATTATACTCTAAGTATTTGCCCTTATGCCCACAGATAAGTGTAGTCTTTACCCCTCATCAAGGAAACCTCTCCTTGACACAGGCTGAGACCATTACAGAAAACCACAACCAATCAAAATGCAGAGCTGTGGAGCTCAGACCCAATGAATACATCTACAAAACACTCCCACATGGATGGTTCAGGGAACATTGCAGAAGAGGGGGCAGAAAGATTGCAAGAATCATGATGTCGGGAAGATCGGGGAGTTTGTTGTGAGATTGGGTCTCTTAGTAGTATCAGAAAATACATCCAAAAGGAACCACCATCATGACAGCCCAAATGTGAGATGAGCCAGCATGACACCAATGGACCTGACACAGTGGACCAGGAAAATCCCAAGAGACCTCATACCTGCACAAGAACTAAAGGCAACTGAACAAAGCTAAGAATAGGAGCAGCGGTCTTCCCAGGGAAGAGCACATCAATAGGTTGTTCAGTGTCACATGGTCAGATCTGAAAACAGATGCACAGGTAACATTATATGGACTGGAACAGGCTATATCTAAGAGTGTGGGGGTGGGGCATGAATTTGAAAAAGAGTAAGGATGAATATATAAGAATATTTTGAGTGAGAAAGGGAATGGTAAGCTATGTATTATAGTCTCAAAAATATAAGAATTTTTTAATTCAGTAGATACATAGGGGACAAAAGACTCAAACAGAAATTAGAAATGAAGAATACACTTTTAGTATAATGATAGAAGAAAAAGTATTTTGCTTGAAGATATGGAAATTAAAATAGAAAATAAACACAAGAAGAAATAAGACAGCAAAGTTCAGTGCATATAATAAAAGAGAAGATTATACAACAGAAATGACCCGTGAAACCTAGAGCAGATGTCTTAAGAGGATGAGTATTACTGACCAAACTCCAGCCAGGTTAATCAGGAAAATACAGGAAGACACAAATTATAAATTTTGGAGTGAGACAAATGATATTTCTATAGATGCCTCAAATATTACAAAAACATTATATTAGTTGAATAACTAAAATGGACCAGCTCCTTTGAAGACACAAACTACTAAAGCTCAACTTAAGATAAAAAGAACTTCAATATCTCTGCATCTGTCTCTGACATAATATTTATAGCTTAAAATTTTTCCACAGAGAAAACTCAATTTTCTTCACTGCTGAATTCTATCATGCATTAAAGAAAGGAACAACACTACTCCTACACAGAAAGTTGAAGGAGAAATGCTTCCCAACTCATTGTCTGATGCCAGCATTTCCCTGATGCTGAAACCAGATAATGACATTTCCAGAAAACTACAAACCAATGTCTTCCAAAAACAGATGCAAAATCAGAATTTTAACAAATCAAATCCATATTAAAATTTAACAACTAAAACCCAATGGATTAAGAGGACAATACATCAGGGCCAAGTGGCGGTTTTCCAAAGAATGCAGAGTGAGTATAACATTCAAATATCAATGCATGTTGAAGAGATCTGCTGCTTGGCAATGTGCATGCAAACTGTTGAGCTGTACATTTAAAAATGTTTCAGACTACAAATAGGGATAGCTTGATTTCCTTCACTACTTTTATCCCTTTAATTTCCTTCTTTTGCCTATTGTGAATGATCTTGGTTACCCTTCAGAACTTATTGGAAGACACTATTGAGGACATACTGGAGCAGTAGGACACGGCAAAATCAAGCTGGTAGCACCAGGCGTTGGTGGTGCACGCCTTTAGTCCCAGCACTTGGGAGGCAGAGGCAAGCAGATCGCTGTGAGTTCAAGGCCAGCCTGGTCTCCAGAGTGAGTGCCAGGATAGGCTCCAAAGCTACACAGAGAAACCTGTCTCGAAAAACCAAAAGGAAAAAAAATCAAGCTGGTAGCAACCTGGAAGCTACATCCTTTGACTAACTTTCACAGTGCTGCAAGATTCTATGCACCATTGTCAAGGGAGAAACATAATCAACAGCTGTGAACCCTTTGAGCTACAATAATGATATGTCTGACTCGACATGCCCACTAGTGTAATAGTGGCATGGATGTTGTGAAAGTAAACAACCACTTTATGCTTGTATTTGGAACTCATGTGCCATATAATCAACTGGGGAGGGAAAAACTGTGGATAGTCAGGTTCTACATTCTAATAAAGAATCTTATACTATTATTATAGTAAACAGACATAGTACTAAATTTCCCCAGAGTCCTCATCTTCATAGTGCATCTCTCAACCTTCACCAGATAATCTCTTTTCTGTAGTAGATGATGATCAATGCAGACTCACTGGTCAATGTGCAGAGTAAGAGACTGTGGAGTGTCTTGCTCTAAATGGGGCATCTATATCACACCCCATCCCTCAGGAATCATGGGTCATTTTGGATTAGGAGGTGAAATGATTGTGAAAGCCACAGGTAGTGAACATCTAAAGGAAACAGTATCTGTCAACTATAACAATGTTACTGCACACATGAACTCACTGTATTGATGACTACATGTGTAAAATCTTCACAAGATCACTCCAGGCAAGTGGAGGTTTTCCAAAGAATGCAGAGTGGGAACAGACTCATCAAAAATGGTACTGTTTCCAGACTCATCAAATACCATTCCCTAGCTTAGTAGATATTGGCGGTGGTTACTGGGAGAAAGTCAGTTTTCTTTAGTGATATGGATCCTGTTAGGCTACCCATGCTCTAATAGATGGACAGACACTCATGTCCATACAGGCATCACTAAGTAGACTCAGTGGGTTTACAAAAATAATACATAAAGCTGAGAGGCAAAGGTAGTAAGGGATAGGGGAGGAATTAGATGAGAGAGAATGTCAGATAAATTTGACCAGAGTGCATAATATTCATGTGTGAAACTCTCTAACAATAAAAAGTAAAAATGAGAAAAGCATTTCAACAGATATTTCATGAAAATTACATATGGATAGCAAATGTGCTTAAAAGGAGTGTTTGCCATTATTAGTCATTTTAAAACTGTGATGGAAAACATGACACACATGTTAAAATGGCTACAATTAAAAATATTAATGATTAGCAACTATGTGGAGGAACTGAATTCCCATACACTACTGAGAGGAACATGAAATAGTAGAACCACTTCAAAGAACAATTTAGTAACTAGTCCACTGAGGATGTAGGAATGCCCCTACATTGACTTCAGTATGAATGGTAAAACCCAACTTCATTTGTAATCATTTCAATCCAGATATAACCCAAAGGACCACAATGGGTGAGTAGATAAACTGTCTTATAAATGTATCCTAGAGCCCAATACCAGAAAGAAATGTTAGTAATACACAAGCAGAATAAATGATTCTATGAATGCTCCTGCTGGACATAAGAAGTCAGACAAAAGTAGTTTTTGATGGTAGATGGGTACAGATGAGTCATGGGCAATAAAAAAGAGGGACAGGGGAAGAATTAGAGGAGAAGATGGGTGGTGGAGATGACATTAGTCCAGTTCTCGTGCATGGAAAGCTCACTAAAATAAAAAAATTTAATTTGAAAAAATCTCACAAAAGAGTTACAGGGGCCATGGATCTATTCACTGTCTCTCCTTTGAGGCAAGTTTGATAACCGGAGACAATGTTATCACTTGTAAAACCGTACACTTTAAATGTGTTTAATAAATCAATTATACTCAGTAAAGTGGTTCTCTTTTTAAATAAGCCACAAACACTAGCAATCTCAGGTTCATATACACCCTCAAATCTCAGTCAACAGAGGTGAGCTCTTCTAGAAGGTCACTCAGGGGACCCTCTATTAAGCTGTAATCACAGGTCTAGGTTGACCACGCCAGTTCAGCATACCAGAAGCTTCTGACTCAGGGGTGATTTTCTCTCTGGCCCCCTTCTTCTAGGTGCCCCTTTCCTCTTGGTGTTTTCAACCTCTTTCCCTGTCGCTATTTCTCTCCATTTCCTTCCTCTCACAGATCAGGTTAGGAAATATCAGGAGAGGAGAGTTATTCTCTCCTAGCTCCTGCGCTGATTATGACACATCTCTCCAGCCCCTTGACTTGTCTACTTGTACAGATGTTGAGGTGGGGTGCTTGAATGCCATGGCGAATGTTAGGTGTGGCTGCAACATTTACTTTCCTCCAGGGAATTATCAGGACCCACTTGCTGACAGTTGCAAGACCACCTCCAGCTCAACTAGAAGAAAAAAAAAAAAAGACAAAACCAGTAGAGGAGAAGGGAGTTGCTGATAAACTCAGGTCACAAGTGGAGAGTGGGTAGGGGTGGGCCATGGTCCCAAAAAGCTTCAAGTTGTATCTTGAGCTACATTAACAATTCTTTAATGACTTCTCCCTTGAGGGAATTAAGAGTTGGGTCAGCCAGATCTTGAAGTCAGCAGAATTTTGACTTGGGCCCTTCCTCTGCATCCTTCCGCCCTCTTTTCTTCTTCCTTTCAACATCCACTGTTGCTGACCAGAGAGATACAGGCAGTTCTCTTATGTGTAATGTTTTTCCAGAGTGAACATAATTTTTAACACACAATTGCTTCGCTTTGACCAAAAACAAGTTAAATATTCAACTCCTGTTCAGTTCATGCTGGTTCAAGCAGACTTTCATAGTTCCTTGGATAGGCTGAGTACAAGCCTGAACATTCTGACCAAGGGTAAAGAGGCTGCAAACCTTGTAAGAGTGCCACAGAAAATTCCAGTAGTTTCTCTCTGTACCATTATCCAGTGCCTCTTCTTCTCTGTGTATTCCCACCGATTGGCCTCTCACCTCTCACCTGGCAAAACTTCTCTCTCCTCTTAGAGACTCCTGAGCAAGCTTGTAAGGATGACCAATCCCCTGGCTCCCAGCCAAGCTAGGGTTTATGTGAATCTTTACAAGCACATCTGCCAGTGAGAGTTCTTCCGGGCTCCCATTCCTGCCCAAATGGGCCACATCAATCACAGCCCAGGCTTCTTCCTGACAGAGTGAGAACAAGGACCTCCTTATTTATGACAAACTTCTGAGTGCTTCCCTGTGCCAATTGGGCTCCCTGGGAGAGGAGATGGTTATTAAACCAACCACCTCTACTGTGCCCTTCCCTTGAAAATAAGACCCCATTCTTTAAAGGGATGCTGATGCCAAGAAATGAGGTTAACACATAGGTAGAGAGGGATGGAGAGAGAGAAGTAAGCATCGGGTAAGCCTCTGCCAACTCAGAGTTGACAGGAAAGTCACCTTGTCCACTTTGTAACAAGGCCCCTAAGATCCTGAGAGGATTACATCCAAGATGAACACAGCCATCGAGAATCAAGACCCAAATCTGGTATCAGGTGTCCCTCCTCTTAATCAAAGGTCCTTTTCTGAAGCCATTTTCATGATCTGGGGAATTTCTCAGCAACCAAGGAGTTCTCAAAATCCTACTTGTGTCAATCTCAGGAATTAAAACTCCTTGCAAATACTTTCTTTTCCTCTCTTGGGGAAGTGAATTCCATGATGAGCATGGCATTTCCTTTCTTGGAACAGAAAACTGACAGTCTTATTCTAGTTGAAAAGGGTTCATAATGTAGGTAAAAGCAGAGCAGAAAGAACCCTTATAGTGGCCCTTGTGAGGTCAAGTTTATTAACTCTGTTATAGGACAGCACATGGAGAAACAACGTGCTGAAGCAGTTTGGCTTATCCAGTGCTAGAGTCCCTAGCTAATCAAACCTGAGTTATCTGAGAAATAAGAGACAATACAGAGGCAGGCTAAAATAGTACCTTTATAGATTAGAGTTAGAGACACGTAGCCTTGTTGTAGAGCCTTGATAGATGACCAGCAAGCCTGCTTCCTGTCATCACCAGCTACATGCATTGCCCAGCCTGACTTTACTCTAGTGGAAGGTAGACAGAAAGTCTATACGCTACTTCCTGTGAAGGCCCATAAAATCTCTGTGTTAGTTAATATTTCTATTGCTGTGATAAAAGCCCATGACCAAAAGCAATTTGTGGAAGAATAGGTTTATTTCATCTTATAGCTGGAAGTCCATCATCCAGGGAAGAACCTGGAGGCAGGAACTAATGCAGAGGCCATGGAGGAGTGCTGCTTACTGACTTGCTCCTCGTGGAATATTCAGCATGCTTTCTTATTGAACCCAAGACCACCAGCCCAGGCAGATTCTGACTGCAGAGAGCTGGGACCTCAAGTCAATCATCAAGTTTGGTGGGGGATTTTTCTCTGCTGTGATTCCTTCATCACAAATGATTGTAGCTTGTGTTAAGTTGACATAAAACTATCCAGCATACCCTGCCACATATAATTCTCCAGTTTTCTCTTTTCTTCATCTTTTTACTGAATGGCTCCAGAATATGGTGCCTTTGGGACTTTTCAATCTCAACACTACTGACCTTGAGATAGATAACTCTTCATTGCAGGCTATACAGTACACTATAGAGGGTCAGGCAGCATCTCTGGTCTCTACATACTAGATGCAAATAGTGTCTCCACTCTTAGTACAAGTAACATGAAAATGTCTATAGACATTTCCAAATGACACCTGGTTGAGGTAGAGAGAGAATAATCATCCTTGTTGAAAATCATTTGTTGTGGAAGAATTCAGAGTCACATAATAGAAGGAACTTGTTTTCTGAATGACTGTGTGGAAGAGAGTACATTCCACATTTGCCAGTGGCATAAGGAAGAAATTAACTTTACTGCAATTTGTGATCTGTTTGTTCAAAAGTTAGTCTATGTTGACTGATATAGTGTGACTATTATCTCCTAAGTAAACATTTATCCAACCAGTCAGAGAGGATTTGGAGCAGAGGCCACCTTTGCCAACAAAGAGTCACAAAAAGAAAGTGGGTTCAGGGTTTCCTGTCAGGAGATAGTCCTTAAAATAAAGAAAATAGCAAAATGAGCTCTATTTGCCCCCAAAATTACACAAGTTATCAGTCACCTAAGTCACTTCTCATCTACCATGGCAGAGAAATCTTAAATGTGATTTTTTTTCTTGCAGACTCTCTCCCCATGAAACCAGGGTTCTCTGCTGTGGGGGACATCAGCACATATTGTCCTTTTTTCACACCATAACATTTGGCTCAGTAGAGAAAATTCCCTATAGCCTACAAAATATGTCCATTGATTTCCCAGATTTCTTTTTAAACCTATAATGGCTCCCTCTAATAAGACATCTCTTTTCTTGCTCTCCTCTGCTCATCCCCTGACTGAATCTTCCAGAAATCTACAAGGATGACCCCCAACTAAGAATCCAAGCAATAGTAGAGAGGCTACCTTCAATGCCCTTCCCCTATAATGAAATTGAAGACTACCTTATATGCCATCCTAGAGCCTTCATCCAGTAGCTGATAGAAGCAGAAACAGAGATCCACAGCTGAGCACTGAGCCAAACTCCTGGAATCCAGTTGTAGAGAGGGAGGAGTGATAAGCAAAGGGGTCAAGACCATGCTGGGAAAACCCACAGAAACAGCTGACCTGAGCAAGTGGGAGCTCATGGACCCCATCCAGACAGCTGGGAACCAGCATAGGACCGAATCAGGCCTCCTGAACTTGGGTGACAATTAGGAGGCCTGGACAGTCTATGGGGCCTCTTGCAGTGGAACCAGTATTTATTCCTAGTGCATGAATGGACTTTGGGAGCTCATTCCCCCATGGAACCTAAATACATGGGGGAGGGCCTAGGCTCTGCCCCAAATGATCTGACAGGCTTTGATGATCCCGCATGGAAGGCCTCACTCTCCCTGGGGAGTGGATGGGGAGTGGAACACCCTCCCAGGGTGAGGGGGTTGGGGGGCATGGGAGGATGAGAGGGAGAGGGAACTGGGATTGATATGTAAAATAAGATTGCTTCTAATTCAAATTAAAAAAGAAAAAATATGTCTGTTGTCCCCTCTCATTAATTGTTTTAACTTATTTTGTTATTGAAGCTGAGGTTCAGCTTTGGACAAGGTCAAGAGTTAGTCTGTGACTCCAGTGAAGTCTTTGCCCCAGTCTATGAAGAACATGTGAATATGGTTTGTGGCAGAAAAAAAGAACTTGGTTAGAGAAAAATAAACTCCCCATCCCTGACCTCACCATGAATTCTGTACAGAGCTCTCATCACACAATCCATTTCCTTTCTTCATTGTCCTTTGCATTTACACTAAGTGACAGACTAACTTTTTTCCCACAAAGCTGTCAGGCTAACGATAAGAGTCTCAGTCCAGGAATGACACCAGAGAAAGGGAAAAAACTGGATGAAGTTGAAAAATATGGATGGGTCCAGGTTCAATCTGTCATTTATTGGTTATTCCAAACTAAGCAAATCTCTTTCCTTCTCCAGATCTGTGATCCCTCAACATAACGTGATGCTATAGTTTCAAAGTGCCCTTCAAAGTTTATGTACTGGAAACTTAATCCCCATTGCAACAGAGCTGGCAAGTGAAGCCTGATAATAAGAGATAGCCAGATCATAAGGGCTTTGCCTTCGTAGATGGATTGATGTCATTATTACAGGACCACTGATTCTGACAGTGGATTTGTTATGTAAGTAAACCGAACTGTCTTGAGCTCTCTCTTTGTCCTTCTGTGTATGTTTATCTTATTGATTGTTGAACAAAGTACTGTTTGGCCAATAAGGCAGCAAGTAACATGGGACTTGGAGTCGAGGAGAATTCTGGGAAATGTTGTAAAAAGAAGTCTTGTGATACATGCAGGAAGTGACATAGCAGGCAGACTCATATATATGCAGGGACAAACAGGAAGTCATCCCCTTTTCCTATTGCTCTTCCTCCTGCTCTCTACGGAGCCACCATGTGAGCCAAAGAAGACAGGATGCTTTCTGCCAGTGTCCTGCATAAGATAAGTCTGTTGATTATGGTTGATAATTAAGACTGAGCTAGCAGATGAGAAATCCTAGTCATTGGCCAAGCAACATTTGTACCTAATATAAGTCTCTGTGTGTTACTTGGGACCTTAAGTGGAGGTGGGTGGAACTCAGGGGCCTGGCGGAAAGCTCCCACATGGCAGCAGGGCTGGGGTGGCTTTGGTGGAAAGACTTATCGTTACAATATAAATCCCTTTTCACACATTAGTGCTCTTGTCCCTTTCAGCCTTCAGAATCATAAACTAAATAAGTATATGTGACAAGTAAGAACACAACACTGGGCATCTCTTAATATTATGGTGGCTGTACCAAGAAGCATTCGAGATACTGTTGGTATACCCAATAGCAGCCATGGGTTGTGGCTTCTCCTTCCCTGTGTCTTGACACATCCAAGTAGAACTTCAGATGTTGCAATGCTCTATAAAAGTTGCAGCAGCATCCAACAAGCTTTCTGGAATCCAGACTTTCCTCAAACCTCAACGTATTCATTCCACTAGAGAAAAAACTCAACTAGACAGTCATGGTCCTTTCAGTAATTATAGCCTAGAATCCTCAAGTTTTATGATTCTGATAATCTATAATTCTCTGGGTTCTCATCTAAATATCTGGTAACCTAAAATTCTAGGCATCTTAAATTCTAAAGGTGGGAGTCCAGAATTGTAAGTATAGCTTATTTGTTTGTATAATAGCAGTAACTCAAATTTTCATTGGTCCCTGTGTCCAAGAGTCTAAAAGGCACAACAAGTGATGTGAGCATACTTGGCCAACTAAACCACTGCTGTCAATCATCACTACATCACACCCCTTCCCCACACCACTTAGCAGAATGTGCTCGGCCTAGTCTGACCCTCACTGCAGTGTCCTCATGCACACTGAGCTCCTCACTGCTTAATATTATCATACAATATCTTAATTCTCCTCGTTGCTAACTTTCAGACAATGGAGAATTCTGAGTTTCTCACAATTTATGATTTTAGACATTAATAGTCCAGACTGACCAGTTTTAGATTCTGAAACACCATGATCCCAAAGCACTGTGATTCTAAGACAATGGACAATGCCAGAGTAACTGTTATCGGAGGATCAGGATGAAAAAATCCAGGGAGACCTGGCTGTGAGTAAGCCTGTGGGATGGGTTTCAGGTGTGAACGTGGCTGTAGGGTTGTAGTCCTAGGATGAAAGGGAGAGAAAGCAAACACTATTTTGCAGAACACCAAGAGTGGCCACACCATACAGGCATCCTGGGCTCCTGGCAAGCAGTGAGGACAAATTTAATAGCTTCTAATCAAGTGTGTTACCTACTTTACAAGTAACTATAAATAGAAAAATAAAACTAGGACTTTATGTCCAGAGTTATTAAAACTGTTTATAGCTATACATTTGGGCAGTTCCCCCCCCCCCGGACTAGAGGAGAGCTCTCTCACCTCTTGTAGGCAAGGTCCAAGCCTCACATCTCATAGGATTGCAGTTTGGAATGTTTGATTCTTCCCAACTTAACTTCAGATTCCTCTGGCTGTGGTGAGAGGTGGGAAGATGTAAATAGGCCTCAAAGCCATGGAAGGGATTTAGATATGTGTTGGGAAACTAGGGACTGGCCCGAATCTCAGATTTTGTGAGGAGCCCACGGCTACTCACAGAAATTCTGGGCTGAACACACACCAGAGCCAGGATCTCCATCTGTAGCCAGAAGCAGCCAAATCTCAACTTGGAAGAAACTGAATGTAGAAGAGGGTGTTCTCATGCAACAGGGCTGGGCCCTTGATAGAAAGGGCTACAGTGTTAGAAAGTTTGGCCAAGCCCATTATTACTCAACTATCTGGTTTTGCTGGGCATCCCCCCAAATTCAGCAGCCAATGTCAGGGAAAAGAGGGCCTTTTGTGGGAAGAGTCTAACCTGATGGGAGATGTTAGTCTGTATATGTTTCTCTTATTGGTTGCTGAATAAAACACTGATTGGCCAGGCAGGATGATAGGCAGGACTAGGAGGGTTGGAGAAGTCTGGGAAAGGAAGGCAAGGGAGCCCACCAGAACAGTCGCAATGTAGCAGGCAAAGGAGTTGGAGATGCAGCATTCTCTGGTAAGCCAAGACCACATGGAAATACATAGATTAGCAGCTATGCATTAATAATTAAGACAAAGTTACCCAATAGAAGACCTCACCAGCCAACTGTTTCATAATTAATATAGCATCTCTGAATGTTCATTTGGGGCAATGTGGTGGTAAGACCAGGCTGGCAGGAATAGAAATCCATAACACTACCCAGGATAGAGCTTATCATCAATTTAGTCTTCGAATCTATTACAGCCCAATTAAGGCTCTTCCATGGTCATCTGACTCTTTCCTTGTAAAACCCACTGGTTCCTCCAGTATCCATATATTACCAGCTCTTTCAAACTGCATACTCTGTTCCCTCAGTTGCAATGCCCTTTCCTGCTTCTGATGTCACTCAGGGCACAATGGAAATGTCCCCCTCCATTAGGTGTCCTGTTCTAACTATTCATAAGAGAGAGCCATACTTCTCTTCCATACTTAAAGCGCCATCTTAGAACATTCTACTTAAATATCAGGCCCCCAGTAGTCTACACTCCTCAAATCAGTATCCCCAGGCCTTTCACAAGGCCTGGATCAGAAATTCATTTGGGGTATCTGCAGACTTGGAGGAGTAGGACATGTATCTGAATAAAGCAAATATATCTGCTCAGATCAGTGAACACAAGATGACATCTAAAATAGCAGAGAGAGTTAGAGCTGCATAAGCACTGACAGCACTGAGGTTTGGCCCAGCAAGATATCCAGGCTTTGCACAGATCATTCCTCCCCTCACTCACACATGACTAGAAGGCAGCTCCCACCCAGTCCCATGATCCTTCTCTGTGCAATGAGAGTCACTGTGAGAGCTGAGTTCTCAAACTGGGATGCAAAACAGTAGTGAGTTCATAGTATATTGCCCATACTTATCATAAGCTCATCAAAATGAACTAATTTTGCAATAGTAGAGATACTAGAAAGAATAGTGGGGGGCATGGGGCTGTGGTAGCATCCCTATACATGTTATAAGAAAAGCAAAGTCTAGCTAGCCAGGTTGAGACAGGCAATATGGGGTAGCTTCCAGCGGAAGTCAAGGTCACCCCATTCTACCAAAGCTACTCCATCCTGTGACTGGCATGGATAGAGGTCAAGTCTATGGCTGAACCATGAAATAGGGGTAGATAACAGTGTGCTGGAGAACCAAACTGTTGGGCATGTTTGTATCCTATTTTGGATTTAAATCATTATGTGTTTTAATTCTGAGCATCGCTATTTATCTGTCTTTCCGGCTGTCTGTTTGTCTACCTTCCTGTTTCTCTCATACTAGACTGAAGCACAAATGCTTTCATTCTCCTAGCTTCCATTTTTGTAAGTTGGTCTTTTTTTTTTTTTTTAGCTCTTCATGCATTCTTCTGCCATGGAGATATGAAGGTTGTATAAACACATCTGATGTGACATCAGGAGACATGGTCTTATCTCTGGCTCTTCCTTAAACTCCTAGGTGAGACCAGCCATGTTTCCTTTCCACCCTGAACTTGGTTTCCTCTCAACAGAGGAGACATTGTCTACAATTTGGTCTGAAGCCCTTTCTCATGTTGGATGTCTGTACACCACTGTGGCAATCTTCTGCAATGCAGAAACATCTCTGTGCTGAAGAGCTAGACTTCATCTCCCATCCTGTCCTTGATGAGCACAGACAAAGAGCCAAACATCACACCGCTGCTGAGGGTTCAAGGTGAATAAGCCAAAGTTTCTGTTTAGTCTCCTGTTAGAGAGTATTGAAAGGAAGACCAGATGACAAATTCTTCAATCATGGAAGATGAAGAGAGGAGGAAACTACATACCAGATTCATCAAATGTGGGGAAGAGAGACATCTTGGACTGGGACACCCTGGTTGAGTCTCGCAGTGATCTTAGGAGTCTCATAAAATAAACAAATTAAATTAATAAAAGAACAGGAAAGTGAAACTAGGTGCCATCAGCAAATCTAGTCACTGGTACCCAGACAGATGTGATGGAAATGAGTCCTGTACCACTTCTGATAGTTTCTTCACATTGACACCCTCCTTGTCCTGGTGTCTGGGCACACCAGGAGAGCAAATTCCAGATCCTGTCTTCTGAAGGGCCTCTGAGGTAATCCTTCTGGTCCTGCCTTGGGGCTTTCTGCCTCAGAGCACTGCAGCTCACACCCTCTGTCTCATGGAGAGGAGGATCTGTGAGATTTGTAGCTGTATCCTGCCCCCCTGACCTACAGCCCTATAAAATAGCAAGCGGGAAAGAAAGGGGGGACAAAGCTAAAAAACTAAATACTGATGAAGATTGGAAGTGACTAGGGAGTCTAGGGGATTTATGTCTCATGGTGCAGGATGGCCAAAGAGGCCAGACAGAGAACAGCAGCCCTGACGCCTCTGCCTGGTTGATAATTTATCCCAGAAAGTAGAGAGACCTCGGCTTGCCACTCACACAGGCTGGGTGGCTCTTTAGGTCCTCCCAGCCTACTGTCTGCAGGGACCCAGGCTGACTCACGAGTTTTGTTTTCCCAGACCAAACCCACATGTTTGATACTTCGTCAATTCTTTCCACATCTAAGATCTTGTCAGAGGTTCGTCTTACACTCCCGGTGAGGCTGGCAGCATGGGGACCCTCATCCTCATTGGCCAGAAGAGAAAATTGAAGCTGACAGAGGGTGACTCATGCAGGGTCACCCAGGGAATGGAGAGAATGAGCCATTGTTGGCTGATGTTACAGCTTCCATAGGTACACATTTCCTTTCTCACTCCCTCCCTTGGCGCCTAACCCACCCTCGAATTAACTTTTCTCAGCCAATGAGTCAATTCAACTAACCTCCACTGCAAAATGATATTTACTAAGAACCATTGCAAACACAGAGACGAACATAATAAAGGCAGACGCCCAAAACAAATTCACCCTTTTTAAAATGTGTGTTGTTGGTGATGATAAAGATCTCTATCCAATATAATAATCAGCATGACCACACAAAGATAGAAAAAAATAAATAAGAGCTTTGGAAAGAAACTGGGAGTAGAGGCAATGCTGAAGTCAAGCACAAAAGAATGCATCTAGTTGCTAAGTTCTTCAAAAGCAATTCATGGGAACAAGGACGGTTTTTGCACTGGATGGCATCCTAGCAAATGAGCTCTTAGATAGGACACACATACTTAGTATTGATGTCCATGCCCAACTGTGAGATAGGCCTGTAAACATTATCTACCAACTACAGAGGCAAAGTCTGTCATGTACTAGGCTAAAAAGGGAAGGAAGAGAAGAAGGGAGGGAGGGAGGGAGGAGCAAAAGAAAGAAAGAAAGAAAGAAAGAAAGAAAGAAAGAAAGAAAGAAAGAAAGAAAGAAAGACCTGAAGTTTGAGAATCTGATTACCCAGTTTTTTTAATCCTAGCTACATGCATAGAGTTAATAACTTAGCCTCTCTGGACCTGGACCTGTTTTCTCATCCATTAAATGAAAATAGTAATGCCTGCCTCAAAGGTTTTTCCTGAAAAAAATGCAAAGATAACTTTAAAATTTAACATTAGTCCAGATTTCATGCAAAGCTCCAGGATAATGGATAACACACCCCCAAACAGAATGGAAGCCCACCATGCAAGGACTGCCAAAGGTGGTGACAAAAACTGCTTTTGTGTTTCTTTGCTAACCACCCACCTCTGGCATATAAAGGAGGCAGAAGAGGCCATCGCTGAGTGCAGAGTTTGATGGGGAGATTTCTGGAAAGAGCTGTAAGTGCTTTGCCTATCTTCATCTTCTCCCTCCCTTAACCCAAGGGAGGAAGAAGTGGCTGTAATGGGATCTTTGGAGAACGTGATGTTTTTTCTATATTCAGGAGATATGGTGGACAGGAATCTGACTCCCACTGGTAAATACGAGAGGTTAGAGGGTAGCTGGCCAGATGTTCTAACTTTAGAGTAGAGGGAGGTTGCTGCAGAGGGGACAACCTGCACTCCCAGGGTTCATCAAGAAAGAGAAGGCAGAAGTGTTTTTCTCAAAACTGGATCTGGACCACACAGAAAGGGAGATGCTCTCTGACCTGCTAGGCCCTGACAAAGGATCATGAGAGGCTGGGGGTCCTGGGTAGAAAGGGGCTGTGGTGCTGGGAGGTGCCTAGCATCTGAGAAGGAGTCTGAAGCACCCAGTGAGTAGAATAATGTTTGCCCACATCAGGGCACCTGCATGGGGTGGAGTTGTAGTGCTCCAAACTCACAAAAACACCCAGGAAAGAACAAGAGAGAGTCGATGCCTGCCAGACAGACAGACCTTGGATCTACAAAGTCTACACTGACTTATAAGAACTCCCCTGCCCCCATTCCCTCCCCCTCTCCCACTATCCCTGCCAATGTAAATGTTGGGGGTTTTTGTTTGTTTGTTTTAAATCCATAGTAGTTCGAAAATAGAAAAGGAGAGGTAAGAGAACAAGCAGAAACTGCTGCCGCTTCTCACCACAGGAGTCTGGCCAGTGGCAGTGCTGGGTCCAGGCAAAAAGCAAGGATAAGTGCTGTGTTCAGATGAAGTCTGAAGTTTACTATTGTTATTATTGCTCATAGTGATGTCATAGGATTTGATTGTGTGTCCTGAATGCACAGGCTAGACACTTCACTTGCACCTCAATACTGTTGCATGGCAGAGACTAACAAAAAATGATTGCAGCAGATAGATTATATCAAAACTGAAGAGATGGAATACTGGACATGGAAAGACTTGAGCATGGAAGGGTGTGGTAATATGGGGAGATCAGGAGATATGGGGGAGGGCTTATCCCAAAGGAAGGTTATGAAAAACCATATGGAAGCTTACTATGTCATGACCTAACTAAAATATATAATTGGAGTGTTTGTAGAATACATATGATATTAAAGAAGAGGTGGAATACTGGATTAAGCAGGGATGCAGAAAGGGGGCTCAGATAGAGAAGAGGATAGTAGGTGTGCTAACTAAAACTAAATATACATGATAAAGTACTGTGTGAACCCACTTAGTAGTGAGCTATTTCCAAAATATAGCTTTACACAAAGACTTTGAACTGAATTATCCTACATGGGTGGACAATTCTGCTCCCATAAGACAAGGGTTGTTAAATAAAAATCTCAGAGCAAGGCATGGACTATTTCCTGAGTTATTAACCAAAAAGTCCCCAGATGTCTCCAAAACAACACAGACTGTTGTCATTGACCTTGGTCTCCTACCATACAAAACATTATTGCTTAAGACACCACACATTTTGGCTGAAGGACATAGACACATCAACCTCAAACCAACAGGAAAACCTCCTCCCTGTTGGCTAGCTGTCACAGTGCCAGAAGGTGCTATGTAAGCTGGTGGGGGAGAAAAGGCATCAATAGTCTTACCCAGAGTTAGTTCTGGCATGCCATAGTATCTACCTTTCAAGCAAGATGTACCTACTGGTGCAACAGTGCCATGTCTATAATGGGTTAACTAACCACTTTCTAATAGAATTTGAGACCTGCTCCACAGTAGGGAATTTTATGCCTACTCCAGTGATCCTGCTCCAAAGCCCATGACTGGGGAAGTCGTAGGTCCTAGAGTAGAACCTGCTATTGTTATTTTACTAAATAGGCATGTTGTCAAATTCCCTTCCCAAATTCCCATAGACCTAGTCTGCTCTCATCTGTGAACAAAGAAGTTTCTTCATGCATTGGGAAGCAGCCATTGCTGGATGCACATTGGCCAGAGTGCTGATAATAAGACACCGGGTGCTCAGCTCATCCTCTATCAAAATTCATGGAACACCAAGAAAGAAGAGATGGATAGAAATGAAGAGCCAGACAATGGGGAGAAGTACTGCAACTCACTTTTCATTTTCAATGTTATATGCTCTTCTTTAAAACTCACTGAGTCCACTGTGTGCTGCCAACCTGTGCGTGGGTAGAGAAGCCATCTACTTTTTTGAGGGTGTTCCCACTGGTAGATTTCCCATGTTCCACTGGATTGCCCCACACCTGTACACATATGGGCAGCTATATGGGTACCTAGTAGGTTATCAAAATAAAAGGGACATGGAGTTTGAAGGGGAACACATTGGGGGAAACACTGAGTGGGTTAGAGGATGAAATGGATGTAGCTATATATTTCATATATGTATGAAATTCTCAAGAACAAAGAAAAATCATAATAATTAAGTGATTAGGCCATGAGGGCTCCACCTCAAGAATAATATACTAATTACAAAAGTGTTTTGTCTAGGGATAGCTCATTGAAAGATCACTTGCCCAGCATGCATAAGTATGTGTGTGCAATTCCCAACACCAAAAAATAAACAAATACAACAGATGGGGCTATGAATTTAATCTCTTTAGTCTCTTGCCCTCCTTTGCTCTCTCTTTGACTTCTGCCATAGGAGAAACAACAGTATCGAATTCACCAGGTTTCATCCACTGAATCTTGGAATTCATGGACTGTAGAACAGTAAGTAAATTATCCAGTGGGGTATTCTATTACAGCTGCAGGAAACAAACCAGGATAAACAGTACTCATGGCATTCCAAAGAAAGTGTGCTAAATATTAAATAAAAATATTTTATGATATAACATGAATGGATAACTTTGGTGCCCAACTGAAAATGGACAGGTCGTGAGATAGGAAAGAGGAAGAAGTAATCAAGCAGAAAAGCCAGTAGACATGTGTCTTGATTATATCCCTATACATCTAGCTTATTCTGTATGACAGTTACATGCAGTACTATCATCCTTTGCACAACAAACTAGCCTGCATTGTTTTTCTGGGCCTGGCTGACACAGTCGACAAAGCCAAACAGCTAATATATCTGACCTATGCACCCACCCAAGGGAAGAGACAGAAGTAAACTTGGTCTTAAACCTTGGTCCACACAGTCTTCAGGACTGGAAACACCCTTAGATTGTCCAGATGAGTAGCAAAGACCCATTGAGAAGCAAGAGCTTCCTGTATTTAAAAAAGTGATGTTGGAATATGAAAGGAGTAGGAGGGAAGAGAGCGAGCCATATAAGAAACAAGTTCCCTTCTTTCTATCTCCCTACCTGTCTATTACTCCACAGAGCCTCCACTCCAAACCTAAGACAGGGTAGAATCTGGTGGTAAGCTGACTGATATATCCATTATTTATTGATCTTCTGCTTTTTATCAGTACCCTTGTATAGACTAGCTATAGTTCTAATAATAACTAGACTTTGCAAGATTGAATTAAATGAAAATCTTCAGACCATGAGGTTAAGTGGCTTGCCTATAGTCATATGACAATCTGGGTCAGAGCTGAGATTCAACCCAGTCAGTGTGATAACAAAGCCAATAGTCTTGTCATGTTACTATCTTTATAAGATTGCCTGAAGTCACAGAAAAGGTGTATCAGCTGGATCCTCAGGATGCTAAAGTGATCCCCCAACTTTCCCAAGAGCCATGTTTGTGGAAAAGAACCAGTCTCTGCTGACCCACATGCTCACCAGCCACCCCAAAATCAAGACAACTGGAATAGGCTCACACATTACCAGCTCCTTCCAAAGCAACCAAAAGTGACACAGCTTTGGAAACTATAAATCAGGGCAAATAATGCCTTAATCAGTTGGCAGATTCTATGGTCAGAGGGGCCTTATTCTGTCCTCTAAAGTATCTATTAACTGTATTAACTCCCCCCTCTTTGCTAGTTCAGTTGTAAAGTTGGGTGTTTGCACGTGTGGTAAGTTCTCATTTCATTTGGCAGCGATCTTGCCTGGGTTTACAAGGAAAAGTTGCTTTTAGATTTTCCTTCTGACAGTGAACTTGGCCTCCTTAACTCCCTGTTGAAACACTACTCTGCATGCGGAAATGGGATTTAAAAAAAAAAGATAAAGGAAGAAATAAATTATGGAGAGGAAAATCTAAAGAATAAATAATTCTCTTAAAGCAGTCACTTAGAGAGAGTAGGGTGAGCAGCAAGCATAGAAGGGGGAGCTGTGGATCCTGCATGGATGATTCTTGGCTATCTGGCTTTCTGACCTTGGATATAGCCTAAACTATCCAGGTCTTTGTTCTCTGAGTAGGACATAGAGAAAGTAACCTCTAGTCAAACTCCACCCAGCCTTGTTGAGTAGATCAAGTGGGATATCCTCTGGTAATGTAATTGAACTTTCACAGAGTACTGTCCAAACTCAGGCTGTAGTGCTAACCCTGCACCTGGCCCAAGGTCCTTGGATACCCTTGAACGCACACCTGGCCCCAGGGAAACCTTCAAGATGCCATTCAACAAAGAACTTCCCTTAGCTCCCAGAAGGCACTCTGAGGATATCTGAAATGTGGAGGGAATGAGTGTGCTGAGTGTGTCTAATGTCTATCAGCATGCACCAATATTCTGGTGTGTGTACATCTGATTGTTGTATGACAAGTTTGCATTAACAGAAGGAGGAAATGCTCATTTATTCCTACCTCCACAAAAGAATATTGAGGATTTTCTTTGCTCTCTAAACAATGGGATTCCAGTGGTGAACAAGACAGAAGAGAGTGCCTGTATTCGAGGGTGTTTGTGGAAACACAGAGAGCTGTCTGTAAGTGTCTAGAGAAGTACATGAGAATGTGTTTGTGAAAATGCATGCCCAGATGTAGGAAGAAATATGTACATGTGTTAGAGACTGCATGTGAATCACTAAGTGTCCAAGTGTTTCTGTGTGTATGAACTTAAGAGAAGAGTGAAAGACCTCTTGATTATACTACAGGGTGTCAAATCTATTAAAACACCTTTAGGCTCAAAGGCTCTGGCATAGCCCACCTGTACTGCTCAAAACAAAGCACTACAAGCTGGGTAATAATAGATTCAAAGCAGAAATTGTTTTCTTACAGTTCTAGAGGCTAGTATCTATCTCATGCCAAGGCATCAACACTGAAGTCTGGTGAGATTCGCTCTCTGCTTCCAAGATGGAACTTTGTTGAATCCTCACATAGCAGAAGACAGAAAGGCAGCTGAGAAGTCCTGTTATAAAGAAGCTAATCCCATCCATGAAGACAGACCCTTCCAAAGGTCACTCCTCTTAATTCTGTTTCCTTGGGGACTAAGTCCAATGGGAATTTTGGAGGGGACATCATCTTTAAAGCCACAACACTCCCTGGGATACCAGTTTAATCCATTCCCCAATGTCCCAGATAAGAACCTGTGTTTTGAGGAAAGGTCCACTAACACAAACCAACAGAATAATGTATATGCCAGCTGCTTCTGAGCCAGGGACCTTTCCCTACTGAAGGCAGGTGAGATGCAAATTTCAATTTGAGGTCTATCAGGAAAAACCTTGAACATGTACTGAAAAGATGCCCTGGCCAACAGGAAAAGTGCTATTCCCAGGAGTATTTGAGTGGGTGAGCAGAATAGTCAGGTTTCTGGTCATGGTCTTTCCTCTGTAGAGAAAATGAGCTGGATCGAGAGACAGTGCAGGGATCCATGAGGCGTTTGGGTGTAATTGTTCATACCTGAGAGAATGAGTCTTCACTTAGGAAAGAGTAAAGAAAGGAGGGAGTGGACTATGTATCTAGCCTATCACCTGAGCCTGCTGTACCTTTCAAGATGTGGAGACTTGCATTTCTTAAAGTGTTTTACACAATGGTGCAGTTTTCCCTAAACCTAGAAATTAATGCAAGCCAAATATGGTCAGAAGCATCTAAAACAAAAAAACTCACAACAGCCCTATAAAGTAGGTATTATTTTTCCGAGGTTACTGATGAGACAACTGAGGCTCGGTGTAGGAAATAAGGCAGACCTAAGGTTTAGATCACATTTGCTGCAAACACAGCGTTAGGTTAATGAGTACCTCTAAAATGCCTGCTATTGTCCAAGTCACTGCTTAGGACTCCATGCACATTCTCCATTAAGCTTTTCACTGCTCAATGCTCCATTATTCAGAAGAATAAAATAAGATTTAGAAATGCTAGCAAATTTCAGCCCATAATCTTTCAACAATTCTGCATTTCCTTCCAAAATCAGGAAAAAATGTGTTGCAGTACAGCTCAGAATTAAGAACTCCTATGGCTGGACAGTACACAAGGCTAAAATTATAATCTGGTTCAAGAGAAGTTTCATCTTCAGGTCTATCCCTTTTCTTGGTGAGCAAAATAAGAGAGACCCAGAAAGGCTTCAGAGAGTTAACGCTTTTGTCAATTTGACTTCACTTAGAATCACCTAGCTTATATACTGCCTCAAAACATGTCTGTGAGGGCATTTCCAAAGAGCTTTAACTGAGGAAGAAAGACATATCTTGAACATAGATAGCACATTGGCACTGTCTGGGGTCCTATACTGAATAAAACGGGGGGGGGGTGGGATGGAAGCCAGTAGAGTACCAACATTCATCTCTCACTGCGTCCTGTTTGCAGATGCAAAGCGACCAGCTACATCAAGCTCCTGCTACAATACGCCATGAAGACTCTACTGTCAAACTGAACAAATAAATCAAAATCAATCCTCCCTTTCTGAAATACCTTTGCAGGGTACCTTGTCATGGTAGCAAATAAACAAATATAAAATTAAAACTAATACAGAAAATTGGTGCTGGAAGTGGGGTTCTTGCTTGGAAATACCTGATCATGTGTTTTTCTAAGCCCTCTGTATTATTTTGTAGGATGAATCCTGAAGAGTTTGGGGTCTAAGAAGTCATGGGATGTGGCAAGCAGAGTTTAATAGGCTCTTTTGCTGGGAGTTTAGAAAACCAGAAGCTGACAGAAATGCAGACGAAGGAGGTTGGGTTGATGCCGTTTCAGAGAGGAAAGGCTCTCTGTTAAGAATTAGGAGAGTCCATTAATGTCACATTCTGGCAAAGACTCTGTTTGCATTCTGTCTATGCCCTAAAATTTGAATGAGACTGACTTTTAAAAAATATAGATCAACTAAGTCACTTGATGAAGAAAATTTAAAGACAGCACAATGTCTAGGCTATTGCATGGTTATTGCTTATGGCTTTTATAACAAGAGACATCAGAAATACATGAGAAGGTACAATTTGGTAAGAAAGGGTGTGTGAGAAAGTTTAAAGTTTACAAACAAGACTAGTAAAAAAAAAAAAAAAAGCTGCTCTAATTGTTAAAGATATCGAGATATCGGCTGGCGCCATTAAAGAGAAACCATGAATTCTTCACTGAGACAATAGAAATGATCTCCTGAAGATAAGACACCAAGCAACAAAGGCTCAAACTTTTGAAATTGCAATTTCATTTACAAAGAGAGCCTGAACTAAGAATGAAGCTAAAGGGGTTCCCTGCTTGAAAACAAACTGCCTAGGGAAATGTTCTCCCAGATTCAGTGACCAAGGCACACAGAGCTACTATTGCTGTACCAGAAGAACTCTAGATGACACCTTGAGCTTCCAAGCAGACCTTAGCAACACTGTCCATTTGGTTTTTCAGACATGCAAAATGCAATAACTTTAGAACCATGGAGAGTTGTACCAAGCTTCTAGAAAGCTTCTAAGGCCAGACAATTTGTGGAAGGGTCAGATTTCCTGCAAGAAGGCCCACAGAGGCTATTGTATAAAGTTGTAAAGGTGAAGCCTAAGTAGCAATGAAGACTGCAAGATGTTAGCAATGCTAGGACATCCATTGAGGAAAGCTAAAGGTACCAAGTAAAGATATCACAGGAGAGAAGCTCCAATAAAGCTGGAGAGGTGGAGCCACTCAAAACCATTGGAGCCCAGATGATGCCAGATGAGGAACTTTATGATTTACTGTTTGTCTTGGTTTTGGTCTTGTTTTGATTCAGTCTTTCCCATTCTCTTTTAGAATAGGAATTTACTTTTTGCCACTGTATATTATAACTACATGACTTGTTTTCTAACTTACAGGGTCCCAAAGTTAGAAGATTACCTTTTGTTTCAGAGAAGACTTTTATCTCATGGTGTTGAACAGTGTTGGACCTGGTAAGATTCTTGGGAACAAGTACAAATGAACTAAGTTACATTTTGCATTACAAGGTGTGCATGGGCTTTAGAGGTGGAATATCATGATTTAAAACAGGTGTGTTTGAACTTGAGTATCATTATTCACCGATTTCTACTTCTTAACTATGGACACAATGTGACCAGCTGCTTCAATCTCCTGTTGCCGTGAACTCAACCCTCAAACTATGAACCAAAATAAACCTTAAAGGTGCTCTTTGCTGTCACAACAATTTCAAAAGTAATTAATGCAAGTGTCACATGTCATCCTTTGTATGTGGAGAGGGTAAAAGAAATGGAACAGTAGAAAGAATATTAGGAAATGAGAAGCAGACCAGTGGGAAGGAAGGACAATTGTGGGTCGTGGGGGGAATAAAATTACCCAATGAAAGCACCTTAAACACGTGTATCAAAGTGTCATAATGAAACTCACTATATTGTACAACTAATATACACTAATTTTTGAGAAAATTTCTGAGTGACAAACCGTTGCTGGATATTAAAGGACTCCAATCCTATCATCAACAATCGTATAGAAGAAGTCATATTTGGCATCATGAGTCCTGTTCCCTACTGAATATCCAGGTGGGGCTGGAGGCTAGAAATCAAGATGAACAAGATGCACGGCCCAAATATTCCCATGTTGGGCCCAGGCAAGACCTGGTGAGTGCAGGCCCTCTGGGTTCCAATCATCTAGAACTCTGTATCCTCACACCTGCCAGGGATCTGTACTGTCTCTCAAGGTCAACCTAATGCAGGTTCTAAAGTATTCCCACTGCATACTCAGACCTCTGTGGGATCCTGAAACTGCAATGTCTGAGACAAATAAAAATAAGAGCCACCAGAAAATAAGATGTAGAGTTTGATTAGCTTTCCCGCCCCAACTGGCAGGTTCAACTGCACTAAAACTCCTGACACTTATTCTAGACATTCCCTGCCCTTCCATCCATTCTCAATTCTTTCCACCATCAACTGAAGTCCTACTACAGACTAGGCAGGACATCCAGAGCCTGACTTCCAGAAACACCATGTATATCCCAAAATTCCCACTGCCATCCCCTCAAAGGCCTTGGATGACACACAAGAATAGATATGGCTGGTGTACCCACTGTCTCATGAACTTAGAACTCCAAAACTCTAATAATCCAAGACCACACTGGCTCCAGTACTATCTCTCCCTTCCCCACTGGCTTATCTGCCAAAACCCCAGCATGCCTTTGGTCAAGCTTACCCAATTTACCACATGAGCTGAATTCTGACTTTTTGATCCCAGAATCTCTAACCTCACCCCACCCTAATGCCTGAAACTAATTCTTGGCCCCACTTGAAAAGTCTTTAAGACTGAGTAAAAGTCATCTTATTCCCCAAGGGCATTGACATGGGTACTTCCTTTCTGACCAGAAACTGCCATCATCAGAGTCCAGTAAGGGCTTGGCTCACTGCCCTCATCAAGGTCTCCTCAAAGTCCACTCCAAAAAACACAGTTGTCAGAAAATACACCCAAGAAAGTGGTCAGGAAGCAACCAATCTGAATTATTTACTGTCCCATGGAAGTCAGCCAGCAGATTCCAGCCATGCAGACACTGAGAAAATATTTATGTGGGTCCTGATGGATGCTTGGCCAGGAAGACTGCCCACTGTCATCCTTTCTTCCTGCTGATAAGGCAAAGTTACATGTCAGACAGCTCTTAGAAAAGCCGGGCAGAAAATTCTGGCATATGATCAGAACAGGGTATATGTCTACAGCACTTGGTTCCAAGTCTTGTCTTTGCTACCAGCTGAGGCTGCCCTCCCTAGGTCTGAGCTCCTGGGTCTGTGCCATCATGGTATAGGCCAGACAACCTCAAGGATTTTGTGATACTATGACATTGCAACTGAGACAGAACCAAATGAATTCTCCAGATCTGCCATGATGATGCCATTGGTTCATCACGGAGCTATTTTTCTTGGCATCCTGGAAACGTTCCTGGAATTCCAGCATCCTAGGATTTTTCTTTCCACTGATCCAGTTTCTGAAACCAGATGGGAGAACTCTATCTGGGAAAGGAAGATCTGAGCCTAAAATAAAAGGATAAAATAGAAGGGGTGTGGAGATGAGTTCAAGCAGTGTTAGTTGTGTACCCCATAATAAAGCAAAGCTTGGTATGGAGCCACAGTGAAGTGTCCTGTGGCTTGTCCTCAAAGATGCCCTGAGGCCAGTCCCATTTTCTGAGAAGGTCACCATAAGGCAGCTACAGGTAGCCCAAAATGCTTGCCTCATTTCTGAACTGTTTCCTGTGGCTCGTCTTCTGCCTGCCACTCTCCTCAGCAGTGGAGTTCTGTCTTTGTCCATGATCACTTTATACCCTTTCTTGAAGGACTTCTGTCCTCCACAGATCTCAATTTACTGTGAACGACCTTTCCTTTCAGGTTCTCTTGAAGGTCAAGCCATCTGAAGTACCAATGATGGATTACAGACACAGGAAAAGATTCAAGACCAAGAGATATTACATCCATTTTCTGGACTCAGGTACTCCTAATACCTTCTCAGAGATGTTCCACACCATCTAGCTCTGCTTACCTTAGTTTTTGCAAGCGGGAAGCACTCTCAGCCTTCCTACACCCTCAGACCTGTACTCCTCTGGGAAGTTTACATTTGATGGTATGATTCAGCAGCCATTGAAAAGTAAAAATCTGGTAATCTTCTATACTAGACAAGTGCATTCCATTAATGTTTCCTCAAGAAATTAAGGACAGGCCTAGGCAGCACTGGCTATCATCTTTACATCTCTGAAGAACTATTCTATACACATTCCTTTGGTCCACTTAGTGGATGACCAGTTAGCATCTATTCTATGCTAAGCATTGTGCAATGCATCAATGAGATGGTATTCAAAGGAAACAAACTCCACCACTCCTGCCTACTTAAGGTCCTCAAATTGTGGCTCAGAACATGACCTGCCAGGCTCCCAGTCTCTTCTGCCCTTCCCCTTCCTCACACATTCACCTAGTCACTGCCTCATTCATGGAATTGTGGCATTTCATTGAAGGACATCAGAGCCCAATGAATCCTTAAAAACCTCACAGGGATTAAAATCACAAAGGGAATGAGTTTTGTACTATAGGCTCTCACCTGGAGTGTCATGTTGTGTGGTAAAGCCATATGACCCAGAATCACATCTTGAGACATTCTGATATAGGTCCCTGTTATCTTACAGCCAATGATACAGAGAAGCAGAGGGAGGCAGGGCTTGACCCAAATGGGAAGAAAGGTAATTCTGAGATATCAGACAAGACATTCTACTAGTTAATGTAGTTGTCTCTAGAATCCTGTCCAGAACACTAAGAAATTAGCTATGTTAAATCCTCTGTTGTCCCAACATGAAAATAGACTGAGAAACATAAAATAACCTCCAAGTTCACTGCTTTGAAGTGGTTGAATATTAAATCATATTCAGATTATTTTAACTCTATAGTTACTTTTCAGGTGCTCGGCTGCTTAAAGGGGGAAAAACTTCAAGTAGCCGAGGATCACTAGTGACTGTCATTGTTGTGATTAGTCTCAATTAGAATGTCAGTCTTCCTAAGGAAGTAGCATGTTAATTGTCTTTATTCATTCAAAAAGAAAAATAATTAAAACCCAAACAACCTGCTGTAGTGGTCTGAGTAGGAGTCAAAGCACAGCCGACCTCAACAGAGGTTTCTAACGGGGAAGCACAGATGCTTCCCAGAAAGGAGACAGAAATGGGCCCTTGAAAGCTTGGAAGAAATTCACCCAGAGCAAGGAGAGAGGGTCTGCACAGATGTCCCAAGCTAAAGGGCTGTCAAATACTGTTTTGCTTGTCTGAGAGGCAGCTCATGGGTAGGGAAAACTGACAGATACAGGAAGCTGAAGCACGTTAGGGGTAAGAAAGGATTCCCTTGCTTTCTATTTAAAGCACAGGCATTATAAAAATTTTCAGCTAGAAAAACAGCGTCTTATAAGTCAAAGAATTCTCTAAGTATGGACAAATGCATATACCTCCTTTATAACTTACAGTATTATTCTTAATAACAATAACTGCCCAAATGTGTCAGGCATAAATCTCAAATAGATTTTAACCCTAAACATGATTCCTGTGAGTGGGATAACCTTATCTCACTTTTACAGAAAGGAGTATATAGGGTCCAGAAACTTGTGACTGTCCGCTCCGGGCCCGGGCCTGTTCCTCAAGAACACCCCTCTGGTTCCTGAGCTCTGGGGCCAGCAAATGCTGGAGGAGCGGAGCCTGGATCTCTGGCCTGGGTGGGAGTCTGGAGCAGCTGCTCAGTCTCATCTCACTTCCAGGAGACTGTAAAATCCTGCGACTCAGCAGCAAGGCTGGCTGCCTGCTGGGACTGATGAGCTGAGCCGTGGGTGGTCAGGAATGTTTCAGGACTTCCTGGGCCCAGTGTTCCAAGTCTAAGTGTCTGGATTAATGATCCATCCGCCAGGCACAGGGCATCGATTCGACTTTATACTCTTAGTTTGCGTTCAGCTGAGGCACTCCAGGTGGGCTGCATTCTAATAATTAACAATCCCTGAGCCCTACAGCAGGAGTGACCTGGGAGAGCAGAGAGTCTCTAAGGATGATAGGAGTGGAAACCTCAAAGCTTAAGTTTTGGACCCCATCCAACCAATCCATTGATCTCACCTGGGTTTTGTACACTGGGTGATTGGACTCTTGCCTTTGAGTGTCCATAAGCTTGTATGGAGACAAAGCATGAGGAATCACACCTTCACTGAACAGGCCAGGAAAATAATGTCAAGAGTGGGCAGAGGCACCAGGTGGAGAACAGTGACTACCAGAATTAATATTTTATCTTTCTAGTATGGGAGGGCAACCTCTTTCAGGGGTGTAGAGACCTCCTTGAGGTGAGAGAAGGAAGAGGTGTGGTTTGATTTTTATTTTACAGGAGAGACCATGACAGAGGCGCTCTGTTATTCACACATATGCTTAATGAATACTGAATACATATTAGTATGTTCCAGCTGCTGTACCAGGTGCTAGGGATAGCAAAACACAGTCCTGACAACATGGCTCAGGGGAAAGTGCAGTGTAGCAGGGGAGAATGGCATGCAAACTCTGCTCATTAGCGGGCCAGGGTTCCTTATAGAGTCAATAAGGTTGGTGTGTTGAACATGCCAGAGAATGGTGGGCACAGATCGTCAAAGTGGGAATGAGCAATGTCACTCAAATCCAAGGGTGCAGGTAGTAACAGAGAGATGGAAGATGCTACGGAGAATGAGCCAGGATAGAAACTTAAAGAAGGAATTGGGTGTTCGTTGGGCCAATGAGAAATGGAGATCACAGGGATTGCATGTTCCTGGGGGGGTAGGGAGCATCTGGATAGTGGCATAAAAACTGGTTGAGGCCATCGAGTTGTCTGCAGAAGAGGATTTAGACACTAGGCATACTGGCTCTCATTGCAGTCCCAGAAGTTGGAAGGTGTAGGGAAGGGGGACAGGAGTCTAGGACAGCCTGGATGATGCTAACAAACAGACCATGAAAGATGAGTCTGGAGAAGTTCTCATTACTAGGCTCATGGATGTAGCCTCTGCCTCACCTGGATGGGTTCAAGTACAAACCCTCAGGCCAGCATTTCAAAACCTTAGAGGCCCCTAGCTAACCTCCACAGCTATACTCGCCTCTGTTTATTACCTCTACGTCCAGGCACTTACTATCCCATAAATGTCCTGTATTATTTGTTTTCCAAATGGAAATGTCATCTTATTAAAATGCTAATACTCACATTCTAATTCAAGTAATAGAAAATGTAGAAAGTGGGAAGTAAAATTTTTCTTCCCTAATCCCTCTAGCTTATAAATCCCACTCCCCAGAAATAACACTGTTAACTTTTGGGAACATCCTTTCAGATACTTTTAAATGCTTTCTCTGTGATCTGTAAATTCTTACTTGTTCTCAAGACTCAGTGGTTCTCAATCTATGGATCACACCCTTTTGGGGATTACATATCAGATATTTGCATTACAATTTGTAACAGTAGCAAAATTATAGTTATGAGGTAACAACAAAATAATTTTACGGTTGGGGGTCACTACAACATGAGGAACTGCATTAAAGGGTGGCAACATTGGGAAGGCTGAGAACCACTGCATTATAGGTCCAGCAGGATAATCCATGGTAAAGCACTTGCTGTCAAGCTTAATGACCTGAGTTTGGTTCCAAGGAACAACAGAATAAAAGGTGAGAACCTGTTCCCACAAGTTGCCTGCCCTACACACACACACACACACACACACACACACACACACACACACTATAATAGGCACATGTCAACACCCATATAAATATACACATACAAAAGCAAAATAATGAAAAATATTTGAAGACTCATTATGGTGCTGAATTCCCTCTTCAATGAATTCTCTTTGATCTATCAGAAGCCAGTTAGAGCATTTGCCACTCAGCCCTGAAGTCATGTGTCCTCATGCTGTGCTGCCATCAGATTGCAAGTGATGCTGTAATCTAAGATGGTAAACTCTGTAAGGACAGATCTGGACACTGTCATAGTCACAGTGCCCTGTGTGTAGTAGTAGACCCTCAATAAGTATCTATAAGATCCGTGGATAGATGGACAGATAGATAGATAGGTGGGTGGGTGAATAAATCAGTGGATGCAAGGACTGATGGCATTCCTGTGAGATGCTCAACAGATTACTGGTAAGATGATGAGGTTGACATCACGCAGTGAAGAGGATCTCCACTGGGAATTAGGCTCTGCCTTGTATTACTTTTGTGAGTTCCTTAACCTCTCTAACATTCCATTTCCCCATTGAAACTGAATAGTGGGGCTGAGTAATTCTCCAAAAGCCTCTCCAACGGATGCTCCAGAATGCTCAGTTGGCGGTGACCCAGCTCCCCTATTTCACACCTCTATAATTACCCACCTGCATGCCTTTTATTATAGAGATCGGGCTGGGGGTGGGGCTCATTAAATAAAGGGCAAAAGGAAATTGTTGGCTTGCCAAAATGACATTGTTGGCATTAATTAGATTAACGTCTAAAATGAAAAGCCCACAAAAGCAAAACCAAAACAGAGACACGACCATAGCTTCCGCTCGGGGGCTTCATGGTCACTAGCCTGTCTGACCCACAAACCAATCTGTCCTTACAGAAGCAGTCACAAAAGTCACTCATGTCTTCCTAAAACTCAGTGACCTCAAGGGAATGATCCTGGAAGCTAAGACCCAGATCAGGGACTTAAGAGATGAGCAGGTGAACAGACAACATGCAGAGCATGAAAGCTGGGACAAGAAACACAGGGGCTGGGGAGTCTCCAACTCCTGAGATTTAGAGCAGCTGTCCCAAAACTAAGTGATGAGTTGTTCTGTAGACAGTTTCTGAGCAGGGCTTTCTGGGTAGAGGGGAAAAGATAAAGACAGAGGCATGAAGGGACACAGCTCTGCATAGCTGAAACATAGAGGGAGGGGACAACACTATTCCACTACAGATTCTTCTGGCCATTACACCCACCTCAAGATTAAGAGTACAAGCACTGTAGACAAGCATTGAAGTGTAATACCAGTCCCCACACCAAGTCTGAGTGACAACACGCACAAGCATCCAGTGAGCAGTTGTGGGAGGAAGCTGCTGCCAGATCTTTTGCAGAGGTGCCAGCCGGCTCCGAGACACAAAGCAGACTGTGAGAGACAAGATCAAGACATTGGCCAGTTTGCAGTGTTGACACTAAAGATGCCATGGTCCTGAGGGAGAAGTCCAGCTCTGCCCATGGATCCCAACTGCTCCAGTGGTGGCCAAAACAAAAAACAAAACAAAACAAAAACAAAAACAAAACTGCCTAAGCATTTGGGGAATTCCCTCTACCTCCCCTCAAAGGGTCTGCTCTGGTGAGCTTGGGAGGGACAACACAGAGAAACATTATTAGCATATAGGCAAGCTCCCTCCGGTTGGCTCTACTGTAATGATTGCAAACATAGCCAACCTCATTTTCTCCTCAGAGGAGCACAGAGAGAAGTGTTAATGTCTCTCTGCGATAGGCTAAGAAACTGCTGCTCAGAGAGGCATCCCCAAGCCCTCACAGCTGATGACTGCCAATGCTAGCCTCTGTGCTAAGATATAAGTCCCTGCACCCTAGCCCCATGCAGACCTGTCTTGGCCCTGTGGACACATACACTCTTGTTGTGCAGTGGATCTAGCCATTAGTGGATGACCTATGGCTTCTGTTATGCCTTGAACTGTTACACACCAGAACTGTCACATCAACAGCTCAAGGGTCATTCTCCACATGACTTACAGTACCAGCTGCCTTTGCCAGGGTCATTTGGGATGTTTTCCTTCTGAAGAGTGGCAATCTAATGACATAACCACAGACACAGGACCGAGTATATATATGGCTTGGTAGAAGACCATTCTGGTACCCTCTCAAAACTCAACAAGCCACACATAGGTCCAGGCCACCAGCACATGCATAGGTCAGTCCTGGTCAGGATTACCCATGCCAGACTAGGTCACCAAGTATTAATCATTGCCAAAAGAGCAGTTAAACTAAAAACCAATTCATTAAAGATTAAGCTTCACCTCCATACCCCTCGGGGAAAGGGAGCCGTGGCTGGGTAGCCATGTCCTGTTCTGGGAGGTCATTGACTACGAAAGTTTTCTCAGAGAGCCTACAATGAGGAGTCGGGTGACCTGGGTTCCAGTCCTGACTCCACTCTCAACTTTCCAGGGAACACTGAGCATGCCAGTTCTATATTCAGAGTTCCGAATTCCTCCCTAGGTAAATGGAGAAAACTTCAATGGGTTTGCCATCATGAAGACAGTATGTACATGCTTGCCCTTCTCACTTTGAGCTCCAGGATGCCCAGTGCAATTGCAATGTTAAGGCCTTGGAGAGTTGGCAATGAGTCACAACTCCACCCTGAGGGGTACAGAGCAGGGTCTCAGACCGTTCCTCCTTGCTCCCCCTACGAAACAGACTGCAGTGCTCACCCTAAAATCATGCCTGCTTTTTTCTCTGGGAACTAGCCAAAGACAAACTTTCAGCAAAGTTCTCTGGGTTCATTCATCCACAAGAAAAAGATTCCCTGTCTGATCGATTGCTGCATCCTCCTTTTAGACTATGCCATCCTAGTGGGGTCTTCCAAACCAAAGCTTTATAAACTTAGTGAAGACATGGGACCTTCCCAGATAAAGCTCCAATGCTGATTGCTGTATTACATTATTGCTTCAGCATTGGAGCTTTATCTGGTGGCCCCACACGGAAATGGCACCATTAGCATCCTGGCTTGCAACAAACAGATTCTGTTAAGGTGGGATGTGTGAAGCAAAACTAGGGAGACATTGAGACTGGCAACTGAACCTCACCTTTGCTCTTTAACTATTTCACAAAACGAATCTAATCACTTCTCTGTCTGTAGGTGGCAGCACCTTATCCCCTTTCTCTCTCCAAGAGGAGCTTCAATTGTCACTTGAGAACAGTGCCTCAAGAGGGTAAAGTGCAGAGATAAAAATGAGATAAACGTGGCCCTGAGCAAACATCCTCACATGTGTAAAATGTAACAAATGTGAACTCGCCAAACTTCTGAACCCTCGCTCTACTTGCAAAATAAAATAGCCCTTCCTAAAATCTAGCTGGGTTCCACAAAACAGCAAACATTTCTAAGGAACCATTACAGAGTCCATGAAACAGTCAGCACCTACAGAGCCCAGCTTGGAAGCTGCTGAGCAAGAGAGGCACTACACATAGTCCAAAGACAGCAACCTTCTTCTCTCCAGCCTGTTCTGCACCAATGTCTCTTCCTAGACATCGCCTCCAGCTTACATGTATCCTCACTCTGTGCCCTGAACACTGCTAAGCTGGTTGCCTACACTGTGTCACACCCTTGTGACCCATATTCCTGACTTCTTATTCTACCATGAGAAAACAGTGGGTTGAGAGGGTTAGTCTTGGCCTGGGCATGTAGTCCATTGGTAGAGTACTTGCCTAGCATATAGGAGGGCTTGCTTTTGATCCCGAGAACCATAAACCGGGTATGATAGTGGACACTTCTAAGCTCAGCACCCAGGATGTTGAAGCAAGAGGATTGAGAGTTCAAGGTCATCCTGGGCTGCATACAAGTTCTAGGCCAGCCTAGATGTGTGAGAGTCTGTCTCAAACAAAAAATAGCAACAACAAAAAGTGCTAACTTTCCAGAGTAGCCAAATGGGAAACTGAAGATAGTAGAACCTCTGGTTCAAGGTCATATGGTAGGAGTCTCCTGCTGGTCCCAGTGGAGGACTCCAGAGTAGGGTCACAAAAGGCTAATATCCAATAGCTCCTTTGAATAGTGTGTCCACTCTCTAAGAAAGTGTCAGGCATGTCCTGTAGCCAGGACAAGTGCTGCACTGAGCAAACCATGTGGCCTCATCAAATCCCGTCATTTACCCCTAAAATCCCCCGTGGGTGGAGACAATCTGATGAGATAGTAACAGAAAAATGCTTTTTAGAGTCTAAATGCTCTCTGCAAATGATATTATTAATTATTGTTATTATCATCCCCATTGCTCTCATGGATATTAAGTAGCTGTTACCTACTATGGATCTGTCCCTTAGGAATTCCTTTATGGATATGTTTATACTCCCAGTCAGCAGTACTTCCTTAGTTCTTGATTCCCCAGCCCAGCCCAGTTTCGACCTGCTAACTCCTCAACCCCAGGCTTGGATTTGAATAAGTTTCCATTCTCTTTTGTAGGTTCTATCATGATCAGCTGAACTCACTGCAGTACAGCCTCACCGGCTGGTCCCCAAGGGTTGTAAGAAAGATCCCGAGGAGCAGAAGGAAGATACAGACTTTCCATTCCCCAGCCATGTCCTCCAAGCCCAGAAGGCCTGGGTGGGAGGAGACTAGGACTCCTTAACTACAGGTGCTATGGCTGAGACCCAAGGCCCAGGATACCATTTATTCTCCAAGTCTAGTGTCTTCTTAGAAGTAGCAAGGGACCAGAAAACCTTTCTCAAACACATTATACCAGCGAAAAACACTAAGAAACTGCAATCAACCCTGAATCTACTTTGGTCTGTGTTCTACAGATTTCAGGTTTGGTTAAACAGTATGATCCCTGCTTGTGCAGATGGTCTATAATCCCAGCACTGAGAAGACAGAGACAGGTAGATCCATGGGGCTTTTTCCAAGGCAGTCAGCCTAACCAAGTTTGTGAGCTCCAGGTTCAACGAGATGCCTGGAGGAAAGGTGGAAAGTGATTCAGGAAGACACAGAGTGTCCAACTCTGATCTCCAAATGTGCATGCTTCTATAGGTGACCACACACACACACACACACACACACACACACACACACACACACACACACGCACACACGCACACACGAGAGAGAGAGAGAGAGAGAGAGAGAGAGAGAGAGAGAGAGAGAGAGGCTAAAACAATAGAGAGGAAAGAGTTTGGTAGACAGAAAGGCAGTGAGTATCAGGGAAGGATTTCTGAATCAGGCAGATCATGAGCGAATACTGATGACCACAGAGTATTCATGGATAAAGATGAACAGGAGAGAACAGAGGGACAGAGGGTACCATCTGGGGCCTACCTGCAAGGAAGCACTGCTGGGTGCAGCCTGCCCATCAAAGGCACTGACAGGCCTTTCCTGCTCTTCAGAAAACAGACTATTGACAACACCATTTAGGGGCCCCTAAAGAACACTCGGGCTTCCTTAGGCAAGGCTGCCAGGTTTCTCCCCAAGGATCTGAGCGTCACTTTATTCCATCTTTAAACCAGTGCTGACTATTCAACAATGCCATGGGTCTCAGAACACTGAATAAGTCTTCTCAGACACAGCCTACCTCTTTCCTTTGACTATCCTTCCATCACTGTTGAGGGACCCAGAGAATGAAAGGCCCTTACCTTACCAGTCGGAGGCATGGGTGGGAGTGAACCCCAGCCCACTAGCCTTCTCTCTTAACCTCCCCTCCTGCTCATGCAACTGGGTATATCAGACCACCCAGTCCACCTGGAGGATGGAGAACTCCAGACAAATTTGGGGTGATTGTAACAGTAGCATTTGCCCAGCAAATTATACTCCATGAGCTAATTAGGAAGGGATCGTGGCTCTCAACCTTAATTAATATCTAGTCCCTAACAGCTTAATCCTGGGTGAAACCATAGCAGGAATCTCACCCGAATACTGAAATTCTTTCCTCCTACAAATCACCTATATAAATACATATATTTTAATAGCAGCAATTATAAAGTTCTCTGCCAACTTCTGGGGCTGTTTAGCATTCCTGGATCGAGGCCACAGCTTCTCCTTGGTCTCCTCCCTCGCCACAACCAAGGCCTAATGAATAGTCACTCAGGCAGTTCTGCGTGCCATGTAACCAATATCTCCTACCAGTGGGTCTTCTCGGGAATTTAATAAGCAGTCTGGGAGGACGGCCTGAGGAGGTCCTCGAACCTAGTTGTTAACTCCCAGACCTAATCAGCATCTGCTTCCCACCCAGAGTACCCCTCAGCTATGGGGCCTGGTCCCCCCAGTAATGGATGGAAAATAGGCGATTTCCTGACAGTTAGCAACCAATTTTCCACCAATTAGCTGAGAGATGGTGGTCTCTGGGGGAAAGGGGATGGCTCCAGCAAAAGAAGCTGGGCTGGAAGAAAGAAGATGTGAACAGTCAGGGAGCCAAAGACTGAGAGCAAAGAGCACTGGCTCTCCCCCACCTTCTCCTCCTAGAGGTCAGCCTCAGCCTGTATCCCTGGGAAGGAATTTCTGAGGATGGAGACTATCTGGAATCTCCTTGGGGCTCTTCTCGGTGACCTGCTACATGCATGGCAAGTTCCTTCTCTTCAGTCCTCCAGGGTCAGCTGGACAAGGGCCGATTCCCCTGGTTCTCTCCACAATGCCCAGGTGACAGTCATGAAATTCCACCAAGGCCATTCATGTGGAGGCCTGATTTGTTCTGGAGTCAGATGAAGTGTTTTGATCAGATGCACCCAGGTTCCCTCATCCCCAGATCCTCAATTATTTCCCCATACTTTTCCCTTCAAACTTCATGTTTTCTTTTCATTTTAATGCCTACTGAGTCCATTTCATGCTTCCTGTATGCCCTCAGAGCCGGCATCCCTGAAGAAAGCCGAGACTCCCTCCCCACACTGTTCCAATTTCCTAAAATGCTAACAGAGAACTCATCATTGGCTGCAGTCCTGTAGCCTTGGACCTGTCCCCCTGGATCAATGTGAGACCCCATTGCGGAGCCCTCATCCTTGCTGCTGGGCCACAGGCTGTGCTCCAAGGAGGTAACCAACCCCATTGCTGACATGCTCCTGAGTCATGGAAGAGAGACTATCACCCTCAGCATCACACTGGATTTTACTGTGGTTTCAACTTTCTCATAATTAGCTGTTCTCCCCTGGTAACTGAAGGAGACAATAGTCCCTTTCCTTGTGGAGCTTACTTTTTTTTGGGGGGGGGTGGTTGCATAATACCAGTGAGTGCTTGATGCCAACACTCCACTGAGAAACTTTACATGAATTATCTCATAGGATCATCTGGTTTGGTCAGAAGGGCTTTAGGATGAACTAAATACATAGTTTACCACACAAACTGGAAGTCTTCTGGAGGAAACTTGGCACTACATGGGGGCAAGAAGGAACATTAGGACCATTTCAGGAAAGGCAGAATAGATAGAAAAAGTAGATGGCCTTTGACTTAGTCAGGGTTGCTTTTGCTGCGAGAAAACACCATGACCAAATCAACTTAGAGTGGAAAGAGTTTATTTGGCTCATGCTTCCACATCACTCACTGTTCATCTGTGAAGAAAGTCAGGACAGGAACTTAAACACGGCAGGAACCTGAAGGCAGGAGCTGACGTGGTAGCCATTGAGGAGCTGCTTACTGGCTTGCTCTCCCTGCTTTCTTATAGAACCCAGGACCACAATGGTCTGGGCTCTCCCATATAAATTACTAACTAAGAAAAAGCCCTACAGGCTTTCCTACAGCAAGATCTTATGGAGGCATTGTCTCAAGTGAGGCCCCCTCCTCTCTGATGACTCTACCTTGTGTCAAGTTGACAGAAAACTAGCCAGCACCGCCTTATTTTACAGATGAGTGTAGAGAGCCGTTTGAAAGAGAAGAAACACACCCAGGATTTCGAACCTCTGGTTCCAATCACATGGGTAACACTGTTTATGATGTAATATGAAACTATGTCTCCTGATAGGAGAAGCCAGGGACAGGGCTCCAAGCTGGGGATGGAAGCCAAGAGAAAGGGCATGAAGAGCTATGGTATGCTGATCAGGGAGAGGTTTGGGCTAAAGGCAACTGGGAATAAGGCAGATGAAGAAAGGAAAATGGAAGGACAGAGTACAGAAAGCAATACTTTGCTCTGTGTAAGACCCCACCTCACCTGGGTGGCCTTAGAAGGCTTCCCAGAAACTTTCCCAAATATATACCTGTACCGAGAGGTTGTAGGTTAAGATATCTTTATTTAAATAATACCAGCCAAGCACAAACCAGAGCGTGCCCAGAGGCAGCAAGCTAGGCAGGCCAGAGAGAGAGAGAGAGAGAGAGAGAGAGAGAGAGCTCCCATGTCTCTGCTGCACCTTAAGAACTCCCCATGTGTCATCCTGAACCTCCCCTGACCACGCTCTGACAGGCGTGGTTAAGCACACCTGTAGCCAGCTCTTAGGAAGTGTGGTTACGGTGTCTCCCTTCAATTCCCCTTTTAGTCTAAAAGAGGATTAAAACTTAAGAGTGTAAAACATCCAAAATTAACAACCATAAAGGTGAATTACAAGAAGATACAATAATCTACTATTGCACATCCTATGTCTATTCCAGCTAAGCCCTAAAGTCATCTGAAAGGGGTGTCCAACCCGAACACCTTCTTCCAATCCCAACCCTAAACAATAGGAAAGTTATTCCTAACTAGGCTTACACCACCCTAATAGACAATAATGGGGAATGGGGGCGTAGCATCTTCCAAGTTACTTCGTGCTTAAATGGGACCATGGTAGCCTTGTGGGGTTCTGTGGGAAGAAAATGTTAGTATAGCGAAAATCTCTAATGGGTTATCTCCAGTCCATGTTAGAGCTCCCACGTCTCTGCTGTACCTTAAGAACTCCCCACGTGTCATCCTGAACCTCCCCTGACCATGCCCTGACAGGCATGGTTAAGCACTCCTGTAGCCAGCTCTTTGGAAGCGTGGTTACAATGTCTCCCTACATATACCTCCCAAAACAGGCTGGAAAGGCCCAGCCCTATTTATTGTCCCCATCTGAAGAATGAAAGTGCTGTAGGTTAGTAGTTTCTGTGGATGTGGGCTGGTGGCCTGGCCATTGACACTTGGTGGAGCTGAGGTTCAAGACAGCAATGGTCTCCTCCCGGCTTCTGGCTTTAGAGGAGACAAACATCCCAGAGGCATCCTAGATGGCAGTGGACTCTGTGTGTGTAGGTCAGTTTGTCAGGACGACACAAGCTACAGTCATCTGGAAAGAGGATCGAGTGAGAAAATACCCCCATCAGACTGCCCTGTAGGTTTTTCTTGATTGTTGATTGATGACTGGAGCATATCAGAAAATAAACTGAGCAAGCCGGTAAACAGAGTTCCTCCATAGTGTCAGCTTCAGTTCCTACCATGGCTTTCCTCAGTGGACTGTGAGCAGGACATGAAGGCAAATAAACCCTTTCCTCCCCATGTTGCTTTTGGTTATGGTGTTTTATCTTAGCAATCAAACTAAGATGCTGGAACACAGAGATGAGAAAGAGAGCAGGCGCTCAACAACTATTATGTGGCTGGCCTTAAGGCCTGAATATGTGGCTATCATTTTGTTTCATAGTCAATTCTGTGAATCTAAGAATCCATGGTATGATTTGAATTTATTACTCCACGAGCCCAAGAATATTTTAAGTGAATGGCTCAAAAATGCTTATATCTTGGGACCTGAGATGCTTAGAATTGTCATATGTTTCCTGAGACATGGTCATCCCTGTGCATTTCTTTTAAAGACATGCTGAGCACATCCTGACTGTGTTTATCCCCTGCGCACCTCTCAATTATGGATTATGATCATCCCTATTTTCCATATGGGAAAACTGAGGCATGAAGTAATGAAATGGCGTTCTTAAGATGACAGAAGTACCTAGAGGCCCCATAACCGAAACTTCCGGGTGGTAAAGGTACTATACCAGGAGGATGAAAGTACCTGGGTGGTCCAGAGCTACTTTGTTTTAGAACCACCCTGAGATGATGCCCTTGTCCTCAACTGAGACTACAGATAGTGATAGAAGCCTCCCCATGACTAGCGCTGTTGGGAAGTACAATGTCTTCACTCTACCTCCTAGCCTTGATTATGCCTTCCTCTTGCCACCTTTCCAAGGCATGTTCCCTCCCTAGCCTCCAGTTCTGAATCCCCCAGGCAAAACCAGCCACATTCTTTGGGCTAGAGTCCAAGTTTACTTAAGAAGAGGAAAATGTTATTATGGAGATTACAATAGCTTCAAGAAACAGAGCGTGGATGTACCCAGGCATGACCACAAGAATGCGCATCAGCCCTGGAGCTTCCTGTTGGGCACCTTTCAACCCTTGCCTGAAGCTGGTAGGCATAGGGAGGGAAATGGGGGATTGAAATGAGGTCAAGTAACCAGGTAGCATCACCCCACTGCTCTTGGAGTCCAGAAAGAAGACCAAAGATACCCCTCCCTGCATTCACATTCTCCAAATTGGAGTTGTGGGTGTCTGGGGTGTGTGTGTGTGTGTGTGTGTGTGTGTGTGTGTGTGTGTGTGTGTGTGTGTGTGATGTCATGTGTGTGCACACGCCTTCATTCATGAGTAGGTAGGTGTGGTAAACACTGTGGAGCTCCTCCTCCTCATCCATTCTGTACCCTAAGCCTAAGCTATATATGAAAAAGCTTGCTGTTCAGACTCTTCCCCAGACCCACCATGGAGCTCTAGATTTGGATTCTTGATTAGGAGAGAGTAGAAGGGGACAGAATAAAAAAAGACTCATGGATTTAACTCTTTCCAAAACTTTTTTTTTTAATTTCGTTTATTTATTTATTTATTTATTTATTTATTTATTTGGAAGAAAAAAGAAAACCATTAAAGTAAAATTCCTGAGGCCAAGAGCAGCCAGAAGTCTGGCTCACATCTCCTGCTGGGTAATTATCTGGCATTTAGCACCCCTCTTCCCAGTGTGTGCAATTAGCAGGGAAATGAAGATGCTGTCATCCTACCTCCCAGTTTCTCTCTGCTGCCCAGAGGCCATGGGAGAGGCTGGGCGGGGGGGGGGGGGGGGGGGGGGATCAGTGCAGCAAACTGAATGGAGGCTAGATAATGAAAGGACTTTGAGACAGGAGGATTATCAACAGGACAGTATCTGAGGGTCTCCGGGGAAGACATACTGCCTCCACTGCCCACAGCTATCTCTCATCCCTGAATTCCTACAGTGGGTGCAGGCTGGGCTGTACCCCTTCCTATGGGAAGCTGTCCTGGCTTCAGTTAAACAGCTGTATTCTATCAGGGTCTCATGGCCTCCACACATATTGTTCCAATGCCTCTTTCACGCCTGCCTCTGCTGGGCCCTAGACAGAGATGAGCTAGAGCCACCTGTTGCAGTGACCCCGGAAAGAGATAAGAATCTAGTTGGACAAATACAAGGTCAAACGTGACAAGAAGTTAATGAGGCAGAATTTTCTGCTTAGTTGGGAGGGGCTTGGTGAAAACAAAACTTGTGAGGAGTAGTGAGGGCTTTAACAATGAAGAAGAAATTCTTATAGGAAGCTCCCAGCAGCCAGTACTATTTAGCAAGATCTCTGCCTATTTGGCTATTGTTCTCATCCTTCACACAGCACTCACACTCTATCTCTTCCAGGAAAGTTTACCTTCCATCCCCAGGCTAGTCAGGACTCTCTGGGCTCTTGCAACCAATTCCCAACAGTCTCATCAAGACACCCCAGGTAGCAACTTGGAACTTAAGAGACTCAGAAATACAAAACAGTCTTTACTTGAAAGTTAAAATTAAATCAGAAAAGCCCATAAATGGCAGGCCCAGGAAAGACACAACTATTCTGTAGAAGAATGTGAGCTTTTCCAGGTCAATTTTGGGGCCACAGAAAGGATTGGTGACAGAGAGTGACTGGCAGAAGTCAGGATACATAAGCCTGACAGCGAGACAGAAAATATAAACCCAATCCCAGCAGAAGATTAGGGTGGTCTAGACCAGAAAGCAGCCATGAGAATGGAAACAGAGGACACAAGCTTTGAAGCCCCAACCACCCTGGTGGCAGCAGTGCTGGGTCACCAGCCAGCTATTCCAATTATTCATAGAAATCAATTTCATTCCACAGAGGCTCAGATAAAACTCATGTTGCCAGACGACAGTAATGGATGAGAAGCTTAGAGTGAGAAGATAAGAAGGGGCCCAGAGTAGGGTGATCAGGTGGGGCTTTGCAGGCTGGGGGCAGTGTAGTTAGAGGTTATCGAAACATCCCTTCAAATAGCAAAGGTTCAGCGCCAGCCAGATCAGCTGTGACCTGTGTGTGGGGGATAAGCCAGCCCCTTCCCAGGCCTGAGCCATGAGGCCCAGATGGAAGGTGGATGAATGTTATTCCTAATAATATTGAGAAACTAAATCAATCTTCACTGAGGTGGGAGGCACAAAAGATAAGTCTATAAAGCAAGATGCCCGCTGAGGAGGCCCTGGCCATCTGAGGACCAGGATTTTTTTTTTTTTTTTTTTTTTTGGTGTGTGTGTGTGTGTGTGTGTGTGTGTGTGTGTGTGTGTGTGTGTGTGTAGTACTGGGGAAAGAATGGTTCCTTTGCAGCGCTCCAGAGAGAGTAGGAAGACAGGGAAATGCCTGCCTTGTCTCATCTGAGCATGGGCAGAAAGGCTGAGTCCCTATCACACTTGCAAAGAAAAGATCCCAGGAAGCCCTCCTCCAGAGACATAACACAGAAAGGGGTATAGAAGAGGGGGATTTTCAGGGGAAGAGAGGAACCATGAGAGACACTGGGATTCCCAAAGCAGAATGGGAGGAGGAGGAGGAGGAGGATGTTCAGGTGAGCAGTTTTTTTTGGGGGGGGGGCTGGCGGAACTAGAGATTAACCCCAACAATAAATCACTGACTCTTAGGCCATGCTGTTCAGCCCACTGGACATCACCCTGTGTGTCTCCCACAAAGTAACCAGTGCCATCCTCATGACCACCCTCACTTCTTACCAGAGGAGACCAAAGCTTGAAAGTGAAGTAAATGTTTTGGGAACATTTACCGTTCCCAAAGCCACAGCTAGAGAGGATGGAGCTGACAGATGGATGCAGGCAGCCGGACTTCATCACATCACTACAATGAAATCCACTTACAAAGGGCTTGCTCCATGCAAGACCAACACACGCACCCACAGAAGCACTGTATCCCTCTGCCTCAAGCAGCTTGTGCACACATGTAAAAGAAGCTGAGGCTCAAAGAAGCATTTCAGAGAACTGGCAGGGCTGGTAAGTGGACCTCGCCCTCTCCCAGGTCACCTCTAGATCTTCCCTGCTGAAGAGGTGAGTGGCTGTGTGTGGTATCCCCCCAAAAAAGACAGGACTGGGGGCCAACCTCATCCCACTCTGCTCAGACAGCTTTTCCTCACAGCTGCAGGTGGAGGCAGCCGGAGGTTGGCCTGAGAGGCCCCATCTACCAACACTCAAGGCTGGGAGGAGATAATGCTTTTTATCTCTGCAGAGGGTTTGATAGTTTATTCTCATCCAGGGCAGTGGGGTGCCTGATGCCCGTCCCTGAAAGGTGTCCAGGACAGATGTGAGGTACTTCCTACCCTTCTCTCTAGCACGTGTTCCTCTCCGCACCCTACTGTCACCATCAGGAAGCATCTTGGAGGCAGCCTGTCTACACAGGCACAAGGTCCAGTGGAAAATAACCACCTTGGCCTCAGAGCTCTGGCCAGCAAAACAACAAACTGGAAGGAATATCACAGCTCTGGAGTGGACATAAACCAACTTGCTTTCCTGGCTCCACTACCGTCTAACTGTGTTTGGTTAAGTTATTATTACATCTCTCTTTACTATAATTCCATCTTGGGCAGTTGCTGCCAGGTCTAAGACAAGAATGATCAAGTAGGGACTGGAGAGATGTCTCAGCAGTTGGGACCATTGGCTGCTCTTTCAGAGGACATGGGGTCAACTCCCAGCTCCCACATGAAGGCTCAGCCATTTGTAGACAGTTCGAGGATATCCAATGCCCTCTTCTGATCTCCTCGGGCACCAGAAATGAGTGTGGTACACAGAGACATGCAGAAAAAACACTCATACACATAAAATAATAATAATAATAATAATAATAATAATAATAATAAAAAGATCAAGTATTCAGCAACCTGTCCCTGGACCTGGCCTACAGCTGGGGCTGGGAAACTACCCCTCCTTTCCTGCATGCACCACATGAATTTGACTACAGTGAATGAAACAAACTCCACCATAGTCCCCAAAGATAGAGCAAATAAACCCACCTCTCTTTCCTAGCACTCTCTAATGCTCCCCACACCCTCCAGAGGGTGGACCACACCCTTTGGAATGGTATCCAAGGGTCTCTTGGGTACCCAGCTCTGGTCTCTAGGCCCCAGGTGACTCACTACCCCTGAACAAAGCAGGCCCTATCTTCACCCTCCAGTACATCCTTCAAGGCCTAGATCATTTGCCGCCTCCAGATCCCTGAGGGAGAATGAATCACTTGCTCCGCTATGCTCCCACAGTTCTGAGCTCATTCTTCTTTGTGCTGTGGACACAGATGCATGCTCACTGTCTACCCAATGAGCCCTTGCTAGTCAGCAAGAGGAATCCCCATCATCTCATTAAACGCCTGGCACAGATTTGTAAATGTTGGCCAGTTAATGAATTGATGAATCCAACAGAATATCCTAGAATGGAAGCAGCTCCTTAAAATGCTCACCTAGTCTAGATACCTTCTTTTGCAGATATAGAGGCCTAGGAGTGGGGTAGAGGGGGACTGTGAAGGATAAAGGGTGTTGAGAAGGATACAACCAATGGACAAGTCCAAGGTTGCAGGATGAGCTAGCAGAGGAAGCTTTGGAATCTGAGCCTCCAGTGCAAGACTAATATAAGGATCATCACATTTGCTCTACAGTAGTCTGTCCAAGATCCTCCATGACTCTCCACTGCTCTCTGGGTGAAGGTCAAGTTATCTCGACTTTCTAGTTCCCTTGCAATGTGATTCCCTACCAGCCTAACATGCTTTCCTGTTAACTACACACTCAGGTCACATGGTATCACCCTGAAATCACTCTGGAAGGCCTTTCTCCTTAGCTTCCAGGTCCCATTTGCTGTTCTCTCCCTGGGAGGTCCTACTCTTTCTCCATGCTAGCTGAATCTAACATCCTCATGTATAACCTGAGGTGTCATTTTTACTGAAAACATTCCCTCATCCCTTCCCCTTTATCTTTCAACCTAAGGTATGGCTACCTCTCTCTCTACATAGGCAGGACATCAACCACATCAGAGTTTGTTTAGTTTGCACCCTCAACAACCAACACAAAGGAATAAGAATGAGCTAGTGAACAAATGAATGAATTAATGAATTGAATGAGCAAATGAATGAAGTATGAGGACAGGAACTCCAGGTCACAGGGGGAAATACTGTTCATCCCAGCACTTGAGAGAAGGTTCGGTGGTTAAGAGCACTCCCTGCTCTTGCAAAGGGCCTGTGTTCAGTTTCTAGCACTCTGGTCAGGTGTGTCATAACTACTTGTAACTCCAACTCCCAGACATTTGACACCCTCTTCTGGCCTTCATGGGGGCCTACATTTATAAGCACATAACCATGCATAGACACACCTGTGAATAAAAATAAAATGCCTGTTTATAAAAAAAAATACTTTTAACCTGAAAGCAAATTCAGATCTTCTGTGAGAAGAAAAGGCTGAGTGAAGAGGAGGTGCAGGAAGGGACAAGCCGTAGGGTTGAGCTAAGTAACTGTTAGCAGGAAGGGAAGGCATTCCACAAGACCCAGAGAAACAAAATCCCATTTATTTGCCTGAGCTTTGCTTCTTTACCCACTGATCTCTCTTATTTCTGGAGAATCACCAAGTCAGCATTGGGAAGGAAGAAAATCCTTGGACAAGGTCAGTCAGTGCTTCAGCCTGTCAGCCTTTGCCATCCTGACAGGCTTACCCATCTCTGCCAGCTACATGAAGCCTCTCTTTAAATTGAAGGACATTTCTCCAGATGGGAAAGCCAGGAGACCACTTGAGGCAGGAGGAAATACTCATGGATGCTGGAGTGGGTGTGGCTTTGTTCAAGTAGAAGGGTCTCCAAGATAAGAAGAGACAAATCCAACCGAATACCATGATGAAAATCTCTGCATCACAACTCCATGGCTCAATGTCCTTGTGTTCCAGACACATACAGTTCCCTCCTGAGAGCTTCCAGGCCAATATCACTGCCTCCAGGACAATGTCTGCATGGCTCCATCCTACATGCTATGAGCAGCCTCAGAATCATCACACACCATACTCCTATTGCCCTTCACTGGCTGTTCACACTCCCCTGAGATTGTTTCAGGTCTCTGAGTGACTGTTGCTCACTCCCTGCTACAGGCTTTAGCTCTTTATCTTGCAACTGCCAGCTCTGTTCTACATCCCCTGGCTTTAGGCAAATCCCTACTTAGGCACCGGAATCTTTGTCTGGCCCAGCTACATCCAGGTATAACATAACTTCCTGTTATGGAAGATACCATTCATTACTATCATGTCTTTCTTATTCTCTGTTATGGCTCACTGCCAAGCACACAACCTGAAACAATGGTAGATACTCAAAAACTGTTTACTAATATTTAAGGGATTTGTGGGAGTGCTATGGCTTGCATACTGCTTAAGTGTTAACCACCCAAATTTGTGTATTTGAAACTTGTTGAGGTTGAATGACCTTCTAAGAGCTAGAGCCAAGGGCAAGGCAATTAGGTCAGGGGAGCACAGCCCTCAGAAAAGACCGCTGTTCTGAGTAGACCCCAGTTAGTTCTGACCAACTCGGGCTGTTGTAAAGTGGTCACCCATGCACGTGGCTGTTTCCTTCCCACTGTTCCACCATCCTTCTGATACAGCCAAGGAACTTTTACTGGGATGTTGGCACTGTGCTGTTTGGACCTTCCATCGCCAGAATCATGAGTCAAACAAACCTCCATCCGTTAAAAATAATAACAAAACTCCTGAATTTTTCTTATTGCAATTATAAACAGACTAATATTGAGACCTTGAGAGGGAAAAATTCTGGAAATTTTGCATCATTCCCAGTGTCAGAGTGTTAAGTTTCCATTTCTTTCTACAAAGTACATATTGTTGGAGGAAGGTTCCATTCATTCGTCAGGCTCATCACAACAGCAGGGCTTTTTCTTCTAGCCCCAAACAGCACAAGGATGCTAGAGATGCTCTCTCGCCCCACCCCTCAAACCCCAGTTACAAAGGCCACACCACTCTGCTTCTGGGAAGGACCGCCCCCTCCACCCACACATAGGACCTGCTTCACCTACTCAGGAGAAGGTGTGGGGCAAGCTCTCCTCATTCCAAAGCTCTATCCTTATCAGCTACATCTGAGCAGAGGCTTACCCAAACCAGAGCCAGAGAGGTAAAAGGATCCAGTAACTCATTTGCAATTCTCCATAATTAACACCCAGATCCTATGGTAGGGAAAAGAACTGGCCATTCTTGAGACACCAAAAACCACAGGATCTCAAAGTTCCAGAGACTTTAAGAGAGCACCTAGTCAGAACCCCCTAGACATCTTTCCCTGACCCTGGCAGAAATGGGAAAACTGAGGCACAGCGATGGGTGAGAACTTTGTCGGGTACACAAAGCTCCAGTCCTCAAAGAACTTATACTCTCTTTGGAGATGGAGACACCTATTTTATGTATGTATGTATATATGTATGTATGTATGGATGGATGAATGAATGAATGAATGAATGAATGAATGAATGAATGAATGAATGGGAATTCACATTAATGCACTGAGGGCTTCTTCTCACCCTCCCTGTAGCAGCATACCTCCTAGGACAGAGAGCGCAGAGGGAAATCTAGTTAGATGTCAGTGTTGGATAGAACTTCTCTACCCTGAGTATGAACAAGCCTCTCTGTCCTCTCTGAACTTATCTGGGAATCTCCAGGGCTAGAGCCTTTGTAAGGATATTAACATGGGAGGGAAAATGAAGAATGTTTTTCTTTGAATTTTCTTGGAAAGCAGAAAGTAAATCAGCAGCCCTGCGAGAAAAGCTATGGTCTTGAGTGGAGGGTGAACTGGTGGGACGTCCCTGGACTGGACTTTTCTGGAGGCTGTGGAGAGTCACAGGTCAGGAACTTAAGGTTAGGGAAGTGGCAGGACCTGGGAACCCTCCTTGATGACACCATCAAATCCTCAGTAAAGTGACAAAACCCAGGAAAAAATTCCCTGTGCAATTAGATTTTCATGGAAAAAGGAGAAGGGCAGCGTTTTATGTCTGAGTCTGATAGTCTGACCCAGGGGAGAAGGACTGCAGACCCTCAGCATCAGGGCCATAGACACACATGACAACTCACTGCAGAGCATCTCAGAGGTCTGTGGCTCAGAAGGGTCTTCCTTAAGCTATGAGGGGTGTGGAAATCCCAAAAGGCACAGGGTAGTACAGAAGGATTTGCAACTGGTTCCTTCATGAGACAGAAATGTGTTAAATGTCGACTATGGGGTTTCTATTATGAACTGACCAGAGTTGGCATCTTGGATATACTTATGTACATGTTTGCCTAAGAGCCCTTAAATAGTATCTGCCATCTCCAAAGAGCATCTAAGTTCTTTGAGGACTGGAGCTTAGTTCTGCTTCTTTCCCAAGCCTCAATACCTGCTCCCTTCTGCTCCACAATAACAACACACCCTTCACACTGTGAGTCTCTAGTGATCTTTATAAAGGTACACTGTATCACTGCCAGCCACATTGGCAGCCCAGTCATTTAAACAGTTAGAACAACCAGGGGCCATTTGAATGTGTTTTCATGCCTGAAGCTGCATCAAGTCAATCCAAGTTCATCAAGTCTTTTCTTCCTCTAGACTAGGCTGTGAGCTAGGGCTAGTCAGTATGAGTTGCTTGCACAGATATAACAAAAGCATACAAGTTAGAAAGCCTGGATATGACTGACTTGGCAACTAGCCCACTAGTACTCAGTCATGGCCTAGAAACTAACTTTCTCTCTGTGTCTCTGTCTCTGTCTCTGTCTCTCTGTCTCTGTCTCTGTCTGTCTCTCTCTCTCTCTCTTTCTCTCTCTCTCTCTCACACACACATACACACACACACACACACACACCTCTCATTTGATCTTCTCAGTAACCTATAAGTTAAGCAAAATGGTTTCTGCTGTCCCTGTTTGACAGTGGAGCACTGAAGCTTGGAGAAGCCAAGTGATGTATTCAAGGTCACAAGCTGGTGGGTGGTGACACAGGGATTTGAGCCCAGGTCTGCTAGGGTCAAGAGCGTCTTTTTCTGCCAGTATCCCTGGAGTGCATACTCCAGATGCCGCTGCTCTGTGTCTGACAGAGCATCAGGGCTGAGCTGATTCATGAACTGATGGCCCCGGCCTCCCTACAACCCCTGCCTGATGGATTAGTTGGCTCTTCTACTCTAAGCATCACTGGCTGGAGACCAAAGAGAGAACAAGAAAGCTGAGTGGAGAATATGGTGAGTGGGAGAGAGAGCAGAGGCAGATGAGAACATCTCAGCATCCATCACCAGGGCCAATTCACTCTGGGATCCCACTCCTGGACCAAGTTCCCATCTGAAAATCTGTCTTGCTGACAACCTGTCAGTCACTCTCCAGGATGACAGAGCTACTTCCCAGGCTCCTATGGCCTTAGAGCCTCTTGAGCCCTAGGCAAATGGGCAGCACAGGGCTAGTTCTGACTGGGAGAAGCATCGACTTAGAGGTAGGCGTCAGATAGGCCCATGAGTTGCTGTTGGAAGGATTGTCCATGTCTGCTTTACTCTTTAAGACACTTTCCTCTTGCAGATCTGAATCTCCACCCGAAGTTCCCAAAACTCTTTTGAAAGCCTTGTTGATGCTACTGGGTATTTGGGATATGAAGGCTAGTCAGCATTTGTCCTTGGCCTCATCCTCATCTCAGGCTGAGTCAGGAGCTCCCGTCCTCTTGGCTACATGTGTGTCTGCCACATCTTCTGCCTTGTCACATCCTATTGGACTCAGAACACAGAAACTTGGTAGAAAGGGGGGAAAGAGAGGCCCAGGCTGCAGGGGTGCCATCATGCCACAGAGGTCAAATCCAGAGAGAAAGGCCCTTGCTGCAAATTAGTCTCTCTCCCCTTGCACTCAGGGAAACTGTAGAGTGGGGCTGCTATGGAGAGACACTCAGGAGTGAGACTCTGCGGTCACAGGCATGAATGACATCAGGTCTCAGCTTCCAAAGAGCTTCCAGGTGGCAGTCACAGCTCAGTAAATAAATCATCAGGACCCAGAGTGATAAGGGTTCTTGAGAGGCTGGGGAATCCCAGAAGAGAATGAAGGGATAAGAAAGAAGAAAATGAGTCTTCTGAAAAGAGCTGAGACCTGGAACCAGAGCTAATGCACGTCACACCCTGATGTGGCCCACCAGACTTGCAAACCACAGTGACATTATTATTGTCCTCCGAGCAGGGGTCTGAGGATTATGGCTTCAGGTGTGGCCGGATGCTTAGGGTGCCCAGGGGAAGCTCATAGAAAAGGCAGTGCTGTAAGAAGGGCATGTGATTGTGAGCACAATAAGTTGAGTGGACCTCAGGTCCATCAGGCATCACCTCTCCCCAGAGGCCACCCAGTTGCTATATGGATTGTCCATGACTGTCCCTCTGCTGTGAGTATATGAGCTGAGTTTGTAAGGGTAGGGCCTAAGGATGCGCCTGCTGCCCACGGCCCTCGTGGACGTGCACAGGAATAACTAATGAATGGCAAAGAGCAGAAGAAATGGCTAAGGCAGTGAAGAAAGAGGAAGAAACTGACAAGCAGAGCCCCAATTGTGCCAGCCTCTAGCCCAGTTGTTTACATGGATGATCAGGTTGATTTCCCAACTCCCCACAATAGGCTGAGATGTATAGTGTTCTTCCCATTTTACAGAGGAGGAAATGCGGCTCTTAGAGGATCCAGGACTGGGCAGAGATAAGCAACAGGAAGAGAAAATCCCTGTGGTTCCCATGAGTGATTCCACATCCAATTTGTGGATATGCAAGGCTCCTTTCATCCTCCTGGGACTTTTCCAATTGGCCTATGGCTATTTGGCTGGAACCTCAGGATCTAGAAGGCAGCCCCTCCCCACCCACTGGGCCACCCCAGCCCAGCTGTGCAAACAGACTCCACTGTGCTGTTCGACTGAGGGTTGGGGGAAGATGTAGCAGGTCTGTTATGTCAGGATGAGCCAGACTTTCCTGAGAATAGTTCCAATCCCAAGGTAGCCTAAAATACATTCTTCCTATGGCAGGAGAAGGGCTATGACCCTGACTTCAAAGCAGTCAACAGTATTAAAAATAACTGCTCACCACCTGCCTCTGCTCTAGGTTCATAGGGACCTTACTTGGCCTGATCCAAATTGACCTGGCAAAACAAATCCAAATGTCTTGCAGGAAGCCTCATGTGTGTGACATCAGAGCCTATGATGGCTACCATTGCAACACAATGTCTGTGAATGCCAGTGGCTGGACATAATGCCCGAAGACCTCATTGGCCTATTCTCCCTACCTTACCACATATTTTCCTTCATTTTCTTTGTGTCCCAAAGTCACCCTTCTTTGTCACTAGCTTCCTCACTCCTTTCCCTGATGATGGGCCCAAATGCAAGGCCAGAACCTCAGCAAACGCAGATGTTACCATAAGGATCCTATGAAAGGTTGTACAGAACACTATACTGTGTTCTAGAGGCCAGCCTGCAGAGATTGCTTGCAAGGTACCCCTCTGCCCCATTTACAATCTAACTTCCCAGCATGCATTTCCTTAGCTAAGTGGTTATTTTTCCTGAAGGACCAGATAATCCCCATGTAGGAACAACCAACCACAAAGGCCAGAAACCAGCTGCAAAGGCCATTGTATTCACACTAACACAAACAGAAGCTGCTACCCCCCAGTCAGCACCGTGAGGCGCACGCGCTCAGCATCCACACTTGGCTCTCAGACAAGCCTACACTGCCTTGCACATACCACCCAGGAAGTCAGGAATCCACCCTGCCCAAGGGCTGACACTAGCATAAAGGGAAGCATAACCTTGTTGGGGATGCCTTCCCTCCTCAAAGGCTGCTTAAAAGCTACTATTTGGAGATCAGACTCTATGAGTCAGGGAAGCAATGTGAATTGGTAGGAGGGGACTTCCCAGCTCAGGAAAATCTACCTTGTCCCTCCTATGAAAAGTTAGTGTGTAGCCAGTTTGACCCAGATTCTCGAATCCCCAAGGATTTCATCACCCCTTCCCAGATATTTAATGCTCACCTACTATGCACATGCCCCTTGGGAGGAAGCATGGAGTTGCAAGGAAAGCATAGTGTGAAGTTAGAAAACTTCAGCTTGCCACCTTGTCATTCACACCTGATAAGGCTTCCACAAACATTTCTCCACACCTTGGAAATGTTCGGCTCTGTGTTATAGATGCAAACATTGGGACCCAGCAATTCTGTGCCATTCCTCCAAGGTGCACAGTTAAAGCCTCTCTTAGCTGATTCACATGAAATCTTGGAAGGTGCCTGCCATGAATACATAGTCAGTAGATGTTCAATCACAGCTGGTGTGCTTGTTAGAATTTTATTTATAGCAACATAGAAAATTCAACAACTCAAAATTCAGTTCTCCTCTTAATTCCAACTTTGTCATACATTTTCTTGGTTTACAACATTTCCAACAAATAGCTCTTGGTGTCATCTCTATCCTAGGAATATGAGAAAGTGTGACCATCCTTGGATCCAGTGATCAAAGTCCCCTATGTACAGGCCCCATCTCTTTTCCTCTCTTCTCCTGAGCAAACTTTTCCCACTCACACAAACAATACCTATTTCTCCATAGCTCACCCCTGGCCCTGCTGCCTCTGCATTCTTGTGCTGACTCAAAACTTTTAATCTCTGCTTCCACGACTCTGAATCCAGCAGGCATAACCAGGGGTCCTTCCCCAAGATAGATGTGGAGAACCCTGGGTCCTGTGGTATAACAGAGATCAGGTGGCTTTCACCTGATCTCCGCCACCAAAGCTGCTCTGGCTCTGTGTCCTTGAACTTCTTAATCCTAAGTGTGCATACATGAAAGTGTGTGAGTTATCCGGTATGGCCTGAGTGGAAGAGATGATTACATGAAGTACACTCCCCTTCAAGCTTTCAATTCACACACACGGATTACATTGAAATCTATTTTCTTCTATAAGCTTTTCATGAATTTTTATGCCTACTATATCTTAACCATACTAAAATCCAATTTAAAAAGCAGCAATTCAACACTCAGCCAACATATCAAGTCATTTTGAATTCCATTTCAAAGGGGTCCATGAAAGGTTAGGAAAATCTCATATCCCTAGGGAAGAAGCCCTTAATCCTCTCTGAGATGTTGGCTCAATTTTGTCTCCAGACTGTGGTCACACCCTTTCCATCATTTGAGGCCTGTCCCCAAATTAAATGACAACTGCAGTGTCATTGTGTGTTTACTATGAGTTCCTTGAGGACACAGGCTAGGTCTGATTCACTGTGGAATTTAAGGAGCCATCAATAAGTCTTTAAAGGGACTAGGATTTGTTTTAGTCCTCCATCTCTCCAATCGCCTGATCATCCACTCATCACATTTGAAATAAGGACTCTGCCCTATAGGGATTTCCCTCCAAAGCCTCATTCAGTCTCTTGCCTTCTTTCCTCTCCCAGAGTCCTTCCACCTTCCATGGTACCAGCTGCTGGCCCAGTTTCCAAGCCTCCCTAACTAAGCAGAACCTCACACCATCATGCAGGTAGGAGTTGAGACTGGCACCTCAATAGGAACAATGTCCTGTGGTCCACAGCTCAGAGTCTTTAAAGACATTTGAATGGATCATCAGCTCCCTTCCTTGGCCTTTCATGCTCCAGGGGTAACAAACCTAGGCAAATAAAGAAGCTAAACTTTTTTGTGCACATTTGGCAAGGGTCAACAGGAGGGATGGGGAGAGTAGGATCTCACCTAGCTCCAAAGCCCCTCTTACCTATGAATTCTTTGAAGGAGGGGAGGGGGCTCTCAGACTCTGATAACCAGAGAGCCACTTTTTCTCACCACAGTCTCATCATTTTTCAGTATGAGAGACCACCTGGCCCTTGTAGGTATTGGCCTCTGAAAAGGGTTCAGCTGCCCTTGCACTCCCACTCTGTTCTGCCCAAGAGGAACAGCAAAAATAGAGGCTGATCACAGTGCTGGCAGCCTTCAGCCCTTACTGCAATGTGATCCCTGCATACCCTCTATGATGTCTGGGTAAATAGAGGGGGCTGGTGCACTTATGTCTATTTCTCAAGATGTGGGAAATCACTGCTTATCTCTCTCTCCCTGCCCCAAGCAGCCATTTATAACACTGAACCCTCTGGTAAGTAGATTGTGTTACCAGAGCCTCAGAGAGGGAACCTGTTCCCTCTGCTCTTCCCATGGGTCCTAGCTCTAGTCCTTGTGACTACACAGAACCTCTTTGGCTGTGCTTGCCCCACAACAACCTTAATAAGAATTAGAGGTGATGTCAGGTACCCACAAATTCAGTTCCTAAAGATTATATTGGTATGGAAATACCACCCAGGAGGCAAAAATAGAAGAAAAAGAATCACTGCAGGTTGGCGATGAGGAGCCCAGAATTATACCAGGTGAAAGATGATGTAGCTTGAGCCAATCAGGAGATGGCCAAAGGGTCACTCAATGAGAGGTTATGCTAGATGTTGCAGACTGATAGAAAGTCACATTGGACATTGGAAATTCGGTGCAAGGTCATGGTAGATATAGAAGCTGATGGCAGGTCAGACTGGGTGTTGGAGACTGATGGATGCCTACTACCTACTGAAATAGGCAAGGTTCACTTGGGGATTATGAGAGAGGGAGCTGCCTCACTAACACAGGAGTTTTGCTTACTCACTTAGGCAAAGAGCAATGATAAGACCAATGAAAATTAAAAATAGAAAACAGCAACAGCTTTCCAATTCCCAGACATGTGCCCTCTCCTCCTCAGGCAAATGTGTGGTCTGACGCTAGTCCCTCCCCCAGGCAGCTCACAGCCTTGCTGACGGAAGTCTACGGTTACACTTGGTTCACTGGAGCCCCCCAATTCCATCCTGCCTTGTCTACAACCTGTGTGAACTAAACATTGAATACAGATCTTTATATGCAAGTATTTGTCACACCAGTTTATACTGGTTGTGGCTGGTGCAGAAGCTGCATATCTAAAGAGTAGAAGTTAGCCAGCTGTGTATAAATAGTAGTCAGTCTCACTTTAGCCAGGAGACCCAAGACTTTGCCCTGACTCTGACATTGATTTCATTTATTCTAGGATAATTTTGAGCCAGTCTATTTTTGTCTCCAAGACTCGGTTTTACTGTTTAAGGGACACAAGGCAATTCTGAGGCATATTAAGCCATAAAGCTATTCATGATGGTAATGGGGGCTCCACCTGTATTTATTCGGTGGAGCTAATTCCCCTGTGGGTGCCACCAGAACAGCCCATCATCTTATTTCTCCCAGAGCATCTCCATTGCCCCGCTTGCCTATCACCAGACTATTTCTGTGTCCTGGGAACCAAGTAAAGAATGTGTTCAACTGTGAGCTTGGCCCAACTTAAACCAAAGTCACCTTTGCTATTTAAAACCTCTCCCCACAGAGCAGCCTGTTGAGGCTGGGAAAAGTAAATCCCTACTCACTTCTAAGTTCTCTGTGCAGTAGCTTAATTCCTCAAGATTAAAAGTCCCCAGTACCAGTCTCCCCTTTCCTCCAGACCCTCCCCCCATGCCACTTTAGGCCTACTTGGAATGTCCAATTCCCCCCTGCATGACCTGACTCTGTAAGCACCCTCTCTTGGGACACTGAGTTAACTGTCCTGTTTCCCAGAACTGATCTCTGTTGGTATGCCCTAGCCTGATCTTTTCTATAGGATCTAAGTTCTACAGCAGAGAAAGTCAGGCCACTCAGGTTGGGGACTTTAAGACACAGGGTAGCCAGGGATGAGTTTGGCCAAGACTTGAGGTGAGAATGGAGGGTGGGCTTACTAATCTTATGTGAACTTGACACACAAACTAGAGTTTTATGAAAGGAAGGAACCTCAGTTGAGAAATTTTCCCCATAAGATCTGGATGTAAAGATCTTAATTAGTGATTGAATGGAGAGGGCCCATCCTATTGTGGATAGTGCCATCCCTGGGCTGGTGGTTCTGGATGCTATAAGAAACCAGACTTGTTGTGGAACGATCTTTTTGTACACTGTGAATATTTGTTGCTCTCATTGATTTAATAAATGGCCAGTAGCTAGGCAGGTACAGATTAGGACTTACGGACAAAAAACAAGGGGGAGAACAAAGGTAGAGTCACCAGCCAGATACAGAGGAAGCAGAAGATGAACATGCTGTGCTGAAAAATGTTACCATCACATGGTAGAATGTAGAAAAGAAATATTGGTTAATTTAAGTTGTAAGAGCTAGTTAGTAACAAGCCTACTACACTATTGGCTGAGCATTTATAATTGATAATAAGTCTCTGTGTGGTTATTTGGGAGCTGGCTTGTGGGACAGAAAACCCCACCCATATAGGCTAAGCAAAGCCATGGGGAGAAAGCCAATAAGCAGCACCCCTCCATGGCCTCTGCATCAGCTCCTGCCTCCAGGTTCCTACCCTGTTTGAGTTCCTGTCCTAACTTCCTTTAATGATGAAAAACAATATGAAAGTGTAAGTCAAATAAACCCTTTCCTCCACAACTTGCTTTTTGGTCATGGTGTTTTGTTGCAGCAGTAGAAACCCTACTAAGACAGAGGATGAATCTACAATTAAGCATTTGAGTCCTCGGATGCCAAGGTTTGGAAGTATGACTAGACCCTTAGCTGTTAAAACTAGGAGAATGAGATTTAGAGAAGGCAATAGATATTTTCAAATACCAAATGTTTGGGGTGCAGTCAGGACTCAGAGCCAGGTTTCAGCTGTTTTTATCACTTTCCAAGTCCTGGGGTTGACCTTTGGCATGCAGAGATAAGCATGTATGCACTTACAAAACACATAAGACTTTCTATGCACAAGGCACTATTCTAGGCATGTTGTCACTGTTGTCTCATTTAGTCTTCTAAAGGTAGGTTCTCCTACTCCCAATTTATAAATGAGATTAAAACTGCAATCAATATAAGAACTCATTCACCTATCCTACATTGATCTATTTGACAAAAGAGAAGTGAAGTCAAATAGCATGCAATATAGACAGTGGGGGAAAGGTCATGAGCAGTCGATGACGCCTGGAGACTATCGTGATCATACAAAGTTGGGAAGATGGCCTCAAGGACAAACGGCTACACATAGACTCACTCTGCTTGGTACACATGGTGAGCAGCTCCAGGAAATGCCATCTGCTGTGCCCTCTGTATGAATTGTGCCTGGTGGGGTTGGCAATGCAGCAGAGCCCCAGCCTCATCCGCACAGGCAACTGCCCGCCAGGTGTGTGTCACAGTCATTTAGTGGGGCTGCTGTGTTCCACGATGAGGAATCCTCAGCCCACAATGGAGGCTCTGCCAACCCCAGAGGTAATGCTCCCCAGCTGCAGCTGCAGCCCCCACCAGTTCAGCACGACATCACGCCAAGGGGAGCCCATGGGTCATATGTCTAGACAGTCAGACTGAGAAGGACGCTTGGCATCTTGGGAGACGTTTCCTGCATTCCTCCCACCTTCGGGAATGGAAACTGAGCTAACAGGGAATTTGTTTTAATTATAAGGAAACAAGGAGAATTGAATGGGAGCCGCTCAAGGCTAAGGTCTTCTGAAGCATTCTCTGCCCTTACAGAGAGGTAGGCTGGGGCTCTGCCTTGGAGCACTGCCTGACTAAAGGAACAATGGACAGACACGAAGGCCATAATTCTGCAGGTGCCATCCACAAGAAATCTTGGGGAAAGCAGAACACAAAGGAACACAGATTCTCTAAAGCCAGGCCTGGAATTTGGCAAAGCTTGTTAGCAGAATGCAGGTGGGGTTCTCTTTCTTCTTATCCCACACCAAAGGCCTCTTGCTAAGATGCCCTGACCTCTTGGAAATACACTGATGGCTCTTCGGCATTCATTCATTCTATAAATTTCAACAGAGAACTAAGCCTGGAGTAAATGCTGCTCCCTTCTCTCAGAAGCTCTTACACATGGTTCACCCATCATGCTACCTCCAGGATGCATGTATGCATATGTGTGTATGTGCATGCATGTGTGTGCCTGTGAAATGTGCCCATGTGTTCTTGCTCTTGAGCACTGTACACACTTATTTCAGGAAGTAGTTGAGTATAATGATTGGGAACAGGGATCCTAGAATCAGATAGCCACAGTCAAAAATCCTGAACCCATCCTTTTATGACCTTAAGCAAACTCTTTAGCCTCAGGCCCATTCATCAGAGCAGACTAACAGTTACTCTAGAAGCTGTGTGGGCTTAATAAAGGGATCCACAAGCATAGTTGAATCTAATGTCATGTACATCCTCAGTCCCTGCTGCTAGTTTCAGTGACTCTCAGTTTATTAGACAGTCCCTGAACCCAACTCAGCTATGTGGAAGTCTGATGCTTGATTGGATTTTGTCAGGGTAGAGAGGATATATATGTTTGGCTTTTCATATTATGTGTGCTTTCATTGATATATGTATATACATGCATATATATAAAGCAGCTTAAAATGTGTGCTTCAGTGGCATTAAGCACTATCCACAATGCTGTACAGCCATCACTATTATTCATCTTTAGTGATTTCTCATCCCAAACAGAAACCCATCTCCTTAAACAATGACTCCACATCACCTCCCTAAGCACCCAGCCTTCCGGTAATCACAATTGTGCACACAGACTCTACTATAGGTATGTCTCAGAAGTAGAATCAGTGGCTTTTATTCTTGAGCTTCTGGCTTATATAACGTGTCCTTTTCAAGTTCCATCTATATATCATAACTTTCCTCCATTGTAGGGCTAACATTCTATTATGTCTACATCACATTTTGCTTTAATCTTTCAATGTATAGAACATTTCCGTCTTTTGACTGTTGTGACTCATTCTTCCATGAGCATGTAGGTGTACAATATATGGTGGTCTGCCTTCTGTTTTGTGTTATGCATACTGAAAAATGGAATTTCTGCTGAAGGTATCCACAATCCTACATTTCTCAGCATTGCGCTATGTGTATTATTGCCACCTTTCCCCACGTATGGCCTTCAAGGAGGGTCAAAGGCTATGAAAAGAGCTCTGAGGGCTCCTGGCAATCCTCCCATAGAGCTGTTCCTGAAAGCAATGGAGGCAGAATGGAGTAGACTGAGGCAGTCAAGGAGGGTGTGTGCTCAGAGTGGAGATGGTGTATTAGTTACCTCTGTATTAGCTGTGAGAAAACACCAAAGTAACTTATGGAAGAAAGTGTTTAGTTAGACTTATGGTTCCAGAGGGTTAGAGTACATGATGGTGGAGCTAAGGAATGGCAGCAGGAACAGCTGAGCGCTCACTTCTTGAAACTCAAGCAGGAGGCAGAGAGCATTTTGGAATGGCAAAAGTCTCTTGAAACCTCAAAGCTCACCCCTGTAACACACCTCCTACAACAAGGACACACATCCTAATCCTTGTCCAAACAGCTCTAACATCTAGGGGGAATAAGAATAGTCTAGGGGGGATATATAAAAATAAAATCCCCAAGAGATTATATTTTTATTAGTTCAAATTAGAAGCAAGGCTGCTTCACATGTCAATCCCTTCTCCCTCTCCCTCCCCTCCCCAAACCCCCACTAACCCCCCACCTCATTCCCCTCTCTGCTCCCCAGTCTGTCATATCATCCTGGGCAGGGCCTAGGCCTTCCCCCATGTGTCCAGGCTGAGAGAGCATCCCTCCATGTGGGATGGGCTTTCAAAGTCCCTTCTTATGCCAGGGGTAAATACTGATTTGCTACCAGGGGCCCTATAGAGTGCCCAGGCCTCCTCATTGACATCCATGTTCAGGGGTCTGGATCAGTCCTATGATGGCCTCCCAGACATCAGTCTGGGGTCAATGTGCTCCCCCTTGTTCAGGTCATTTGTTTCTGTGGGTTTCACCAGCCTGGTCCTGACCTCTTTGCTCTTCACTCCTCCCTTTCCAAAACTGGGATTCAGAGTTCAGTTCAGTGTTCAGCTGTGGGTGTCTGCCTCTGCTTCCATCAGCCACTGGATGAGGGCTCTAGGATGGCATATAAGGCAGTCATCAGTCTCATTACAGGGGAAGGGCTTTTAGGGTAGCCTCTCCATCATTGCCTAGATTGTCAGTTGGTGTCATTCTTGCAGATCTCTGGAAGTCGCCCTAGTGCCAGATCTTTCTTCAGACCTATAATGACTCCCTCTGTTATGGTATCTCTCATTGTGCTCTCCTCTATTCTTCTTCTGACTCAACCTTCCTGCCCCTCCATTTCCTCCTCTCCCCTCCTCTTCTCCCCATCTCATTCTCCTAGCCCCCTCTCCCCTACCCTCATGATCCCAATTAGTTCAGGAGATCCTGCCCCTTCCCCTTCTCCGGGTTCCATGCATTCTTCTCTTAGAGTCCTTCTTGTTTCCTAGTTCCTTTGGTGATGAGGATTGTAGGCTGGTAATCCTTTACTCTATGTCTAAAATTCATATGAGCGAGTACATACAATGCCTGTCTTTTTGTGACTGGGTTACCTTGCTCAGAATGGTTTCTTCTAGTTCCATCCATTTGCCTGCAAATTTCAAGATTCCATTGCTTTTTTCCACTGAGTAGTACTCCATTGTGTAAATGTACCACATTTTCTCTATCCATTCTTCAGTTGAGGGGCATCTAGGTTGCTTCCAGGTTCTGGCTATTACAAACAACGCTGCTATGAACATAGTTGAACATATGTCCTTGTTGTATGAATGTGCATTCTTTGGATATATGCCCAAGAGAGGAATTGCTGGATCTTGAGGTAGACTGATTCCCATTTTCCTGAGAAACTGCCAAAACTTGTAAGACCACTTTGGAAATCAGAATGGGGGCCATTCTTACTCAAACAACCACAGAAGGATTTGGGGGAAACACTGCAAGGGATGTGACAATTGCTTTTGTGCATCTCCCAAGCAGAGCAGGCAATCCCAGAATTAGAATGAAGAACACCAGGAGGGGATCTGGGAGCCTGGCTCCACCTCCTAATGAGGAAAGGGAAGGCTGGCATTCTGGAAGGTAGAGCTGTCCAGAGACAGCTCTCTGTCACTGGAGGAATTAAATGGAAAGCAGATGTCCTCTGGAATGGAAGGCTAAAGGACACAGGAGAGGTGGTGAGGGGGTTCTCATGGCCTCTGTGAGCCTGCAAAGCAAGTCTGTGATTTAATGATCTGTGCTGGAGTCCAGTTGAAAGCAAATGCTCTCTCTCTCTCTCTCTCTCTCTCTCTCTCTCTCTCTCTCTCTTTCTCTCTGTTTTTTTTTGAGACAGAGTTTCTCTGTGTAGTCCTAGCTGTCCTAGAGCTAGTTCTTGTAGACCAGGCTGGCCTCGAACTCACAGAGATCCTCCAGAGTGCAGGGATTAAAGGTGTGCCCCACCACCTCCAAGCTCCCGTTTCTCTCTTTTCTCCCCTCCCCACACCCAACACCAATCCAGACAAATTCTTCCCTGACTTCTCTATATTGGCAAGGACACTGTTTGGTCCCAGCAGGGTGAACTTCACTTCCAAGTGCTAGTTGAGGATATGAAGTGACTAAGTTCCTATGGTTCCCGTCTCCCTTTTCAATGGAAATAATGCTAAGTGCCTGTAAAGGAAGACAGAAAGGAATGATGACTAGGAGTATCTCCTCTGGTCACCATACCTAGCCCATATACCTAGTCAGTAGACTCTTACCCAAGCACAGAGCTGACTTTAGCTGTTTCTGCTCTCTCTTCTGTACTTCTCTCTCTGTATAGCCTGCCAATCTATGCTCCTGGTCAGGCCCACTTCCAGGACATTCTCTTAGATTTTTTTCTACTTCAGTAAATCCTTCCTGTCTTCTCAGGTTCATTCAAAACAACAACAACAGCAAAATAATTTGTCTTCCTCCTCCCCCTCCTCCTCCTCTTCCTCCTCCTCCTCCTCTTCCTCCTCTTTCTTCCCTTCCTCTAATGTGCAGTGTGCTGGAATACTTCTTAATGCCACCATTTATAGAAGTTTATTGAGTATTCACTCAGCACCAGGTACTGGGGCTACATCACTAAAAAGCAGCTATCATCTTTGCCATCACTGTGCTTATATTGTAGCCAGAAATAAAGAAAGTGAATCCAAAAACAACAACAACAACAAATGCATAGTTATTTGACTTAGGGATAGTTGTAAAGTAATCAAGCAGGGTCTAGTCTGTGGAGCTATAAAAAAGGAGCTCTCCGGGTAACACCTGAGTGAAGACCTGAGTTATGACAAGAGCCAGCCACTGGAGGATGTTGGGGGAGAAGGGAATAAATGAAGAGGTTCAAAGATGAAAAACTTGGACTGTTCAGAAAAGAAAGTCACTAGGACATGGCGAACAAGGGGAGAATGGATGATAAAACATGAAGAAGACAGGCAAGACGAAGGAAACCATGATAGAAACTCCAGTGGGAAACCAGAAGTGATGTACAACACTGTTTTATGACGTACAACAAATCCCTTGGCTTCTGCATAAAAACAAATAAAAAGTAGTACAGGGGGAAAAGCTGGAAGCAAAGAGAAGCACCAACCTGCTGCAGTAGAGCAAGCCAGCAGGATAGTGGGCCAGGCTTGGGAAGTAGCAATGTGCATAGCAAGTCCAATTTGAGATCTATTTGGGGGGCACAGCAGACTAGGGACCAGGGGGGAGGACTGGCTGAGACTGTGACACTTCCCCCAGCTTGATGTTTACCCACAGGGCCCAAGCATGGAGGAATGGAGGACCCATTCGAAGCATTTCATGAAGTCTTTGTAGAAACCACCTGGTGTTTGGCCATTGTAGATTCTCCTTGCCTGTGTCAGAAGCAGGTTGGTTTCTAGCTTGAGCTCTATTCTGAGGTGTGTTCTGCCCATCAGTTCTCTGGATATTCAGATCCCTGAGGGTGTCTAGAGGCTGGAAGGTGATCATTTTGTCTCCTTTTCCAAGCCGGACCAGCTTTCTCCATAGTGGAACTTATCCAGGCTGACCAGCCACTGAAAAAAGACACCTATCCCATAACTTAAGCTTGTCTAAGGCTTGGCAGAAAGGCTCAAATGCTTCCCCTAGCCATGATTAGAGCTCTTTGACACTTTGTTCTGGACTCAGTTTCCTTCGAAGGGGGGCAAGGGGGAGAGGCAGAAGATTGGACTTCACAGCTTGTAGTGTCTTCCAGCTCTGAAGCTGTCTGGCCTGTTTACAGTACTCTGTTTCCACTCAGAACCCCTTGTACATCTGCTCCTCATGGAGAGAACAAAGCCGCAGTGTCTGGATGGAGCCGATTCTGCACCGGGGCCTCAGTCCCGCAAGTAGAGAGGCCCACTCTGAATCCTCTGAGGAGGGTAGCAGAACCCGACTATGGTCTGCTCTGCCCTGTGTGTTCTGGAAAGCGCCAGCAAAGCCCACATTCCCAGCCCACGCGCTTGAGCGAGCCGTCCTCTCTTTGAAACTTAAGAAAGTAGCAGGAACAGCCATTTACCTGTCACATGGTTTTCATAATTTCCCTGGCACCTTCGCTAATCATTGAAGCGGTTTCAGCAGGCTCTGCCGCAAGCTCCAGGTCTGACTTAATGTGCTGGAGCACCACTCTTTCCCAGTGAGATCTTACAGGACCCCACCATGTCCAGCCATGGGGGTCTGCTTATGAATATTTGGGGGTCCTGATGAAACCCAGTAAACTCATTAAGTCGCAGGAAGATAAAAATCCATGATGCTTTGGGATGACAACTATGAGGATAGCCCTATGCTAGAAAAACCCTGGGTGACTAAGGGAGATGGGGCAAAGTGTTGTGGACAGCCGAGAAGCTGAGACACTCAGGGAGGCAAAATATTCAATATATGTCCATGTCATCTCAACATGAGGCTTTCCTTTCTCCATGGGGATTAAGTGTGCAATGCCCAAGAGTGCAAGGCACATGGTGACAGGACATTAACTCAGTCACTTCCCAGAATTCCAGACTCCAGGGAGCCGAACACTGTAGTTTCAGGAAAAATACAAGGGGGACTAGGTGGCTCCCTGGCATCAGGATAGACAGCTGAGTCTGCAGACCAGTTGTGTGGGCAGGCTTCTCTCCAGGGGCTCTGTTTTCTCATCTGTGAAGTGGGGTCCACAATGCTAGTTCTAAGATGTGATGAGGTTAGGAACAATGAGTGGCTGGTTTAAAGCGTCCCTGAAATGCTTCCAGGGCATATTTGTGGTGGTGGAAGGGGGTGACATAGCATACAGGCTAGAAATCTACCTCACTGCCTACTCACCCTTCACCCCTGTACAAGGGTTGGGATAAGTAGGGCTGGATCCTGCCTGGTGCCCAGTGGCCTGTCTGCTCAGTCTCCTAAGGGTACTGGTATAGCAGACTTCCTTGGGCGGCCAAACAGGCTGAGCCCAGTGAATTTCCACAAGCCCAGAGGGCCCCACTCAGAACCTCACACCTAGGGGAACTTGAGATGTTGGCCAAGTTCAGGCTGTGGGAGGGAAAGGCAAGTGCTGTGTTGGCTGGATTTGGTGGGGAAATGGGCCTCCAGGGTGGAAAACGAAAATAAAGACAAGGATTCTTGCTGTAGCTTGCTCACAGAGAGATAAAATCCTCAAAGCCTCCCTTCCCCCATCTCAGGCTTTGGCTGGAGAACTGAGCTTCTAAATCAGGCCCAACAGAGACCTGCCTCTTCCAGGCAGCCTGCTTGGATGACTCTGACACTATTAGCCCTAACACTCCCAGGCCTTGAGTGTGCCCTTACACTCGTAACAGCCTACTTTCTATAGCTCCGTTTTGATAATTCTGCTTGTAAACTTTCACCAGGAAAGGCAAAAGGAGTAAATTCTCCATTTATTGACTCCCTACTGTGGACTTCACCCCATGCTGGATACTTTTTTTTAAAACTTTTTGTTGATTCTTTGGGAATTTCACATCATGCATCCCAATCCCACTCATCTCCCCACCCCTTGCTTCTGCCCTCCATCCTTGCAATACCCCCCAAAGCAAAATTTAAAAGTAAAACCAAAGAGCAAAGCAAACAAAAAACAAACTTAAAAAATCTTGGCATGGAAGCTGTAGTGTGGCCCAGTGAGTCACACAGTATACCCTTTAGTCCATATATCTTTACTTGTAAGTGCTCATTGCAATGAATCATTGGTCTGGTTTGAGGCCTTTGGCTTCTGCTACACTCTCGACGCAGGGCCCTCCCTGGGAATCCTTTTGGATATCCTCTTGTTGCCTTGTTCATGGAGATCCCGTGGCTGTTGACATGTAGGTTCCTTCCCTTTACATGTTCCAGCAGTTCATAGATGAGGTGGATATTGGGGTGGGCTACACTGGTTCTGGACCTGGGTAGTATCTGGGTTGATCAGCCTTCCAGGTTTCCCTCATCATCACCACCCAGGCGAGCTCTCCAGCACTGCCCCAGCTTCCTCACCCAATATAGCAGACAGCAAGAAGTGATGCCAGTTCTCCTGCTCTCATGCCCTCTGGTCCAGCTTACCAGCACTCACACCACCAAGGCCAGCCCTAATCTTTTGCCCAGGTAGATACTTCTCGTATGTCCTCTCATAGAAACCTTGCAGCAGCCCTCCAAGGTAATGACTAATGAGAGGCTAAATGGAGTATAAATCCTGGAATTGGAACCCAAACTTGCTACTCTGAGTTTTTCTAATATAAAGTGTCCTTCAAGTCTTAGATCCTCTATGTCAATGCAAGTTTCTCTATGGGAAAAGGAGAACTTAGTATATTTGGAGAAAGCTGTCTGTTAAGAATCCTTCCTGTTAGCCAGGTGGTGGTGGCACACGCCTTTAATCCCAGGACTCAGGAGGCAGAGACAGTTTGGATCTCTGAGTTCAATTCCAGCCTGATCTACAGAGTAAGTTACAGGACAACCAGATAAACCCTCTCTTTAAAAACCAAAGAGAGAGAGAGAGAGAGAGAGAGAGAGAGAGAGAGAGAGAGAGAAAGAAAGAAAGAAAGAAAGAAAGAAAGAAAGAAAGAAAGAAAGTTCCTCTGTGTCTCCCAGGCCCAGTGGTGTGGCCAAGGCTTTGAATAGTCATGCAGAGAAGAGACAGAACTGACTTTCCATAGCTCAGTGTACTGGAGGGAGTCCAAACACAAGACAGTCTTCAGTCTGTAGCATTCCTCCAAGTCTGTGGCCACACACTGTGAGACATGCCATCTCTAAAGAAAAGGATGCCAAAATGGCAATATTCAGGGGCCAGCTCTCTCAGGCACTTCAGATATAGCTGTTCTAGCTGAATTCAATGACTAGGACGGAGAGGACAAAGGGCAAGTGAGGTGATGGGCCAGGGAAGAAAAGGCGCAGAGATGGGAGTGAGCATGAAAAGACTCAGACAAGGAGACAACATCACCAGCTGCAACCCAACACGAGCTGTTAACATCTTTTGTGACCACAGAAGCTCGTCTTTGTGGCCAGAAGCACAGTGTGACTCTGAGTCATGCTGTCCAGAGTTGAGAGCAGGGTGCAGTAGCTGAAATGAATATGGGGATGTGTCCCTGTGTCCTGGAAAACAGGCAGAGCAGAGCATAAACCTTTAAAATTTGGTTGGATAGCAATGGAATACTTAATCGAGCAATATCATACCACCCCCCTTCTCTGCCCACTCTACCTTTTCTCTTTTCAAATATTTATTCTTATTGGTGTGTGTGTGTGTGTGTGTGTGTGTGTGTGTGTGTGTGTGTGTATTTGGGGGTATGTACATGTGAGTGCAGGTGCCCAAGGAGGCCAGAGACGTTTGATCTCCTGAAGCTGAAGTAATACAGGACTGTAAACCCCCTGGTGTGGGTGCTGGGAACTGAACTTTGGTCCTTTGGAAGATCAATAGGGGATCCCATTTTCTGAGCCATATCTCCAGCACCTCCCCCCTTTATGTCTCCATTTTCCCAAGTTTTGCTAGGTAGACTCACTTGTCAAGAAGACTTCTTTCTTCTTTCTCCTCTTCCTCCTCCTCCCAAGGTTCTATACATCCAAGATATGGTGGTTTGATTGAGGATGAGACCCATACACTCATTTTTGAAATTTTGGTTCAAAGTCGGCAAAACTGTTTGGGAAGGATTAGGAGGTGTGGCCTTTTTGGAGGAGGTGTGTCATTGGGGGTGGGATTTGCCATCTCAAAGCCTACACCATTCTCAGTTAACTATCTCTCTTTGCCTCTCTCTCTATCTCATGCTTGTGGAGAAGATTTAAGCCCTCAACTATTTCTCCTCACCTGCCCACTGCCATCCTCCCAGCCATGTTGATCTTGAACACTAGTCCTCTGGAACCTGGAACCATGAGCCCCCAAATTAAACACTTTCCTTCATAAGTTGCCTCAGTTGTGGTATCTCTTCCAAACAATAGAAAAGTAACAAAGACACTAGGCAAGATATAACCCAAGGTTTTGTGCCTATTAGTCAAGTACTCTATCAAATGAGCTATATCTCCATGCTTTCCTTCCAGGGTGACATCTGAAGACTCCATTCTTTCTTCTCTCTCCTTTCAGAGCCCTCCAGTCTGCTTCCTCTCCCAGAGAAGATGCTGAAGACAAGATGCCAGCATCTCGACTTGAAATATTTGTACCAACATTAGGCAAAGAAGGCCTAATTCAACATTAGGCTGAATTCTGCCCAGGACTGAACACTTGTGGAATATTAGACACACTGCCAGGTACTCACTACAAAGGGACATATGTTGGCATGTCCAAGTATTGACAGCTAGATGAAAAGCTCCTGAAATTTTCCCTGTGTTACATAGGTGAAGGAAAGAGTCAGGCCAGGGTATCAACTGATGACAAAATAAGCATCTTCAAGCAACGTCTCTCATCACTTGTGTACTGGTCCTCATGTTGCTCAAAAATTGAGCAATATTTCTCAGACTGTAGTCTCTGAGTCAGTAGTATTTGTGTCACCTGGGGACAGGTAGAAGTATAAATTCTTATATTTTTCCCTGCCAGAGAAACTGAGTCAGAAACTCAGAGTTAGAGTCAAGCCAAGAATTTTTTAAATAAGGCCCTACGGGAGCCTGGAGTATGCGAAGGTTAATGATCCACTGGCTTGTATTCCTGTTACACTCCTTGCAAGAAATAGCATTATTATTGATTACTACAGAAAACACCTCAGAGAGGACATTTTCTGGGTCCTAGAACTCACAGCAGATAATAGGGACAGCTGGGATTCCACATGGCAGCTCTTCTGTCCCCATGGACATTCCATCTGAGCAGGGGGAGAAGCTTCCTAAAGTAGGACTGAAGAGCTGTGCCTAAGTTACTGAGAGAGCTGCCTACCTTGGCCTAAAGAAGGCCTTAATTGGCTCATTAATAGCTGTGATTAGTGAGAAAGGAGAAGCCTTTATCTTTGAAGTCCAGGGACTGAGCTAGAGCTCATGCAGGGGGCATGCTGTGGCTAATTAAAGCTGAGCCATGTTTCTTGTCAAGGCCAGGAGTGTTAATGGCTCCAAGCAAGAAAAATTAAGCTTCAATTTCCATTGAGGGGTAATGGATAGATCCAGCAGAGTGAAGATGAGAAGGGGCCACTTAAAGGGGCAAAGCCCCTGGGCTGGAAGCAGAGCTCTGGGGGCTTTTCTAAAGTGGCCAAGGAGGTACTACTGGCCTTGGGGTGTCATGGGATAGGAGTCAGACTCATATTCCCACAGAAGCAGCCCTGGGGTTATCTTCATTCCTCTTATTATTGTGACTGAGTTTTCGCTTCTAGCCTGATTACACCTGCTCAAGGGAGTGTGAACTGTAAATGGTGGGGGTTGCTGGATGGCAATCCTGGAAGTTGCAGATCCCAGAGGCCTTGGAGCTTCTGGCCCCCAAAATCTAACTGCAGTTATCTCATCAGGCTCCTTTCCTCCAAAATGGCCTAAGAGCCAGACATAGGGCCCAACTCTTTACAGAGCCTCACATGCTGCTCTCAATAGGTAGCTTAGCTTCTTAACATACATCTGAGCTATGGACCAAATGCAGCTATAACCTGTTGGTTACAAATGTGGCCAATCTCAACCCCATATTTGACCCTGTTTTCTTGGGGTCAAGATAGCTTCAAGATGAAAAAACCAGGTGTATCTGACCTTCCATCTGGTAAGAAGACCTAAGGCCTCTTCTTCTTCCTTAGCTTGACCCTACACTCCATCCTCAGCCCACCTGTGACCCTATGTGATAAAGGTGACTGTAGAGAGACTCTTGCTGAAGGCACACTGTGGTTAAGTGAAGGGGTCAAACTAGAGCTACTATGTGGATATAAACATCAAGATGATATTTCATCAGAAATCAAGCTAATTGCCCTACAAATGACCTCCTTTTATGCCACCAGCTTCTTGCTCTGAAAAGTTTGATTAAAGATATATCAGCTTCTGTTAAAATATCAAATAAAATAAATACAAAAATCAGCCAATGATTGCTATATTAGTTGAAATAAGATCCATGTAGTTTGAACAACTGCCCTAGGGTACCAAATAGGTAGTAAATGTGGTTCCCTGGGATCTTTGATCTTCAGCTTTGTGTAGACAAAACCTTTCCTTTCTTCAAAGGCTGCATCTCTAACCTTTCTTTCCATGGGATGGCCTTAACACTCAATTCTCTGCCATTCTATTTCTAATGGACAAGTTCAGAGTTGATGGTGGTCCCTAGTTGGCCCCCAACCACTACCAGCTCTGAGATTCTAAATATAAAAAAGCAATCTGAGTCATCTTGCTTTCCCAGGGCCCACAGGGGCAGCAGGGACAAGTGCATGCCAGTTGATGAAGAAATGCATGACTATTCTAAGTCTCCCCTGGAAAGGGGAACAATTGTTGGGCTCTAATTTATCTCTTTATCCCTAGGGACGTCTTGCCTTTCTCATAGCCCTTCAGCCTACCAGCAATCCGGGGTCTCCACTTCTACATCCCAGAGCCAGTGAGCACATCCAGGGCAGGAACTAAATCTACCTTGACCCCTGTCCCCAGGGATCAGTGTTACAGAGGTCGATGGTAGGTCTCATTGAAACAACCAATGACCAAAAAACCAAAGAACTTGCAGCCAACCAAATAGCCTAAGTCATGTCTTTTACTTGGCAGGAAATCTTGTGTGTGAGCCTATATACCTACTTCAGTCCTTCCCCAGCAACCTCAATCAAACTAGAAAGCCTTCCTGAAATTAACCAATAAGCCATGCAGAGAAAATAAGGTTGATGGTAGGACTAAAGTAATCATGCTGAGAACACTGGCAGGGCAAAGAGGGGAGAGCCAAATGACTACAACTACCCAGGTTCCTTGTACGTGAATGGCGTGAGAACAATTTCTCCAGGTGCAGACCCACTCAGAGCTCACAAGCACCCTTGGCATGTAAGGTTCCTCAGAGGTTGGTGTGGTCTTGACCTAACTGAGGATGTCACCATAATGAAACAGAAAAAGCACACTGAGGAACTCCGACTCCATTGTGATCATATCGTTCCTTCTGTATGTCCTCTCCCATGAAATGACCTCATGATCACACCGCCCCCTCCATATGTCCTCTCCCATGAAATGAAGTGATAATAATGATGCCACCTTTAGGCAGAGCTGAGATATGTGGCACATTGGCCAGTGGGAACTGTTTGGTGGCATCTTTCCATAATGACTTCCAGAAAGACAGAAAGCAGTGATGTATATGGAAGGAAACCAGACCAGGCTGTGCTCAGGGTGCTATGAAACTCACTTCCCCAGCACATTCTCTGTGCCAAATCCTCGGCTGGTAGACACATGACCACACATTACTTTATTAATTTCCTTAGCCAATAGTCAGAGTACAGATTAACCCCACAGAAACCACAGGGAAATTGAAACCAGAAAGACGCAAGGAGGTAAAAGATGTGTCCCACACTGGTCTCAAATGTCAATACTGCAAAGTCTACAATCTGAACCCATGCTCACACTGCTCTTCCACCCACAGACACCTGTTCAAGCTCCATGTCAGTCATGCACTTGTTCTGTTTCCTTAGAGACAAGTCCATCCTGCTGTGTCTGTTGGCATCCTTCAATTGTGTCTCTGTGCAGTCTACCCAGACCTAGGACCACCTTCCACCAGGACCACCTGGCACCACATCACTGTTCCTGTTACATTTGGAGCCAGCATGGGTGTGCTTCCTATGGGAAAGGATTGCAGGAGCCTGTACCTCTCCTTTGACATGGGGACACAGATCTTATGTTTTCCCTGCTCCATACATCTCCATACAACTCAGCCACAGAATCCAGATTTCACAGTTGCTGGTACAAGCCAGAGCTTCCTAAATGATGAATGTGTGAATGAGTGTACTGGTGAGTTAGATGAGTGTCTGCTACAGTCAGAAGTTGTTAAGATTGGTATCAGTTTTATTCAAATTAGCTCAACATTTCCCAGTTTCATTTGACCAATGTTCCTGCTCAAATCTGTTCCTAGGACAGAATAAAGCCTGACAGGATCCCTCCTACCCTTCTGTCCATGTTTGACTCAGCCAGCAGACAAGCCCTTTCCTCCTTGAGGATTTGTTCTCTCAAGGGAACTCATGCTTCACAGCAGCCCTTGGTCATGGGAAAGACTTCTTCTTACCTCTTCCAAGTCAGGTGACAGCCCATGGCTAATGCAAGGAGACTTGTTTCTGATGAGAATGTATAAGAGAGTCCCTAGCAAAACAAACAAACAAACAAACAAACAAATGCAACATCACACACACACACACACACACACACACACACACACACACACACACACCACCACCACCACCACCACCACCACCACCACCACCACCAAAAGCAACAAGATACTTCTAGAGTGCAGCACAAATGATCAGCAATCACTCGTCAGCCTCTTTGCTCTTCAGATGGACAGGCTTGCCTCCTCCCCACCTCTCACCCCTTGCCTGCCAGGGGCCTGCTGGACTTCCTCTTAACAAGAAACATGACTTATGTTGGCTGGGCCCAATTAGCTCTAAGCTCTCTTGGGCCGCCAAGTGCCCCGCTGGCCAGCAGCTGAGGCCTGTCTGGCAGGACATATTTGGATGATGAAGCCATGCTGCATGCTAACTCAGCCCAGGAAAGAGCAACTCTCGAGTTGAATGCCCACCCTAAGCTGCCAGGCTTGGCTCTTGCCCATGAATTGGGCAACAGAGTTGTCTAGCAGAGGAAGGGACTGTGCTTCCTTGGCAAGATGGGGGAGACTAGTGCAGGAGAGTACCACCCTGGGGCAGCGTGCCCTCCCTGGGCTTGGCTGAGCCTAGCAAGTTCATGCAGCCAGAAAGCTCTGAGCTGAAAGCCAAGAGATCTGGATCGACACCAGCTCCACCCCCAACCGCTCCTTCATGACCCCAGTGCACTGCTTATCTTCCTCTCTACCTTGCTACATCTACCCATACAGTGCAGAGGATTTCCTCCTCTACCTTGGGAAGCACATAGAAATGTATGAGAAGGCCTCAGTTTCCTCATCTGAAAAATGGGACAAACACGACCTTCCTGGGCTTGTGTGAAGACTTTATGTGAAGATGCACAGTGCCTGCATGGAATGAGAGGTACCTCGATCCTCATCTACCCCTTTATGGTCAACATTACACGGGTGCCGTGAGTTTCTCTATCTGACCTTTAGCTATTTTGTTGTTGTTGTTGTTGTTGTTGTTTTCCAATATGCTGTTTCGCATGGCTTGATAACAAAAGCCTACTAGTATTACGAGAAATTAGTAGATTTGGGTTCTATACTTCAATCTCTCTGACCTTGAAATATACATTCTAAGAGATCAGGGTCTTCTCGCTACCCAATGGCTTTCAAATGACTTGTTGTAGTAGTGGATATGTAAACTAGAGCTGGCCTGGAGAGACCAGACCTACAGATGCAGACCCCCACCCCCTACTATTCCAGATCAGCCCTGTTAAATTGATACTAGCATTTCTGCATAGTCTTCCGGGAGAAGAGACCAAACAAAAAGCAGGGAAAGGTGATTCCATGGAGCAGGGAGTCACGTGCAGGCTAAGAAGAGCTCAGACTCCAGGGTCCAATCAGGTGTTTCCTAGCAGCATGCTCAGGCCACACAGGCGCCTATTAGTCTGCTCTAAGTACCCCCCTGCTGGATTGGAAGAAAGAGCACAGGGGTTTTACCCTCAATCTTATCACTGATTTCTTAGACTAATTTGTCAAATACTTTCAACTTTATGATCTTGAATGTATCGTCAGGAAAATGGAAGTGCCACAAAAGCCCTTCAGCATGCGTGTCCACACAACAAGACATCTTTGCTTTTATAAACTCTTGGCAGTGAGACAACTGACTCCTCTTGGCTCTGTTTCGTCAACATCTCTTCTAAAAGAGAAAATAAAAAGCAAACAATTTCCCTTTTATTTATTAATATCACTAGGACACCCAGTGGGGATGGGGGTGAAAATCCAAGGAAGAAGGCCATGAAGCCCAGCTAAGTGTGCAGTTCTTCATCCTCACTTGGGGCGGGTAGAGCCAGGCCCATGCCAAGCTCTATGAATATGAGAGCCTGCAACTCTCAGGGTAAGGGAGGAGCTAAGCAAAACTACTATGCTTGGAGGAACTTGTGAGGCTTTGGGATATTTAAGGCAAAGCATTAATTCATCTTGGGGAATTTGTGGCTTCTAGATGCCAAATCTGGACTAGATAAATAAATATCTGCCCATGAAATGTTTTAAGTTCTTACCCTAAAGTGCCACCACCCATTGCTATTCTCTTTCCTTCTGAGAAGACCGGATCCAGTAGGTCTTTCAATTCACTTTGAGTCTCTTATACATGCCTCTCTACTTTGGTGCTAACCATGTTGAGGGTCCTCTTCAGTAGACCTCCTAGCTGGCACCAGCCCTCACTCTTCAGTGGCCTCATGGAGACACCATAATGATTCATTCAAGCACCGGGAACTAGCCCTGCTCTGAGGAGGTCATAGGTGTCCACTGTGGCTAAACCCACATGTGTTGCAGCACATGGATTCCAGAAAGGCTAGTCGGCTCAGATGTGATTCATCCTAGTCACAGAGCCTTGGGGTGTGAGCTTAGATAAGTATGTGGTGGAATGTGTGAGCATCCAGAGCAAGCACATCGAGACATCACGATCCAAGCAACTTATAAAGGAATCCATGTCTGTTTACTAATCAACAGATGGTATCTTTCTGATCTCCCAACTGCTGGGCGTGGGGAGTCCACAGAAACTGGGGCAGAAGGAAGCAAAATGTGAGGCTGGAATGAACACTCATTTGCAGATAGTTAGTCACCGAATAGAAGAAAAAAGCCAAAGACCAAAGACAAATCTAAAGCTTGGTATTTTCAAAACTAATTCTAGGATTTCCTAATTCTATTAAAAAAAAAAATGTCCCTTTCAAGCTGGTGAGATGACTCAGCGGGCACACATGCTCAGTTCACTTCTCCAGCTGATACCCTGAGTTTGATCCCCTGAATCTGTGTATGGGTACAAGGAAAGACTGCAGAAAGTTGTTCTCTGACCTTCACAGGTGCCCCGTGGCATGTGTCTGCCCGTGTGAGCACACACACAATAGTAACAGTTCAAAACAGAGACATTTCTTAATTTCTCAGAACTCACCCTCACAGCCACCATCATTACAACTATTTTACATATGGTAAACTGAGGTGACTAAGGATATGTTAAAGGCTTTCTCCAATATTCCATTAGTAAAAGTATTAACAGTCAGAGTTGCACTTTTGAGGTCAAAAGAGGTCATCATTTTGACCCGCTGTTTCTTTCCATGAAAAGGATGATGACAATTAAAAAAAAAAAGACTCCCAAGGGATGGATTGTGAGTCATTAATTAAATTTCCTCACAAAGTGACTTCCTGGGATGTTTAAAACCAACTGTCCTATGACTCTAGCCTGGTGGCAGGTTTCCTCTAAAAAAATGGCTCCCTCTCTTCCTGGTAAATGACTCTATCCCTTTGGTTCTTTTCATAACCCACCTCTTTTATTTTACTTACTTTCCCCAGTGATCTCATTCACACCCTGACCTGGAGCGGTATCTCAGTTGCCTAGTTCCAGGGTTGACTCTTCTCCCAAGCCCCACAGCTGCACGTTCTGCTGCGCGTGTTTGAATCTAAGTGTCCCAACATCATTCACTAGCCAGACAGAGCTCAATGTTCCTCCCTAGGCAACGTTGTTCTTTCTTTTACACTCAAGAATATAGGGAAGAAATGAAATAAGGGCTTAGAAAGCAGAAAGGAAGGCAGGGAAGGAGAAAAAATCAAACTAGGGAGAGAAGAAAAAAATACATGGTGCTGCATTGTGTTGTCCAACCTCTCTTTCTGAACATGAAGCAACTAGCATGACTGGAAACACTGTCTCCTAACATCTGGGAGGGAGCTCTGTAAGATCAGCAACAAAACACTGAGGAGTGACCAGAGAAGGCACATGGCCAGGCTGCAAAGCTGGGCCTTTGTTTGGTAACACTCATCTCAATGTGTTGTCATGTATTCATCTTGTATGTGTAGTGTCTATCTTCACCGAGTAAGATCTTTATGGTCAGAGGGCCAAAGCTGAAGGCTTCTCTGCTGTTGGTACTTCATGCCCTGCCCACCTGTCTGTAACCTGGTACTCCCTCATTAAGCCTCCCTCTGTTAGCCCATTGGGGCTCATATTTCTTTCAAGAACACTACAGACACATATATAAAAGAATTTAATGTACTTCAGTATAATGTGACAAACAAACTCAATATTAACAGAGTGCTAATTAACGTTGTGTGGGAGAAATCTAGCACATTAGGTGTAGAAGGCTAAAACTTGATCCCTTAGCACTGTATCATAAGCAAATGTGGTGCTGTATTGATTAAAAGGCACATGTGGAAGAAAAATATTAATAGTTATTGGGAAACTTGGAAAGTCTGAAGTTAATAGGATGCAGAAGAAAATCTTTAGAGCTTTGATAGGGGAAAGAATTTCCCATATGAGGTATTGGGGTACAAAAGATAAATTGGGTTCGATTTTGAAAAGATTTTTTTCAGTGATGAACACCAAGGAGAAATAAGTAGGGTCAGAAGACAATATCCATGACCCAAACCAATAGATCAATTCATCTTGTTTCTAGAAGATACAAGAACAGCTTCAAATCAGCAAAAGAAAGAGAGCGCTCTTGAGGAGTGAGTAGACAAGAGGTATGCACAGATGATTCTAAGATGAAGAAACTCCCCAAAGAGAAAGAAATAGAGGAAAATGCTCCAGGTCATTACTAATCAGAGAACGACGAGTTAAACAGCTGTGGAAATCACTTCATAAAGTGCATGCCAACTAGAGACCTAAGTAATGGCATGACCTGTAGGGATGAGGAAAGATGAAGAGTAGAGTTCTGTAAGTGTTTGTTTAGGGACAAGGTCTTGCCATTTAATTAAATGAGGTACATACATACTTTGTGATTCAGCTGTGGAGTTCCCCGATGTGAATTCTCCAAAACTACCAGGCCAGGTTTGTAGAAGAATGAACACGAAGATACCCATTGCAGCATTACTTGTGAAGTGAGGGAGTTCTGGGCCATCTAGAAAACCATCGTTCAGAGAGTAGATGTCACATGATAAACAAAAGACCCAGAAACAGACATTGGGTTCAAGCTTCAAGCTGAAGATCAGAAAAGCAAAGCATCTGGTCACTATCTCTTACTCTACCTCAGACTGAAAGTCAATCCTGGCTCCACCAAACCTCAGTCTGCTGCCTCTCCTCAGGGTGGCTAGAGAAGCTGAGACTTCAATGTCTTTCCTCAATGTGGCTGAAGAACAAATGCCAGCTCTGAGACCTTGCTCCTGTCTTATATACCTCCCTAACGCTGGGATTAAAGGCATGTAATCTCAGGTGCTGGGATCCAAGGCATGAGCTCTGTTACTCTTCACTCTTGTGTAGACCATGGTGGCTGAACTAACAGAGATCTGTCTACCTCTTAATCCTGAGTCCTGGAATTAATGCAATACAAAAATAAGCACAGAATAAAACAGAAAACAGGATGGAAAGTGTCAGAAAATCTGGTTACTTGAGAAGACCAATAAAAGTGATGCTATGTTTGTCTCTCAAAGCTGGTATGCTGAGACCCAGCACAGCAGTGTGTTCAGAGCTCAGGATTTGGGGAGGTGACTGGATCATGAGCTCTCTGCCCTAGGAATGGATAAATCCATTTGTGAGAGTTGTAGTTTAATGGACACCAGGGTAGGGGACTGTGATGTAAGAGCAAATTCTCTCTTTGCTTTCCAGCAACCATGCAATGTGCAGCTCTCTCTGCTGTGTGCTCCCTACCACAAAGCTCTACCTTGTCCTGTTGCTGGAAAATTATTCATACAGCCATTCTACTGTGCCAATAAATCGACCTTGAACTGAGGACAAAGTCAGCAATTGGCTGATCTGGATAAAACATAAAGTTCTTGGAGGAGTTTGCAGGGTGGCAAGAGAGGATCTGAAGAGACTCCTGGTGAGTTTGTGGTGGTGGGGAGGGGGAATTTCCAGTGCTAGAGGTTCCAGAGGCTGTTGGAGAGAGTATCAGTCAATTGCTCTACTTTCCTTGGATTCATCAGGTCTTTATCTCAATTTCTGACTCTCAAGTTTTAATTATACTAGAACAAGTTAGGTCATTGTTTCATCCGGCAACTACATATGGTGACTAATTCTTGGCTTTATTAAACCACAGCAAGGCAGTGAGCCCACCACACAATCAATGCCACTGTGGTAGTGGCTGCCTTTGTCTCCCTTCCCATTGGACTTTTCTGCCTGTTTTTCATTCTGGGGTTTCTCTGTTGCAGCTTTTCTGCAGCAGCCTTCAGCTGCTGCCTGCCCCTGGCCCAAAGACTCCTCTGGGGTTGCCTGCCCCGCCACCAGCCCTTACTCCCATGTGAACCTTCTTCCCCAGACTGCTAACCAGGCCAGCTCAGCTTCCCTAAGACCTGCTCAGAGCTCAAACTCTTAACGGCTGCTGCCACTGCTGCAAGCTGCCTATGGGGCCCAGCAGTGCCTAGCCTTGCTGCACAGTGCCAACAAGCAGAGTGCACACCACTACTGCTAATGGCAAGTGGATGGTCCTATCCCATGCTATGTCCCAGTCATGTGGATTTCTTCTACTGGTTTGCTTACGTTAGCTCTTCAGACAGCTCATGCCCCTCCCCACATGACATGTGAGCAGCCACATTGACCCCCAGCCCAAGAGTACTTTTAGCACAGCTCAGGGCACTCCATGGCCCTCTCCCCACAGTGCTGCCACTGCAACTCTGCTTATCTCCTCCTATGTTTTCAGTATCGTCAAGTTTAGTAAGACACTTGGGAATTTTTAAATAGGGAATTATGATCCTAAAGGGAGGAAGGGTAATCTTTCTCAAGTTAGCAACCAGGAATATCACAATGACCACAATGCAGAGAATTAGGACCCTGTTTACTGCTACTGTGGATAAACTTACAAATGAAAAAAATAAATGAGGAGTTAAACAACTTAGCTGATATTGATATAATGTCAATCATAACTATTATCAGTTTGATAATTCATATTTTAACCTTAAAATGGATTGATAACTGTGACAAATATGATAATTTGACTGATAAGATACAAGCCTTAGAGAAACTTATTATGGATAAGGTACAAAAACCTTAGAAAAACTTACTAATGAAAATAAGAAAAATTCTCAGACACAGACAGAGGAATTTAGAGCAGAACCTACCACACCATTGCATTATGAAACTGAAAAGGAGCAGCCTAAGTTTATTTAAAAACCAACCTTAATTTATCCAGTTACCATACAAGAATGCCCACCAGCTGATATGCACTCCCAAGGCTATGCAGAAGTTAATTGGGATCCTATAGAAATATTAAATTTGAGGAGATTTAAGGAATCAGTAATTTCACATGGTATGCATTCACCCCTGGTGAAGCAATGTTAAATTCATGGGCACTTTGGAAAGATTTAATTACAGTGATATCTGAAGCTGTTCCTCTGTTACAATGGAAAACATGGTGAAACGAAAAGGCTAGGGTCAGAGAACAATGAAGTAGGACTGCAGGTACTGAAATTTTCAAAACCAGATTCTCAGTAAGAGCCATTATGCTGATTTGAGAGAACAGTCTGCATTTGATGGTCATACTCTGACCGTATGCCTTATAACAGCTTTAAATGCTTGAGGCAGGGTTGAAGAATCGAGAAGAGAGCTGAGTCATTTACTAAAGTTATACAAAGCCCCAAAGAAGGCTTCACTGATTTTTTTTTGTTTGTTTTACAAAGATTAACTTCAGCTGTAAATAGAATGATATCAGATCCAGGAGTTAGACAAATATTAATTGAATCCTTGGCTTTGGAAAATGTTAATTCATAATGCAAATTTGGGCCTTTAAAAGGCAAGATCAACACCAATAGGTGAATGGATTAGAAATAAGGTTGATATTGGATCTCACACTTATGATACTGCTTTCATAGGTGAAGTAGTTTTTAGAAATTTTAAGAAAAATCAAAATGTCAGATGTTTCAATGGTGGTAAACAAGACATTCCTAGAAACAATTTTTTCTAGAGATGATCCAAACAGAAGGCCCCAGGCTTCTGGAATATGCAGAAGGTGCTGCAAAGGCTGGCATTGGATTAAATAATGCAGGTCAACAAGGGACAGGCAAGGTAACCCTTTGTCATCTGAAACCGCTTTGGGGAGGGGGTCTCTCATAGGCCCCGATGTCAAATTTGGCTCACTCATTCCCTATCAGCATGGGGAAACTCTTCCACAGAGCAATTAAAGGACTTAATATCTACTGTTAAAAAAATACTGCTATAAATAACAGAGCACCTTCAATAGATAAAACAAAACTTTCAGGAGAGACCATAAAACAAATATTTTAGCAAACTTCTATAAGTTGTCAGAGACCAAAGCTTAAAATACAAATAAATGGCATTGAAACAGAGGGCCCAATAGACACTGGGGCAAGTGTAACCATAATTCACCAAAATCTTGGCATCCAAACTGGCCTCTTCAGGAGGTAATAGGAATTGGAACTTTATGTCAAGTAAAACAAATTACAAGATGGGTTGAGTGTATGGGCCAGAAGGACAAATAAGAAAATCAAAATCATATGTTGTTAATATAGCAATGAATTTATGGGGACGTGGTATGTTACAGCAATAGAAAACACAGATTAACATTCCTCCAATCTCAGAAACAAACCATAAAATAAAGAATGCTCCTAAGAAAAATATGAAAAGGTGTTATCAAGAACAGTCACAGACTATACAAGTTGTACACAAGCAGGGCATAACAGCTGATGATCTTTCAAAGATCCCATCAGCCCATCCTTTAGTAGGGTTAACTAAAAAAGCCTGTCTGGATGGAACAATGGCCTTTGACACCAGAAAAATTCCAGGCACTAGAACAGCTTGTATAGGAACATTTAAATGCTCAACATATTGAAGAATTGACTATTCCTTGGAATTCTCTTGTATTTGTCATTTAAAAGAAATCTGGAAAATGGAGAATGATAACAGATTTAAGAGTCATAAATAAGGTGATAAAGCCAATGAGCTCTTTATATCCTGGAATTCCCTTGCCTTCTCTTTTACCTAAAGGATGGTCTATTATAGTGATTGATTTAAAAGACTGCTTTTTTACTGTTCCTTTGCAAAAACAGGATAGAGAAAAATTTGCCTTCATGGTGCCTACTTATAATAATTCCCAGCCTGTTAAAAGGTTTCAGTGGAAAATTCTTCCTCAGGGATGTTAAACGGTTCACCTTATGTCAATATTTTGTACAACAGGCATTGGAAACAATTCAACAGTTTCCTCACTCTATAATTTATCATCACATGGAGCACACCTTACTAGCTGATTCAGATACAAACACCTTAGAAAAATTGAAGAAACAATGAAAAATTTGCCTTCTTGGGATTACAAATTGCTCCTGAAAAAAATACAAAGAGGAGATTCTATTAATTACCTAGGATGTAAAATAGGTTTACAAAAAATTCAATCACTAAAAGTATAAATCAAAAGAAGTCCACTATGAACTCTCAATGATTTTCAAAATTTGCTGAGAGATAATAACTGGCCAAGGCCCAGAATTGGATTGACAATTCAAGAATTAAGTAATTTATTTCCAACCTTACAATGTGATAAGGACTTAAATAGTCCAACAAAATTATCAGCTGAGGCTGTGAGAGAATTGGCTTTGGTAGAAAAGAAATTACAGGATGCACATGTGGATCACTTGGATTCAGAGCTTGATAGAATCCTGGTGATACAACTCTCTCCACATTCTCCTACAGGGATTCTTATGCAGAGAGAATATAATATGTTAGAACAGATATTTTGCCACAGCAACAAAGTAAAAAAAAATTAAAGATCTATGTAGAAAAGGTATCTGAATTGATTCTGAAAGGAAGACTTTGTCAATAGACCCAACAGAAATTGTAGCACCTTTTACTATCTGAAATTTCCTCATTATGGACAGAAAATGAACATTGGCAAAGTCTTGCAGTAATTTCTTGGGAGAGATCAGCAACAAATCTCCCAAAAGCAAGAGATTGTTGTTTATAAAAAGAACTAATTAGATTCTTCCTCACATTGTATGAGGAACACAAGTTTTTGGGGCCCCTAATTCTACACTGATGCAAATAAATCAGGAAAGGTGGGTTATAAGTCAGATATTTTAAGTAAAGTGACTCAAAGCTCTTATGATTCCATTCAAAAGTTAAAATTATATGCTATTATCATAGTTTTACTAAATATTCTAGAACTTCTTAATATACTTACTGACTCAAATGCAAAAAGAGTCATTCTACATATTGAAACTGTTGAACTTATTCAAGATGATTCAGAATTAACTTTGTTACTTATTCAATTGCAAGAAATAATTAGACATAGAAATCATCCCTCATATATAACCCATATCAGATCCCATACAGGTCTAACAGGCCCTCTAGCACAAGGTAATGAGAAAATTGATTAACTATTGGTAGGAAATGTGCTAGAAGCATCAGAATTTTATATAAAAAATCATGCTAATAACAAGGGCTTGAAGAAAGATTTTTCTATCACTTGGCAGCAATCAAGGAAATTGTAAGGAAATGTCCTTTGTGTTCTCTGTATAATCAAACTCCCCTACCTGCAAGAAGTAATCCTAAGGGTACCCAAAGAGAGGAATTTTGGCAAATGGATGTATTTCATTTTTTGAAGTTTTGAAAATTAAAATATGTGTACCATACCATAGATATATATTCAGGATTTTAATGGTCAACTGCTTTGAGTTCTGAAAAGGCTGATTCTGTAATCATACATTCATTTTAAGTTATGGCCATTATGGAAATACTTGTACAAATTAAGACTGACAATGTTCCACCATATGTTTTTTTGTAAAATGAAAGAGTTATTTGCATATGATAATATAACGCATATTACAGTTATACCACACAATGCTACAGGAAAAGCATCTATAGAAAGATTTAACCAAACTGTAAAAGATATGCTTAATAAACAGAAAGGGGTAATAAAGACACCCAGAGATACATTGAATAATGCTTTATTAACTTTAAAATTTTAAAATGCTAATGAAAAAGGAACAACAGCTGCAGAGAGACATTGGATAATAGAAAAAGAATGAACTAAATCAGCCTGTGTACTTTAAGGATTTGTTGACCTCAGAAAGGAAACCAGGGTATGTGTTACATTGGGGAAGAGGTTTTGCTTTCACTTCCACAGGAGAAGAAAAGCTATGGATACCGTCAAAATTGCTAAAGATTAGATTTGAACATGAGAGACCCCTTGATTAAGACAGATGATAGTTCTTCAACAACCTGACAATTCAACCTAACAAAAAGCAAAACTCCCCAAAGTTAAGGTTGGGGCAGGGTTTCATTTTTGTCTTTTCAGGAAAATTAAAAGCATCCAACTAAGGAATCTAAACATCATTGAACAAATGAGACATCTGAAGGATGAATTATCCAGAGAAAAATGCCCTAAGAAAAACAGTAATTTGGCCTAATAGCATAGCACCCTTTCAATAGGATAAAAAAAAAAAACTCATAAATCTGCCCAAATGTTTGTTTCTACTGTTCTCTAAAAACATATAAGACAAAAGGTAGTCCCAATTCAATTAAAAACTAAAGTTGGCTTTGGGGTTGGAACATGGTTTTCTCCTTATCTAAGATCAGGCATGCTTGTAAAGGAAAATCTATAATCTCTGTCTCATGTCAGAAGAGCCACCTGGTATGGGGCAAAAGAAAAACAAAAATTAAGAACTATTCTATTGCCCCAATGTCAAAATCCTTTGATTTTTTCTTTTGACTCTTTAAAACTTTTTTTAGGTATAAATATTCTCCTAATATTTGTAATATATATATATATATATATATATATATATATATATATATATGATATTAATGGTCATATAGAGTACTGATGATTCTAGAAATAGGCTTCATCTATCCTCCGGTACATGATTTATGGCTTGAGTCTGAAGCAGATAGATAGGAATATACTTAATAGATACATGCTTAATAGATTGTAGGTATACCTAATTGTGGTCCTTTAACCCTTCCAATGTCTGCTGCATATGACATTTAAATTCTTTAAGTTTCCTTCAGTGAACCATGACCACTCCGAACAGTGAGCTTTGAGTTTCCAAAGAGATGTTGGGTTCCCACAATGATGAATACCCTGGATTATGATAATACCACCAAACTGGCAAACACCATGCAAAGGTCAGCTCTAGACTAAAAACTGCTCAGGACAATTTCAATGCAGTAGCTAAGATGGTCCAGCCTCATAGACTACTCCAGTCGGGACTTCAGATAATCCTTCCCCAATTCCATCACACCAAGACTGGACAACTAGCTCCTCCAGAACTTGACCATTATCTTAATTTTCTCAGGGTCCCCTAAAGATGCCATCACCTGTGGCATGAATTCTAGTTGGCATTAATAATAAAAATCCAGAGACAAATATTGGGGTTAAAACTGAAGATCAGAAAAGCAAAGTGGCCAGCCACTAGAGAGTTCTCACCTCTACCAACGCTCAGACTGAAAGAGTGATCCACTGAACCTTAGACTGCTCTCCTGTCCACCAAACCAGACTACAATGAGCTCCTGTCTCTAGTGATGGGATTAAAGGTGTGTACCATCACTGCCTGACCTCTATGGCTAACTAGCATGGCTGCTGGGGATTAAAGGAGTGTGCCATCACTGCCTGGCCTCTATGGCTGTGGCTATCTTTGCACTCTGATCTTCAGGCAAGCTATATTTGTTAGATCATAAACAAAATATCACCACAATTGCTCCCAGACAATAGAAAATAATTTTAAGAACATGATACCCACATTCACAAAAGGCAGGGTGAGTGGTTTTTGGTTATTCAATGGAGGCTTGTCATTGCTTAGGGGGGTTGGTAACAAGTTGTTATTGGTCATGTTCAGGGAGGATACTAGGCAAAGGAAATTAGATTCAGGGATCCTGTTCTGAAAAGAAAAAGGAAGATATAGAAATAATAAGATAAAAGAGTAGATTACTGTATCTACTTTCAAACAAGAGAAAACAACTATTAGTCTCATTGGTATGGATTTTTGTATATTGTTACAAATTTAAGGTTATTTTTATTATACTGTATATATGTTTCTATTCTTTTTTTTTTTTTGGTTTTTTTGAGACAAGGTTTCCCTGTCTTGCTTTGGAGCCTGTCCTGGAATTGGCTCTGTAGACCAGGCTGGCCTTGAACTCACAGAGATTTGCCTGCCTCTGCCTCCTGAGTGCTAGGATTAACGGTGTGAACCACCAACACCCTGCTTATATGTTTCTATTCTTGTGTAAGATATTTTTGTATATTTATATGAATTTGAAGCTATTTTTGTTATACTGTATATATGTTTCTATTCTTGTATAAGATATTTTTGTATATTGATACAAATTTAAAGTTACTTTGTTATGCTGTATTTTATGTTTCTATTTCTTGCTTAAGGTATTGCACTTATGCAGCTCATTATAAAATGTAAAGTCCTAGTCCGTGAAAGCTATTTAGGATGTAAAGAAATACAGGTTAGTAATTAGTCATCTATAACAATCAAAATTGTAATCATGTTAGGTAGTATTTTCTAGGTCAATCAGTGACATATTTTAAATAGATGGTCTTCAAACACTTCAGAGACCTACAGAATATGACATTTTAATATTTTAATAACATGGGCTCTTCATGACAGTGAGACACATCTCCTCCTGGCAGCACCTATCTACTTCTTAAAAGGATTATGGTCATCAAAGAACCTCCATATGAAGTTTACTTTCTTTGTGGCAAAAGCTAGCCATTTGGGCTGACAGTATGCTGTCCAAACTGAACAAGCAGAACACAAAAGGAAACAACTGCCAAACTTTGCTAAGACAGGGTAGGACAATCCTTCAAAAATTGCTATTTCACCGAAAAGTCTGTCAGCTAATTTTCTAGGCCCATGAGCCAAAGATGGATGCCCCAACATTAACAGAGGAACCCTGGGGTGACTGCCCAGGCAGCCAGATGTTTCTGTCATTTTATAGTTTTGGAAGTTGCTTGTTCTGCCCTTTCTGTTTAATCAGGTAATATTATATCCTTCTCGGGTCTTTGATGAAGTTGAAGACTAGATAGCTATAATTACAATTTACCTTAGTCATGACAGAAAGTAAATTAAGTACAAAACTCTGGACTCATGAAGAGAGGATAGAAAATGGCATATTTCCTGCAAATTTGTCAAATACTATGGATATTGTAAATGTATTTCTTACTTGGTAATTGTATGCATTGTAGTTTTGCCTCCTTAGAGTTAGACCCTTTCCTCTTTATTTAGACAGAAAGGGGGAAATGTTGCAGGAGAATTGTCCATATAGACATTCCACTGTGTTAATAAAGCAACCTTGAATCTAGGATGGAGTCAGTGACTGGCTGACCAGGATCAGCCATAAATTCTTGAAGGACTTTACAGGGTGGCTAGAGAGGACAGGAAGAGACTCGGGAGGAGTTGGGAGAGCATGATTTCTGGTGCTGGAGGTTCCAGAAATTGTGGAGAGAGGGTTGCTCAATCTCTCTGCTTTCCTTGGATTCATCATGTCTTTATCTCAATTTCTGACTCCCAAGTCTTTAATTATACTAGAACCAATTAGGTAATTGTTTCATTTGGCAGCTACATTGTCCCACACCCACAGTGACAGAAGCAAGTGACCATGGACTGAGACAATGGAATCCTAAACTAAAGTAAAAGTAAATCTTTTAAAGTTCTTATCTCAGACACTTTGGAGTAGTTAGTATTTGCCTTAAGGATAAAATGTAAGGCTGCAAATCTTCTAGGAAAGAGGGAGTGGGGAAGAGAACAGAGAAGGAGGAGGAGGAAGTAGTAGCAGTAGAAGTAGAATGTTAGTGACCATGAGTTAGATCAAAATTTCTTAAGACATAAAACGCATAAATTATACTTTGAAAATTGATATATTGGATTTGCTCAGCACTAAAACATTTGCTCTCCAAATGACATGATTAAGAAAGCGAAAATATAAGCCAAATACTAGGATGTTTATAAAACTGCATTTGAAAGGACTTAGAACAGAAATGAATAATCACAGCTCAACAGTAAAAAGTCAAACAGCGCAGTGTAAATGAGTAAAAGACTTGAACAAAGGCTACATTAAAAAGATACAAGACTAACAAGCGAGCACATGAAAAGATACTTAGCACCATTAGTCATTAGAGAAATGTAAATTAAAAGCACAAAGAGACACCATTTCATACTTCACCTGATGATGGTTGTAATTACAAAAGCTGGCAAGACCAAGGTTTTATGATGTGGTAAACAATTAGAACTCTCATATACTGTTAAATGTCTGAAAAATAATAAGTACCCCAATATATTATCAATTAGTCATATTAGTGAGCACTTAGCATGCCTATAGATGGGAAGTGTGAACCGTACAAAATGGAGAAGCCTGAAAAGGCCTCTACCATCATAAAACCGTCTAACCAGGCTCTTTCCCCCTCCATTCTTTGAATCATCCTCTTACAGCCTCCCATCTTTGGCCCCGGGGCTAATGCTGTGTGTTGTAGATATAGATGGGGGTCATTCCCGTGTGTTGCATTGGGAAAGTCTTGGGGTAAGGGGTCCACTCTGAGGCTATGATGGACATTAACGAGATTACACTGGAGAGAGCATAAGGGAGATGGAAATGATTAAATTGGTGGACAGATAAAGAAAAGGCCTAAGGGCAGAAAACACAACCAAAGACACATATATAAATTCACACACCCTTACACATGCATTCACACAGACTCACATAAACACACACACATAGACACAAACATACACGCAAACACTCCCATGTGCATTCACACATTCATACACACTCTCACACTCACACATACATACACACTCATATATACATGAACACACAAATGCCCAGTCACATTTTCACGTACACATCCACATATACAAACACACATACATTCAAACACACACATATATATACACACACTCACACACATACATACATGCTCAAACATGCACTCACACATACTCATGTATACACACACATACTCAAATACACAGACACACTCATACACACACATTCACATACACAAACACACACTCACACACTCACACATACATTCACACACACTCCACATTCACTCTCACACACAAAAAACCTTTCTGATAAAAGTTAAGATGTCAGCAGACTTCTGTCACCGTAGAGGTTCCATGTAGCTGCCAGGGTGGTAAAAGCAGGGCCTTGTGGGGGATAAGCTACAGGTCAGTGCTGGGAAATACATAACTCAACAGTGTTAAGAGCATCTACAAGAGTATAGGCCACCTTGAGAGGAAATAGGCTCCCCAACGCAGTGTCCAGACAACTACATGAGAAGATTTATGAGAAGGTGCTTCCAAACATAGGGAGTTGAGGATCCAGCCCAAAGTCTGAAATGAGAAAAATAAAAGGTGTGTACTTGATTGGACACAATGAGCCTGATGGGGAAACAGGGCATTCCACAGCAGAGAAGCCATGGTGTATATAGACTAAAAGGTGCCATGAAAAAGGACAAAGGCCAGATACAGACTCTTCAGACTCTCCAGCACGGGATTTGGTAAAATAAAGGCCAAGTAAATGTAAACAGCTAGGCAGCATGCCAGTGGGTACCATGAGAGTCACAGATGCCCAGCTTACCACGTGTACAGCATGGTAAGGACAATACTTGTGGGACTTTGCCACCTGCTCAGCTAATCAGCAGAACATCCCTGGGCAAAGAGCATCTTATCCAACTCAATCAGCAGAGCTGAGTTCTACTCTGATACAGACCCTCCACAGAGGCTCCCAACCATAAGGTGTCCACATGTGCTCCTCCTGACTTTTTAAACATCAAAGTATTTCTCTTCAGACAGAAGACACTTTGAGGCTACCTATTCCTCTTTCTTCTTCTTCTTCTTCTTCTTCTTCTTCTTCTTCTTCTTCTTCTTCTTCTTCTTCTTCTTCTTCTTCTTCTTCTTCTTCATATTAACAACGATCCTAGAAGCCATACCACAGCTCTTTACAGTACACAAAGTGCAACCCAGCCACCATCCCACTCCACCCCTGTAACAAGCCTGTGAGACACACATTACTACTATTCTGACTTCACACACAAGGAAGTTAAGTGTGGAGAGGTCCAGCTAGCAGGTTGGGATGGCCTTGCTAGTCAGCAGGGATTTATTTTTTTAAATAGTTATGGACTTCGATCACCATGAAAATGTATTTGTGCAGCTCACACTAGCCTGTGAGGGTCCATAGTAAAGGACAAACACTGAAGAGCCCTAAGCTCTCCTACTGAGATGAAACACCAAAACCACACCCAGCCCACTTAGACTTCTCTCAGTTCCACTTGCCTGCCCTGATTGCCAGCCTCAGTGAGTTCCCACTCCTGCTCGGCTAAGAGACTTTCCTTCTAAAAGGAAATCTTTTTGGAGAGCCTCATATAGTTGGTTTCTCCTATGGTGATTGTCTTCCACAAATGTGTTCTTCTACACCACTCTGCCTGGTCCTAGAGAAGCACTTCCCCAGCAAGGTCAGGAAGGCAGTAACCAGCTCCCGGGACTTCTAAGCTTCATGTTGCTTCCATGGTCTTTCTCATTGTGGAGACCTATTATTATGGGACCTCTGTTGTCCCCCCAGGATGTTCCTTAGGAAGAAGGAACTGGATAGAAGTGGGCATTCAGCCTAGGGGTCCGGGCTCAGTCTGTGTCAGTGCTGGGACTGGGGTTCAGCCAGGGTGTAGGCGAGGGCTCCTATTCCCTCTGGGAGGAACACAGCTGGTTACTGCAGAGCATCTTCCTCCACCCACGTGACCACTGCTCAATGCCTAGGTTTCCTGCCTCCCTCCCAACAAGGCTCAGCCACGTTGGGTGGCTCTCCTCCTTTCTCTACGAGTGTGTCCCGTGTGTCCAGTGATGCCTCCCCCAAGATCAGCAGTTGCAGAGGTTGCTGCCTCTGTGCTATACTCTTCACCAGCCTAAAACACACCGCACATGGCCCAGCCATGCTCTTCAGCCACTCCAGCTTGACTCTTTGGCACAAGTCCAGACGAGATTTCTCACAGTGGCTGCTTCAACGTCTTTGCCTTTTCCTTTATTCTCATGCCATTTCAATTGTGTTTTCATCTCCAAAATTCCACTAAAAACGTCTCCTGTCAACTTCCAGGGTCAAATCTAATCATTCCTGTGTTTTTGTTGAATGCTAACACCTTTTTTTTTCTTTTTCCCCACTTACCCCCTCTTTCTCTAATTTTATATTTAATGTATATGAATATTTTGCCTGTCTGTGCATAAGGTGCATGCAGTGCCCGGGGAGGCCAGAAGAGGGTGTCAGATCCTCTATCTCTTTTAATGGCTGTTTCCCTTTCAAAGTTAAAATGAATGCTCTCCCTGGGCTTAGGCCTGGGCTGCCTTCAGTTCTGTCTACAGGTCCTATCTATCTATCTATCTATCTATCTATCTATCTATCTATCTATCTATCTATCTACCATCACCTATCTATTATCACCATCATAGCTAATGGGCCTTAGTGTTCCATCCCATCTCGGTGCAATGAGTCCTAAATGTGTCCACAGCTCTGCTCACTCTCCTGAGCATCAGGATGTTTCTAAGTTGTTTCCTACGACTTCCATTTGGTGTGTAGCCCATGACTACCCCTGGTTCAGTCTTCTCTCCACCACCACAAAATTCTGTTTCTTCCTCAATCTATCTCAACAAATGAAGATGTTTCTCCCCCATCCATCATACCCATCACAAAATGCTAGTTACTGGCTCTAACACTGTGTGAACCAGACATGTTCCCTTTCCTCCAGTCTCACTGCACCCATGTGGGTAAGACCCTCCTTTCCCCATTTCCCCATCTGATCCCAGCCTGGATCCTGCCCAGAATCCTGGATCCCTCTTCTGCTGCCTCACCATCCTTCACCCTGAGGTATGAATGGACTTCCAAGATGGGAATCAGGTCACTGTCTTCTTTCAAACCTCCATGGCTCCTAATTGATGACAGAATTCAAGTTTCTTACCTCAGCTCAGTCATTCTTCACATGGCCCCTAATCTCTGCTGCATTTTTTAAGAGTTATCTCCCTTGTAACCCAGATCTTACTTGTCTTGACTTCCCTGTTTCCTGAACACACATGGTGCCTCCCTACTCACTACAGGGCCTTTGCCAAAGCTGTTTCCTCAGCTGATGGCACCTTCCCTCACATCTTCTGGCAGAACCCTTCTCATCATTCATAGCACAATGTCTACGACTCACACTGTCTCCATTTTTATGTAGTCACCTGTTTATTATTTTCCTTCTGGAAAGAAAACTGAGTGGGAGCAAGCACTTGGATGCTTCTCTGTGGCCTTCATGAACAGCTGAGTGTTCCACTGTCTTCACAGAGAGCACCATCACTATCATGTCCCAGGCACTGATGCTATCAGTCAAGTAAAACATGTTCAACCCGAGTTCAGGTTCACAAGCAGTAGATCTGGATATATAGGCCTTTTGCTCTAGCACTCACTAGGTTTGTGATTTTGGGGGAGTTTTCTTCCAGGACTCCAAATTCCTTATCTACAGGATTAGGGTAATGGCAGTATAGAGTGAAGATCATGGTAGCAGTTCCCTCAGAGTTGTTACAAACAGGCACGTGTTACTACATTAAAATAGTAACCGGAAGTACTTAACACACAGCAAATGTCCAATCAAAATTACAAATGGTTAGAGTAAGTCATAGCTACTCTATGAGGTCAAGATTACTAAGTATTAGCAGGATTGGCATTTGTGGTGCCATACTTCGAAATGAGATTGATTCGTGTGATGTAAGATATTTAGCAGCATCCTGGCCCCAGCCACAAGATTATAGCAGTATGTTCCCAGTTATGACACCCACATTTGTCTTTCCAAATTGTCAAATGTCCTTCAGGCAGAAAGAAAGGAGATATCATTGCCTGCTCATACAGATACAAAACTGGAAGTCCATGGGGTCTGGATAACTTGCCCAAGGCCAAAGGAGATGAAGGTAGGATCAGGATTCAAACTCTACCCTTCTCACCCTGGGGCACGCTCTTTGCTCTTTCCCATACCCTCTCTGTACTTGTGGCCCAAGCGGCTCTGCCCTCACCCTAGCACATTTGCAGATCCGTGCTAATTACACAGCAACGTAAAACTTTATATGTGGTTTGTTATTTTATATCCAGGAACATGGTCCGCAGCCTTCATTACATAAAGCAGCTGTGTGTATACATGGGGTCTAAGTGCCATTTAGTGGTCAGCTCGATGGGGTATTTTGTTTCAAGCATCACATTTCCTTTTTCCCTTTCTAGACTTCAGTGGGGTCCTAAAGAGAGGAATGGAGCTTCACATAGCTTGGCCTAGAGTGACAGGCAAGTCCTAAATGATAGTTACTCTGTATCCTAATTAGATTGGAAGACAGACAGAGCCCAGGGCTGCCATATGTGGTGTGGATGTACTCCCTAGTGAGTGCACGTGCACAAATGTGTTCACAAGCCACACCCTCGTCTGTCTGCTCCCTGTGCACTTTCCCCATTTGTGGACTGGAGGGGGCAGAGGGTTTAGCAGAGAGATTTAGACAGATGACTTTCTAACAATCAGCTGCGTAATTTGACTGTGTCATTGTTCCCCTCTGAGACATGTCCTCAGCTTTAAAATGAGGGCAAACCCAGCTGGGGAACTGGCACAGTTAGTAAAGTACCTTGCTACACAAGCTCAAGGACCTGAGTTTAGATCCCCGTGATGCAGGTGAAAGCTGGGGGCCATAGCATACACCTGTGATCCCAGCACTGGGGAAGCACCTATCATCATCCCAGTGCTGGGGAGGCAGAGATAGGAGGATCCCTGGGGTTGGCCGGCCACCTCAGTTAGCTACTCTTTTTGGGCCACTTCTTGGTCCCTAGCCAGAATGCTCTCTCTCCTTGCTCCTCCTTCAACTCATTGCTTTCACCATTATCCTTACCTCAAATTGAATCTGCTTTTCCTGCATAGACCAGTTCAAAGCATGTCTCATCCAGAAAAGTTTCCTGGACCTCCTGGCTTTCACTACACCTGGATTTTTATGATAGCCCATCACCTGGCCTTTATATGCTATTTTCTTTATTTTAAAATCCTTTTTTTTGTTTGTTTGTTTGTTTTGTTTTTCGAGACAGGGTTTCTCTGTGGCTTTGGAGGCTGTTGTCCTGGAACTAGCTCTTGTAGACTAGGCTGGTCTTGAACTCACAGAGATCCTCTGCTTCTGCCTCCTGAGTGCTGGGATTAAAGGCGTGCGACACCAATGCCCAGACTAAAATCCTTTCTTCTTCATCCTAAAACATTTACTTGACAGGTTGTATGTGTTCAAAGTGGTGATTTAATAACATATAGATGCTGCATGATAATCATGACCTTTAAACTCGTATGCACACACTATTATTATTAAACAGAACTTACCTTGTAACTGAAACTTTGTCCTTTTGACCAGTCCTGAACTTGTTGCTAGGAAAGTTAAAATCAGCACAACCATTATTAAAAAAACACACACAAGAAAAACAAACAACCCCCCCCCAAAAAAAAAACAGCCTGGAGGTTTTTTGTTTGTTTGCTTTTATAACAATACAACAAATCTCACTTGGGAATGCATATCCAAAACAAATGAACTCAGCATCTCAAAGAGATCTCAGCCCTTGAGTTCATTGCAACAGCACTCACTGAAATGTCTTTTAACTCAACACCTACAGGTGTTTCTTGTTCAAAAGTCACAAGTAGCTGGAGGAGGGCAGCTCACTTACAGCACAGAACATATGGAGACAGTACATGAGAGCTGAGCCATTGCTATCCTGAGGGCTACCCACAGCCAGCCATGTACACCTCCCACCTGGAGCCTGACTTGTCAGCCACCCTCGGGGCAGCCACAGTTTCTACAGATCACGCTAAGATTGTCTCCTCTGACAGGCAGGCTAAAACACTTTCTGAGTTCCTGCATAGTACTTGCTGGCACACTTGGATTCTGACCTTGTCTAGTTCTAGTTCTGCTCCATCATCCTTGCCAGTTTCCCTAATGCACCAAGTGCAAACACTCCTACTCCTTTGCACATGCGATTCCCAAGGCCCTTAATGCTTTCTCTTCCTTCCTTCTTCCTGCCCAACTCCCCCTTGTACTTTTGCTGGTGGTGATTTTGAGGTTTGGATTTTTGCTTTGTTGTTGTTTTGTTTTGAAGCAGTTCTATGTGGCCTAGGCTGTCCTTAAACTCTCCATCTTCCTTCTTCAGCTTCTAAGTGCTGAGGTTTTAGGAGGTGTAAATTCCAGGTTCCCGCTCTTTTATTTTTTTTAAAAGCAGGATCTCTTAAATTCATGTAGTTGAACATGCACTTGAATCCCTGACCCTTCCATCTTGTAAGTGCAGAGATTGCAGGCATGCACCACCACACCCAGCTTCCTGCTCACTCTTTAAAGATTGATTTCCGCTAACTCTAATTGGTCTCAGAAGGTTTAAAAACAACAGCAAAAAGAAGACACCTTTTCAGCAAAGATCTTTGCTGATGTGATATTCTCTCCCCTAAGGCTATCTTGGTTGGTCCTGCTTGCCCTTCTATTTGTTTCTCCAAGCTCCATTTGTTTATCTTCCTTTCCTCTCCACTGGGTGGGAAGTTCCCTGAGGGCTAAATCTGGGGCTGATTCCTCTGTTCCTAGGGTGTCCCCACTGGACTGTGCCACCGTAGTGTTGTCTTTAATGCCTGTCATACTACTTAGCTGCTCTGATCCCTTGTTACATTTTTGTGACCACAGCATTTCTTTCTGCTTTAGTGACAGAGTACCTCTTGCCCAGTCATCTCAGTCTCTGCGTTCTTCAGGTGCTTTCTCTTACTCTAGACTGTCTTAAACATTGTCTCCGCCTGATTCTTCAGCCCACTTTCTTTCTCCCCAGTCTGGGAAGCAATCCTGTTCTTCATTCACCAAGGATTAACTAACTTCCAGGCAAGGCTGAGGTAGAGAACACAGAGCTTGGGAGCAGTGGGTGCATGCTGGCTACAGGAGTCAGAGCCAGAAGTCATATCATTTCCATTTAAAAATACTGTGATGGTCAGTGGCCCACAGCCCAGAGCAATGTTCTTCCTTTGAGCCAGCAGCTAAGTCCCTCATCTCTCACCCTGGAAGGGACACCTTTCAACAGAGCAGGGCTCCTGAGGCCAACTTTGTTGGTTTAGTTACGCTACAAGGCTTCTGCTCCTGCCCCTGCTGTTACAGCCTACAGATTCCTGGTACCAATCTGATTGAACAACTTAATTAAGATGCAATAAAAGAAAAGTGGTCCGGATGTGCCCCAGGCAGAGCAGTCTAGAGTCTGCAGCCATTGCCCCCTCTTGAGCCCAGAGTCCTTTCTCACCCTGCTGAAATGCCCTCCTCTGGCAATGGCCTTAAAGGAAGAGCTTTAGTGTTGGGTGCAGGGGCCCTTAAAGGTTAGTTACTCCACCAGCTTGTTTATGCTGCTGGTGGGTCACCTCAGTTCATTGGCATGTCCAGAGAGGATGGTGAAACTTCCCAAGTGGCCCAGCCTCTAGTATTTAGGACTTAACACCACCCAGGGCTTATCTCACAAGACCAAATAGGAAGGCAAACATTTTAAAACACTGAAACTGAGCTGGAGAAGTGGCTCAATGGCTAATACACTCTGCTCTGGCAGAGGACCTGAGTTCAGTCCTAGCATCCACATCAGGTAGCTCTTAATACCTGAAACTCCAGTTCCAGGGGAGAGCATGGCCTTCTCACATACATGTGGCAGACAGACACACACACTCACACATAACTAAAAATAAAATAATTAAAAAACCCACTGAACCCCTTGTTCTTGTTTATTGTTTTTGGATAACAGCTTTAGGAACTGTAATTCACATGCCATGTACCCTTTTAGTTTATTCAGAGTTGTGCAACCATTGCCATTTGAGATGTTTTACCACTCCCCAAAGAAAGCCACTAACCCTTTGTTATGATCTCTCCATCTCCTCATTCTGCTTTGTTCTGGGTGACCACTATCCTTCTTTCTGCCTCTGTATACATGCTCACTTCTGTCCTCTCTGAAGTCAAGAAATATTCTATCCTAAATATGCCTCATTTTTAAAAAGATTTATTTATTTTTATGTGCATTGGTGTTTTGTCTACATTTGTGTCTGTGTGAAGGTGTCAGGTGCCCAGAACTGGAGTTACAGATAGTTGTGAGCATCAATGTGGGTGCTGGGAATTAAACCCAGGTCCTCTGGAAGAGCAGCCAGTGCTCTTAACCTCTGAGCCATCTCTCCAGCTCCCTATTCCTCATTTTTTAAGAACTGTATGTCTTTAAGGTATATAGCCTGATGTCTTGACACACCATAGTTGGCTCTCCATTCACATCTGACGGACAGTTAGTTGGGTTGTTTCTACTTTCTGGCTACTGTGAACAACACTTTGGTGCACAGAGATTTGTGTTTCTATATGTTTTCAATTCTCTTAGATTGGCAAACTTATTTGCTCTTGTGCCTCATTAACAACACCAATGCAATTCAGGTGATGAGCCTAAAAGCCTTATCACACACATTGATTCACTGAAAAATAGTGAGGCCAGGAAGAAGGTTGGAGAAAACCAGACTCCAAGATACTGTTCTGCCCTTGCTCACAGTCCTACAGGAGGCCTCAAAGGAGGAAGTTAGACCTCTGACAATTAATTACCTGCCAAAACCTTCATCATTTTAAGGAAGAGATATGAGATGAGAAAACATACAGCCACACCTACTATCACTTTAAACTTGATCTGGTCTTTTTTTTTTTTTTTAATTCCCCAATGTACTATCTTCAAATTCCCTAGTGAAGAGTATATTCCTGCTTCTCAGTGGATTAACACTCACACTCTCTAATCAACTAACCCCGTTCTCACTAAGGAGATGGGTGACTCTGTAGGGAGTTGGGGGCCTGAGTTGGGCAGCATCATTCAAGGACTTCTCTTCTGTCCTAGCTACAGATCTCAGAGCTCTGTGTGTGGCAGACAGAGCTACTACACTGTGTCCTGGTGCCCTATTTTCTGGGCATTCTGGCCTGCTCAACATCTGTCACCAGGTAGGTGTGTGACAAAGAGGCTGAGCAGAACAAATTGCTCCAGATACCCAGTAGTTTGAACTGTAGCCAATTACCAACATACATTTATTTTCAGCCTAACCAAGAAAAAAAAAAAGTCAATTTCACATGACTAGTGGGGTTCAACCCATCATTCTATGGCACAGACTTCCTACCCTTCTGGTCTGCCTCTTAATTGTTCACACTCTGGGTTTGGCGAGGTAAGCTGTGCTTCCTCATTCAAAGTCTGACCATTCCTTTCTCCAGCTGTTCAATGTGCCCTGGGGCACGAGTGGGAGAGAAGGTGAGGAGATCTCTTAGCTGGGAGTCTAGAGGCCTAAGGATCAGGCCTGGGCTCCCATTAGCTGACCTGCCTGCAGTCTGCTCCCTCAATTCATGTGCCCTGTAAGTAAAGCTGTGCCCTAGCCACCTTCGACTTCAAATCATGGAGTAACTTCTCACAACTGTAATTACAAAGATATGCTCCCAGGCCTGGCGTGTAGAAACAGTGTCAGTGTCTGCCACCTGCTTTCTGTGGCCAGTCCCTTGAAGGCCCTTCGCTCTCACTTTTGGCACTGGCTGCTCTAACTGCTTCACTTCCTTATATTAGCTACCACTGGCTTCTTCTTCGAGATCACCTCAAAGGTCTCTGCCCTGACTCCAGCTGTTTTAGAAGCCCTTTTTCTACCTGTCTTTCCTTGGTCTTCTGGTAGGACTGCTTGTGTTTTAATTGTCTTTTGCATATCTGACCTTCTCTCTCAGATGTAGACTTCTGATAATATTACCTAATTCATCCTTTAACCTTAGATGCCATGATACAGTACTTAGAATATCTTTTTTAACAAAAGGTTGTAAGGTGTGTGTGTGTGTGTGTGTGTGTGTGTGTGTGTGTGTGTGTGTGTGTGTGTGTGTGTGTGTAGTTTAGTTTTCATTTTCAGAACAGGGTAGCCCTGTGTAGCCCTGGCTATCCTGCAACTCTCTAATGTAGACCAGGTTTGCCTCAAACCAAATTCAGAGATTTGCCTATGGTTGCCTCCTAAGTGATGGAAGTAAAGTCTTCTGCCGCCACCACCACCTAGGGACAGAAGGTTTTTATCCATTGACATCTCTAAGGATCCCTTTATCTCCAAGGAACAGAACAGGTTTGATTTTAAGGACTTTTTCAATTCCTATCGCCTACGAGATGGACATGAATTCTTACCCTTCCACATCCACACACAGGGATTTCATGTGGACCCAGGAAACTAGACCTGAGGATGCCTGGTTAAATGGAAGCTTCCAAGGAATTCTGATAGTTATTTTATGTTCTCAGACATTTATTTTAATGCAGAGAGGGTTTGCAGAGTGCCTAGGAACATGCATGTCAGTGTTAGGTACAGCACAGCAGGACACATAGTTGTAAGTAAATACCATATTCCCTGGATCTCCAGTGACCATCTAATTTTTCGACATACCTCGAAGTGTCTACCAAAATCCTGTCCTGCTGGCTGCTTATTCTTGCCAAGACTCGCGTATGTGCTCAGCGAAGATGGCCCAAGTCCCCAAATTTGTCATTGCCTGACCATTGAGCTTCCACCTCTTGGCCTGAAGTCCACTGAGCAGAGCATCAGGCCGGACGCCCTCTGGCGGTGGCGCTCCGGAGCTATGGGCCAGCGCGGAGCTGGCGAGAGGAAAGGAGAGGGAGGAGGGGGGAGGCGCAAGCAGGGGAGGAGAGGAAAAAGTTGCGCTGGGAAGTTTGGAAAGTTGGGAAGTGGCTGCTGCGGGCTTCGCCTCCCTCCGCGCGCGTGCGAGGGAACGAGCGAGAGGGCGAGCGCGGAGCCAGCGAGCGCCTGCCATGCCCGGCAGACCCCGCCTCGCCGCGCCCCGGCGCCGAGCTCGCTCCGACTCCCTGCGGCCCGGCCCGGCCCGCCGCGGCCCCGGCCCCCCGCCCCCGCGCCGGGTCCTCCCCTCCCCCGCCCGGCGGCCCCAGCCCCCCGCCCGGCCCGGCTCCGCGCCGCTCTCCCGCCCTCCTCTCTCCCTCCCTCCCGGCCGCGGAGCAGCATGGCGGAGCCCGGCGGCCGCGCGGCCGCCCGCCGCCCCTCTGAGCCCGGCTCGGGGGCAGCCGGGCACCTCAGAGCCGACCCCCGCCCCGCCGCGCCCTCCGCCGCACTTGTCCCACTGCGCGCCCCCTGGAGCGTCGCGCACCCCTGGGACCCTTGCGCACCCCGGGTGCCCAGCATAACCCGAGATCCCCCGCTCACCCCGGGATCTCGGGACTGCCCCAGGAGCCCCGCGTACCCCTGGACCCTGACGCGGCTCCAGGACCGCCACGCGCTCCAGGACCCCTACGCGCTCGCAGAATTCCGGGGCTTGGCCAACCCGGCTGCGCGCCCTGGTGAGAGGGCCCCGCCCCAGAGGATCCCCCTCTTCCAACAGACGGAGCCCCGCCCCAGAGGGACCCCCAGGTCCGACAGGGACATCCAGCCACGCCCCAGCGGGCTCCCAGCATCTCGCGCCTGGAGCCCTGTGCTCCAGAAGATCCTCGGTGCCCAGCTGGGGGCTCCCCGCCCTGCTGAGGGGGCGCTGCCCAGGAGGGTCCCCCGCATCCCGCGGGCCCGGGCAGGATGCACGCCGCCCTGGCGGGGCCGCTGCTTGCCGCCCTCCTCGCCACCGCCCGCGCCCGCCCGCAACCCCCAGACGGAGGACAGTGCCGGCCGCCCGGATCGGTGAGCGAGCGCCAGCCCCGCCACTCTCCCGCCTGCCTGGGCACTCTAGCCCAAGGGGCGATGGTTTGGGACCTGCCTTCTTTAGCCCACTCGCTCCACCTTCGCCCTCTGGGCACAGCCTTAGCTCCTTTCCCTAGCATCTGTCCTCTGGGGTTCCTACGCTGAGCCCAGCCCAGCCCAGATGGTTCCTTCTTTCACTTGTGGACAGTTTTCTCTAGTCTTTTGGTCTTGGTTAGACGTTTCCCCTTTCTGTGCCCGCTTCTGACTCTCCTGTCTTTTATCTTGTCTTTACCCTTTGGTCTCTTTCTGCCTACTTCTGACTTCTTCGCAACATACCTTGCCCTTCTCTACACTCTAGTAGCCCTTTCGCTGTTTCATTCACGCACTCCTGCCTAGGGTTCCCCTCTCTCTCCCTGGCGCTTTTTCTGACCTAGGGCTGCCCCCCCCCCGCGCCCCTTGCTCTCCCTCTGTACCCCAGGTCCCACCCAGCACCTATTGTCCCAAATGCCCCTGTTTCCTAAAAAGGGGTAATAGTCCAAAGGAGAGAAACGGAAATGACAGAATGAACATGCTTGTCTAATATTTCCCAGAGGGGGTCAAGTAGTTACTGCTTCTCCCAGTTTTTCTCCCCGAGCCCGGAATCTCATGATTTTCTCCTAATGCCCTTCTCTTCAAATAGAGATTAATGAATTGCCAATCACCCTGAACTGGAGGCCAGGAGACCAGAAAACTGTTGCTGTCTCCTGTGCTGCCCTAGTAGCAGAGCATAGGTTGGCCATGGGCAAGGTGCACAGCTAGCAGCCTGCCCTGTGTAGAAGAAACCAACTGGCTAGATGGTATGCACTGTGCATTGTGCATTCAGATTTACAAATCTTGATGGTAAAAGTAAGGTACTGTTTCCACCACCCACAATAAATACTTTTCATTTGTGTCAGAATAAGGTAGGAAAATGTTATGACTTGACCTGAAGTTTGTAAGTCACTGGTCACTGGCCACTCCAGGGACTTTTCAAGATGGAAAGTAGATTTTGCCTGAGAGAAATGATAGTCCCCTAACGCCTGTGCCTTTCTAAATCTTAATCGGTACTAGAAAAACAGCCCTGGTATGTGTGCCCCTGCTGGAAGCACACAACCCTAGTGTGTGCCTAGGTCACAGAAAATGACAGGCCTGGCGATGGAAAACCAGGTATGTCTTTTGGTGGAGAAGTCTGCAAAGCACCCCAAATAGGTATATTCCTTGAGGGTAATTCAATAGAATCCTCTCCTCCCAAACCAGAAATTGAGACTTGATATGGCTTTGCAAGGTTTTAAAACACTTTCTCATCTATGGTCTCAATGAGTGGAGCAAAGTAGCTAACACCCCAGACCTGCCCTCCAAGAAGAAAACCTTACCCACCCGGATGAATGGGAAGTGACTGCTGAAATAGGTGTGCTATTTTTAATAGGTGTTCTGCTTTCAGAGTGCTCTTGGCATGTGTCTTCTAATGGCTGTATTTAAAAGTTATATGACTTCCTCTTTTCTTGCCAGAGCAGGACTCTTGGTCCCCCTCTCCCCACCCTCTACATGAAACACTACTGGTGAAGGTTTGGCTTGGCCAAGCATGAATGTTCTCAGGTGGTGTGGCAGTCCTTGGCTTCCACAGTGAAAGCCAGTCATAAAGAGAGCCTCTCTTCATTGCCCACTTCCTCTGTGCCTGGCACCACTCTGAGGGCTTCAGATATGTATGTTCTGTTTTTCAGTCCTACCAATAACTTCCATTCCCACCCCACCCCCATTTTACAGAAGAGGAAACTGAGTCTGTGGGAGGTGAAATGATAGACTGAAAATTAATTGGATTAAGATAGGGCAAAGCCAGAATTTGAATGTGGAGCTTTTAGCTTGGAAAGCCCTTGCCAGTGGGCCTCTGCCTTCTGGCCCCATCTACCCCTGCCACCTCTCTGTGCCAACCCTGGCTCTGCTCTGCTACCTTTGGCCTCACTGATCTGCCTCTCCTCTCCTCTCTCCTTGTAGCAGAGGGACCTGAACTCCTTCCTGTGGACTATTCGGCGCCATCCCCCAGCCTACTTGTTTGGCACCATCCACGTTCCATATACCCGAGTCTGGGACTTCATCCCTGATAATTCCAAAGCAGCCTTCCAGGCCAGCACCCGTGTCTACTTTGAGCTGGATCTGACAGATCCCTACACCATCTCAGCACTGGCCAGCTGCCAGCTGCTGCCCCATGGGGAGAACCTGCAGGATGTGCTGCCAAGAGAGCTCTACTGGCGCCTGAAGCGCCACCTGGACTACGTGAAGCTGATGCTGCCCTCATGGATGACACCAGCACAGCGCGGCAAAGGGCTGTATGCTGACTACCTGTTCAATGCCATTGCTGGCAACTGGGAGCGCAAGAGGCCAGTGTGGGTGATGCTCATGGTGAACTCACTCACGGAGACAGATGTGCGCTCCAGGGGTGTGCCTGTGTTGGACCTCTACCTGGCCCAGCAGGCTGAGAAGATGAAGAAGAGCACTGGGGCTGTGGAGCGGGTAGAGGAACAGTGCCATCCTCTCAACGGGCTCAACTTCTCCCAGGTAGGAACCCAAACGCCAGCCTAGCCAGCAGCCCCCACAGTATCTTGGTCCTGGTCTCTGATCTTTGTCATGCTCCAGCAGACAGCCAGAGCCAGGGCCCACCCGCCCCCTCCCCCTTCTCCTTCCACTCTCTGCCTCAAGCAAAAGCATCTCTCTGGCCCTGGGCTGCTTTGTTGGGGTCAGGGGAAACTAGTACGTGCCAAAGTTTGGGTGTTTCTTTCCATTTCAGTGGTTCCCTGTTGGGGATATCCACTCTCCACCTGCTGTGCTTGCCTGAGCAGAAAGAATTTCCCCGGGAGCATCACAGTGATACAAAACAGAGAGAGGGAGCTGCCCGTTTGCAGCAGGCTTCCCCAGGCCCTGGGGCCTTGGAGCACAAGGCTGTCCTGAGGTTGTTTGGACACTTGCCTGTGAGTGTGTCTGCATAGAAACAATACATAGAGGTGGAGGGCATGGTGCCTAGGCTGTGCTGGCAGGGAAGGTATTGTGGGCATGGCTTCCATTAGCACTAGTTTCCTGGTTAATGCTGAGTTCTTCACAGTTCCCTGGGGCCTTTGCCAAGGTCTGTGACTCAGGAGCTAGCTGCCTCCTTAAGACTGGAGGAAGATCCAGTCAGTGAGGAGAGTTTTGGGGGTAATAATTTCAGAGAAATGTGTTTGCTTAAGGTTGACAGTTCTGATTTCTGAACCTAGGGAGTAGGGGAGAAGGGAGGGGCTTAAGAGGTTTAAAGTCTCTGGCTGTCAGAGACCTGATCCAGCAAAAATGTCTTTAAAAGCCCGTCTCTGTGGACAGAGGTCATTCTCAACTCAATGGTCCCAAACTCAACTCTGAGGCCCTGGGAACAAAAAGTTCACATCTGTGCTTGGAGAACAGGGCTGTCAACCCAGGATGGGAACTCCCGGCTTGTGGCTTTTAAAAGAGGCCCCAATACAGGGTCTGGGTTGATGCTCTAAGTGAAATGTGGCCTCAAGACGTGTGTGCTCATCATTAAGGAGATAGACTCATAAAATGACTGGACTCCAAACTCTATCCCTGGAATCAGACCCAATTGCTCCAGAGATGTTGCAAGCTCCTCACCAGGGAAACGGCTGCTGAAGCTGATCCCCCTTCCGAGATCTCTGGCCTTTGTTTTTCCAGGGGAAATGCAATATTGTCCCCAGGGAGGTAAGAAGCCAGATTGATTTGCCGGCCAAATGAAAGGCGGGTTTGTGAGTTCTCCTGCTGGCTCTCCCATAATTGTGGAGTCCTTACCCAGAGGGCCCGGTGGCAGGAATATTGGGGCAGTTAGTCACGCCCCGCAGGGTTCTGACTACGCCTGCCTCCATCTCCACGGGGAAAATCCTGTGTATTCTCTGCCCCAGTGCGGAGCCCTCTGAACAGAGCGGCTCTCCTCTTCTGAAGTGACTTCCCCCTTGCCAGCCTCGTGAGCTGATATTATCAGTGGTGGAGGGGCCCTCAGCACTCACCGCCCGCCCATCTCATTTTGGAGGCAGTTTTGTGGGCGGCCTCTCTGCGCATATTCCTCATGTCTAGCCTCCATAGATATCTATTTTAGTTTTGGGGAGGTGGGGGATCCACTATCACTCTTGACACCGTGTTTTTACCAACCACAGAGGAACCTGATGAGGGCTGAAGAGAGCATTGGAGCTCTCTGGTTAAACAGTCCCTGGCTTTAATCTGTCTCTCTTAAAACAACAAAACTATCTTTCTTCGGGAGTCTGGAAACACTGCTGTTCAACCAAATGACGGCTCTGGTGGGTTGAAAACATTTGCTGCAAAGTGTGTGAGCTTATGTTTTAGGAAAAGTTACTGAGAGCCGTTCATCGGCCAGCAAGGAGCCCGCTGACAATCTCCAAAGCCCATGTTTGAAGATCAAACAGACTCCAGTTTCTGTTGCAAAAACACTCCCACCCCACCACCAGCCTGGGCCCGCTCTTCAAATTGTTCTTGGGTCCAGATTCTTGAAAGGGCTGTAGAAAACAAATTTCAGGCAAAAGAAAACAGGAATCCTCTCATTTCCTAATCTGCACACCCTTCACCACCTGCCTGAGAGCCTGACGGCACCAATTTGTCCTGATATCATTTTGGAGGGAGGTGATGAAACCTCTCCTTCATCCTTCTGGGCAGCAACGGGCTAACTGAGAAAAGTAGGAATCCAGAACCTGGGCAGAGGTCATTAGGGATCCTCAACCTGACAGTCAGAAATGCAATTGCTTTCTCAGTAAAATTGTGTGCATACATGCATACACAGTTTGATAGGCACATCTGTGATGCGTTATTGTACCGAAATATCTGTTATGTGCATCAGCTTTTTATTCTTTCTTTCCTCGAAGCATTACTGTTATTGCAAAATTGGGGGTGGGCAGTGAGCAAGGAAGATGAGGAAAAAGCTTAAAAGACTACTTTTTTATGCTAAGGCCTGAGGTTTTGGTTTTAATTTTAATGTTTTGAAGTATTTTATGTATTTTTCCTTGGTAGAAATGTGTATTTTTGCTTGATAAGTAGAGAAAGAAAGTTTAAATTGGACTTACAGAGCAGGAGGACATGGGGAGCTTTGAAAGCTGGTAACTGTTCAGCTTGCAGAAACAGCAAGCAGGTCTCATGACAGGTTTCGACCTTTTGCTTTCAAAAATAAACTCAAGGTGCTAGATTCAGTATCACCAAACTTTTACCATGTGACCTTGGGCAAGTCAGTTCCTTTCCCTGTGCTCAGTTCACTCTGCCTATGAAACCAGACACCAGGATTAGGTCATCTTTCAAGTCCCTTCCAGCCCTGACATTCCATAGGGCCATTCTAATCAATTGCACGTGCCAGGCACCCAGCAGGAAGCTCCACATACATTTCCATCTCACTGAATTTTCCTTGTAACCCTTTGGCTTTCTAAGGTGGGCACCAAGAACGGTTGAATGACTTGCCCAAGGCCACATGGCTAATAAGGAACAGAGCCAGTTTGTGGGAACTATAAATGACTGAAGAACTTCCTACATGTAGTTTCTGTGCTTGGCAGAGAGCCTTAGTGGGCTCGAGGGCAGGGGCAAAAGAGCAACACGAGAAGCGGGCTAAGGCCATTCTTCTAGCAGTCATAGCCACTGTCAACCTCTGCCCAACAAAGCAAAGCTGGGCTATGGAAGGGGTGGTGGAGAGCCAGGCCTGTTGGCACAGTCCCATAATTGCATCTCCTCAGGAAGCTGACACAGGAGATCACAAGTTCAAGCCTACCTGGGCTACAGACTTACAGAGTCTGCCCAGCCAACGTAGTGAGATCTGTGTCAAAGGGCAAAAGTCAAAAGAGGGCTAGGGATATACAGCTCAGCTGTAGGTAGTTACTACACACAAAGTACTTGGGGACTAGATTCAACCCCTCGTGCTACAGAAAATGTGATGGCCTAAGCCTTTAGGCCAGATCTTAGGGAAGTCTTAGAACCTGGAGATCCTTAATGGCTCTGCTTGCTGCTTCCAGGGACTGGTACTGATTGCCACTATGCCCTCTGGGGCAGCTGTTCTCAGCCTGTGAGTGGCAACCTCTTGACAAACCTCTATCTCCATTACAATACATAACAGTAGCAGAATTATGGTTGTGAAGTAGCAATAAAAATAATTTTATGGTTGGGGTCACCACAACATGAGAAGCTGTATTAAAGGGTCTCAGCATCAGGAAAATTGAGAACGACTGCAGGACTCTCAGTCCTTTGGCTACTTTTGCTCATTCACGCTATATGGTGGAGGCATTGGTTGAGAACACTTGAGTTAGATGGTCTTTCCAGGTTTGGTAAAAAGAACAAGGATCATGCTGTTGTGTCCATTGCTGTGTTTTACCAACATGCACTGGTGCTATCCAGTGTCTGGAGCATACCGGCTAAAAGTGCACAAGATATTCATAAAATTCTTCAATCTCTTCCTCTGGGAGTTAGACACAGAATCAATTGCTGAGCTCCGACCTTGTGCTGGGTGCAGCGCTGGACCCCAAATGATATTAACTCCACTTTATTGTCATATTTATTGTAAATTGAAACTTGAAAAAGTTGGATCATTGGCTGTGGTTACGTAGACAGACTTAGTGGACTCAGGAATGTCCATTGCTAACACCCATGTTCTTTAGGTGTTTAAAAGGTGGGATGATTTTGTTTTTTCATAGTTCATGACATTATCTGGTGAATTTGAGTAAATATATATATATATATATATATTGTATATATATGCATGTATAGGTGTGTGTGGTGTATCATTGATAAAGTAACATATGAAATACAAAAGAAAAATAATTTAAAAGTACTGAAACTTTTTTCTCTAGATTGTAAATTGAATCTTAAAGTAATTTTAAAAGAGGAGTTCCCAAAGACATTCTGGGTACCATCTCCCTGAAATTCATCACCAGTTTCCCATGGAGCTATTCTGAAAATAGCCCCCAATTGAAGCTTAGCCTGCACAGAAAGATCTTCCGAGTTGACATATAGTGTTACCTGTGTCTTGTTCATCAACAGGTAGGAAGTGCGTTGTAAATATTTACAGAATGATGAATGAGTGATGGTCAGCAACTATGATGTGCTTCCTTTGTCCCCTTGTGTAAACCAGCATGGTGGAGTGAATGCATGAAGGAAGGTTACACAAACCACGGCAATGAATCCCCTCTCATAAACTTTAACAGCTGCATTGCTTCCTATAGGGACACAAAATAGAAAAAAATCATCAAGTTAGTTATCTTCATCCTTCTGAGACACTATGGCAAGACACCTTATACTAAGTCATTTATAAACACTGTCCATGATTCCAGAGACTGTGAAGGAAGTTACCAGAAGATTTAGTGTGTGTTGAAGGTTCATTCTTTATAGATGGGACTTCTCTGAACCCTATCATGGTAGCAAGGGACAAAAGAGAGTAGTGACTTCCCTCAGGCCTCTTTGTTATGTCATTATGAGCCAGTCTCTTCTCAGAGCCCTACTAACCCTTAATTGGTCACTCTGGGGGTTAGGTGTCAGCATATGAATTTTGGAGAGACACAGACATTGGATACATAGCATGGGGAGTTCTGATTCAAAGCAAGCACTCCATTTCAACCTTGCCAATGACTTCAGACTAATCAGCTTCCCTCCATGAACCTAACTTGTCTCCTTTGCTCATGGCAGTATAGGGCTAGGCAGTTTCCAGTGCCGACCCAGTTCTTGCTTCTGTAATTCTCATGTGTGGCTCCATATCTTAGAAGGCTTGAGCCAACCCACACCACAGCTTTAACCCCGACTTATCCATCTTTGGCAGACTTGTCCTTGGTGGACCCTACCTGTCAGGAAGCTGGTGGTTCCTGTAGGTGGGATGAGGGTGAGGGATCCTCCTGCTAGTCTGCAGAGCAGAAGGAGACTCTCAGCTGATGTAGCATAGCCTGCCTGACCACTGCCTGAGCTTGATCCTCTCCTTCATTAAGGATACCCTCCTTCCTTCACCTTTTCACTCATTAACCAGAGCAGTCACAGTGCAGTGAAGTACACAATCTGGGCCAGGGACCTGGGAATGAATGGAATAGGGTTTTGCCTGCTGAGAGCTCATTACCTAGGAGTATGTGTTGCTTTCATACCCTGGAAGGTGGCTGTTACTAGTCCTGTCTTACAGAGTGGAAACTCAGCCTCACAGTATCTGAATATTAGTGGTTCCTGTATCCTGGTTCTTTACCCTTCATAACAAGAGACCCTGCTCTTCCTTCTGCTCCCTGGCATATGTCTAAAAGCTTTCAGAACCAGTCACTGTCTCCCAGATTCTCCAAGAATGCCTGTTCCTGAGAGCTGGGGCCTCTCTGAGTGTCTGCAGCAGGAAACCCTCCAGTCCACATTGCTAGACTCCTCAGCTGGCCTTCTATGAGACCTCCGTGATCTCTTTGGGATACTGGATACCCTGAGCGGACCTCAGGCCACACGGACTGCCTCCTCTCTGACATTCTTGGTCAAGGGTTGATTCAGCACAGGCTGCCCCTGGTGCCTTCATGTAGCTCTAGAATTAGGCCTGGAAAGCAGTGTTTACTATACATCAGCCCACCACCCCCGCTGTGCCCACCCCATTGCCACAACCCTGTGCCCAGGAGCTGTTCTGGGAATGTCTCTCACGTGGTGGGGGCAGTCCCTCAGTGACCCTGTCTCATATGTACACATAGATTGTTTCTGGGTCCAGGTGGCAGTTTGCAAAAACAGGCCCTGCTGACACTGCAAGCTCTGTCTGTCTTGTCTCTGTGACCCAATTGATCAAAACCTTGATATCTATGTCTGAATGGGCCTGATGTTCTCGTGGCAGACCCAGAAGCAGAAGCACAGGACAGGGTAGACACCTCCATCAAAGGACCATGAGTGCCCAAAGCCAGAGGTGATAATGCTTGAATCAGAAATTCACAGCAAAACTGCCAGGCTCAGGACTTCTCTACTCAGGAGCCCTAACTCTGAGGCTCAGAGAGCCAGAGAATGGTGAAATCTTAGAACCTTCAGCTCTGAGACATTTTTTGGACCGGAAGAATCTTCACGTCATGAAATCCTAGCCTCTTAGCTTTGAAGAATTTTCAGCTCATCAACACAGACTTCTAAAATCTTGGAGTTGGAAGGGGCCATTTCTCAAGAATTCCAAGAAGCCCCATGTGCAAGCATGTCTGATCTCTTTCCCCCAAGCCGCTCTCCACTCCCCTGCCCAGAGAAAGCCTTCCTTACCGCCAAAGCACTTTCTGATGGAGATAAAACTGAGCGCGTGCCTTTGTTAATAGTTCCCATTTGGACTTCTCTCAAAGCCAGAAAGAGGTTGCCTGGTAAAGCAGCTTTCCTAGGGAGGAAACTGAAGAATGCTGGCAAGCACCCGCAGCTGCCAGCCCAACGGCTGAAGTTCTTTCCCCCCTTGAATTTGCTTCTAAATATTATCCACTTCACTCCCTTTTATCTCCCATCACTGGCTCTCTGTCCACCCACTTAATCCACAGGCAGCCGGTGGCCCAGCCTTCAGCTCTACTCCCTGGCTGCCAAGCTGTCTCGCCAGGATCTCTCCAGGATCCACAGGCTTCTAAGTCTATGCAGTATATCCTGCTCCAAGCTTGGAAACACAGTGGCTTCTGCTGGGCCCCCTCCCTCTCCAGGAATTTCCTACTTTTTTCTCCTGCTTCTGACTCCCCCAGTTTTTGATTTCCAAGACTCATCTCAAAGCTACACCTCTTCCAGGATGTCTTCCGAGAATGCTGTCGGGTCTGAACTGGTGAAGACTTGGCCCAGAGATTTCTTTTATGACCACGCCACATGTAGTGTTGCCCTCCATGGAATTCTTCATGGATTTTATGACATTCTTTCACCACTTCTATATTTGACTTTATTACTTGGGCAGACTTTCTTTCCTGATTCTAACCTAGTCCAACATGGACTCACAAGTGATTGCAGAATTGAGCCGAGTGCACTCCAGGTCAGAAGCCTCTGTGGGGTTGCCTGTGGCTGGGTGTTAACTACACTATCTAAAAGGTAAGGCTTTCTTAGCTTCTGTGTCTCAGACTTCCTACCTGAGATGTGTCCCATGCCCTTAGCACTGTCCCTAGCATCTGTGAATATCTTAGACTCATCACTCTCTAGCCTAGAATATTTTGTTGTTTTCTTTCCTTTGCTTGCCATTTATGATCACACACACACACACACACACACACACACACACACACACACACACACACACACACACACACACACACAGTGCCAGAGCAGACCTGGGCTGGTTCCTCCCTAACATCTTCTCATGTCCAAACATCTAATTTAGTCCTTCCATGAGCCTCTTGGTTTGGAGGCTTCAGTGACCTTGAGCTGCACAGGCTCTCTCTCCCCTCCCAACACTACAGTCCTTGGTCATGGCCCCACACATCCTCTTATGTTTTTCCTGCTACTTGAGGGCCCCTTCCAAGTTTTTATTGTCTAGCTAGCTCCTTCTCACCTGAATGGACTGTCCTTGTTAAAATCTTGGGCTCTTCAAACAGTGCTTCACAGAAAGTCTTACCCTTGGTCACTGGCTTATGGGATAACATCATATGACCATAGTTTAGTAGTTTACATTTAGGTGCAACAATGTGGCTGGCTATTAGCATTGTGTTTTGGAAGGACTGATGCATAAGTTGTACTTGGCCCACTCTGAATGCCTGGCTACCTTTGAAGAGAGCCAGGAAGTCATTAAAGGGAGCTCATAAATGCCTGGGCCCCAGAGCCATTTCTGCAGGACAGCCTTGGCCGTGGGATTTGTGTTCTTGACACCTGTTGTTGGAGCTGTTCGTTTCTTCCTAACTGTCCCAGGGGGAACCTGCCAGCACTCAGCAGCATCCCCTGTCCTGCAGGTAGTGCACATCTCTCTGTCCCAAAGTACCCAGGCTTGTTTACCTTTTATTCCCTGACTCCTCTCTTTCCGACCCACTGGGTCAAAAAGGTCAGGAAGAAGCATTGAAAGTTTCCTTCCCATTTGCTGTGACCTGTGACTTGTGTTCTTTGCATAAGGCTCCCTGGTTTTCCTTCATTTTCAGTAGCATCCTGGTAGAATTTCCTTTCAGAACCCCACATTCATTCCTACTTAAGGTTACTTTACACACCATGAACAAATTCAGTTCAGGAGCCCCCTTCAATGGGAAATCTTCGGTGTGCTTATTAGGACCACAAATAACCCCAGGCAGGTTATACAGTCTGTCTTTGTCTTGGTTTCCTCATCTGTCAACTTTCTGGGATGCTGTGTGGGCTGATTGGTCTAGAGTACTGTAGTATAGTGTTTTAGTTTTCATTTATAAAATCACAATCAGTGAAGGGTTTTTCCAGAAGTATTTCCAGATCCCTTGTACCATGCACATGATATGTGATAGAGGTGGGCATGAAGAAACCCGTGCTGAAGTGTTAGGTGTATGTGTGTATGTGTGTGTGGGGGGCAGGGAGCGGTGCTTCCTTTTCCAGGTAGAGAGAAGACAGAAAATGAGCCTGCTTTGAGGCTTGGGGACGCAACATACACTACACTACACACACACACACACACACACACACACACACACACACACACACACACACCTGACTGCAGGACACCTCCAGGACCCAGGAGGAACCTCTGAGTTCCATTTCACAGGAGAGGAGAGTACAGCCCTTCCCCAAATCCCTGGTGCAAAGGTAAAGCCAACACCCCCCAACCCCTGTCTGGTCCTGCCCTCCTTCCACCCTATCAGGGGCATTTAAAGTTTTTGCTCTATGTTATCTCCATGGGCTAAATGTGCCTGTGAGGTTCTTAGTCATTTAAGCCTTGGGTCCCATTGGAAAGACCTATTTAGTGCTAAAGATACAGTGGAGAAGGCTGATTGGAAATCTGCCTCATTATAAAAGCCTTATTTCCCATAAGGTTCCTTTCTTCAAGCTGGTTGGCCTTAAGTTTGAGAAGTGACAAAAGTTTACTTGTCAGTGATCTTTCCAACTGTTTATGCCCCGGTTGCATGCAGTCTCTAGAGCTTTTCCTTCTGTCCTACAACAGTAGGACATCACCCCAGTCCCCTCCCCCTTACAGCTTCATACACCCGCCCTCTTCCCATCATAATGTGATTACTGAACTCAGGAATGGTATCAGATGTGCTTTCCAGTCACTCATACCAGGTATTGGGATTATGGGTGTGTTCGCCAGTGGTGTGGCTGTGGCATTGCTAGACTGTGGCCACTTTTGAGCCTCAGGCTCTATATGCAGGTTGAAGGGCTGTGGGTTGGTCATGGGTTGGGTACACTGATATACTTTGGGACACCTCCAGTCACAACACTCAGTCATTGTGCTTGATCCTGACTGGGATGTTTAGTTGACCCAGCAGTTGGGTCCCCATGCTGAGGCCAGCTGCTGGTCTTGGAGGTGATTTTATGTCCTTGGCTTCCATCAGAATAGTTTTGCTGGGAGGGTGGTGAGAAAGGAATGCCAGACTCTGGGTAGAGGTGGCTTTGAAGTGCTTTTAGGAATGGGTGGTCCAGGAAGAAGATGCCAGTTAAGGAAAGGTGCCAGCATGGAAAATGTAGAAAGCGGGCATGAGAAAATCCTTCCCACTCCACCCCCTTGCTTTATCTTTGCCCTTTTCTCTCCAGCTTTCGAGATAGCCACCCTGATTTACTCTCTATTATGTGCTAGGCCCCAGGTTTATCATAGTAAATTCATAAAACAGTCCTGGGAGGTAGCATTTCCCCATTTTTAAGGAAATTGAGAATAGATACTTTTATACAAATGAGGACACTTAGATTTGATGCCTTAATCAATAAGCTGGACTGAAGCTCCCTACTTTGACTGGGTGGTAACCACGGGGCTCACATAAGCTCCCACGGAGGTTACTGTGCACTCCCAGTGATGCCTGTGAGCTGACAGTATTAGCTGAGGTGGTCTAGTGGTCATTTTAGTTAGAACTCCTGCTCTCCTGCCAGGCTGCCTATGTCCTGAGGTTGGGAAGCCTACCCTAAACTAAAGACAGTTCTCTGTCCCTGTTCTTGGTGTCCCATGCTCACACACTGTGTTGGTTGGTCAGCCTGGTGGGAACTGTGTAGTCTGACCACTGCAGCACACAGTCCCAAACATCAGTGGTATGAAAGGTCTGACCAAATCCATTCTGGTTCAGCCTTGCCTGGTCTCCTCTTGTTCCCTAGGACAGGGACAGACTGAATTTTGAGAAGTTTAGGCTGGAGGTTCAGCTGTGTGTGGGTTATGAGGGTGATGGGGGAGGGGGACTCTTTCTTGTCTAATCATTCTTTATCTCCATTGCTTAGACAAGTGGACGTTAATAAACAGCATCAGCTCAGAGTTCCCGGGAGGGTCAGGGGCAAAGCCTGATGGGACTTTAATAACAAGAGCTCTCTGCTCTCAGCAGTCCTCAGCCGTGTATAGTTTCCCATTTTGCTTTTTCCTAAAGAGAAGTATCCTGGCAATACTTAGTTGACAGGATTGGTTGTTAAAATATGCTTCATCTATTCATTGTTTTCACTCTTCCTTGGCAAGTACTCCTGGGAATTGCCCTGTGCCAGACTCACTTCCAGGTTCTGGGGTCCAAGATGACTCTGGATCTGGTGGAGAGGGGAGGAGTTGATATGACAACAGAGGTGTGAAGAATAAAAATCCCAAGTCCTTTATATGCACTGCCCCACTTCATCGTCAAGGCAGGTTTCAGTTAGATTTAATCCCACTTCGTGAGCCATGAAGAAGGCTCAGAGAGATGGTTCACTCGCCTGGAGTCACACAGCAAACAAGCAGAGGGTCTGGAATTGAAACCATGCAAGTCTGGTTGCAGAACCTGTACCATCCTCTCTGCATCTCAAGGAAAGAGGAAATGTGCTCCACAGGAGGAGAGTGGGGGCCTCTCTGCTGAGACTCACAGTGTGAGCAGTGGCAGAGGGCTGAGAGACTACTGAGTTCCATCATCCTGAGGTAGGCTGTGGCTCTGACAAGGAGGGAGCAAGGGAGCTCACTTGCCAGCACCGGAGTAAGGGAGCTAGATTTGGGGACTAAGAATAGAGGCTGAACAGGCAAAGGATGGCAGGTGTGCTCAGGGAGAGAGTGCAGATGACTTGACCTCTGCACATCCATAGCAATGATAATGTAGATGGCTAGGATGCTGCCCTGAGGTGCTGTGTGGCAAAGGAGTCAGAAACTGTGACAGAGTGCCACCCTGAGAACTCTCTATGAGATATGCCAAAATAAGTTCACAGAAGGCTACTTCCCAACTGTCTGTCACTATTAAGTACCATCTGCAGATGGCTTGACTAGGGCTCAAGTCATCTAGATGTCTTATGGCTGCTTCCAAAAGGGCTGAGCCTGAAAGGGATGAGCCTGAATCCTTGTTATCCAGATTTTTATGGTTACAGATGCTCCACCAAACATAGTATAAACACCTCCCCCTCTGCCCCCGCTACCATGAATGCTTGGCTTGGCTTTAGTCTGAGGCCACCTGAGCTCAGCCCTGAAGGACCAGTGGCCATCCTCAGGTTCAGAAGCAGCTGCAGGTATGTGATGAGGTGATGGTGGTGAATGCTAGTCCAGATTGAGATAACGTCATTACTCACTACATAGAACACACTGGTGAGAGCCACGGGGAGACACAGATAAAGAGACGCATGTGGCCACATTGTGGAGCCCTGGCAATTGGGCTTAGTCTTGGGTGCATTGGCAGAAACACTGTCCCTACTATTGTATTCTGCCATTCAGATTTCTTCCGGTTAATGACTGGCTCACTGATTAATTTATTCATGGATCTCGGATTGGAGCACCTCACCCAGGGTTACCTGTACATCCCCAAGCCCGTTGGCCTGAAAAAGCCTCTGTGCTGTGAGGATCCATCACCTGACCTATCGGATCAAGAATGTGCCCACTGCTGTCCCGGAGTGGGGATCCCAGCTTCCTGGACTCTCTGTCATATTTGCCCTTAGATTGGCTGGTGTCTGAATGAATACAGCTGTGCTTATTTATTACAGGGCGTTGGAGGAAAGCCTGACACTCTGGCTACCATTTCTAACATAGCTGCAGGGGCTCACATAATCCCTGGGTTTCACAGGATTTGTTTGATAGCAGGTTGAGGGAAATGTCACCTGTTCAAAATAGGAGTGAGTTGAATGCTGCCTGGGCAGAGGTGGGACACTGGAGGGCCTGCCATCCACACAGAGTAAGCGTGTTGGTCATGAATCCCATGGTCTGTACTAGGGCAGGCTTTTCCTTAGGTGATCCTCCTTAGTGGTGTGAGATTGGTAAACCCAAAACCGCACCCCTCCTGAACAAAGCCACTTCCTCAGTTTGCTCTGACCCCACTGGAGAGTGGCATTTTTGTCTGTTCTGCGTTTATGCTCTGACTTCTCCATTTGGACTCAAGAACTCCAAATGACCTCGAGTTCCCTCAGGGCTTGACAGCAAGCACATACTCAGGGGATGTGTGTAAAGTCAGCATCTACATCTCCATATCATCTGTGAGTATGCGGGTGAAAAAGCAGAAAGCCCCCAACTCCTCACCTTCACCCCATCAGCACAACTGAGGTTCCAGATGTTCAGCTTTGGAAGTCAAGAAGCTTAGCAGTCACCGGCATGCTCTATTGTGGCACCATGTTTTTTGGCTTTGGATGGCCCTAGCAACTGCAAGCTTTCTCCCTTCTCATGCTCTGACCATCTACAGGTGGGGCCATGTAGATGGTGACATCCAACCGACTCTTTGTTTTCACAGTAGCCCATCCTGTAAGTGGGAGCTGCTTCTTTCACAGAAGGGATCTTCCCAGCCCTCCCCAACAGCCTTCTTCCTCATGCTTCTGTGTTTTTTTCCAGGGCATGGATCAGAGCTTCTGTTTGCTGGTCATTCCACGATCCTCACACAATATAAATGAAATCTGCTAAAACCAATAAATTCAAACCATGTGTAGGGCATTGGGAGGAGCCAGGACGTCAGAGGGCCACAGTGTGAGGTGGCGTCAGCTCTGACGGCACCCAAGCTGATTTGTATATGAGAAAAGTAAATATCCAAAGCCGTAAACAGCCCTGGGTCTCCCACTCTCACTGGGATTCAAAGGCGTTTAATAGGAACACACACTCTCTGTTTCTTATAAACAGAGCCAGAGCCTCTATGTGTGCTGACCTAAATTCTGTGTTTTCAATCCCAGGCAAGTCAGCCAGGCATCCTAGTCATAGACTGCAGACAGGCTGGGCCGTCGGCTTGGGTTCCTTCTATCTGGTTTTGGCAATTGGTCTAACATTTGTGTTTTGTAAAGAATTACTTCTCCGTTTCTTTGTTGTGTACAAGCCTGTGTGTGTGTGTGTGTGTGTGTGTGTGTGTGTGTGTGTGTGTGTGTGTGTGTGTGTGTTGTCTGTTTGTGCCACTTTAACAGAATAACCTGGGCTGGATATCTCAGGAACAAAAGAAACATGTTTCTGTCTGTTCTGGAGGCTAGGAAGCCCAAGACCTAGTTGTCTGTCTGTCATGACTGGTGAGGAGTGGCTTCCTGGTTCTCAGATGGCACATACATGCTCACATGGCAGAAGGTGGAGAACTCGGGTCTCTTTAGTCCCTTATAAAGATCCTAATCCCATCACTACACACATCTCCAGACCTAAATTTCCTAACACTGCTCATTGCTGATTAGTTTCAACATACAAATTTGAGGGCAAAGCATGCAGACTTTGACATGATAGCAGTGGGTGCAATGAGGGGCCATTCCCAGGCTTTATGTGAGGACTATGAAATCCAGAGGTACAGTTTGTCCAAGGTGGCCCATAAAGTTACAGATGAGCTGGACCTTCAGCTTCTCCTCTTTTGACCCCCCTAATTTTCCTTGTGGATACTGACTCAGAACCCCAGAAGCACCTTTGGGGACTCCTTCCTGGTTTCCTCACCCCTGCACTAGCTCCTGGAACTTGCCTTTCCACTTGTTCTCTGAGTCCTCTGCAGTTTCTTTTCCATCCTGCACATTTGTAGCTTTAGAAGGAGCTCCCAGAAAGAAGAGTCGGGTTGGTGGCAGTCAGGTTTCTGCCCATCATTTGTGGGGACTTCCAAAGAGTTTTAACAGTGTTTTCACCTATGTAAGATGGGGGTGAATATGGTTGACTTCTCAAGATGGTTGCCCCGATAAGTGGAGCTCAGGCAGGCTGATCACCTATGCTTGATTCACCCTGATTTTTCTCCAACTCTTACCCCTTTGAATGACCCCTAAACTTGGACATTGAAGAGAAAGTGCCCATTAAAATTGCCTGGAACCGAATGGGCCAGCCTTGTACATTGACACACTTAAGTAAGGTCAATAAAACTGGTGAAAACTGAACCTAATCAGTGGATTATAACAGTGTCCACTTCCTGTTTTTTTTGTTTATTGTACCACAGTGTGTAAAGTGTGAACACTGGGGAAAATGTGTGTGAACTGATGATTTGCTCAAATTGAAAATTTTAATTAAAGTAAATGAATTAGAACTGGTGATGGGAAAAAAGAACTGGTGATGGGGCTTCTGAAGTGCTTGCAACATAGTGAAAGAGGTCCTAGGTTTTGTCTCCAGCACTGGAGAAGGAAGGAAGGAAGGAAGGAAGGAAGGAAGGAAGGAAGGAAGGAAGGAAGGAAGGAAGGAAGGAGTGAGAGAGGAAGTGAGGGAGGAAGTAAGAAAGAAAGGTAGGAGAAAAGAAAGAGAAAGAGCAATGAACTAACCTTGCTGACACCCTCCATCGTTAATTCTTTTATGCCTGCTGCATGACAGGAACTGTCAGTGAGTACAAATGAAAGCATCTCCTGCAGGTACCCCAAGGAAGTTTCCCTTGATAACTCTATTTAAAATGACAAGTCATTCCCTTGAACAGCTTCCCTTTTTCTCCCACAGCACCCATCACCTGTCAGCATCCTGTATGTTTTACCTGGACATTGCTTCTCACCCTGTCAACTCCATGAATACAGAGACTTTTGTCCCTGTTGTCATGTCCTTAGTACCTAGGATATGCCTGGCACATAGCAAGTAATCAGCTAATGTTTGCCAAGTGACTGAGAGGTGACAGACAGGAAACAAGTACACAAATGATTCGTAAGAAGTCTGGGAAGGTAAATGAAGAAAACAAAGCAGGGACAAGGTGGGGAGATTGACTGTGGGTGTTTCTGCAAGCCTGGCAGGCCTCACCATTGTGTGCAGGGTCAGTTCCCAGTGTCTTAGGTTATAGTCTGCTTGTTAAAATCCTTGTCTTCATCCACTAGCTATGTGCTCTTGCTATATTCAGGGCTCTGTGGCACTGGCTGAGATGAGACACACAGCATCTTGTCCTGGGAGGCTTACTGGTCATCAGGGGAAGGGACAAGGACACAAGCAGCATGTGGAAAGGAAGAACGAAGAAGCGCTTTGAGGTCTGAAAACCTAATCTCCGGTCTGGCCTTCACGCAGTGGCCTGAGCCAAATTTACCAGCTTCCTCTCCTCCTGCCTGTCGGGGTGACCCCACAGCTCTAGTTAGACCACTCCTTGAAAGTCTGAATTTATGCTCCCTCTCTAGGACCTGTTTCCTACAGGAAGTCTTCCTAGACTGCCCTAGTTCCCACAACCTGGCTTCTCTAAGCACCTGTGCTATTTGTAGTCTGTGCTGTAGCATTTGACCCCAGAAGAGAGTCTCACATTTATTTGCTCATCTACAGCAGAAGCTGAGAAGCCCTGCCTGGGCTCAGGTGCTTAGTGGGCCTTTGGCAACAAACTTGTGGCTGATGGGCTTGAGAGCATGGGAAACAGTGACTCATCATCAAAGAGGGCAGGCTTTGTTGTTTTTGTCATTGACCCAAGCTCTCATTTAGCCACTGGTGGTTTAGTTGGGGGGTAGGCTGAGGCTGCCTTTACATCAGTTCAAGTGCATTGTTAACAAAGAGATCATGCAAGTGATCTGCCCCAGACAATGTTTAACAGACTTCGGGAGCTGGACTGTTTGCTAAAAAAAATCCTCATAAAGTGAACAAAGATATCTGTGCAGTGTTTATTGTTCTCTGAACAAATGTGTTTTGGAAATAAACCTTTCACTGGAGAATAGCTTTGATTTGTAGTATTATTTGAGGATGATACTGAGTGTTCCTCACACGAACTTTCCCCATAGTTAGTATCTTATGTTAACAGGGTCCATTTGTCACAATTAATGAACCAATATTTATAGGCTGTGGTTATCTAAATGCGTCTTCTTATTTTTTCCTAATGTCTTTTTTTCTAGTCCACAATCCCCTGTGGGTACCACAGCCCATCATTGTCATCTCTCCTTTAGCCTAGTTGGCACTGATGCTTTCTTGGACTTTCCTTAAGAATATGTAATAACCTCGGTAGTTTCAAACTGTCTCTCAGGTAGGGTTTATATGATGTCTACATGTTTTTCTTCTCACAAGTAGACTGGAATTATGTGTTTGCGTGAGGAAGACCACACAGGTACAATGCTGCTCTCATCATAACACAGAAGGGGACACAAGAGATAGATGTTGTCTCTGGTCACCTGCGTGAAGTAGTTCCTCAGGTTTCCCCCAATCTGTCCACACGTCGTAGTACTCTGGAAAGAGGGTGTGTAAGCAGTCCATCCTGTGGAGAGAGTCACACTACCTCAGCAAGTGTGAGCTAAGTCCTCACTGTGTGCCAGGCACCATGGTGGTTGCTGAAGGAGAGCAGGTCTCCTTCTCTGAAAATTTTTCTCCCTAGTAAAAGTTTGATAATGATGATCCAAACAGTTCTAGACATGAATGATGAAGGCCAAGGCCTTAGACTTACTTAGAAACAAAAAGAACAGAAGAGGAACCACGTGTACACAGGGTAGCCCTGGGATATGGAGCAGAGGGGACATTCATGAGACCTCACTGGCCTGCCTAGCACAGGATAGGGCATTGGGGTTTTATTCCAATGGGGGAAGCTGTTGGTTTGAAGCATGGAAGATCTAATTATTGTTATTATTTATTTTTAAAAACACTGAGTGAAGTCCAGGGGGACCAAAGTAGAAGAAGCTAAGAGATCAGCAGGGGTGCTATAGGAGTTGTCTAGGTAAGGGATGGTAGTGTCTTAGATCGAGGGAGCAGGTCGGTGGAGTTGGCTTTTAACTGGCAGTGTACCTGGTGGACCACTTCCAGAAAGATGAAGAAACCGTTGCAATGCTGGCATGTTTGGACCCACAGTGTTGCTACTAGCTAAAATGTAGGGAGGTGAGAGAGAAATAAAATTAGAAAATAAATGTATATATCTGGTGGTGTGATTCCTTAGAGAAGGTCCACCTGAACCCGGTTTTTGTGATGACAACATCACTAGCAGTGCTCTGACTTACATCACATGCCTGGAGGGACTAGAATAGTTTTCTATGTTCACTTATGTGCTACCTTTCTTGGAAGTCAACATTATTGAAATGGGGACTGCAAATGTGATCTGTTCATGGAGAGTGCTCTTGGATCCTGGTTAAAAAAAAAAAAAGCATACTAGGCACCTGGGGATCTTGCTAGGCAGTAGGTGTGATCGTTTCTGGCCTCTGCCAAAGGCCAGCACATAGGGATTTCTTTTTAGTAAGCATATTGGTTTGTGTTGATGTATGTTTCCAGTAAATTTCATCATCAATACTATCAACTCTAGTATTGTGCCCTCTTAGAAGTGGACCCCTTTCTAGTTGGATGCCTAAGTCATCAAGGAAATAGAAGGACAGAAAGCATGTGTAGCATGTCCAGCAAAGCATCCACAACAATAGCAGTATAGTTAGCTTCCAGAAAGGAAGCCCACGTCTTCAGAGATCAGCTCCTAGATGGGATAAAACAGAACTGTCAACATGAAGGGCATCACAGGGATCAGGGTATGTGGCTGGAGTTTCTGTTATAGAATTAAAGAAAGGGCTGCTTGGGAATGAAAATGGGTGTCAGGAGGTCGACAGAGGTGCTTGTTTTCATTTGTGCTCCTGGAATACAGTACCAAAGACTAGGTAGTTTGACTTATACTTCCATATCACAGTTCATCATGGAAGGAAGTCAGGAGAGAAACTCAAGCAGAGCAGGAACATGGAGGCAGGAACTGATGTAGAGGCTATGGAGGGACTCTGCTAACTGGCTTGCCCATCATGGCTTGCTCAACCTACTTTCTTATAGAACCCAGGACCACCAGCCCAGGGATGCCATCACCCACAGCGGGCTCCCCCCATCAATCACTAATTAAGAAAATGCCCTTCAAGCTTGCCTATATCCCAATCTTATGGAGGCATTTTCATTTGTTTGTTTATTTTTGACAATAGGATTTCTCTGTGAAACAGCCCTGGCTGTCCTGGAACTCACTATGTAGACCAGTCTGGCCTTGACCTCACAGAGATCTGCCTGCCTCTGCCTCTGGAATGCTAGGATTAAAGGCATGTGCCACCACTGTCCAGCTTCGAGGTATTTTCTTTGTTGAGGTTCCCTCCTCTCAGATGACTTTAGCATGTATCAAGTAGACATACAACTATGGAGCATGACAATCCTGGAGGCTGGAAGTTTAGAATCAAGGTGTTAGGACCCTTCTGATCGTAGACAGCTGTCTCCTCATGCCTTCATGTGTTAAGAGAGCAAAGCCAGTTAGCTTTCTGGAACCTTTTTTAAGGGCTATAATTATCCACAAGGGCTTTACCCTTGTGATCTAATCCCCTCTCAGAAGCCCTCCCCCAATATCATCTCGTCAAGGGGTAGGATTTCAACACATGAGTTTGAGTTATACATACTCCATCCATAACAGTGATGAAACACTGGTTGTTGAATAGAACAGATGAGTGATTGGAAAATAGATTTTTACCAGTGCCTGGAGGTCTGCAATGCAAGATTGGGTGTCAGTGGTTTCCATGCGCAAAGGGTATCCACCACTGGATGAAGCTAGTGTGTAGTAAAGGAACTGGTGGAAACCAGATCCTGAAGAAAGATGTTTGAATCTCTAGCCAGTATTTAATTTATTATAATAATAATGATTCTGCTAATAATAACAATAATTTTTATAACTACTTAATTAGTGTTATTTTTTGCCGGAAAGGCCTGGTTAGTTGCGTGCTTGGCCCCGTCTGTGTGTGATTAGAGGTTATTGACTTATCTTGAGATTTTGTTGTTTTCTTCGCTCATTGGTCTCTCCTGATAGTCCATCTCTCTGTTGGCTCTTGGGCCTGTGTGTGCTCCACAAGATACCACAAAAGCACAATCTTTGACAAGGTAAATATGCCAAATCCTTATTATAACATTTAACCACTTAGGGAGGTTTTTGCTGTGGGGTGGGGGTGGGTGGGGTGGTGGGAATGGAAAGAAAAGTCCAGATTGCTTTGATTAGCTGCATTTTTCTCTCTGGGTGAATGGGAAGGCTTTGGTGGGAGCCTCAGCATTTGAGGCTGTTTCCAGGAAAGTGGTGGTGGAAGTTCTGGAGTCTGAGTCTAGAGCACCCAGGGCGGTGTGGCACTGGGGTCAGGTTCTTTAAGGGATGTCTGAAATGCATGCCCATCTCTTCTGTCCACTAGACTGCAGTGTCTGTGAGGCAGCGGGGAATTTAGGCTGGACAGGCCTATGTGGTACAAAATAGACCTCATCCTTGGTTGGGTGACCTTGCATTACATGGAGACTCATTGCTAAGGACTTGGGTTGGTGACAGATCATTTCCAGGGTGATGCTGGGCTTAACCCATGACTTTTCTCATGTTGCTTGTTTGGTTCTGCATCTTGGGCTGGGAAAGACAGCACTTACAAGATTAAGGGTTTATTTGTGTGACCAGGAGAAGAGACACACTGTAGCGGCATTGCTCAGCATCCTGGCCTAGGATCCAGCCTATTTCTACATGTAGATTCTTAGTACATGTACTGAAGTAATGGGGGAGCACAATGTGTCAAGACCTCTCACCAGATAGGATATACAGCCATGATACAAGCCAGTCTTTCTATCTTCAAGACTGACAACTTCTTTTATTTGTACTGAAATAATATATTAGAATTCAGTGGCTCTCAACCTGTGAGTTCACGACTCCTTTGGGGGGTCATACATCAGATATCCTGCATATCAGATATTTACATTACGATTCATAACAGGAGCAAAATTACAGTTATGAAGTAGCAACTAAATAGTTTTATGGTGGGGTCACCACAACATGAAGGAGTGTTAAAGGATTGCAGCATTAGGAAGGTTGAGAACCACTGGTATTAGATAATATTATTGTTCACAAATATTCACCCCCAGCCTCCAAGGCTGTAGGATTTGACCATGTGTCTTGCTTCATCACCATAGTAGATAAAATGTGATCCCTTGCTCCTTGACTTTGGGCTTGGCCATGTGACTTGCTATGGACATTGCAAAGCAAGCAGTGCCTTAGATGTCATGCGCATACTTGGTTGGGCCCTCTCTATCAGGCCATCACTTGACTTCTGCCTCTTCAGTCTGGGTCCCAGAATGAATACAGAACCTACATAGACAAACCCAGGCCAATGAGCACTCAGCTTGAGTGCAGTTCAGCCTCAACCAATGCACGGGTGAGAATGAATAGCTATTGCTTTCAAAGTACTGGGCTAATTTATCATCTAACCTGACGAGTAAGTCTCAACCAAGGGATAGACCATAAATAGGCTGTGGATGGAATCGGGGTGAGGACAGGTGAAGTGAGAGCATAGACTTCAGCTAGTTCTCAGAGTCTTCAGTGCCAGCACCAAGACTGGGTGTTTTCCACTAGGCAGGGGGAGGCATTGAAAGTCGTAGAATGGAAGAGGCATGAGATCCCAACCCAGTTCTAGAGAGTAAGTTCTCAAGTAAGTGCAGAATGGTTGAGTAGACCCTTTAGACCTGTTGGAAAGCTGTTGGTATTTGCTTCCCAGTGGCTCCTAGCTCCTGCCCCTGTACCTTCTAGCAGGTACTTCAGAAACAATTGGCGAGTGAAGAAACGTGTGAGAGGATTGTCTAGGCATTTGAAAATTAGGACTTAGTGCAGACACCTCTAATAATTTTTCTCTTTGTTCACCCATCCACCCCTCCCCCATGTGTCTGCTGAACACTCATGTTAGAAAGTTCTTGGTTCTGAAGTCTGGGCTAGATAGCCTGTGGAGAGAGCCACAGCCATCTTCCCCATACATCTTGTAAAGGGGCTTAGGCCACCAGGGAGACAAGGCTGGAGTATGCCCATGAGGAGTAATGGCAGAAGAAAAATTGGGTGCTGGGAAGGAAGCTTCTAGAAAGAACATGTCTGTCATCTTTGGCAAATTTGCTAGGACCAAAACAATGTCACCTACCTACCTGCTAAAGCTAAGAGCTACTTCTGCAGGGGTTACTAGATCTATGAAATGACCTTTCCCTTTAGGCCACGTTCCTAATGCCTCACTGTCCTATCTCTTTAGTTTATGGGCCTTTGTTCTTCCAACTGCTTTGACTAGGCCCTGGGTTGGGTGTGGAGAAACAGGGATGTCTGAGGAGCTCACAGTCCTGTGATGCCTAAATCCTGAAAGTGTGATTCTCAGTGCATTGTATACCCCTCCTAGGCTTTGTCCTCGCCTAGGAGGCACTGAAATGGGCACTGAAAGGTCTGGATTCAAATCCCACCTCTGCACCCTATTAGCTGTGTGACTTTGAGCAAGTCACTCACTGTCTCCCTGAGCCCCTGTGAAAGCTGGTCTAATTCCCCTGCACAGTGACAGTTCTGTGGCATGGGTGTGTGGTAGAGGTGTAGTATAACCTTTGAGAATGCCATCTTGTTAAAAAGTACCTAGGGCTGGTTGAGATGAGAGTAAAGCCCTGAGTTAATGCCCTGCCTGGAAGAACCACAGTCTTTCGTTAGGTGACATATCTGTGAGCATTTCTAGTACCAAGCCCCAGCCTGGGAGACATTAAATCCCTGCTTGTGGGTCTCCTTGGTATCAGCAAGCAAAAAAAGCCCTCTGAGTTTCAGTTCTGTCTGCTTAGCCAGGATGTTAAACATCATATTTCCTGTGCTAATTGTGAAGCTGGGGGTATTTGGGTTCCTGGCACTTAGGGTGGATGGTTCTGAGGTTCCACTGGATTTCCTGGGACAGAGGGCTGCGGTAGCCTGTGGGGCAGCTGCCTGCTGAGCTGATAGAGTTCTTCAGGTTACAAGAACAGCCATGCATTCTTTTCTCATCTATTCAGGAAAGAACTTCTTTCCCTGACACACCTGTGCCATGTCAGGGAAGGTCTTCGTAGTGATATTGCAATTGCAGTTCCCAGATTATACAGTGTTCAGGGTCTTCATGGAGCAAACACCATTTGACAATATCATCTTGTAGCTGACCAGACAACTAAGAGTCATTGTCTCTCAGTGGTCACTCACACCCAGTATTCTGGCGTTTGGAGAGCTGCTTTGGGCACTTGGGGACTTGAGTCATAGAAGAAGTAAAATGGCAACTATTGCCACAGGAGCACATATAGTTTACCTTCTTAGGCTCTCTAGGAAAGGGAATTGCTGAGCAAATTAGAATGGTAATTACAGTGTGCATCTGGGTCATGAACACAGAGTTATCACAAGGCAAGAATGTTGTTATGAATCAAATATTAACATGCTAATTGCATGAGTTCTTATCTCTGTGAAAGCAGGTATTGGAAGAGTCTCTAGCAGGTGATCTCTCTGACTAGTTCTTGTTACCATGGGAATCAGTCAGCCAGAGGTAGTGCCCAGCACATGCCCCATCACTGCATTCTGCATTGCAATCATCGGTATTATTTGGCCTTGAAAACTGTGCTGTGCACTGGAAGATAACACACAGAGAAACCTCAATTAGGCAGCATCAGTGTAGAATGAACACTTATTAAAACCACGACCCTCAGTTATTATGATATTAGCCAAGGGATTGGAAGGATAGCTCTTAAAAGTATGTTTACCTCGTACAACATCCTACTCTTCTCCATGGAGACTTAGGGTCTGTAGTTGTCCTGAACCTCACACAATGAGGTGTAATAGTTGTTTCTTCCCTGGATGACCCCAGGCTGCTGTTGTTACCTAATCTGGGGGTCTTTCCCATCAGAGACAGACTTGAATATTTTTTTTTTTTTGTCTTACTGAAGCTGATGTTCTTTGCAACTTACTAATTGCTTTTAGTTGTTGGTGAACTTAGAAACCAGAAAACCAGCCTTGTTAAGCATGAATCCAAACATAACCTAAATAATCTCAAATGATACCATGATATTCATCTGGGAGTCAATACCGTGAATGCAGTAGGTTGTTAATTTTTGTTTGTTTGAACATATGTGCTCAATATATATATATATATATATATGTGTGTGTGTGTGTGTGTGTGTGTGTGTGTGTGTGTGTGTGTGTGTGTGTTCATGTTTAGTCCCACACATGCATGATACATAGGAGGTGGTTAATTCAGCTAATTTTGCTTCACAAGGGTTCTCTGTATCCACAGGGACCCTTGTTCTTGAAAGCATCTAGTGTCTAGAAAGCCAGTATCATCTCACTAAAGGAAGAATTGACCGAGTGAGAAGTATGGTCTTGAAATAGCTGCCCTGGGGAACCTGAGTTCATGTCACAGGAACAGGGCCAGCAAAGGCCAGGCACCAACTCTTTGAAGTACATGATTGAGAGGAGCTAAATATTTCTGAGCCGATTTATCTAGTGTTTTAACTCCTAAGACTTTTAAGTATAGTCAAAGTACACTAAATTACCAATCTCTTTGAATGATCACATTGACTGCTTTCTAACACCCCCCCACACACACACACCTTTGAGCTTTGTGTTATCTGAATATACAGCGCCCAAGCAGGGTCTGTCTGTACACAGTTCCTGTGAGCAGACCTCTTGCTGGTGGCATACATATGACTGGGGTGTGTTGCTTCTCATCAGGGTGTCTGGTGAGCACCTCTTTAGTCACTCTCATTGAAAGATGATTGAGGAGTGTCCGTTCTTGCCTCAGCTTTACCAAATTCCCTCCAGTGTTGCCTTATTGCTGGGTAAGTCTCTTTTTTGTGTGTAAAAAGTTTGGAAAGTTAATTTCCATCATTTCAGAATTCAGGGTAAAGATCATGCCATTCTTCTGTGTGTCCATGAGTGATTTATACAGACTATCCAACACCTAAAATTGTAGGTCAGCCCAGGAACATGCTAAGCTCACACAGTGGGAGCTTAGAGGTGCCTCCTTGACCCCCACAGTCCTCTCAGGTAGAGATCCTGTTTGTGATGTGACCATAAGGCTCTCTTTTCATCTCTGTTAATTTCCAAATTGGCCCGTTTAATCTATACATTCCAGAGCTGCAGTCCAACATTCCAGGGAACCTTTCCATGGACAATCAGAGCAGGCGTTCTTTCCACCAGAGTTTGTTTAAGGAAAGGGAATGTTGGGGGTGGGGAATCCCCAAGAGCAAATTGTCTTCATTTCTACAGAGACCTCAGATTTCAGCCTCAGTTCCCAAAGCCCGAGTCCCTCTTCTGCTTTGCCAAGTATCTCAGGAGGTCCAGAGCTTGGGCCTGACCCAAGTTCACTTCCTCACATGTTCCTTGAGTCCCTGTTGCAGACAAGATATTGTTAGCTCGTACCCTTGTCAGAGCATCAGTGTGGCACTCTCCAGGATGTTCTTTCTGTTTCCTCTATGTGCTGTTGTGGGGACACAAACAGGCAAGTGTGTTTGAAGCATCAGTCTGCTGTTGCCAAGGGAGGTGTCAGTCTTGCTGCCAGATGGGGTACATAATGTACCACACATGTGAGCTGGGCACTGGGAAGTTTTAGCTAGAATTAACAATTGCACAAGAACTAAAAACAAATAAATAAATAACCCAAGTGTTTGAAGGACTATCAGTTCCCTTGATCCCACTGCTGAATGCTAGTTTCTTTCTTGACTGACCCTTTCTCTTCCACTGCCCTTCAGAATTCTTTCCCTCTTTTGGGATTAATTAAAGTCTCTCTACCATTCTCCCCATTCTGTTGGAAGGAATAGCCTGCTCTTTTTCTTTGGAGTGCTGTGGTCCCTAAGATGCAGCTCCAGAAAGTAAGATAATACCCTGGACTGTGAATTGGGAGGAATGGGTTCTGACCTCCAGCCTTTCTTGTCTTTGGGCACCACCTGTAATTCTAGAAGGTTACGGTTGTTTTGATGTTCGAATCTTGTTCAAGTATTTCCTGCCCCTGTCTTCAACACACATGCCTTGGATACCCAGTGCAGGCTTATTGGAAGACGACCTTTTATGTGAGTTGTTGATCTCAGGAGCCTGTTTATTGTCATTTGGGAGATGACTCATCTGACAAGTGCATATGCATTTTTAAGTCAGTTTGGACTCACCACTCTGAGGCAGCCACAGTATCTCCCTGTAACAGGTGCATAGTCAGCATCCAACAAGCAAATGAGTCAGACCTACCAGCACTACAGAGACACAGTTCAGCTCAGAGGTTGGCTGGGCTTAGCTAGTGCACACCTGGGTAGCAAGTATAATTCCTTTATGTGGCACACAAGTAGATAACCCCTCTCTGAACATGTGTAGCCCCAATCTGGGCTCCTAAGCCCCTCATTCATGAAAAATGCTATAGCTGCAATCCCAAGGCTGTTCACTATTAACAACAAAACAACATACAAACCAACCAAACAGCAATACCAAACACACACACACACACACACACACACACAGAGAGAGAGAGAGAGAGAGAGAGAGAGAGAGAGAGAGAGAGAAACACCTGTTGGAAGCAAAATTGCAGAGGTGCCTCACAGTAATGAACGGCTTGTCCTCCTGGCTGCCCTCAGCAGGGCTCAGGCTATGCCAATTTGCATGCCACTGTGGACCTACTATGTAGGATAGGCATAGATATACAGAGATAAAGAGCCAATGCTCTGAAGCCCGTACTCTGTTCTTAAGTCAGCATCACCACTTTGTACCAATTTCCCTGTCTGTGAGATAGAGATGTGATAGGACCCACTTTGGGAAGTGCTGTGGGGGAAGCAACACAGGCCTTCCTGTTATCTCCCCAGAAAGCTCTCAGCAGCCTCTCCACATTCTCCTGTGTGTCTGCAGCCCCTGTCTCTCTGCAACCCTTCTCTTTAAAGTGCCCTCATCACCTTGAAGCATACAGATCTGAGCCCTCTGTGGCGCCACAGCTGTGGTGCAGAATGCGACTCTAAGTGGACATCAACTGTTTCCAAAAGGGACTTGAACAAGTAGAGTCTGAAGGTAGTTTGCGGTGTTTGGCTAGGGCCTTTGAGGCCGGTAGAGTGGAAGGTGAAGAACAGAAGAGCTACTGGGGGAGGCGTGGATGTCAGGAGTCATCCATGTGTCTCCTAGGTACCTGTCCCTAGGAGGGACATTGTCATTGTACTGACTGGTTTTGTGTTTCAACTTGACACAAGCTAGAGTCATCAGAGAGGAAAGAACCTCAGTTGAAGAAATGCCTCCACGAGAACCAGCTGTAAGGCATTTTCTCAATTAGTATCTGTGGAGGAGGGCTCAGTCCCTGGTGAGTAGTGCTGTCCCTGGGTTGGTGGTCCTCTCAGGTCTATAAGAAAGCAGGCTGAGCAAGCCATGAGGAGCAAGCCATTAATCAGCACCCCTCTCTGGCTTCTGCATCAGCTCTTGCTTCCAGGATCCTGCCCTTTTTGAGTTCTTGTCCTGACTTCCTTCAGTAATGAATAGTTATATGGAAGTATAAGCCAAATAAACCCTTTCCTCCCCAACTTGCTTTTTGGTCATGGTATTTCATCACAGCAAAAGAAACCCTAAATAAGACAGTCATCTACCCCATGATTTCACTCTGGTTGGGAGTTCATTGGCCTTTTTCTTGTTACATGCATCTCTCACCACTGAAAGAAAGCCTTTGAAACTGTAAGCTGGATTTTGTAGCTGGCCATATAGTAGGTCCTCAAGAAATAACTGTTTGATGAAAATGTATCCATTTGAAAATGAGGGTCATTAAAAGAGAGGAAACTGATGACTACTCAGAGAGCAGAACTGTGTCTGCTTCTAAGCAGCCACTTGAACACCAAGGAAGGAGGCTCAACCTTTGACTGGAAGGAGCCTGGCAATGGGCAGGAAGCCTGAGTGGATCATTCTCTCTCAGCTACCCAGCTAAAATTTGCATTTTTTAAGTAGCTGCTGAAGACATGGTGAAGCTCAACACTTGTTTGACTTCACTAGAGAGCAACCTTGGGTGCTAATTCATCTGCTCTTTCATTGTGTTCAGTTTATTTATGTTTGTTCTCTAATAAGAGAGAAAGAAGGAGTGTGGATTCAGTGGGGTGGGGAGCTAGGAGGATCTGGGAAGAAACTGTAACTAGAGTATATTGTATGAAAAAGATATATTTTCAGTATTTAATAAAACGCTTAGGAAATAGAGGAGCAGGTCCCCAGTTTCCAAGTGAGACTATAATTGTACATTTAAAAGGAGAAATTCATTAAACTTCATTGAAAAAATAACACAGGGAAGGGCTGACGGATGGGAGCTCATAGTAGGGAGTGTGTAAAATAAGCAGGGCCCTAAGTTCCGCTCAGAGCAACACACACACACACACACACACACAGACACACACACACACACACACACACACACAGACACACACACACACACACACACACACACACACAGACACACACACAGACACACACACACACACACACACACACACACACACACACACACACACACACACACATCACTATTGAGAGCGAGAGAACCACAGAGAATGAGAGTGAGAGAATAAGAAACTGAACGACTCTGAAGTCTAGAGCTGTGCTGGCCATCATACCTATCCAGTCTGGATGCCCTGGTTGCTTCTGTAAGCTGAGAGGCATCTGTCTGAAGACAGATAAGGAGTGAGCCATTGGGAAGGCACAGGGTTGGCAAATTGCCCATGTCCATTTGAGGCCTGTGATCCTACGAACAAGGAAGTGTGGCTTGAGTACACAGCAGTATTTAGGGCCAAACTCTGACTTGGAGGCCTCTAAACATTTGACAGGATGGTATGAGAAAAGCTATGAAAGTGTCACCACAGTTCCAGGGAAGGAATTAGGCCTTTGCATGAATTTGTGTGTTCAATTTTTATCTGTCCTGATTTCTCTCAATAGCTGCATCGCTTCCCCAGAAATGATCCAGACCTCTCTGTGTCTCTTCTGCAAAAGGGTTAAATCCTGGATCCCTGGCCTGTTGGGGCCCCCAAAAATATCAATTATGGGATTTCAGGTACAGGCCTCAAACTATCCCAGGGGCTAGAATCTCACATTGTCTTTTAGATGTCTGGCTGGTTAACACTGGATGTCTTGGCCTCAGTGGAGAATGTCTCCTAGTTTGCATAACAACAGACCTAGGCCCTGGGTGCGCCCACACCTGTTCTGAGGGCTTGTTTACATGCCTAGGAACAATTTAGGTATGCCACTAGGGTTAAAAGAATTTTTTGATATCAGCTTTATACATGATAGTAGATGTCTTCTGTGGTCATCCCCACTGTTGGAAAGCAATTTAAGAGGATGCTTGAATAAACTGTGGACTCCAGACTCCAGCATGGATTAAGAGCCCTCCTGAAATGACAAGATGTCTGTGTCTCATCTTTATCACCACTGGGTAGCTAGGAGTTTCCCAGTCTAGCACTCCCTGACTCAGGGATGGACCTGGGGCCGTTCGGCTGGCTCCGATTGCAGCCCCAAAGACATCAGTCTGGAATAGATAGCCTCTGTAGCGTGGGACTGGTACAGGCCAGACCCCGGCATTGGCCTCTCATGCTGGAGGGTGGAAGGGTGGCTCTCTGCACCATTTATTCAGCCACATACTGCCAGGGGCTAAGAAATCTAAAACAAGGCATAGTACCCATAGCCTAGGGTGGCCCTGTCCCCGGAGGCTTGAACTAAACTCGGAGATAGACAGACTGTGGCTCTCAGTATGTTCAGGCTTTCCTTATGGGAACAAACTGCAGAGAAAAATCAGAGAGAAACTGGTCTGGCCTTATGGAGGTCACTGTCCCCCAAGAGTCAGGCCCCTTATGAAAGCAGTTTTCATTTGATGTCCAGCAAATGTGGAGAGAGCAGAAAAGTCATGGGTTGCAGGTGCCCTAATGGCCCTGATCATTAGTATACATTGCATCCAACCCTTGAAGGGCTTACTGAAGAATGAGGGAGACAGACAATATGTACGTGTATGTGCGCGAGTGTGTGTGTGTGTGTGTGTGTGTGTGTGTGTGTGTGTGTGTGTGTGTGTGTGGTGAGTGCTGTAATGGAAGGGTTGAATGAAGCCCATGGATGTCAGCAGGGTCTTAGAGAAGAAAGGGGGTGGGAAGAAATTGCATATTAGTTAATGCAGGATGTCCTTTTGTATGCTGCAAAAATGTGTTGCTATTATTGGTCGATGAATAAAGCTGCTTTGGCCTGTGACAGGGCAGAAAATAGCTAGGCAGGAAAGCCAAACTGAATACAGAGAGAAAGAAGATGAAGATACCAGCAGCCTCTGGAAGAGCAGGTTGTGAGGTAATAAGCCACGGGCCTTGTGGCAATACATAGATTAATAGAAATGGGTTCATTTAGATGTAAGAGCTAACTAGTAATAAGCCTGAGCCATCGGACAAACATTTATAATTAATACTAAGCCTCTGAGTGATTATTTTATAAGTGGCTGAGGGCAGGACACAGAAAAACTCTGGCTATGTTAGTTGTGTAAGACAAAGCAGTGGAGGGGACCAAAAGCCTGAAGTAGTCAGCATGCTTGGCTGGAAATAGGGTAGGCTTAGTTGCCCTCTGTTTCCTAGGGGCCATGCCTCAGTGGCACTCAGCTGTCAGGACACAACAGAGGCTGTTGTGGGCTAGGTTAGCACAGGTAAAGAGGGATCAGGAGGAGAGTTCTTGGAGGAAGTACTGGGCCTGGGGCCTCAGTGAAGAACAGGGAGGGACAAGTGGAAAGAAAGCAGAGTACTAGGCCAACAGGAGCAAGAACCAGCAGCAGGTGGCAGCATAGCTCGGAGGGGTCCTTCAGTAGCACACTGCACAGTGTCTAGCTTGCTCCTCTAGGTAGCATCAAGGCTCAGGATGACTCTGAGTCAGAAGAGATGCCTGCCAAACACATGGCTACTCTGGTCAGGGCACTATGGATGCTGAGAAGTCCAGGCATCAGAAGACCCAGCTCATGGCACTAGATAGTTTCTTTTGCTACTCTGTGCCTCAGTTGGACCATCTAGCAAATGAGGTTCAAAGAGACCTGGCATTCTGTCATCATCATACCTTGTAGCTTGCAGCAAGATCTGTCACTCCTGGGATATCTTTAGAGTTGGGGGAAGAAGTTCTGCTGCTTTGCCGGCAACCTGGGTTTTGAGAGGAGTGTGCAGATGGAGATGACAAGGGCTCCAGAGCAAACCCCAGACAATGCAAGTTAGGGGATGCCTACTCTGCTGCACCTAGACCCTGCATTCTCCTCTGAGTTACTGCCCCTTACCCAGCACTTGCTCCTTTGGGCTTGAGAATTGCCCAGCTGGGCCAGGCCTGCTCCACATCCACAGTGTCCTAAGCCAACTATCTTGTTCCTGGTCCCTACAGATGTGCCACAGGCCTAGTAAGGAATGCAGGAAGGCCCACCTGGCGTAGGAGCCTCCCTTACCCAGGGAGGATGGCGTCCAGTCTGCTCTGGGACCGGGGTTCTGGCTCCAGTGCTCGGAACTCACTGAGGTTTATTTATTTATCATTTGTTTGGGGTGAAATGGGAGAGAATTGAATCCAGTGGGCTCTTTTAGCAGCAGTTGGTGGAAGAAAGGCATGTCTGTTTCTTGCAAAAGAATCCCCCGCATTGTGGCCCCAGCCCCCTTGGTTGGGTTTCGGCTGACAATGCACTCCTTTCTCCCTGTGCCCGTGGCTCACCCAGCTTGCCCGCCGCCGCCGCCTGTCTGCCCTTGGTCCAGTAGGCCGACTGCTGCCCACTTGGCTTGGCTGTGAGAAGGGAAGGAGCAAAGAGGCCAGAGGCCTGACCTATCAATCCAATCTGCCTCCCAAGCTGGAAAGGTTTCTGGGGTCACCCTATGTCCCTAGGACTTCTCCATAAGAATGTCAGATACTGTGGTTAGAGAAGCCTCATCCTTCCTTGAGTGAGGATCAAGGGCTCTGGTCCCAGGTAAGCCAGTGTCCCTGCCACCTCTGCATCCTGCTTTCCGTCACCGTTTTCAGATTGAAAAACAGAGGCTCCAAAGGAGTGGGTGATGGGCCAAGTTCACTCAGCAAGGTGGCGTTGGCTGAGATATTTCCACTGCTCTGGGTTGAAGTAAAGATAACTGGATTGGCAGAAGCTGAGGGGGCCCTGGGAGTTCCCTACCCATTTGCCTGCATAAAGACATGGCTTCTTCCCTCTGTAAACTGGAAGAAGAGCACAGAGCCACAGCTTGTCTGTGATTTGCTTCCTGTTTGCCTTTCCATTGTCAGCAAATGCTTATCCCTTCATTTTCCACACTCAGCTCATTCCATCTTTGTTCTTTCTTTGGGTCTTCCTGCTCACTTCTGCCTGGGGCCCGCCTGGAACTCTTCTCTTTGGCAGCCACAGTATATATAAATAGTACCCAAACCACCCCCGGTGCTTATACTCCTCACTGCCTTACCTTCTCCTTCCTGTGTTTCACTTGTGGCTTCCCAGAATGGCCAGTGAAAGTATTCTAATCTTCTGGGATTGTCCTGAGAAAGTAATATTAAAAATGCACAAGGGCTTTGCAGCATCATGTGAGCTGAAGACCTGTGGCAGAGGAGGGAGATGTGGGGTAAGAGGAGGGGGGTGTGGAGGCTTGGCTCAAGGTGGGTGGCCCAGCTGATATCTGGCGATTGAAAGGCAGAGAACCCGAGAGTGTAAGCAACAGAGAGGAAGGAACCATCTTGAAGTTTTGAGGGAAGAATCCAGAGATGAAGGGAGGAGAAATACCATCTGATTTCATTATTTGGGAGGGTGTGGGAAATCTAGTGAGAAGCGAGAACATTACATTCCTCTTCCCAGCGTGCCATGTGCAAAGCTAAGCGTCTGGGTGAGGTCTGAGACTGGATTTCTTCTCCTTTGCTCTCTGAAGATGAAATGAAATGAAGATGGTCGTGTTTTTGAAAAGCAGAGGGCTGAGGCAGGCAGGGAGTTCTAGACATTTGAGATTTTTGAAAAGAAAAATCTGAAGGCTTGGAGCCAGTGAGTCACCTCAGTGAATAAAGGCGCTTGCTGCCAAACCTGAGGACCTGAGTTTAGTCCCCAGATCCAAATAATGGTAGATGGGAACTGACTCTACAAGTTGTCCTCTGACCTACACATACATGGCTTGGAATGGACAGGCCAACATACATAGAAACACACACACACACACACACACACACACACACACACACTCACACAAAGTGAATTTAAAACAGAAACACCTGAAGGCTGTGTTTTGCTTTTCACTGTTGTCTCCCAGCCTTTTGGCCAGAGGCATCTGGAGGCAAAATGCTAATGGCCTGCTTGAGGTGTTTTTTTCCACCAGGTACTCCAAGTACTGTGGGTCATCTGAGGGACCATTCTTGGCTAACTGGGAAGTTTAATGTTTTGCTAGACTCCTTTTACCTTTTCAGTGCCATTTGGTTTACTGGCCATTAGATGGTCTGTCTGCTCCCCCTAAAGGCCATTCCCAGAGTGCTGTCACCCAGGAAATGCCCTTAAGATGCCAAGACTTTGCTCGACAGGCTGGAGGCTTAGTCTATTATAAAGCCAGTTGTCATTGTTTCACACTCTTTGACTGCAAGATGTTGGAGCTTGGTGACGCATCTGGGTTTCAGACCATTTAGCTTCAAGATGCCAAAGCCAACGATACCCAAATTCTAGTTTCCTCGATGTCTTAAGGGCCCACGTCACCAAGGATCTGGAGTTTTTGGGATGCTGTGAGCTCAGTCTGTGACCTGCTCTGTAACTTGCCTTCTGTCTATGGAGTGTTGGAAGAGAAGTCTGCCCTGCACCTGGGCTTCTGCAAGCCAGTCCCCTGCTGCTCAGTTTACTCACTTGTAAAATCCAGGCAACAACCTCACAGGGGTGTTTGTGAGGATGGGAAGACAGTGTGCAGGGAAGGAAAGTGCTCCACAGATGTCAGTGATTCTATGCCAATGCTGTCAGCCCTGCTCAGCCTCAGTACCAAGACACTGGAAAATCCAGCTACTACCCTGCTTGCGTTGGCTTCCGTTTGCACCATGGGCTGTTGCCCAGCCTTTACTGTTTACCAAGATCTTTCACTTGGTAGACTGGACTCCTCCAGGTCTCTCCTTGATTGCCCTTTCCCTGGGAACTTTCCAGAAGCACTTCTGTCATAACTAAGACTTCTCCTGCTTCAACCTCTGTTTATAACTTTGTTTATAAGATCTACTTTGTATACACACATACATACATATATGTATAAATACATACATATATATACATATATATATATATATATATATATATATATTTGCTGCATAAGTTGTTACACTGGTGACTGCCTGTCTGATACACATCTGTGTGTCTGAGGTCTCACAGCACAGAGTGACTCTGGGTGGGTCCCTTGTCCTTTTTATACCTTAATTCCCTCATTATTAATGTGGAGAAAGCAATACACACACCTCCTGTAGCTGCAGCCATGAACAATGACAAGGAGTAAAGCATTTAAAGTAGCTGCACTTAATGGGTGCTCCTCAATATCAGTAAAAGTGACGGGTCAATATGAAGAGTAGAAGTTTCAAACCTGTGTTCGGACCTCCCTATAGGAGGTAGGCCACCTTAGATGGGCTGTGGTACACTTCCAAGCATTTTGGTGTTTGTATTATAAATGCATAGAAAGACCAGGCTCTCTCACTGATGTTATTGTTTCTCTTTATATCTTGTGGGGAAAAAATGTAGCCTTCACTTTGTACATCCCTTTGAGTGGTTGTATGCAGCATCATTTGGTTTCTGACATAATCAATACTGTTAAGCAAATGAAAAGGACAACAAAGAGTAGTGAAAGGAGTAGCAAGCTTTGAGAGTGTGGAAGAGGGAACGCCTTCCATCTTCTCGAGGCCAGTGTTATCCTGAACCCTAACCCTGACAAAGACATTGCAAAAAGTGTGTGTACTCATACCTCTTGTGTCGTGACCATGATGCAGAAGTTCTCAACAAAAATTATCCAGTCAAATTTGTCATAAGCTAAAGGGATGATATTATGGCTGAGTAGACATTATCTTGAAAAACAAGACTGGTTTAATGTTGGAAAATCAATCAATGCAATTCATTATATCAGCAGATCGAAGAGCATGAGCCTATTATCATCCAGATAGATATAGAAAAACCTTTGAAAAAAAATCAACATTCATGACTAAAAATCTCAGTGGTCTAGGACCCAAGATCCAGTAATGGATTTTTACCCCAAACCACAACTAACAAACATCATGTACCAAAGTGAAAATTGAATTCCTCCAAGATTAAAGGAGCATGGCAAATTGTATAAATAGCAAAGAGTTTATGTCCGCCATATGTAAAGAAAGCTTCAAAGTAAATAATATGGAAAAGAAAGCTTGGAGGGGTAGCACCTCCTTACCATCTCAACACTTTGGAGTCTGAGGTGGGAGAATGGAGTTCAAGGCAAATCTGACTACATGGTGAGGTCCCTTTTCTAGAAGGGGAATGGAGTAGAGGAGGACAAGAAGTGAATGAGAGATGTAAATACTCAAAAGAAGACAGAAGATGGCAAATAATCCCATAGAAAATAGTTAAAACCTTTAGTTATTAGAAAAATGCAGATGAAACTGGAAACAGGCCTCCATTACATAATACTAAAACAGCTACATCAGGGATTTATGAGAATACGAAGAAGCTATAAATTCACACACTGCTTCTGAGGACATGTCACAAGCATTCTGGAAGACACTTGTCTTGAACCACTGACTAACCCAAAAGTTCCACTCCTAGATACTTACATATATGAACCAAAACTTAAGTTCAATTATATTATATTATATTATATTATACTTAAAAGTGTTGCCATGAAACTTGTACAGTTAACATATACTAATACAAAAGCCCCTATGTGCACAGGGTAGACTGCTGTACACTAAGCAATCCAAATGTTCCCAAACCAAGGAATTGGTAACCTGTGGTCAACCTAAATGAAGGAGTTCATCTTAGCAATGAGAAAGAAGGAATGACTGACAAGTGCATTGTGTCTGATATGTGTGATGCTTGTGAAAGGGTCAGATTCAAAAGGCAACATGCTGTATGAGTCACTTATGTGATGTGACACTGTGGGAAAGGCAAAATTGTATATAGAGAGAAAACATAAGTGGTTGCCAGGGGTGGGGATGAGGGAAGGGTTTCCTACAAAAACACTCAGGGGAAATCTTTGGGTCGTGGGAATTCCTTTTTATGTCAGTTTGGGTGGCAATTTGACTATGTTTTTAAACCAAAACTGAGAACTGTATGGTGAAAAGTACACTTACTTAACTACCCAAATTGTGTCTTAAAAATGAGGATAGTGAAATAGGTAGGTTAGTAAAGGTTTAGGTGAAAGGCATTCAGATGTCTGGTGGTCTCTGTGAGATCCTTCCACAAGCTCTTTTTCTGAGATCAATTTCACAGTATCCAACCTAGGTGGTACTGTGCATTCTCACTGTGGCCGTCGGACATGGTGACAGCCTACTTCTCTGCCTGCCTCTGCCCTTCACCCACTTATTGTACTGTCACGAGGATTCAAATCAGAAGTAAATGCAAGCCCCTCCTTTCAGAGTTCCTATTGCCTGTGCTATGAAGCCTGATTCCATCCTGTAATTCATAGGTCTTCTGAGATTTGTTCCCATCCCCACCTACTCCTGATTTTTTTTTACTTTTCTTGAGGTCCAGGGGCACAAACAGGCAGATTGGTCCCATGTTGGTGACTTTGGGAAACTGCTGCTTGTTTCAAGAGCCCCAGCCCTTTTCTCTAAGTTTGTTTGCAATCTCCAAGTCTCCCCATGAGGAGATTTTTTCCAGGGAGGTTCTCCCAGGACAGAGTTGGAGATTTCTCTAGCCTGTCCGCTGATCACACTTCTAGGTATAGCATTCATAGCCTTATGTTTCTCACAGCTTCCTTCAGGGAGAGTATGTTGCCAGGAGTGTGAAGACTTGTCCGCCTCCTCAGACTACAGCTTGTGTCAGCTTGAAGGAATGGCCATCCCTGCCCAGCTCCTCTGGAGACAGTCTTCACCCTGGACCTTCTCATTGGCCCATGTGGGACATTCTGGAAGCTTCAAACTGCAGCTTTCCTAGCTTGGTTCTTCTGTCTTCCTCTACCCTCTCACCTCTCTGGGGTAGTCTACATCATAGTCTGAAGGTGTTCACAGCCTGCATGTGTGTCTTGACTTCACTTTGCACAGGCATTGCCCGAAGTTAACCATGCATACCTCTAACTGCCTTGGCTTTTGCTTCCTAAAGGACTTCCCAGTCCTTTTGCCACCCATTGGTCTTTTTTCTTCCAGTACCTTTTAATTCTTGCATTTATTCATTCACTCAGCAAATATTTGTCAAGACTCACTATCCAGAATCTATTATCTGCTGCTCAGTGCCAAGGTTGTCCTCTCCCCATGAAACTCAACTGGATCTAGCATCTTCCCCCAACACACACACACACACACACACACACACACACACACACAGAGAGAGAGAGAGAGAGAGAGAGAGAGAGAGAGAGAGAGAGAGAGAGAATCAACCACTAAGAATTCTGTATTCTGTGGATCCTCACTCCTTGATTCATGTGTTCCTATGCCATGCAATGCCATTCCTATTCTCTAGCTAGCTTCTTCTTTTAAAGCTTTCTACATAGCCAGCCATTATGGCAATTGGCCTTCTCGCTTGCTCACAGCAGTATATGGCATGCATTAGGTTGCAGAAATTAGTTGACTGTCTTGACAGAATATTGTCAGGACTTATTAGAAGAGATAATGTGCATAAAGCATCAAGCAAAGTTACATGATGAATACTTAGGATTGCCTTCTGGTAAGTTCCGTTTAATGACCTACCTCATCATTGGAAGGTGATGCTGTCCTCAATAAATACCATATGTAGTTGGAAGAGACAGAGGTGCAGATGTGCGTGCCTCTTGAGGCCATATACTAGGCTGGTGCCAGGAGAATGAAACTCTAGTCTGGGTCTCTGCTAATAGCAGAGTTTCTCTCTGGGACTCAGTCCCCTCATCTCCAATCAAGTTTTGACTCTCATTTCCTGGGATATTGCAGGAGAAAGATGGTGCAGTATGGACAGATCCTTTTCTGTGAAGACTGAGGAGCCTTGATACAGAAAGTAGACTCTCAATTCGCAACATACTAGTTATGACTTACAGTTTTCCCTGCGGTGGCATATAGATTATCTTTCATCCACAGTTGACATTTTTTTGTCAAAATGGAGGGAGAAGCTAATGTTTATTAAAGAATAGCTATGTGCCGTGACTTTATGCAAGAGTGCATGTCTGGGTCTTCATTAAATCTCAAAATGCCTGTCTTCTATTCTTATTTCTTTATCGTCAGACCAAGGTCAGAGGAATGCAGAACATTACCTAAATAGTTAGAACAAGCAAATAATTGGATTGTGAGCTCACTTTTACTGGCCCCAAAGACAGCAGGTCAGGTGACTTTGGCTTTAGGTTCTCAAAATAGAAAACTGAATCCAGTTGCAGATAAGGAGGAGTGATGAGCAAAGGGCTCAGATCAGGCTGATGAAACCCACTGAAACAGCTGACCTGAACAAGGGGGAGCTCTTGGTCCCCAGACTGATAGCTGGGAAACCAGCATGGGTCTGATCCAGACCCCATGAACGTGGGTGTCAGTGAGGTGACTTCGGAAATCTATGGGTCCTCTTGTAGTAGATCAATACTTATCCCTAGCATAGGAATGGACTTTGGGAGCCCATTCTACATAAAGGGATACTCCCTGAGCCAAGACACATGGGGGTGGACCTAGGCCCTATCCCAAAGGATACGTTAGACTCTGATGACCCCATATGGAAGGCCATACCCTCCAGGGGGAGCAGAAAGGATATGTGATAGGTAGGGTATTAGTAGGAGGGGAGGAGAGGAGGGAGAGGGAACTGGGATTGACATGTAAAACAATCTTGTTTGTAATTCAAATAAAAAATGGAGAAAAAACAAGAAAACTGAAATCTTCAAGACACCTGTGAATGCAGAGATCTGGAAGTCATGGGAGGAGGAGCCCTCTGGTAGCCTCTTGTCCCCATCCAGCTCTGCCTATTCATCCTACAGTTTTGGCTCTGCCCCATAGATAGATAGATAGATAGATAGATAGATAGATAGATAGATAGATAGATAGATATACATGTGAGAGGAGTGTAGTGATGCATCTGCCTCCCCCATCATTAGAAGCTTCAAATATGTTAATAATCAAGGAAGCATCTATTAGTGCCTGTCTGTCACCTAACAAATATGCAGTGACTATTGGTGATTAATATTACTACTGTCCTCATCATTGTTTAAATCTTAGCCTAGGATGGGTAAGGGAGGGGTCTTCTGTTGTGCAAGGAATGTCTCTTTGGAGAATGTCACTGGGATGTGGCCCCAGCTCCTTTGACTCATGCAGAGGAACACCTGTGTAGTCTGCGTGATCTGAGCTTGCTGGGGCTGCACTTACCAGGTATTCCAGCAGAACACAGAACAAGCATCAACACCAAAGCTATTGAGATGCCACCTGCCTGCTCAGCCCCTTCATCCCATGCCTCCCAGGACCAGCCCTGCTTTGCTCTGAAGTGCCTCATTGCTCTGGGACCCTGAGCCAGGCATCTCTGATGGGGTGTCCAAAGAGCACTTATTTTGATCTGCAGGTGGGAATGTGACAGCTTAGATGGAGCTTTTGGCATCCCGTTGAACTCAGGAATCTGAGACAAAAGAAGGGAAAAGTCATTTTACACCAGTCCTCCAGTCCTCGGTGGGAATAAGCTGGATGCCATCTCCCTCCTTCCTGACGTTTGTTCACAAGACCTCCGTTGTCCCAACCATTCACTCATTCAACCATCACACTAACATCTGTGGTTATTCCAACCTTGCAAGTGAGAACTTTGAGCCAGAAACAGGGTCCCACAGATGGTTTGTGGAGAGAAGGCACTCAGGCCCATGCAGCAGAAGACCATTCTCTCCAGAGATGGAAGCCAAACATCAGAGTTCACATGGGTTCTCTCGGGCTTCTCCTTAAGCTTCAGAGTGCCCTGGGAGGTTAAAAGGATTGATATCCAGATTTATAAGTGGAAGAACTGGAGCTATGGAGGGAGCTATGGAGGCTTATGCAAATCATTAATGGCCAGTCAAGTTCTCTGACTCATAATGGAGTTGCTTCTTTCTTCACTAGGCTGCTTTTGTATGTACATGTGTCTCCAAGTATGTCTGTGTGTTTTCACATTTCCTCATGTGTGTCTATGTGTTTGCATGTGCTTCACATGCACACATATATCTTTGTTTCTGTGTGTGCCTGGGTGACATAGTCATGTGTGTGCATATATCCATGTGTGTATATTATGCTCACAAACGCATGCAGACATACTCTTTAGGATGGGCTTCGTACTTTGCCAAAGAGAACTTGATACCACGTGGCTAGTAGAGATGGAGAGGGACTTCTAACTGTGAGATCTGGGTATCTCTTCTGCTTTTTCCACTGAAGTTCTGCAGATCTCTGTAAACCCCTCTGCTCCCCTGAGTCTCTCTGATACCACAAAGCCAAGGCCAGGTGAGAATCTCAGAAGTCTGCCTTGAGCTTGCATTCTGTGAGACCCAGGAGCCCACTGAACAGTGTGGGGGGGGTCTGAGAAGACTTCATAAGGAGGTGCATGAAGCACACGATGTTTGGGACAGAGACAGCAGCCAGGACTGGTAAATGTGGGCAGACAGTGTCATTCATATGCCCGCTGCTCTTCTGGGCTAGGGTCCAGAAATAGCTGTGGTGAGAACTACATTTTTAAAGTGGGTCTTAATGTTTTTCACTGCTGGAAAATATGCCATTATGGGCATTTTCCCCTCCAGATTCCTGGACCGCCATGCCCCTAGTTCCTGCCCACATTGCTCACTTTATTTGCTCTGACTGAAGCCTGTCTGTTTTTATTTCTGTGTCTGTCCTGACTCTATCCCTTGATGGTATGCAGAAGCGCAGGATTGTGGCCTTGCTCTCTGTGTTGAGCCTTGGGAGATGAGACTTTGATTATAGCTGGCAGCAAGGGCTTGCCAGGGAAGCCAGCCTGGCAGATGAGGGCAGAGTGCCACAGCTCAGGAGGCTACTCTACAGTCTGATAAAGGGAAGACAGAGGCTATTTGTCACATACAGAGTGCTTTTGGAGACAGCAGTGATGCCACAGTCAGTCATATGTCAGTCTCAGGTTGATCCTTGCCAAGTTATGCAAACTATGGTAGGTTCCTCTGTCAGCGTGCCTCTTTCCTCAGGTATACAGTGTGGTTGTACTAGTATCTGTCCACAGAGCACGCTTGGAATCCACTGGGTTCCATCATCCTACCTACCATCCTCACTGATACTAGAAGAAGACATGGTTGCTTGCTTCTGAGACACTCGTGGAGACCATGGGCCACCTAGCTTCCTATATTAAGGAGCCTGTGGTCCTGCAGTACAGGCCTGTCTTGGTGGAGGCCATGTGCTAATATGCATCTTCATTTCACCTGGGAGCCAGGGGATTATCAACAAGGCTTAATCTAGAAGCCAAAGTCATAGGGGAAAACAGTGGCCGAAGAACATTGTAAACTTGAAGCCCATAGTACTACTAGCAGGAGTCCCCAGTGGAGGCTACATGGTGATTGGAGGCAGGGATAAAGAAAGCCAGTGGTATTGAAAATGGCATAGTACTCAAGGCATATGACTAGAGGGTGGAAGATTAGATTGTGACAGGTTCTCTGTGTCAGTTAGGGCCATGCAAATTACTGATTTTGATTGGATCTCAAAAGGGGTGTTCTGAGTGCAGTGTGGAGGGAGGGTAGAGACAGGAAGTTCCAATGAAAAGGCTATGGGAGAGTCCAGAAGGAAGGACTACAGCATTGAACTAGGGCAAGGTCTGGTGCCTCAGAAGTCTTGAGTAGACACTTGAGGGCGTGACTTGGGAGGAGACTAAATCATTTGTCCTCCTGGGGCTTCAACTTTCCTATCTGTAACCATGACACAAACACTACTAATATCAGTGTTAAGACTCAGAGCCCACCTCTCACTAGCTAGATGACTTAGGGTTAAGAAAATTAACCTCTCATGATCACAGTGAACCTCTCAAGGCAAGTACCTCCTGGCCATAGTACTGTTCACATCATTGAAAAAGAGAATACAGATAGCACACTGCGTAGCCTGGTAAATTGCAGTTCTGTATAACAGTGACGACACCTAAGTTATCTTTCACTATCTTATTCTATGATCTTTATTACTGTTAGTTAACATCTTTTCTTGTCATAGGAATTAGGAGCTGTAGGCAAGCCTGGGCTATATAGCAAGAATCTATCTCCAAATAAGAGCAAAATTCTTTCCTTATCACTCCATAATAACAAACGTTTTAAGCAGGATTTGTGTAGATCAACTTCCAGCACCCATCATATACACTGTTGTGCTCACAACTGCTCATGATGGGGCTTCTTTTCACTGCATTTTGTTGGACTTTGACTTGAATGCTTTTAAAAGCTTGCTACCTGGGCTTTCAATCCTATTCTTGGATACCAAACCCCTTCCAAAGTAGACTTGATTAATTGATGGTAATTGGAGAATCCTGGGGGACATTAGGAATTCAAGGTACTTCCCCCAAAGGCCTCAGCAACCCCTGTTCCTACCTTTAGCATTGTCACCCCAGGCACCGAATGCTGGAAAGCTCCCTTGCTCCAGGTTCCTCCACAGGGCCACCATTTCTTCCTCCTAACACCCCGTGTCTGTGAGATTCTAAACTCATCAACATCTTATCCTACCTCTCCAGAGAAACTAGCCTAGAGTTCTGCTTCCAGAAGGAGTAAGTCTCCTGGCCCCAGCCAGGACATCTTTCTGGCTGTCTGCAGTGTGGCTGCTATCTTCCAGAGCTCTGTATGCATGGCTTCTCTCTGTAGGTCTCAAATGCTGTGTTCTTCATGCTTCAATTGAAAGGAATCCAGTCGAACTCACTCATCTTACAAAAGGGACACAGAATCCCAGTGAGAGGAGAGTGGAAAAACCCTTCTGGTCCCTCCAAACCTCAACTCCAGAGCACTTCCTTGGGGACCACACTTACCCCCAAATGTCTAAAGAATCTAAGGACACAGAGTACAGACTATTTCTTAAAGCAGGAGATTGAAATTATTTCCCCTTTGTGCCCAGTGATTGCTAAATGAAGACGAGAGTGAGTGGGACATGTACCTTTTACTACTCTCGGTGTTCTTTTACCATTTTTACATTTAACTCAGAGCTTGAGACAAAAGGTACCAGAGCTTTTTTTGTTTTTTATAAATGGGTGAAAATATTTATGCAGGGCCATATTCCAGAGAGGATAGAGCCAGGACAAAACAAAACAACAAAACAAACAACAACAATACAACCAAGCAGGCTTGGACACTGTAGTTCCAAGCTCTGTCTTACTAGGCCCCTCTGCTCACTTCTCCCCGTGACCTTTTTGTAATGTCATTTTTGGTTCATTTACATAACAGCATCCCAAATAAGAAGGGTCCTTCAGACAGACTGTGTATGCTGTTTTTCTAGTTTCCTCTTGCAGGCTTGACTTCCCTTTGGCCTCACCTAATTTCCCTCAAGTCTTGTTTTATGGACCTGTGCCCAAAGTTTGGTGGCTACAATATATAATTTAGGTCCCATTTGCGGCCAGCAAAACATATAATGGTAACAGAACTGGAAGATGATAATATTGCTGCAGACCGCTATGGGATTGGGGTAAGGAGATGGTTTTTCTTATTTCCTCTTTTAAAAAGGAAGTTATGGTGACATGTGAATCCACAAACCCTTCCCTGAGTCTGGGACTTTGAACTCCTCCCTAACGTTGGTGTCTGAATTTGGAATAATGCCCCCTATCATTCACCTACAGATGAAAGAGAGTTGGAACCAACAGAGAAGATAGAGTGACCTTGAGAGAAAATACCTTTGTATAAACATGGGTGACTAGTCTCCATGACAACTACTTCCTTATCAGGAGTCTCTGGGCTCACACTTTTATCAGGAAGCTTGTTTTAGAACTCCTATGTTAAATAGTAAACTAGGTCTGAGAGCTGACTCAAACTCTCCAGGTCACCAGGACAAATCCCTTCTCTCTTCTGGACCTCACTTTCCTCGTTGATGATGCTAGAGGTGATGATCATGATGGTGATGATGGCAGTAATAGTGATAATTATGATGGTTGTCTATTGCTGTGATAAACATCATGACCAAAAGCAACTTTGGGAGAAAAAGGATTTATTTCAGTTCACAGTTGTAACCCATTTATGAAGGGAAGTCAGGGCAGGAACTCAAGGCAGGAACCTGAAGGCAGGAACTGGAGTGGAGACCACAGAGGAACACTGCTTACTGGATTTCTCACTCCTGGCTTCCTCAGTTAGCTTTCTTATACACTCCAGGACCACCAACCCAGGGGTTGCACTGCCCAAAGTAGACTGGGCCCTTCCATCACAGTCAATCACAATCACAATCAAGAAAATTCCTTACAGGGTTGCTTACAGGCCAAAATGATTGGGACCTTTCTTATTTAAGATTCCTCTTCCCAGATGGCTCTAGCTTGTGTCAAGTTGACAAAACCCAGCCAGTATGATGATGATAGTGATGTAGGTAGTGGTGATGATGATTAGGATAATGAAGGTGACAGTGATGGTAGTGGGATGATGATGATGATGATGATGATGATGATGATGATGATAGTGAATTTAATAGTGATAGTAGCAGGGATGATGATGATGATATTTTTTGAGACAGGGTCTCTCTTACTACATAGCCCTGGATGCTTTAAAATTTGCTATGTAGACCAGGGTGGCCTTGAGCTCACTGAGTCACCTGTCTGTTTCTTGAGTTTGAGAATTAAAGGCATACACCACTACATCTAGCTGCTGCTGCTGTTTTAATGGTAATTATTATGTTGGTGATAATTTTGATGGTGATAGTAGTGGTCATGATGGTAATAATGATGCTGATTTTGGTGGTGATTATGGTGTTTGTAATAATTTTGATAGTGATGGTGGTGGCAACGATAGTGAGGAAAGGAGTGATGATGATCCTGATAGTGATAATGTTGGTGATAACCATAATGGTGATGATGGTGATGGTGGTAGCTGTGATGACAGAAATGATAGTAGTGTTGGTGATAATGATCATGATGCTAAATCATGGTGATGATGATGATATTGATGGTGTTAGAGGCGATAATTATGGTCTTTATTAATTGATCAATATGTTAATGTTTTCTACATATTTATTTCTTACCATATTCCCGAATGGTAGGTATTGTTGTCTTCCTCCAACAGTGTCTTAGTTAGCATTTCTATTGCTGTGAAGAGACATTATGACCATAGCAACTCTTATAAAGTAAAGCATTTAATGAGGTTGGCCTACAGGTCAGAGGTTTATTTCATTATCATGATGGCGGGACATGGCGGCTTGCAGGCAGGCATGGTACTAGAGAAAGAGCTGAGAGTTCTACAACTTAATCTGCAGGCAATAAGAAGTGAACTGTGACACTGGGCATAGTTTGAGCATAGGAGACCCCAAAGCCAAACCCCACAGTGGCACACTTCCTCTAACAAAGCCACACCTACTCCAACAAGGCCACACCTCCTAATAGTGCCTTTGGGGGCCATTTTCTTTCAAACTATCACAAATAGATAGGGAAAATGAAGCATTAATTGATGAACATGGCAAGTATCAAGCATACTCTAAGTAGAAAATCAGAATGCCTTTGGCAAAAGAAAAGTTTTATATGTTGTTAATGGTCTTTCCATAAGTCTTACATATAATGGCGGAAAAATTCTCATCTTCTTTCATGCCATCTGCTTTGTCCATGTGGAACTCCGCTGGAACTTGAGAGTCCTGTCCTACAAGCTTCAGGCTCATCTTGTCTGTAGATCTCTCCTGACTTCTTCCCAATGGTATAAATCCTTATCTGCCTGTCCTTTATCATAATACTCTATGAATTGTCTCCTCTCCTTTTCTGTCATTTATCCATGCTAGTATTCCGTGGGCCCTTCCATGGGAGATAGGTGGGATCTTGTCCATTGCTCTCTTGCTTCCTCGGGTAGAGTTGCTCTTAGGGTGGCCTGTTATTAGACCCACACTTACAGTGAATCTCTGAGTGGTGAGGAATCCAAATCTTGATCTCTCTCAGCCCCAGATCCCCTTTTCTCTCTGATGAGTGGTCTTCCAAAGCATCCTTCCATGTTTGCTGTGAAGAATGGTTCTCTTCCATACTTCACATCACATAAGAAAGGGAGAGTCTCAAGGTCCCTAAGCCTCTCCCAGTGCTAGATGCTGTGCTGGTTGTGCTTCCATCCTATTTACTACTTACTGTGTGGCAGCAGCTTGAAGACCTATGTCTGCATTTCATCCTTAGAGAGAAGAAGAGATCTGTCCAAGATTTCACTGTGAACAGTAGTATTAGAAGTAGAGTACACATCTGCCTGTCTCTAAGGTCAACTCTCTCTCTCTCTCTCTCTCTCTCTCTCTCTCTCTCTCTCTTCCTCCTTCCATCCCTCCCCCTCTCTCTGTGCATGCGTGCATGCATATGTGTACATGTCTGTGTGTTTTTATTTCCTAAATCCCATATTCTATGGCACAGTGGGACTTTGAGGGTGTCTCCTCTGTCATGATACATCAGTTAAGAGATACTGTTCAAACATACAAATATTAGGATTTCTAGGCCACAACAGTGGTAGAAGAGACTAATGGGAGAGGGCATCTAAAATGAGGACAAACCCAGGAAATCCAGGTCTTTGAGTCCCTGTGGAGATGCAGCCCTGATTTCTGTGGTCACATCTGGCTCACTGAAGCCTTTGCCTGTTGCATATTCGAGTTCTTTGAGTCCATTTAAATACCTCACCAGTAATAAGAAGTTGCCCTAATTTATTGCCTACTTTGTCACAGGGAGGCTTTCTTAGAACAGCAGTTTCCCAGAGGTCATTTTCTTGTTGGAGTCACATCTATCATCTGCCCCTGGAAGCTCTAGTCCAGTGAAGGTCAAAGGGGCCAGTCCAGTTCAGTGAGAATAGGTGTGAGTGGAAGCATAAGGTGCACAGCTCAAGGTTAAAGTTACAATCACCTAGGTTCCAATTCTGCTCCATTATTTGACTGGGGTTTGACTTTGGGCAAGTTATCTAACCCTTAGAGCTTTTGTTTTCTCGTCTATAAAATGTGGCTAATGACAATGATCCCAGCCATCGACATCTATAATCAGGCTCCCCAGCTAGAGGCATGTATAATCAGACATGGAGCAGTCATTAGAACAAAAGCTCATAGGAATGGGAGTGAAGGTGATGAGTTAGGGTACATTCTGTTTGGCAAGGAGAAGACCCTGGATAAACATTAGGAATGACTGTTATTAATGTGTGGAGCTTAGAGGGATTTACAGAGTGGGTCTGCTTTCCTACCTGTGAGGAATGGAGAAGTCAGTGCAGAATGGGACTTCACCACCATCCACCACCACTCACACCTGCACTGTGGTTTACCAGGTGGATAGGGAAAGAGGATGTGGGTAGGGCGGAGCTATGTGCTGTGGTTTTGTCCCTTCTCTGTGCGTGAATCATTCTATATCTCAGACTAGACTTTCCTCTAGCCTTAAGACAGGGGAACAGGATCATCCTAATACCACCCCAAGAATTCTCCACGACCCAGACTCTGCCTTTTTGGGGTCTTCTAGAATTCCAGCCACCACCAAATCTTTCCTCCTACCTTCTCATCTGAGCTCTGAATCTAGCTTTTGGCCCTCCTCCCTTGGAAATGTGGCCAGTGACAAAACAGACACAAGCCCCGTTTGTGGCTTTATCAACTTTGGAAGCAGATCATGGGAATTTTCTCAATCTGGGCCCCCAGCCAGAGGCATTTATAATCAGACATGGAGCAGTCATTAGAGCAGAAACAATAAATTACAACAGCACCACGAGAACTCCCCAGAGCTGCGCACACGAGGGGAACCCAGTGTACAGTGCATGAGCAGGCTCTCCAAGACCAAACTTTCCTCCTGCAGCCCAGGACCCCAGCCCTACCATGCTCAAGCTGGACCCCAGACATCTACTGTGAGCATCTGTAGCTTTCAATAAAGGATGGCAATGGGTGTGGGATGTAGAAGGGGGCTCAGAAGGGGAAAGGGTCTCCACAAGAAAATTCTAGATCCAGCAAGGTACAAATAGTGAGCACAGTGGGAGGCATAAGAGACATGGTGATCAGAGACCTGATATGCAGTCTTCATCCAAGACACTGCCTCTCTTAAAGAGTAACTATGCATGCTGTAAAGTGAGAACAGTAGCATTTGCATCTCACACGATCCATTGTAAAGATTACTGCATCACTCAGTGTTAATGGCCTGGCACATAGTAGCCAATAAGTGAGCACACCACTTCTTTCCAGCTCCCTTTTCCCACCCTCTGCCTGTGCTGTCCAATACACCACGCATTCACAATCATGACTGATTATACTAAATGTAAAATCAGAGTCTCCTACCAGGGAAAATACTTCAAGATGCAGGTACCAATAAGGAATTTCTTAAAAGGATTCCAATAGCACAGGAAATAATATTAATAATTGTTAAGTGGGATTGCATGAAATTAAGAAGCTTCTGCATAGCAAAGGAAATAATCAGCAGATTTGCCAACTACATCTGCATAAGAACTGCAAAAATTAAACATCAAGAAACAAAATCGGGCCTGTGAGATCGCTCCACATGTATGCTGTGGCATATGCTTGCCTGCTCATACACACAGCATCATACATGTATACACATAAGCCCATTAAATAGACACGAAAAGGGGAAACCAAATGACAATATTACTGGTAGGGATGTGGGGATGAGTGGATCAAGAAAATGAGGTATATATTCACAGTGAAATTATAAGCAACTGTAAATAAATGAAATGATGAAATTTGCAGCAAAAGCATTGTGTTAAGCAAAATAAGCCAGACTCAGAAACAGTACCTTGGTTCCTCTCATATGGACAACCTAGATTTTAATACACATCTGTGTGTATTTTTATATGTGTATGTTTGTAGGTAACAAAACTACAAAGGGAAGGGGTCATGAATGTGAAGGGATTTTTTATTTTGAATACATTATTTATTGGGGGGGAGGACATGCTCCACAGAGGTCAGAGGACATCCTGCTAGAGTCCATTCTTCCCTTTCATCATGTGTGTCCAGAGTCAGACTTGTCAGAAAATTCCTTAACCCATTGATCCATCTTGCCAGCCCAAGGAAGAGCGCTTCGGGGAAGCAGGAAATAGGGTAATAGGAAAGGGGAACTAACTAGGGGAAGAAAGGGAACAAGTAGGGCAGGAGAGAGGGTATGACTTGGGGATGAACAGTGCAGGAGGGGAATGCATGAAAATGCCACGATGGAAGCCCTTACTTTGAATGCTAGCCTGAAATTTTAACTAATTATTTTTCAATTGAAATATTTTTAAATCAGTAACTCCATTGCCACCAGCATGTTTCAAGGGTATACTAGTCATGTGCATGTGTCACATGTATTGGACAGCTTGGGCCCAGAACATTCCTGCCTCTAAAGAATTAGACAGTACTGCCTACCTCTGTTACCTAAGCCAGAAAACTGGTAGAGATTCACTTCTACCTCAAGTCTCAGTCAAGACTGAAACTCAGATCCTGTACACAGACCCTCCTCCATGAGAACAGTCCCTAAGAGGCAGTCCCTGACCATCTGCAGTGTACATGTTTGTATCATTCACTGAGATGCAGGCTTGGTGAAAACCAAAGCCTTCTCTTCCTTATTCCCTCCTTCCTCACCCAATGTATAAATCTCCTGACCCCTCCCCCCGAAAAAATTGAAAAACCAGTAGCCACATGGAGAACAGGCCACTTATTTTGCTCAAGCGGTTAGGTTCCTTTGGAAACAGTGGAAATCATGATTAGCTTTGTTTTGCCTTATTTTGTGGAGCCCTGGAATATTCCAGAGCCAGAAGAACACTAGGAAGACTCCAAGAAGCTGTGGCTGAACCTTTCTTTCCCCACCAGTGGCCACACCTTGCCTTCCATTTATTTCCTCATCTGGACAAGTGTGCCAAGAAAACCCATAAGTATGATCTTGGGAGCCCCGCAAAGAAAAGCCCACATAAAGGGGGTCTGTTATCAGCTCTGCTTGTTTTCTGCTGGTAAGGCCTGGGATTAGTTCCTTTCCCTCTCTGGGCCTTGGGTGGGAAGAGGAGAGGCAGAAAGCTAGATCTACAAGAAACATTTTCGTATGGAAACAGTGCAGTGAATCTTGAGATTATGTAGCTCAGGACAACTAGAGGAGAAAAATTAGATAAGCGCCTCGGAGTGATGGGGAGAGTATATAAACGGACGGATCAGCATGGGCAAGAGAACTGATACTCTAAAGAGGACTATCAGGGAGTATCCGGGGAGGCTCCCTGGGCAGGGACTTCTGGGAGCCACAAAGAGAGGCATGGGGGAAGACCATTCATGACAGAGAGACCAGTGTGAATGGGGAGCATAGAAGTAGAAATTCCTCAGGAGTGTGTGGGGACACGGGGGTGGGGTGGGGGTGTGTGTGTGAAAGAGTATGAACACAGTGAACAGGGATGGAGTATCTAAACAGTGGTGAAAGTGGCCTGGTGGGAGGCAGAGGGGTAGTTTGCAGCAATGAGAATTATGATGCCAACAAGTAGAAGATTGTTTTGCAGTTGTCATCACACTAGATAGTCACGTGTTTCTACCTGTCTTGGGGCAAGACCAGGCTGGAAGGATGGCCGAAAGCAAGTAGGCTGAATCTAAAAGGCCAGACAGACTTTGTAGGAAGAACGTCTCAGTCAAGAGCACAGCCCTTGAGGTGGAAATCAGCTGTGCTTATAGACCTGCCAGCCATTACAGCCAAACAGGGCAAAATCTCAAGACTGAGAGAGTTCAGAACTGTAAGTTTGTCTCTAGGGAGTAGCCCGGATATCAGCACCAACAGAGAGGTCAGCAGTAGGCTTATTTGAAGAGATAGGGTTTGAGCTGGTCCTTGAAAGGAGCCCAGAAGCCAGACACATGGAGACATACCCGTGCCAGCTCAGAATGAGGGCTATAAGGATATCTCAGTCACACATTCAGAGTGGTACACTAGTACCAAACTAAGTGATTTGCATACTGATGTCCTTCTAGAAGGTTCCACTCAGTCAGTTTCAGAATATAAAGAACAAGGCAGTATAGGCATTAAGAGCCTATCTCCTGCCTGAGCTTTGCCCTCTTCTCAGCTTGACAGCTATGTTTTCAGTGATGGAGGCAGAAAAAACAATCTTTTCACAGGGTCTTGAGCCCAGCCATTCTAAGTGTGGAACCCAGAAGCTATGGACAAGAAAGCAAATTTTGTGACCAGGAAGTATGTGAGAGGGATATGTCATACAAGGGATCTGCTATGGGATATCATTCAGTCCTCACCAAAATCCAAAAATGTAGCCTATCAACCCTACTTTACAGATAGCAACACCAAAGCTCAGAGAAGTTAGCTAGCATTCCCCTGGGCTGAAATGTTTATTAATGACACCGAAGGAGGGGCTGAACTTGAGTCACTCTGATTTTAGCCCCTGAGACCCTCTATTCTGCACTGCTTGTTGGCCCTATGCCTGTCACTATTAATTGTGGTGCAATAAAGGTGGGCCTCAGTTTCTCCACTGTCAACATGAAGGGTTCAGTGGCTTCCTGGGGACTAGAACAGTATTTCTTGAATTCGTCTGTGCCCACGAACCTCCAGGTCCTTGTTATATCATAGATTCTAGTTTATAAGGTATGGACTGAGGCTCAAGAAACAGCATGTCCTGCCGATGATCCCAGCACACTCCCAGTCCATGGAGCGTATTCTGAGTACCAAGGGCTGGATCATCTCTAATGATCACGCCTCTACCGAGAAGGATGCTGACTGGGTGAGGAGCAGAAGCCTTGCTCAGACCACATTGATTCTTGAGATTCCTGCCCATTCTCTTCTGCTTCTGGGAAGAGGTCAGGCAAGGAGAAAACGTCCCTCACTTTACAGAAGAGGAGTCAAGCTCTGAGATAAAACAAGGCTTGCCCTACTATGCCACTGCTTGGCCCAGTATCGTTCCTTGTCATTCCCACTTCTGTCTTTCTGTATTTCTCCCTTTAGTAGCTTCTTGGTAACTACTCAGGGGGACAACACCTCTACTATGTACCCGCATCATAGGTGCCCCTCTACTTTTCTCCTAATAGGAGTCCCCCTTTCCCCCACCAACAAAATTGAATCATCTTTCATGCTTTAGGGATTTTCTGCTGCTGGTGGCCTTGGGGCATCTGTCTACTCCTCACCTGAAGTCTGAGACTAAGAAGAACCTGGGCTTTCTGGAGGGAGGTTCCAGGAGCAGGCGCCATCTCCACTAGGGAATCCTGCCCTCCTGCCTGCAGGCTGGCTCCACCCCAGGGTTGGGCATACCATGCTCATGCTTATGGGATGGCTTTGGGCTTGTTACTTGGACTAGTAGATGTTTGCAAATGGATTTATGGGTCCCATGTTTACCATATTGTCAGGGAAACAAGACTGCAAGACTGAGTCACCAGAGCAGGGAGACTGAACTTAGCACCTCGGGTGGTCTCCACCACCCAAACCCAGGGGCCACTGTTAACACATGCCAGACTAAAAGGCTGAGTCAGCTCTGACTGAAACTCTCTCTCTCTCTCTCTCTCTCTCTCTCTCTCTCTCTCTCTCTCTCTCTCTTTGTCTCTCTCTCTCTCTCTCTCTCTCTCTCTCTCTCTCTCTCTCTCTCTCTCTCTCTCTCTCTCTCTCTCTCTCATATTCTCTTATCTTCTTGCCTTTCTCCATCCTGGCTTTTCATAGGCCTCAAAGATACTTAGAAAGTGGCTTTTTCCTGTAGCTGTGTGTGCATGCTTGCGAACGCGCGAACGCCCACACACACACACACACACACACACACACACACACACACACACACACATACACACACACACCACGCCCACACACCATCTGCTCTTGCTGTGAAGGGTGTTTGCTGTATGCCATATAACCCAGGACTTTCCTGCATTGTTCCTGTGTATGTATGCATGCTATGTGATCTTGTTTTTATGTGGATTTTGCTTTCTATCCATTTTTTTTGAACCTAGGAAAGGGTTTTATACTCAGCCTGCTCTTCTCAGTGGAATATACATATAGCATTTAATAATGGCTGCTAAGAGGAGCCTTCTGGAATGGGAGGAGCTAAGGGACTGGGATTCCGACCTCATGGACATCACCTTGGCTTCCTTCCTCTATAAGAATGAATGCTGTGACTCACCCTCCATTCTACCATCTCCATTAGCCCTCTATCCCCATGACCATAAGATTTCAATGGCTCCACCTCTCAACAGGAAAGGGAACTGACACACAGCTTTCACCCATAGCTAGCAGCCTCCTGGCAGGATCTAAAGGTGGTGTGAGTGAATTCTCAGAAAAGGGGTTCTAGAAGGACAGACTTCCTTCAGGGCTGATTGGACTAGCTGTCATACTGTGTGCAAGCTTCCTAGCAAGACAGGTGGAGACAAAAGCTTTCCTAAATGGGGACCAGAGTCTGTGGGAGGGAGCTTTGAGCCTTCTCCAGACACTAGGAACAATGCATTCCTGCAGCAGTCATGGCTTGGCTAGGTGTATTTATAGAGACAGTGGAAAATGCAGTCTTGGAGCTATGCAGCACATTGTGTGGGGTGCAGTCATCCATCCCCAGTTTACCCTTAGGCTGTGCTATCTTTTCCTCCATGATGCAGTAAATGGGTAGGAACCCCATTGTTTTCTTTTAGTCTTTCTTCTTTTGAGGGATAATAGTTCCATTTTTATTAGCCACTAATAAACATGATTTGTTCAAAGAAACATACAAACAAAATACAAGAATTGTCAGAAAAGTTTAGAAAACCCGCTTTTATATTTCTATGCATCAGAAACAAGTAAAGCAGGAAACTTATGCTAACTTAACATTTATAATATCACATTTACATGAACTACATAGAGGAAAGTCAAGCAAAAAAGTTCACTTCTTCTATTTTAGGCTTAACTATAGTTGAGCTAAGAATTAGGTAAAACATTAGTCATGTTGTGTTTAGCACACACTTGACATGTAGTGAGAGCGCAATAAAAAAAAAATCACTCCTATCTTCCGAGCCCCCAGAAAGTCTTTATAGAACAAACAAGATGGTTCCAGGGTTTTCTACATCCTCTGAGATCTAATCTCATCCACACTAGGGTTTGAATTAAGGTCTTTGACACATTTTGAGAAGATTTTTTGTGCAGAGTAGAAGGTGTGGATCTAATTTCATTCTTCTGTAGGTAGATACCCAGGTTTTCCAGCACTATTTGGTGAACAGGATTTTTTTTAGAAAGTTTTTTTTGACACCTTTATCAAGTTATAGGTGGCCATACTTGTGTGAGTTTATTTCAGGGTCCTCTGTTCTGTCCCATTGACCTTCATGTCTGGTCCTATACTGTCTTCAGCTCCTTACTATAATTTGAAGTCAGGTATTGTATAATTCCTTCAACAGTGTTCTTTCTATTTACAATTGCCTTGGCTATTTGTTAGTTTGTTTCCATTTGATTTTTCTGGATGTTTTTTACAGTTCTGTGGAGAATGGAGAATGTTATTTGAAATTGCACTGAGTCTGTGGTTGATTTTGGTAATATAGGCATTTACACAATATTAATTATGCCTATCCAGGAATAATGAAGGTCTTTCTATCATCTAGTATCTTCTTCAGTTTCCTTTTTCTGTGTTTTAAAATTTTTATTGAAGAGGTCTTTACTTCCTTCGTTAGTAATCATTTTCTCTCTCCTAGCTTTAAAGGTATATGTAAGCGTGGTTGTGGATATAGGTCATGTAACCAGAAAGAGGACCACAAGTGGAGGAAAGGAGATACTGAAAAAGAGGGAAGTGGGTCAGAAGGTCTAGACCTAGGAAGGTATAAGGAGGAAGGCTGCTACAAGATGGACCAGTACATCCCAGCCTTCCAGACTGTTCCCTAGGCTGTTGGAAGATTGTAGAAAAGACACCCAGGAACAGAATCCTTCATTTGTGCCTCTTCATATGGAAAATGGTATGAGGGCTAATGTTGTGTGTCCACTTGCTGGGCCATACTACCCATATACTTGAACAAAGATAGCCTAGCTGTTCCTGCGAGTGCATCTTTCCAGATGACACTAAATCAGTGGGGCTTTGAACAAACCAGATTACCCCTTTAGTGTGAATAGTCCTTACCAAATTAAGAGGGGGCCTCAGGAGAAGCAGACCTGCCAGGTGTGAACTGGGTGCACGGACCTATGCACCCCTTCATCAATCATGTCCTTTAGTAACTAGAAACTGTAGCTGGGAAAATTTAAGTCTGGATAGGCACAGAATTCTAAAAGGATCTCTGGACTGAGACATGCGATAGAGGAAACACGAAGTCATTGTCTGTCCAGGGCTCCCAGGGGTCCTCGTCTCACTCCTCCAGGTGACAGAGGCTCTACTCGATCTCTGAACTGCTTGCTTGGGTTGTTGATGTATTCTGTGAAGATGTTTCAGAGACCTGATATTATGGGGTGCAACAAAGCCCCCCATCTCAGCAAGTCCCTTTTGCTGTGGGCACACACCTACTATGTGCAATGATGAGTGCTAGAAATTCAAATACAATGTGAGGAAACTCTGATGTCACACTAGCTATCTCAGGGTCTTTAGTAAAGGTCTCCACATACATATACATTATCATGCCTAAAATACAAGCAAAATAAAGAGAGCTAACACATATTGAATACCCTGTATGCACCCTTTCTAAGCACTGGGTACCCAATGCTGTCCACTTACTCAAGATCACTCTCAGCTGCATAGTGAGTTTGAGATCAGCCTGGTCTGTACTAGACCCTGCCTCAAAAAATAAGCACAAGACTGCAGATACACATTGTGTGTTGAAATGTTCCTTGCTCAAAATTGGCCTCACTACTAGCTTCATAGGGAAAGATATGGGATGAGTTGATGGATGCAGTTCTTCCAAGCCTAATCTGGGGCCTGATGCAGGCCAGGAAAGGTGAGGCAACCCTTTGGGAGCACACCTAGCCAGCCTCCTGAAGAGGTGCCTCCAATAGGCAAACACTCTTTGAATGAAGACTCTCCCTGAGTTTTGGTGAGGATAGTGTCTCCAGCTTGTAGCATCCTTAGTCTGTGAATTGCTGGCAATTACACCTGAGAGTAAGGGGCCCAGAAACATAGGGTCAGCTCGCAATGTGACCTTTGGCTCGTCTTTTCCCCTCTGGATCTCATTATCTTTGTTGTATAGTGATGATGTTAGCAGCCACCTCTTACTGATGAGCTCCTGTTCTGGACCAGGCAGGGACAATGGATTTCATCACCTCATTCTCAGGAAAACCTATGACCAGGCATCATTGTTCCCTGTGAAAACAGCTTTCTGTGAAAAGGCACTTGGTGAAACTGAAACCTGTCTGTTTCTAGCTGGTCCCTGCCCCTTCCTCTCTCCTGACATAAAGAAGTTTCTGTCTGGGGTACTAGTCATGGTGGGCTCCATAGTGCTCCAGAACCCTGCCAGGTTTCTCCATCTGGTCTCATACTGTCTTTCCAACACTTCTCCCCAGGAAGCCCCTTAGATGCCCCTTTTGACCACTGGGCACCTAGTACTACACACTTCACTCAGGGTATATGCTAGAAAAACTGATGAGGAAGGCCAGTTAAAGAAATGAACCTATTCCCTGGGCACCAACCTCCTCAGAGATCTTCTGAGTCTGTTCTACTAAAATGTCCTTACAAACCACATGGTCCAGATAGGCCCATACAAAAGTCACCTTGGGCAAGCAAGAGTGGGGCCCAATGAACAGTCTATCTGTTTTCCCCAGTTTCCCACAAATACAGAAGGTGGAGACTCCCCTGTTCCCTTCTGGCCCTGTCAGGTTGGGCCTGTGGCTCCAGGAAGACTTTAGGATGGATTTGCCCATCTTACATTTCTGGAGTTTTATGTGGCTAAGAAATGTGTGTTCTCCTAGGATAGTAGCTCACTGTGGAGAGGGCTGGGCTATGTGGTTCATCTACTTGTCCAGCCACACAGCCACTCATTCCATTCACTCACTCTGTTGCTCTCTCCTTCACTTGTTTACTTCCCTTTTCATTAGTGCATTTGCTGGTTTATCCATTCACACCTACACTGATCCGCTTATTTGTGTACTGACCCTTTCATTTCACAAGCAGAAAGAGAACGCCACGGCAGGGCTAATTAGGGAGACCCATAATAAGCAGAGAACCACAGCACAAAATGATTGTACGCAGGGCAGCCCTAGAAGATTGTAGACTCCACAGAGGGCAGAGCCAACTGGAGGATAACAAGATGCCCAGGGAAGCAGACTCAAGGGTGAGAAAGTACTCCGGGTATGAGACAAAGAAGGAAGGGATGGCTTTAGTTACTGCTGTGATTTTCTGGGGCCACTCGGGTGTGAGCAGCCTCACCCCCTCTGACTCTGGCAGCCTGGAGAGAAAGAACCACCACCCAACCTGTGGGTCAGCTCAAGCTTCTGGCTATGTTTCCCTCACACCCTAGCTCCATGACCTTGGTTTCTCTAGGCTGCCAGTGGTGCAAGAGGAAGTCTGCTTGGGTGTGAAGATCTTGGTCTACTTTCTTCCTAGCCCAGTTTGGCTCATGACCAGTCTTGCGGATTATTATCTGGGTGCATATTTCCACAAGACTGCTACTACCTCTGTTTGTCTGCCTCAGAGGAAAGGAAATGAGGAACCAGAGGACTGGCAAGTCACTGAGAATCTCTTTCTGTGGGGGATGGTAGTTGAGGCTTTTGGCTTTGGAATCAGACAGACCTGGATTCCGGTTCTGGATTCACCTTCCTGGCTCTGCAGCCCTAGGACAACAACCCCACCCAGCCCACCCCCAGAGGCTGTATAATGTAGTGAAGCATCACATGAACTTCATCCACAATGTTGAAGAGCAGAAAGTTCTCCAGATATGGAGCTTATGTTCTATCCATCCACTTGCCATGCAGCCAGTGAGCATTTGCTGTTTGCAGAACTGCCTGAACATTGTTGTAGCTCTGTGGCGGGCAGTGACTGCTACATCTATGTGGATTTTCAGTGCCTTGAGCTTCTGTGACCTCCTGAGATATTGGGTGTCCATGCTTGCACTGTCCATGCAGTGTGATGCACCAGGAATCTGACACTCCAGGAAGTTAAAGAAGCCCAAGAGAGAGAGGAGGAGGGGGAGGTGACATTTGTATCAACATTCCTGAGAGTTGATTCTCTAGGAGAAGTGACATCTCTGGCTGGTCAGCTACTTTATTCTGACTCTAACTTAGCTTATCTGCCTATAAAATGAAAGTAATATGTGTTTTCTGAATAAATCAGTACAGTGCTTGTAGTGGACATCATAAAAGGAAAAGGGGCAGTCTTCACAAACACAGAACTGAACCCAGAGTCCTAGCTAAAGCAGCCACTTTGTGGCATACACATGTCAACACTGTATGTCATAGTTTCTAGCAGAAATTCAGGATCTAATGGGAAGAGGATAAAAAAGGCAATAGTGTCCATTTCTTGCCTCTTAGACTTTAGAAGAATGCTATGAGTGGCAGGGATGATAGTTTGTCTTCTCCATACCGTTATAACATCACTGCCCCGGGTGCCGATGGGGTCTCCAGAATATTGGACAAGTGTCTAACATCTCACTAGGGAACTTGTGGTTTTCCACCCTGTACCTGTGGAACTCTCTTCTCACCTTGGCCATGACCTTCCAGCACAGTCCTTGGGGTTGGCACTCTGAGTTCTGAACTCAGTTTATGACACCTGACCCAGTTTTTGGTCCTGGCCGCCGCCCCTGAGTCTGCTCTGCCAAAGCAGTGGCCCAGTTACTTAGCTGCTCAAAACCCGTTATCACATCTGTAAAATGAGAAAATGGAACTGTCCCATAGCACCGATTTAAGTGCAAGCATTAGACTACCCAGAGCTTTGACTGATTACAGAGGTGGCAGGAACTTTCTCGATGGTACCTCTTAATCACAGCTGGAATTGGGGAGAGGGGAGAATGTTGAGCCAGGTGGATAGGAACAAGAGTGCACCAAAGGGAAGGAGGTTGGAGTAGGAGAAGAGGCCAGTCAGGAGGACATTAAAAACAGGGTGAAGAGTCTCCTGTAGAGCTCTGTCCGGTTATCCCAAGTCCTGTAACTTCCCATGCACTTCTCTGGCCACATGGAGTCTCTACCCATTCACTATGTAGTTTTCCCCTCTTCTCTGTGTCCTGTGAAACATGGCTGGCTTTTCTTGTGTGCCCGTCTTGTCCCTCCTCCTCTTCTTTGACAAACAGGATTCTCAGTAATCGGAGGCTCCAGTCCTCCATGCTGTCCCCGTCCTCTGCTGCTGGGCCTTCACACAACAACTCAACAGCCTCTGTTTGTCATCTGTCCTCTCTGCACACTAGGAGGCTCCGAACCCCGGGCAAGACACACCTTTGGCTTACCTTTGTGGTGCCTGGCCTCTAGCAGGAGCTGCCACTTTTTAAATGACAGTGAGTGTTGGACTATCCAATGAAGGAATAAAGGACCGAGCGAAGAAATGACTGCAGGGGAGGCAGTGAGGTGGTGTCTCTTTTTTAAGAGCCCTTCTGTAAGGATTTTCCTCTCCCTCCTCTATGGATGCATTTCTTCAGTCTGTTCACAGGCTGTGGCCTCGTTGTTTGTGGGGAATTGGTTGGTGGCAAACAGCCCAGCATTTGCCATGCCCCCAGGGATGCCCAGCTCTGCTTTTCCTCCAGGCTGTCTGTGGCCTCCTAGGCAACCTCAGGCCCCTGGAGACCTGCAGAAACAGTGTTTTACTCCTATCCTGAGTCCTCCCCCAAAACAAACACAGCCACTGCCAAGAGCCTCAGGGACTTGCAATGAAAAACAGGTGTCTCCTGGAGACCTATCATCCATGCACAGCAGCTTGGGGTCACCACCTGGGGACAGGGAATAGGAGTGGCAGCAGGCCACACCCTACATGTGCAGCTCCTAGAGTCCAGCTCAGGGGCAGCAGCCACTTTTTGTCACCCCCCACAAACCAGAGCATCAGGGTACTCTGACTCAGCATGAGCAGCTGCACAAAGACAGATACCCAGCTCTGTTTCCACCTCACGCCTCAGACTCAGCTACACTAGAGTGAAGGAGCACTAGGTATCTGCAGTCACCTAGCTGTGGATCCCTTCTTTACTCCTGCAGCTCAGTTTTCTTCTTGGAGCCAAACTGCACTCATCCTCTCAATGAGGTTTTGAACCTGCTGTGGGAGACAGCTTGGAGGTATACGAGTGGACCTCAGGGATCCCAGCCAGGCTGCAGCCTCCATGATTGACGGGCTGTGCAAACTGTGGGCACGGCATGTCCAGCTTTCCATTTTACTCTACTTCCCCAGTCTCCAGAGGCAGTTCCGTGGCAGTACGTCTGTCCTGCGCAGCTCACCTCGCCTCTGCCTCTCCAACCTTTATGTAAGATGTCCTGTCTGCCTGCCCATGCCTGGTTGTCTTACTCCTTTTCGTAGGAATACAAGTTTACCGGGCACCTGCTATGTACCAGACATTGTTCTCAACACTTGGAATACACCAGTGAGCAAGTCCTGCCTATCATCCTATGTTCACTGGTATCCCTGTCCACAGATACATGTATCTACCTGTCCTGAGGTCTCTACCAGTGTCCTGCAGCAGGCTTTTTGCATGCCTGCATGACTAACCACTTCTATACCTGGAGCACTGGGCACAAAGGACTGTATCTACATGGTTCACCTCTGATTCTCCAGCATCCCACCTGCGGCCTAGGACAGCCAGGGTCCAGTTGGTCCCGTCAGAAAAGAAATGGAGTATTCACACAAGCACTGTTTGTTCACCTCTTTGTCTCTGTAGAGGGACCAGGGCCATACGCCCTGAGTGGCTTGTCTTTGGAGGAGCCCAGGTCAGTAGTTGCGGCAGCAATCATCTCTATTTGTATTGGAGCCAGTTTCTTGCTCCCCAGTCCTCACCTCTGATTTCAATTATCCAATTGCACACTGCTGCTAAAATTGCCCCCAAGCAAAGGAGCTGCCTTGGCCCTGCCTTCATTATTTCCCACATTCCTTCACCTTGCACCCAGCTCTTGGCCATGCTAACAGGCCCCTGCTCTCCTCCCCCAGCAGGCAGAGCAGAGTGTGCCCGGGTCAGAAAATAGGAGCCTGAGAGAAGAGATGAGAGGAGCAAAGAGCCTGCAAGAAATCCCCCCCCGTCACCCTGCTATACCTCTCACCCACACACTTCACTAGTCCTGGTTTTAGAACACTGGGCCGGTGGATTATTGTAATGACAAAAGTCATTAGCCATGGGGGACATAGGTTGGGACTGGGTCTCATTTGCCCAATGTGTATTTTTTTTCAAATCTGGATTATTTCTTTAACTCCTATGGCCAGCCACCTTACCCAGGATTTCCAGGGGGAACATATTTGGCAGCACTGAAAGGCTATAGAGACCCCAGAAGCTGTAAAAGAGTTGGCAGTCCCACACTTTACCCAAGGCAGGCAGCCATGTGATGGGAGTAACATGACATGGAGACAGTGGCCTAGATAGAGTCCAGCTTGGTGCTCCCTACCACCAACCCTACTGCCAAGCCCAGACACATTACTAACTGCTTCTTTTAGAAAGGGCTTTCTCTTTTCTTCTCTGTTCCTTTGCTTTCCAGGTTGTTCCTTCCTGGTTTTCTTGTTTTCTGTATGTCTTTTAATCAGAAAGGCAGGTCTGTTGTTTTTCACTATTGTCAGTCAGGTGGTGGGCAATACAACCAGGAGGAAAGGAAGAGAGAGAAAGAGGAATTCTAGTCTGTGTAGGACCTCAGGGGACATAAAAGAAAACACTGTGTAAGTCAGGTGGGGATAGGAAGACAGACACCTGACATAAGGACAGAGGGCAAGCTCTCTGCTGGATTTGCAGGATATGAGTAAGCATCTCTCTCCAGTTAGAAATAGTGTCAGTTTTCATGGCTGTGGGGTACACTTAGCTTGCTACTAAGCTTGCTACTTGTGGCAGGAAAACCTCTGGAAGCATAGCCCATTCTGTGCCCTGGGGTAGGGGTGGGAAGGGGCCTAGCATAGAGAGGAGAAGCATGGCAGGAATAAAACTATACTCCCCAAGTGTCTACCAGGCTGTCCTGTAACAGAGAAGACAGTGTACAGAAGGTGGGTCTGACCCAGTGGGCAAAGGAAAAAGTGAGAAAGTGGGTGCTCCCTGTCCACAGCTGCCGGGCTCTTGGATTTGATCCCCACCTACCTTGAAGTAGGAGGTGGCCTGGCCTCTGCTGGGAACTACTGGGAAAGCACCCTGGATTCTAGGAGTGGGAATGCCTCAGAGGTCCTGGGCTGCCTCCTCACAGACAAGTCGTTTCTGCTGAGCCTTTCTTGGCCCTGTCCTGTGGGAGCAGGAATGGCTAGGGTGTGTGAGGTGCTTTCTCCTAGGGTAAGCTGACCCCTATAACATGGGAATGTGCCCCTGCCCACAGTGACTGGTACAACATCCCCAGGTCCCTTCAGCCCTGGGGCTGCCCTCCCCTCACCCTCCCTAGTCCCACCCCATGAGTTGGCCCTCCACTGCTCCAGGAAATGTTGTTACAAATTTTTTTTCCGCCAGAGCACATGCTGGATTTTCCATGCCACCTCCAGCACATTTTCGGGAAGTCCCAGGTGGTAAGGATAGCGGCTGAGACCCTCCAGAAAAGCCAAAGACCCAACAAACCAAAAGACGCCTGGCTTTTATTTAGTCATAAGTACATATAAGTCTCAACTTTTGAATACTGGAAAGGAAAAGAACGTTCAGCAAACCAAAAAAAAAAAAAAAAAAAAATCACACACATCGCTTTGCTTTGGAGGGTAATTACTCTGAATTCAGTTAAACCAACTTGCTCTAGCTAACTAGATTAGTTTACATCTTGTGGTAGAAAAAGAAATACAAATTACTTAGATTGCAATAAACCATGTTTTTCTAACTAAGTAGATTAGTTTATATCTTGTGGCAAGAAACGAGGAGAACGGCTCAGCAAAGCCTGGGGCTTGCTTATGCCCCTTGCTTGTTCAGGGAAGGTTGTTTTCTGGGTTACCTCTAGCCTCTGACCCCCCAGATCTCCCTCACCCCCTTTCTCAAAAAAATGCAAAGAACTGGGCCTGGGAAGAAGAATAAAAAACATATTGAGCCCAACTACCCTGATGCTGAAGCCAGAGCACTTAGGCTGTGCACTGTGTGCCAATTCTATCCACTCCAGCAAACTATTGCCCCTTATCTCCTATTATGTGCAAATTCTGTTTACTCCTGCAAACCATTACCCCATGTCTCCTACTATGTGCAAATTCCATTCACTCCAGCCAACCATTGCCCCATATCTCCTACTGTGTGCAGCCAGAGCCTGGGCCCTGAATGGGTAGGGCCAGCTGCTTGAGTGAGACCAAGTTACCACCTAGGGCCCCATGCTACTATCTTGTGCTCTGCTGACCCCATTTTGAGACTGGAAATAATTTATGTATGAGTGGCTCCTCCTCATTTTGTTCCAGAACTTGCAAATTATGTATTTGTTTCTAGTGGACAGACAAGGGCATAAGAGGAGGATAATAAAGGAGGAGGGGTCTGCCCTTCTGAGCCATGGCTTCGTTGAGGGCACGAGGTATTAACGAGAGCCCATGTACACCAATGGAACAGGGACCATGTGGGACGTATAACCAGGATGTCATCCATGCGTGGCAGTGTCTGAAAAGTGAATATTTTCGCAGGGAACAGACGAGGAGGAATTAGTCCAGTAGCTTCAACGACTTGGCAAATTTTTGGTTTGTGTCTTTTCTAAGAAGAAAGATATTTGTTGCCTGAGGTCTGGGCCTTTCTGTTATTTCTGTCCTTTCTATCATGTCTGATACCTTCTGTCATAGGAAAGGCACTGGGATTGGGGGATGGGGTTGTTATAACTGACGAGAACTAAGCAGTTATTAAGGAGTCTTAGTTTTTATAGATGGCAGTACTGACTGGTGCAGAAGGGGTTCTCCAGGGGTCACTCCAGTAGAGAAAGTCATTCTATCCATCAGACTGCCACCCAAGTATTATACCCCACTGAGGCCGTGTCTCCTCTAACTGTCACGAGATCTTATAAGTCCGTTAAAAAGAATATGAATTCAATTTACAAGGAGGGTGGTTTTATGTCTGACACTTATATTTCCCCTTGTGAAAATCCTGGCTGAGAGTATGCTATGCTCCAGGAAGCTGGGGTAGTTTAGAATCCTTTCACTTTTCCTCCTTTGCCAGGGGTTTTCTGCAGTTCAATGTGGCCCAACATCCTCCCTGAATTCCAGACCTAGGGAAGAGGAGCAGAGCGTGGAGTCAGACCTATGGACTACAACTCGGTCACTTGGTTATGCTTGACTTGGAGGTCACTTCTGGGTGGGTGTGTTCCTGGATAAAATGGGGAGAGCTACAACAAGGAGGTTGAATGTGAGCATGAAGGAATAGTGTGTATGTCCTGTATGCTTTAGGTTTGGGGAAGCTGTTTGTTTGCTTTTTTAAATCAACATTTCATATATGAAAAGACAGTCAGAGAGAACTCTCTGTCGTTTCCTGATTTTACTATTCAGGGTTTGGTGTTTGGGGAGAAGGCCCCTGAACTCCCACCAAGTAGACACACACGTATGTGAAGTCATCCCCACCCCCAACCCCACAGGACTCTGCAGCTGAGGGTCATTAGCTCATTCTCAAACACTTTAAGTGACAGTGTGTTTCTGCTTCCAGGGCCATCCTAGAACTTGATTTGTTATTAATGTTCCTTTTTGGTGAATAGTAGTCGGGCTGTCCTGGAAATACAGAGCTGTGATACTGACAGAAGGGGTGTCTGGTCCAGACTAGGAATTCAGGATAGGTCTTCTAAGAAGTCTGGTTCTCGGGACCCTAGAGTTACATGGGTTGGGGTTATTTTCTAGTCCCTTGTTCTCAGACAGGTCATCGAAGCTCTCCACACGTTTCTCTCCTGTAGATTGAGGCATCTGAGCCTTCTTTACACAGTTCCAGTAAGACCACAACATATGCACACCCAGAAGAATGGAACCACAGTAAGGGTGAAGTGAGGACCATCTGTACTGGCCTTTGAGGCAAGGCTACACAGGAGAAGTTAGAGGCTGGTGGCAGCATGAGATGAGGTCCTATAGCTTAGGAGGAAGGACCTTCCTCATGTCAGCTTTTCTCCTGGCCTGGACTATGCCCATTTTCTAGAAGCCGAAGTTTATACAGAGCTGTCCTAGGGATGGTTGCCATGTACACCTGGGCATGGAAAATGTGTCCCTCCTCCCAAACCATCTCCTCTAGTGAACTAAGATAATGGGGTCTGCAGAGACTGCTCCTTCCCCTCTGGGACACTGGTGGGACTTGGATATTTGGACAAAGCTGACCCCTTACTCTTTGTGGATTGAGGACAAGTTTGAGAGGGTTGGAGGAGGAAAAGCCACAGGCAGGCCATGGAGGGTAAGTGGAGGGACATAAGACAGACTGGGAAGAAGCCCAATGCCCCAGGCTCTCCTACGAGATAGAGCTAAGCCAGCAGCAGCCTTGGGAGGTGGGAAGAGACCCCGTCTCACTGGTGAAGAGGTCACTGCTCCAAGGACTCCTGACTTGTCTTAAGTCCACCCCATCAATAATCCACTTACAATGATTTGTCTTTTATTCTCCTTTTCAAAACCAAACTGTACAAGTATGTATTATTATACAGTATGTAATCGTTATAAGATTATAAAACAAAAGATTATAAAATTCCACCATCTGGTGGAGTAACCACTGTTAACATTTGTTGTATATACTTCTCGACATTTCCCCATGTGAATCTGTATCTCCCAATACATGCACATATAAATGAATACATATTTAGAAAACTAAAATCATTCCTGTACGTGCTATTTGGAAACCTCCATGTTCAGGTCACTAGTGTCTCAAGCATCTTCCCACTCCAGTAAACACATACCGTGGTATCTTTTTTAGTGGCCACGTTTAGGCATTTCCCAGGTTCCAAAATTTCATGGCAGAGAACACTAATCAGGTTGCTTTTTTTCATGAGGTAAGAAAAAGAAATCCAGATATTTGAGGGGAGAAATGAGGTAATAATTCTCACCTCTCTGGTCTCACACTAGTTAAGCCACCCCATTTTCCTTGCCAGACATAGTCTAAGTGTACCCAGCTCAAAGATCTGGAAGACTCACTTTCAGTCGGTTACTGCACAGGAGAGCAAGTCTCATGAACTCTCAGGATCATTTCCTACCACCCTGGTTTCTAGAGCAAGGACTCCTTCCTCTTGTCTTTTCTTGTGTTCCCCAGAGGCCTGGGATTCTCCTCTAATGGGGGTGGGGGGATGAAGAGTGAGAATTTACACAAATGCACCATCCCCTGGCTTCCTACTCCTAACATCATGGTGTAATGGGAAAAGCCAGGTCATGTCAGGCTGGCCTCCAGGTTAACAGGGTAACTTCCAACTCTGACGTATATCTGAGTCTGTTTCCCCATCTGTTAAAAGGAATGAGAAGAGAATGTGAAAGCTGTCTGGTAGGTGTGTAACACAGGCGAAGTTGCTTAGCTGTCTTTGATATCATAGGCTAAACATTCCCAGTCTGAAATCTCACATGCTCCAAAATATGAAATTACTTTTTATTGCTGACATGAGGCTCCCAAGTGGAAAATTCCATGCCATGAAACTTTGTTTCATGTGCAAAATTATTTAAAATAATGTATAAAATTCCTTCAGGCTATATATATATATATATATATATATATGTATGTGTATGTATGTATATATATGTATATATATGATATATATATATATATCAAGGTATATATGAAGTTGTGTATATAAATGCACATATATATATGTATATTTATCGAGATGTATATGGAACATGAAGGAATTTCACTTTTAGACTTGGGTCCCATACCCCTCAAACTTCATTATACATATGCAAATATGCCAAAATTTCACCCAGCCCCCCAAATCCCAAATGTTTCTGATCCAAGCACCTCAGATAAGGGATCCACAGCCTGGAGAGTGCCTACTTATGTTTTAATATCTCATCTACTCAGTGGCTTGAGCATGCTGGAGAACAGATCTGGTGACCATAAGCCTCCCTTGTAAAAAGTCATATTAGTAGCTCCACCCAGCTAATGAACAAATGCCCGGTCATGAAAGAAAGTGTTTCTAATAAGCATGCAAGTGTCTCTGCCAAGGCAGCCCAGCCTACAGCCTCAGCTGCTGAAGGTTACAGCATCCTGTGTGAACAGCCCCACTTTTGTGCTTGGAACATGCATGTTATTGGAGCCAGACGCCCCTCCTCATGCCAGCGACAGGCTTGTGTTCACATGGCTGCCCATTGTAAGCAGGCAGAGAGTCCCAGCCTGTTTCAGAGCTGAGACCACAACTGTCAATGTCCGGTCCAAAGCTGGACAAGCACTGTGTTCTCCTCAGTCACTTTGTGCCTGTTGCCAGATGGGGACAGACAGCACAAGGGATTGGTGTTGGCAGGTCCCCCCACTGGGCTCTGGCTCCCAAGAGCCAGGCTGAGGGACTTGTGTTTTCTTTGCTGTGCTATTAAGCTGTCTTTTGCTTTTAAGGTTCCCGGACCTGTCATAATACAGGCCATCCTAGCCAAGATCCTGGGCCCCTGTTCCTTTGAACCGCAGGGGCAGCTGTAGAGAAATCCCACTTTTCCTGCGGTGTGGCTGACAGCCGGCTGACAGCTCACAGCCAGGCTGCTACCAAGCAGGCTACAACATAGACAGGCTGGGAGTAGGGAACCAGTCAGTCCCCATGGGGAAAGTTTACAGAGCTCTGCCACATTCAGACCCTAGCAGGAGACAGCAGAGATGATTGGGATGTAAACAAGCTCCACAATGCACTCAGAATTTCTGTGTTCTCAAAAGCCATTATTTCAGTGTGAAGTTTGTGCTGGATATCTGGGGTTGAATCTAGCTCCAGGATGTGTTTGCTGTTGCCCTGCAGCAAGTTCCTTAACCTCTCTGAGCATCTGTTCTGTAAAGTGAAAAAAAAAAAAAAAAAACAGTTCATCTCACAGGGTTGTTAGTAAGGCTAAATGGGCTATGTGTTTCTTCACCTTGGCTCCCAAAGCATGGAGTCCAGTGCTTGGCATACCATATGTTTTTCTTTCATAGAACCCCAGTCAGTATTGCAGATCGGCATGGGGATCGCTCAGCCCTGGTGATAAATCAGGAAGTCTGGATTCTGATTCCAGCCATCATGGACCCATGATAAGTCAACCCACTTTCTGAGCCACTGTTTGCTTGTTTCTCAGCACAGCTTGTTGAGAAGTGGTGGCGCTGAGCCGGCCTCTAAAACAGGTGTAAGACTGGCAGGTTTGGGGGCAGAGGGAGGGGCTGGTAAAATCCAGGCTAGCATTCACCCCACCTCAAAGGGGAGCCGTCCCCTTTCGTCATACCCGTTCCCTCCTTTACTGGCTCATATATACCTGTGGGCTTTTCTCACACCGTGAACCAGAATGACAAAGTCCAGTTGGGAGAGAGAGCACAGGAAAAGGGAAGAGAGTCGGAGAGGAGACAGGTATGCCGAGGCCAAGAGATGAAGCATGGGCTTACAGCAGTGAGAGTTGTGGAGCAAAGGGAAGGATGTGGAATGCAAATTTCCCACCGTGGGTGGGGGCCCAGCCAGGGGCCCGAACACACAGGTTCGGAGACACTAACGCATTTTTACTTCTGTTGTGTCGAGGTGGGGAATCACACTTCCTCTACCCAAGTCTTAGGACAAACTCACAAGTCCTTCAGATGTCTGGTTACCACCCTGTACCCACTACCTTCCATCCACCATCCCCCACACTCCATCTTTACACCTGCTGCTCTGGAGTTGGTTCCCATTGTTCTTCTCACCTGGGAAATACCCCCCACCCAGTCTTGAATCCTTTGAGAAAAAGGAAGGATTTTGGCTTATTTTTGTTAGTGCTTGCTTGCTTGTGGAGGAGCTGCCTTCCTCCAGGTACAATGTGGACACACCCCTTTGCCTATTCAATCCAGTCTTTTTACTCACAAATCATTCATCCTGCAGTCCTTTTCCCCCCCTACACCACAGTTTCTGCTATTTGTGTTTCAACTCCGCCTTTCCTCAACTTGTATGCTGGCCACAGACTTTGGTACATGGACCGACCAGCTTCTATTGAATTAGAATATGCTGAACTAAATAAAAGATTCAGTTGAAAGGGGTGTGACGAACATACATGGTTTGCTGCATTAGGCACTGGGGAAAGGAATGAGATATCCTGAAAGCAAATTGTGTGCTGTATGGAGGACAGTGCTCCCCTCAAAGGGAGGAGGCACAGAGGGGAGAGCTTCTGGTGTGCAGGCCAGTAAGGTGGGAAAGCGAGGCGTTTGGATGAATGGTGAAAGTGAGTATCTAGCTGAGAGGGAGGTCAGCACGGCTTCCCATAGCTCCTCTGCCGCTACAGGCACATCGTTGCCTTCTCTTCTAGTGGTCTCCCAGATCTGACCTCTGGTTTCCCTACTACAAACACCAGCCCCTCTAGCGTGCTGTCACAGCTTCCTGTGCAGGCCTCCTGCAGTTTTATGATTTAGGCAGTACTGAGGGACTGAGCTCCTCTCTCTTATTCAACTCTATGGAAGGACTGCATCATACAGGGCCTGGCCCATGGGAAGGGTTCAGTGGGTTCCTGCCTGATGATGATGCTGATCCCGTAACCCAGGCCAATGGAGCTCTGTGGGTTAAGGAGAGGTACATAAGATCAATAAATATTTATTGGGTGTTAAGTTTTTAGCCCAATGTAGGAATTAGCAGCCATTCTCACTTATGGTAATGAGAGGCATGTAAGTCCCATGGGGTTTAGGGTAGGACTGCTCTCCACCTGCCAGCAGACTGTTTGGAACTCAACCTGCACTAGCCTTTAACTGGCCTTGCCAGTTCACCCTGGGAATCTCTGGACAGGTAGTGTTAACAGCCCTGACTCTACCCTAGACAGTTCCCAATGCCTTCCTTTCCTTTCTCTGCTCAGCTCTGTGCTGGGTGCGGGGAACACAGAGAGGTAAGAACAAGGCTCCTTCACCATCAAGGATTCCTTATCTTCAGATATGATTCCCAACATTTCTTCTTGCCACATTTTTACAGAGTCACTCCCAGAAGATCTCCAGGGAAGGCAGAACTTGCACAGTATACAGAACCATGGATTTAGAGGTGTGCAGGGGCTTCCAGGTTTGGGGGTATGCAGAGCTCCTGTGGAATGGGGAGGAAGTGTAGAAGTTCCCAGGTGTGAGGGTACAGAAGCCACAGGTGATGTGATGAACAGCCTCTAAGGGTATCCTCCACAGACATCACTCTTCTGGAAGCTGAGGTGGACAAGAATAGGCAACATTACACACAGTGGCTCCTGCAGCCAGAGGGAGAGTGAGAAACAGGCAGCTTCCCCCAGAGAGGTGAACCTTGAACAGCAAAGTGGAGCAAGATGCCAAGGAGGAATGGTGTTTTAGGCCAGTGGAAGAAACCATGCACATAAACTAAGGCTAGGGGCAGGACAGAAGTCTGGCCAACCCGAGAGACCAGGATAAATTGTGCTGTCCAGTTCAGTAGCCACTAGGCATGTGGCTATCTAAAAAGTTAAATGGGGTGGGGAGAGCTAGAGAAATGACTCAACAGCCAAGAACACTGTCTACTCTTTCAGAAAGGATCCAGGTTCAGTTCTTATCACCCACAAGTCCACTCACCAAGGCCTGTAACTCCTCCTAGGGTATCTGATACCTCTTCTGGCCTCCATGGGCACCAGGAACAAACAGAGTACACATACTGCATGCTGGGAAAACACTCATACAAATAAAACAAAACAGAAATCATTTTTTAAAAGTTAAATGAACTTAACTCCTCAATAGAAGTGGTATCAGAGGTGTGGAATCCCAGGTGTCCTTGGGGAATGCTGCAAGTTCAGCCCCTCTTCCCAGTGAATTCTTGGGAATGGACTGTGGATCAGGGCCAACACGGGTATATGTAGCTGTGTGAGACTTGCTTGATGTCATGGTTCATGAACAACTGTCCTCAGGGCCACAGTGGGGACCTACCAGGTGTTGGTTGTACTGACAAGGGAAGAAAAGAGTGAAGAACATTCACTCTGATCAAGATAAAGAGGCTTGGTGGAGAAGAGGGGCCGCCTCTTCCTCGGTCACCCACTCCTTCTTCCCCAGTCAGAGCCCCTTGCATGTTCAGTTCCAAGGTTCAACTCTCCCATGAAGCCTTCCCAGATCTTCCAAGAAGCTCCAGCTGCCCCTTATCCTGGATTTTTTGAGGCATGTACCTGAAAGCTGATGTTAGGCCTGCCTTCCTATGTAGGCTCTGAGTTCTTTGAAAACCCAATTCCAGTGATTTGAGCTCTTCCATTGGGCTGGACCTCTTTTGCCCATCAATTCATCCACTACAACTGTCATGGATCAGGATCAGCATTACCTGTCCACTTGTCAGTGCCTGCATTAGACCTCAAACTCCTTGAGTGCAGAAGCCATGTCCTGTTGTGCTCTCTGACTTTCCTGATGGATGGGGGATGTCAAGAGCATGGAGACTATGCTATGGCAGTGAAGAGAGACTGTCTGCGCCTCCTGGCCTCCAACTTCCTTTCTGGGCCCCTCGCTCCTGCTGATTGCAGCAGAGAAGATAATGGCAGATCCCTTTATTTCTTGGACCAGCCTCCAGGCAGAAGGACTTGTTCAAAGTGCCACTTGGTGACTCTTGCAAATTGTGTCTGACAGCCCTGCGGAAGGCCAGGCCATCTGCCTTGCCCTCTCTCAGGATGGAAGGGGCTAAGGTATTAGGTTTCCACTCCGATCCACACTTTGATGTTCAAAGCTGTTTAATATTCATTAAACCAGCCCTTCAGTTGTAATTGCAGTCATTACCCTCCCTTTTATGATCGTCTGTAAATGTTATGGGACAGACGGCACAGCTATCCTAATGAAGGGGTTTGATGATGGATAAAAGGTTGAATAGAGCCCTTCTAGCTGGTCTTCATGATCCTTAGCCCCCACTCCCACCCATTCTGCCTCCTTTTTCTCCGAAAAGGTAGTGCTTGGATTCAGAGAGCAGGATGACGATAGTGGTGTCAAGGTTAGTTAATTTTACTGAGACGAAAGGGCAGACTTAACCTGATCTCCCACACAAGCCTGGGTCTTGCTCAGAGCTGTCTAGCATGCTACTTCTGACACAGGCTGAGTTCTGGCCCAGCCTGGTCTGTGGATCCAAGAGAAGAAAATTGGGGTTTATTTCTTCCATTTAGAAAACCCAGAGTGTTAACAGGTTAGGCCCATGGTGGTCACAGGGCCTTTCAGTTGGGGACAACACCGAGGGAAATGCAAGATCAGAATTTGGAACAGAATTCCCATCTGATACAGGCACTTCCATATTTAGTTCCCAGGATCTGGCCAGTGTGAACCTCTCCAGTGCTCAACTTCTTCACCTAGGAAGAATAAGCATACCACCACCACCATCACACAAAGCAAATCAAAATCCGTTTTGTAATATTACCTGCTCTATAAATCCTGTCCTAGTTTACTGCTGCCCACCATGATTACAAAACACATCTCTCAGAGGCCCCAAGGTTCATGGGTGAAAGTTCAGAAAGGCAGATGTCCTCTTTTCAGGTAGCAAATTTCCCACAACTCGTATGATGTGTGATACAGGGGCTCTCAACAGTGTCCAGGTGGCCTTGGCAGAGCTTTTGTGCCCTTCTGAGTTGTGAGTTCCCAAGATGCCACTCAGGTTACTTGCTGTTCTGGGTGTATGTCACTGATGTCCTTAGAGAAGAAGGTCTGGGCTTTGATAGGATGTCTGAGGACATTTGATTTGCTGAGAGTATTCCCTTGGACCTGGAACAGAAAGTCAGATAGAAATAGGACCATTGGACCAGTACAATGATGATGGATGCTCAAGGGGAGCCTAGCTGGGTCCATCACATAGTCTTATGCCCAGAAACTTAGCTGTCACTTGCCAATGAGTATGTAGATGCCGGGAGCCTTCCCCTATAACAAAGAGAACATGTCATTGTCTACGGTAGGAAAGACATAGAAAGAGTGACTTTATAGGTGAATTAATAAAGCAATGAACAATGTAAAGAAGTGTAACTACATCTCATTTCTGCATCAAAAACTTTGATGCAAATTCAATTTAGAATTGGAATTTAAAAAATTTAACAGTATCATATAAGGGGCATATGCATGTTAAACTTCATATAGCAATGATTCCCAACTTTCCTAACACTGTGACCCTTTAATACAGCTCCTTGTGCTGTGGTGACCCCCATCTATAAAATTATTTTCATTGAATCTTCATAACTGTAGTTTTGCTACTATTATGAATCATAATGTAAATATCTATTTTCTGATGTCTAAGGCAACCCCTTGTGATAAAGTTATTTGACCCCTGAAGGAGTTGAGAACCACCTCCCTACTGGGTCCTGGAGCAGCATCCATAATTGAACACGTTAATATTTATTGAGCAAAACATAAACAATCACAAGAGTGATCTAGGTTGATGCATAGGGTATCGTGTAAGTTCAGATCAAGCTACAAAAAGCCTGCATACCTTCAGTGTTTTCTGGACTTCAAAAATGTGGCTCCATGGAGGCTGAGAGGGCCCACTGCCAGCAGGGTTGGTTCTCGTTGGCCTCAGGCCCCTTACAGAGCACACCTCTCACTCCTGACTCTGCTGCCCATGTCTCCTGAGCTTCTCTACCTTAAGCTGCCCTTCAGTTCTCAGGGTCTCTTCCTTTTCCTTTCTCTGCCTTTGAAGCAAGTCTGTCAGCTGAGGTCAGTGAAAAAGGGAGTCTCACACCAGGTCTAATCACAACTCATTAGCACTCTAGTGGCACCTAAGTGAGAGGGTGGTGACTTTTTGTTAGGGGGAAGGCCAGAGTAGGCTGGACTCAGAGATTCTTGGAGGCCACCTGGGGAACCAGAGGCTGGAGCTATCCTTGAGACTGGGACTCCAGCACTGCCGTGGCCGTGGCCTTGACTGCCAAGTGGCTTCCACCGCATTCATCCCTCCATGTCTGTCTAGGGTAGACTACAGGCTTTTGCACCTGGCTCTCTTCTTGCTTTCACTTGATCATTCTGGGCCTGTGCTATGTGTCAGCCCCACTATGTGCTGTTGGAATGACATTCTGCACAGGGTAGATAGTGAAGGATACTCTTCTGGGATGAAAGTGAACTTCAGCTACTTTTCCTGTCAGCAGATATATTTATTTTTCCTAGTGGCAAGCATAGGTTGCTTTCATTTTTAGGATCTCTATTAAGTATTATTTACCAACAACTTCTGGAGAAACTCATGGCCGGTACCATCTTGTTGGCAAGAAGACGATGAATTGCCCAGACGAGGCAGAGTGTGAGACTTGGGGAGAGAAGATATAAAAAACAAACACCCACATAGGCTTTCCCCTAGTGGCCCCACCCACCTTGCCTAAAAGGAAAAGAGCTGGCTCCTCCTCAGAGTAAAACTTTTCCCAATTTGCATTAAAAACAAAAACTTCTAGGAAGCTCTACTGGTGAGGACACTGTTTTCTTTCCTCTGGAGACTTGGTCTTCCTCTTCTTTGGTCCAGTAAACTCTTCCTCACCTCAAAAGGCCATGTTTCAGGTTGAGCCTTCTGTTTTATCCCAAGAAATACCTGTACAGTGGCCTATATGGTATAAAATGACCAGAGACACCATCCTCTCTGATCTTCTCCTACCCTGGCTACAGCCTCCTGGCTTCTGTACTGTGCGAGATAATGCTGACACCATCTTCCTAAAAGCCTTTGCTCTGATCTCTGTCCATGCCTTCGCCTTGCTTCCCTTGGAAGGGGCACAGACAGCGTGCTCATCTGCATGTCTTTCTTCCACAGTTTCTGCCAGATGACCCCTCTTTGTGAAACTCTGGCCCTGTGCTCCTGCCTTACCATTTTCTTCCCCCACTGCCCTTTAAACTGTCAGCACAACACACAAGCTTAAACTGTCTGCTGTCTCACCTACCCCACCATGTGCAGTGCACAGTAAGATCCAGTGGGAATGTGTTCTGGCTGTGTGCTGCACAATCCCGGGCCTAGAACACTCAGAAACTTTATTTAGAAGTACCTCCCTCCTCTATAGTCTTTGTTCAATGTCGTTATTAGACAGTACTCTCTGGGTGTTGACAAATATCTCCACTCATTTAGAAGCCTGGGCCTATGTGGAAAGAAAGCTGATCTTGTCTACTTAGGCATGTACATTTTCTATGGCTGTCTTGTTTAATCTTTGTGACAGAGATTTCCAATTAGTTGTCATGTTCTGATGCCAAGAGTAATTGAGTTTATACCACAAAGTGACAGGATAGAACCAGGCACACCTGACTCCGGACCTCATTCTCTAGACTGTGAGGAGAAGGGTTCTCTGAGAGGATGAACTCACCAGTGAGCAGGAAATAGGCCAAAGCCCAATGTCATGGCCCCACAAACTGGACTACTTCTGGTATAGAACTTTGGGTCTGGTGGGCATCTAAGGTTCTTCTTCCCAACCTCACTTTCAGAGCACTGATTTCAGTCTAGAGAGAGACTTGGGTAGTGTTGGCCTTGGCATTAGAGACCAAGGAGATCCATGCCTAGGTCACAGTCAATGCACCCAGCTTGTCCTGAGAGTAAGGAATGGGCAGTAAAGCTCTCTTTGAACCCAAAGATCTTTGTTAGCCTTGGGTCTCCGTAGCCTCTATTGCTGCCTTCTCTAACCCACCCTCTTGTCTGTAACCCCAGAGCCTCAGGCTCCCTATCCTCTCTTCCCTCTGGGCCCCAGGCCAAACCTTCATTGGCTTCCTTCTGCCAGCCTGTGAATGTGTCTTTGTGTGGTGGCCCTGACGTGAGGTCCTTCCTGGGAAGGTGTTATTTTAATATATGAAGGGCAGTCATTGCATTTCATAAAGATAGCTTGTTTGGAAGGGCCAGCAGGGGCCCAGGAGAGATCACACTTGACAGATATAGGGACAGCCTGTGGTTTGGGGACTGGAAATCACAGTACATGCCTGTGCAGCCCAGTGCTGGGCACCATGCCCCCTGACAGCCATCATTGGAATAAGGCCTGCTGTCTGGGGTGGAGCTACACAGAACCTGCCATGCACTGCTGGGGCAATTCCCAGTGGTAAGGCATTTGATTGGGCCTAGAGAAAGCCAGACAGAAACAGGACTCAGACCCTGAAGCTTTCAGGGGCTAGGAGCAGGATCTGTGCCAGCTCCATCCTGGTCCAGGTCTCAAGAACCTCAGCAGATCCCTGCAGTGCTTTCTGTCACTGTCATTCCAAGAGACTTAATCCAGCCTCCCAGAGGGGCATGTTAAAAATAAATGAGGAGTGAATTCCATCTCCTGCCACCGTGGGCCCTACAGCCAAACCTGGGTGATGAACGGGGTGACAGAGTCTGAACAGAGCTAGCTCCAGAACAGCCCTGGTTTTGCTGCAGAGCAAAACACCTGGTCCTTGGGGAAGCGAGACAGAAGTGGCTGCACCAGCTCCTCTCCGACAAGGAGCCTTTCTGTGCTCAGCAGGAGAGGAGGTGGCCGGGGCCAACCAGTCCCAGGGCACCTACTGTCAGTGGTGAGGTTGTTGACTTGGAGATATCAGTCCATGCCCTACTCAGCCCCACACAGAGGGACCAGACGCAGGCTGTGCATCAGTAACTGGAGAGAAGAGGAGGTGGTGGGATAGACTTCCAAGTTGAGAGACAGGGACCAAGTGGATCAGATTGACAATTTGTGCCCTCTGGCTCCGCTTTACATTTGGAGTGCAAGTTAAACTGGGAACCTTTGTCTTCTTTCCTCTCGGAGACATTCTCTTGGCAAGTGTCAAATCTTTATCTTTGTGGATAACAGAGGGGTGACAGGAGATGATTTCTGTCCTGAGGGTCCCTTTGGTATACACATTGTGATAGCTCATTATGTAAGAGCCAAAGCTGGGTGGGCAGGCAGGAGGCCAACAGTTTGGTTCCTACCCTGAATTGGCTGAGCTCTTTGTCCTGAGTGTTGTCTACCTGGAATCATGGTGGTTTGTGGTCATGTCTGACTGTTTTCCTTAGGGGAGGAATGCCATCTGAACCACATCTGTGTCCTTAGCAGTCATCATAGAACATGCACCAGTGCTATGCAGTAGATTGCAGGATGAGTGACGCACCTTTGCAGCCACATGCTTTGTTCCTGACTTCTTTACTCTCTTGCTGAAAATGCCATGTGCTTCTTCATAATACTCTCCAAACTGAAGGCCTCAATGAGATGATGGGACAGACTTCATAGACTTCCTAGGAGAGGCTTTACCCTCTTTGAGAAGCAGGTGGGAGGTTGGGAGGGTGGGGGAAACAGGAGGAGAGGAGGGAGGAGGAATTGGGAATGGAATGTAAAAACTAAATTAATAAACTTTTTAATTAAAAAAAAAAAGAATAGCAGAGACTAAGCTGGGCCATAGTGGCACACACCTTTAATCTCAGCACTCAGGAGGCAAGCAGATCTCTGTGAGTTCGAGGTCAGTCTGGTTTCCTGAGCAAGTTGTGAATTCCAGGACAGCCTCCAAACCCTATATCAAAAAACAACAACAAAAGTTCAGAGCTAGCACATGCTCTGAATCGGGCATTGTTCAAGACATTGTGTGAACAGCATATATAAACCCAGTGATCTAGTTCCATTCCATCTCAGTGTATAGCAAATTGGGCACAGACCTTCAGTAACCTAAGCCCAGGGTCACACTACTAAATGGTAAAAACAGGGTATGAGCCAAGGCAGTTTTTCTCTCAACTCTGGAATCCTGGGTACTTCTGTGTATGCCCACTGTCCTTCCACCGCACACTGCTTATCACTGTGTCCCTGGCACACAGAACAGTGCCTCCCACTTTCTAAGCATTCCATACATTTGAGGGACTGAAAAAGAGAGTGAGGGAATGAATGAATGTTGGCTGAGATGAGGTTCAAGGAGGAGGAGTACAGTTAATTCTTAGGGAATGGATAGGTACTGTAGGCTATATGAAGCTGGGGTTTTCAAGTACTCTCCTCAACTATGTGAATAAATGCACGCCTGGAAGACCATTATCTCACAGAACCACACAAAATCCCAGAACAGCCAGAGAAGTCGGGGCCTCATAGAACCTTGGAAGTTCACACACATACCTGAGCCCCTATTCTGTGCATAGAGATCTTTCCCAAACCTTTTCTTCATCCCTGGAACAACTCTAGGAAGACAGTGGATGGCTTTTTTTTCAACAGTTATAGACATCTGCATTGTCAGATAGGACCCAGGGGCTCTTTTCAGGGGCCGAGTAAGTAGTCTACTGTCAGCAAGCTTGCCAGAGCTAAAAGAATGCATTACAGGATCACAGTGGCGAGGGAAGCTAACACACCTTGGTGAGAGTGGAGATGAGCACGGCTTTCCTGAAAGGTGACCAACCGGGATGTTTCCTGAATGAAGAATGAGGCCAAATCAGTTGATCAACATCAACCGGCTTGTAAGAGAGGGAGACTTTGTTTTCCAAACTGATTCTAGGAGAGTTATTACCTTCACAGGGCATCCCATCACTCTGCTCCTACCCCCTCATAAAGCAAGTACTAGACCACAAAGGGCAATAACCCAAAGAGAGCAAATTGGGGTGTTTAACGGTAGTTTTGGCTTTATTCTTATTCTATGAGTATGAGTGCTTTTCTTGCATATATATGTGTGTATATAATATATGTATATGTGCATGCCTAGTGCCCCCAGAGGTCAGAAGAACTTCTGGAACTATAACTACAGACAGTTGGGAGCCATCATGAGGGTGGTAGGAATCAAACTCAGGTCCTCTGCAAGAATAAGTGTCCTTAACCCCTAAGCAACCTTTCCTGCCCCCAAATTCCCTTTCTCTTAATCACTTGAATATATGTGCATGTTTATATATATATATGTATATATACATCTGAATAAATGTATATTACAACTGAATTGAAATGGGAAACAGAAAACAATAAAGAAGTCTGTAACTCTATCTGTTCCTCATGGTGACCGAGTGGGTGGTAGTGAAACATGTCCAACAGCTGAGGAGTCGTCTGGCCAGACAATATTATGGATGTTATGTCTGGCCTCAGTAGGACTGTCCCACTGCTGACCTCAGGGTGGCTTCTGCCGAGTGCCCAGAATCCCTAGCCCTGTCTGTGAGATTGCCTAGTGCGTATAAATCAGTCTCCACCAACTTGCTTCTTTACCCTCCTTTGCCTCTGGATACCCTCGTAAAGATTTAAAAGCCTTGCTTGTCAGACTACATTTCCCAAGGCTTTAAACTGCAGCCTGGGTTCATGCCTGCTGGTTCACTTGCCGGACCTGTGGACAGTCCCCTTTCCAATGGCAGCTTCCTTTTCCTCCAGGCTAGCTGCTCTTGCCTCCTTTCCATTCATTCACATCATGCAGCCTGTGGTCATTTTCTTGCCCTGTCTTCCTTGACTAAACTGTATACTCTCTTTCTTGAAGCACTTGCTGTCCAGAATGGCCACTCTCTCCCTGATACTCTCATCTCAATTGGCGAGGGTCCTTGCCACTTCCACTTCCCCCTGATCCCTGAACTTTGTAGGGTCCCAGGCTGGGTTTCAGGCCTCTTCCTGTCTTTCTGCACCTCATCCGAATGCAGAGACTCTCCATTAAGGACTGTCCATCGCTCTCACCAGCCTCAGATTCCCTTTGTGTAAACTCTGCAGACTCACTTATCACTTGGGTAGAGTCTCTACTTGAGTAGCAAATCTCCACGTCAGACTTCATGACTTCAAAACGAAAGAGATCATTCTCCCATCACTGTGTCCAGTCCTGCCTCACCCAGGCCAGCTCTGTTCTGTCATTCTTTTTTTCAGACCAGAAGTCTGAGACCCACCCACCCTGGAATGCTGCCTTCTTTCAAGTACTCCATGTCCAAACTCAGCTGTCACTGCATTTTGGATGCACAGTTTTTACTAGCTCCCCAGCTTAGTCCATGACCCAAGCCACCATCACCACTTGCATGTGATGTATAGCCCCCTAACTTTTCTTTCATGTTATGTTCCCAACCCGGAATCTTCACCTTCCAAGGCACCTGGAGCCATCCTTCAAACCATGACATTTGGTCGACTCATACTTCTTAGATCAAAACCCTCCATGGGCTCCCAACTTTACTACTGGCAAAGGCATTAGCTTGAAAGGCTCTGAATAATAAATTCCCAACTTCTTCACCCCACTGCTCACCCACCCCATCCCCACCCCTCACTCTACCCCAGCCACATTGGTCTCTTGCTTTTCTGGAAACTTGCAAAGCATATTCTTTTCCCTCTGTCAGCAACCGTTTGACCCAAGTGGTACCAGTCTATATCTCACTTCAAGTGTTCAGAAAAGACCACGCAGGTACCTGAACAGTAGCCATTGACATTCACTGTCTCTGCTCTCTGAAGTGTTGCTCACAGCTGCAATGCCTACCTGGCATGTATTTATCGACTGCCACTTGCTGAAATGACTCCTGTCATTGCTCCTGCTGTTAGCCTGTCACTGTTGCCACTCTTACAGTAGCTGCCACCTCAGAGACCACACCGGCCACTGCCAGTACCACATCAGAGGCAGCGCTAGAAGTTGGTCACCCTCCCTGCTATTTTATCCTTCACAACACTTCTGTAATTGCTACCCAACTGAGCCTGTGTCCCAGCTCTGTGGCCTGGAAGTCTACCACTTTGAACCCTAGCTACCAAACTGTTATTAAAACCACTAGCTGTTATTATTAACAGCTCCCAAGTATAGCTTAGCCTACAGTTTACAAAGCAGTGACATCCATGCTTGCTTTGACTATCACATCAGTAACAAAGGACATTCTTCTAAGATGAGAAAATGAGGCACAGCTGTTGACATTCAGCAATTTAATAACATCCAGGTAATAAAAAGCTTATAGGGGATGTAGCAACGCTGGTAGAGCACTTGCCTCGTATGTACAAGGCCCTGGGTTCAATCTTTAGCACCATATAAACCAGATACAGTAGTGCATGCCTGTTTCCCCCTAATCTCAACATTTGAGAATTCAGGGTCACCTTATATTACATAGCAATTTTAAGGCCAGCCTAGGATACATGAGACCCTTTCTTTTAAAAATAAAGGTGGGGGGGGGGCTGGAGAGTTGGCTCAACCGTAAGGAACGCTGGCTGCTCTTCCAGAGGACCCAGGTTCAATTCCCAGCATCCACATGACAGCTCACAACTGTCATAACTCTGTTCCAAGGGATCTGATGCCCTCATACAAATATACCTTCAGGCAAAACACCGATGTACATTAGACAAAAATAAATTAATTAAAAATAAATAATTAATTAAGGTGGGGTGAGGGAGCCCAGACAACCAAGGAGGCTAGTGGTTTAATTTATGGGCAACTTCAAGTTAAGCATGCTCACAAACTTTTTAATTACTTGTATATTCTTATTTTATGTGCATTGGTATTCTCCTTGCATGTACGTTTGTGTGAGGATGTCAGAATTCCTAGAATTGGAATTACACATAGTCATGAACTGCCGGTACTGGGAAATGAACTCAGTTCCTCTGGGAGAGCAGACAGTGCTCTTAACTGCTGATCCATCTCTGCAGAGCATGTTTGCAAATTTTAACCCAGTTCAACTTTAGAAACTTCCAGAAGTAAACTTTGTTCTTAAGTTTTACAAAACTAAGTTCCAGAGAGGGTAAAGGCCATGCCCCAGCTTGCCCAGATGGTGGAACTGCCTGTCTTCATAGGCATATCCCAGAGGCAGAGAAGGATCATCCAGGGGAAATGCTAGGCCAGGATTCCAGAGACCTGGAGGATGGTCTACCACTGTGTCCTCGTCATAGTCAACAAGGCTTAGCAGCTGTGTATCTTTGACCTAACAGCATAACCTTGCAGGTTTTGTTTTGACAGTCTCCTGGTGATGCTGGCCTTCTGCCCTTCACAATCTGTCTAGGGATAATGCACACTGGACTTAGCACCTCTAAGGACTCATCTGCTTCCAACCATTCCAAGTTCAAGTTCTTGCTATTAGCATGACATAGTAACAGTTCCACTGGCTGTGTTCTCCTAAACCCTGAGAGTGAGTGTTCTCTGTTCCAATGACAAATAAGGACAACTAAAGCTTAAACATGTGGAGAGAAATACTTGGTTTCTGTGTGGCAGAGTTGAGTTCTAAATCAGACCCCTGACTTCATACCTGGCAGCTCAGGAATTTAGCTGTGACACCTAGACCCACAGCAGGTAGGTGTTCATTGGGTTCTTCCTGTGATCTGGCTGCAATGTTAGGCCATTTTGTTGTTGTTGTTGTTTTGTTTTGTTTTGTTTTTCAAGACAGAGTTTCTCTGTATTGTTTTGGAGCCTATCTTGGAACTCGCTCTATAGACCAGGCTGGCCTCAAACTCACATAGATCTGCCTGCCTCTGCCTCCCAAGTGCTGGGATTAAAGACGTGCACCTCTACCACCTAGCAGTCCAAGTTTTCAGTAGAGAAGGGGAGAATGGGTTCTCTCCCCTATCTAGGGGAGAAACAGATGTCCTGCTATTTAGTCCTGAAAATGGGGTGACAGCAGAGATACTGAACAGGAGCTAGAGAAGTATGTGCCTCAGGGACCAAGCTTTAGACAACACCAATTGTGACAACAGACATCCATACTCAGTGGCTTCACAGCCCTAGTATGGGTGTTTGCAGTAGTCCAGGGAAAAACCCAAAGGCCCATCACTCAGAAGAGACCCCCGGCAAAATAACATGTATCACACTAGAGAGGGCCTTAAGGGCCAGGCTTGGAAGCAACCTTCATTCCCTAAGCCATCTTAAGTCATGTGGCCTTGTTCACCTGCCAGGAGACTGCCTGCCCCAGAGGAAGAGGATGTGAGTTTGGCGAACAGGTAGCAGTTGCTATCACACACAGTTTGGAAATGGTCAAGAGCAATTTCCCCAAAGAAGTGACATTCCAGAGGAGGCCTGAAAAAGAGATAAAAGGAATGATGGCAGGTGTCTGGTGTGTTTTTGGCTGGGGGCCACAGGCCCAGCTGCGCTCCAGGCAGCACCAGCACCTTGTGGGGAGGATGGCCTGAGTCCCACTCCCCACCTCCCAGCATTCCTAAGGTGCTGCACCTGTAAACGACTTGGGAACCAGTAGAGTGGGACACCCCTCTGGGTCAAGACACTACTCCACTCTTAGATTGAGTAAGGGAACCCTATGGTCCCTTTAGAGAGGACTCAGACAGTTATGCCAAGGTTGCTTCTTTACTGCTAGCAGCTACTTTGCAGGCCCATCTGACTAGACTAAGATTTTTAACCCAAGATTTAAAAGGACTAGAGATCAAAAGCAGATGCTCCTGGAAGACGCTCCAGCCTTCCCAGCCGTCTGGGGACAGGGCTATGGAGGAGAAGGCAATTCATCACGGAACCGTGCAAGCCCCTGTTCAATAATAAACAGATGTATTATGGGGAAAGAAAGGGATGGGCATCAGCCCAGTGATTCATTTGTCTCCTGCTCGAAGTCACCTTCATCCCAGGCTTCAGAGGGCAGGCACGGGCGCTTTGATGCAGAGGCATCATGTCAGGGAAATGGAAACATTTCACGTTGTAAATCCTCAGGTTGTCAGAGAAACCCTAATGAGAAAGGAGGCTGGCAAGGAGCACCCGGGCTGCCTGGGGAGGGCCGTGTACTCAAGACTGAGAGACAGGAACCTTGCCTGACACTCTACTGAATCCCTTTCTTCACCGCTGTCCTGCACCCCTGGGGGGCAGGCAGTTCTCCTAGGACCCTGCTGGAAGCCATGGCATTTAACAGTTGGTTCCAAATGCTTTGGCCAATTTAAGACACCCAGAGACGAAAGTATTTTGCAAAGTCTGGGATTTGAGTCCGATTTTCTCTCTAAGCAGAAAAGCTCTTGGGCTTGATTTAAGAGAAACTGAGTCACAACTCCCAAGTCCCACTCCACTCAGAGCTGCAGATAGAATCATTAGCCATAATAGGTGTGCCACCCCTGTCAGGAAGAGATACTAGAAGGTTAAGGTCAGGGTGGAGTGCTCCAAGGTCAATGTTAAATTCAGAAGAACTCTACACTTGCAGGTGTGTGACCTTAGGCAAACCATTTAACCTCTCAAAGCCCCAGTTGCAGAATAGGACTAGCATAAATAGCAGCTACTAGGGCTAGAGAGAGGGCTCCATGACTAAGACTGCTTGCTGATCTTCCAGAGGACCCCAAGTTCCATCCCTAGCACCCACTTCAAGTAACTCGCAACCATCTGTAATCTAGTTCCAGGGAATCCAATGCCCACTTCTGGCCTCCATAGGTACCTACCACACACGTGGAAGTTATTCACACAGACACATACACATAAATAAAATAAATCTTGGGGGGGGGGAAGAAATGGCAACTACTATTTGAGACTTTTAAGGAGTGAGTTAATGTATTAAGAAATAGCCCCTGCACCTACTTAGGAGCCTCCAAAGTAGAGCAGATCTGTTTTTTGCAGATCTGCTTTTAAAGGGTTCTGCATGTGAGAATGGGAAAAGAATGAAGAATGAATGAATGAATGAATGAATGAATGAATAGGGCAGAGGGCAGAGTCTCATACATCTCACATGGTGTGGTCACTGACATAGGGAGCACAGGGACAAGAGCACGGATCAGTGAATGGTTGACCATAGAAGTAGACGCTAGTAATATTTGGAGTTCCTCTGTGGGCAGAGTCCAGAGGCCATAAACTGGGTGCTTTTCATTAATCCAGCCAAGTGTCCAGCAGCTGGGAAAGGTGGGGAAAAGAAAGGAGAAACCTCTGCCTGCCCCAGGGAAGCCTGTACGAGTAGTGGGGTAAAATCACCCAAGATGCAAAGCAGTATACATGCCCCATGTGGGTGCGAGCAAGGATTCTCAGAAGAGGAGATCCTGGCTAGGCTGGTCATGGAGAGCTCCCTGGAGAAGGGTGAGTTCAGTGAAGAATTCGATTCGGACTAAGGAGCTGGATGATAAACAGGACACCGATTTGGACCTGAGGATGGTTCTGGGTGTGAAAGATCTGATTTGCATCTGGCCTGTCATCTCTGACACTGGCAGGAGATCTGCCATTGACCAGGCAGCCGCACACTTGTGTTCTTTCTCTCACTTTCCCTGGTCTTGTCCAGTAGCTTAAGAACAAAGATTCTCTTCGGCTGTATGCCTGAAGGTTGAAGGCATTCCAGACCCATAAATATTATTTGCAAAACCAACTGATGCATAAAACTAGACTTTGATTAAATATTACAACCAGCATTTGGTAATGGAGCATGAGACTGTCATTTATCAGCGAGCAATGTGGACATAATAATTCATTAAGCTCCTTTGAGCAGTGCCTCAGCCGAGCGCTCAGGACAAGGGGCCGCATAAGGTTAAGTTTTGTTTCGACCACCGACTACCGCAGGACTCCCTCCCAAACTGCTCCTGAAAATCATTAGCTCCCCAGGAGACCCAGGCTTCTGCCCTCCAAGTGTCCCGGCCATGGAGCCACTTTAAAGGCCTCTATTTATCACTGCAGTCTCTTGCTTTTCCCGTCAAGCAGAGATTTGGAGAGGTTGTGCATGGAAGCTGTTCTGTTAAGACACTGTCCCCTCCCTCCGTCAGAGGTCCCATGCATGCAAGTGCTCAGTGTCCATTCATTCTGCTTCAGTCACCACATGGTAGAAATGATGGTGGGCACAGGAGATTCTAAGGGACAAAATAGACAAAAGTTTCACTCTCGAGGAATGCACAGCTCGAAGGCAGACTGGCTGTGAGCCAATAGATGCCATGCAGAGACGCAAACCGTTAAGAGTGGAGGTAGGCCGGGCGGTGGTGGCGCACACCTTTAATCCCAGCACTCGGGAGGCAGAGGCAGGCGTATCTATGTGAGTTCGAGACCAGCCTGGTCTACAAGAGCTAGTTCCAGGACGGCCTCCAAAGCCACAGAGAAATCCTGTCTCGAAAAACCAAAAAAAAAAAAAAAAGAGTGGAGTGGAGGTAGTATCCCTGATAATGAGATTGATGACTGACTTATATGCCACCCAATAGCCCTCATCCACAGCTGGTGGAAGTAGAAGCAGACACCCACAACTAATCACTGAACTGAACTGGAATCCAGTTGCAGAGAAGGATGAGTGAAGAGCAAAGGTTCAGACCAGGCTGGTGAAACCCACAGAAACAGTTGACCTGGGCATCGGGGAACTCTTGGTTCCCAGACTGATAGCTGGGATACCAGCATGGGACTGATCCAGACCCCAGGAACATGGGTTTCAGTGAGGAAACCTTGTAAATCTATGGGACCTCCTGTAGTAGTTCCGTACTTATCCCTAGCATAGGTGTAGACTTTGGGAGCCCATTCCACATAGAGGGATACTCCCTGAGCCAAGACACACGGGGGTGGGCCTAGGCCCTATCCCAAAGGATATGATAGACTCTAATAACACCCTATGGAAGGCCTTACCCTCCAGGGGGAGCAGAAAGTATATGTGATAGGTAGGGTTTTAGTTGGGGAGGGTGGTAGGGGAGGAGGGGAGGGAGAGGGAACTGGGATTGACATGTAAAACAATCTTGTTTCTAATTCAAATAAAAAAATCTTAAAAAAAAAAAAGGAGTGGAGGTAGTAGGTGGCCACCTCACCTGGGCTGGGAGTCAGGAGAGGCTTCCTGGAGGAGGCAGGATAAGCTGAGGACTGAAGGGCATTCAGAAGTTGGTTAATGAGGACGACAAGTGAGTATTTTAGCTGTGGGAGCAGAACATGCACAGCTCTGGGAGAGAGAGAAGCAAAGTTCCTTGAAATAGTTGAAATAACTTTGGTCTGAGTGGAGCTTAGAGGATGAAGCAAGCATTGGTTAGAACTGAGTCTGGAGAGATGAAGTGACTAGTCCACAGAGTTCTGGAACCTTATCTAGGGCTACCACGTGAAGAAGACAGTGTATATAACATACTGAGTTAGAAGGATTGAGACAAGCCAGACACCAGCATGCCTCTGGGCACCCCAGCAGCATGCAGGCCCAGGAAGTAAATGTTTAGATAGTTGGGTGTTGCTGCTGGAACGACCACTCCTAAAATTCTTTATAGCCTCAAGAAACAAAGGTTCATTTCTTGCATGTACTGCATGAATGTCACATATCATCAAGGGACCTCACAGCATATACTGTGGAGAAATGGAAACGGAAAGAAGACAGATTTGACGCCAGTCCACACAGTCACCCAGAAGCAACAGGCACCATTTCTGATCACATTTCACAGACCATAGCAAATCCAATGACCACTTCCATTTTCAGCAGGATTGTGGAAGCCACCCTACAAGGGCACTAAAGATTAAGAACCAGACTGTTCATGGGCCACCCTGCAGTTGAACACCAGAGGCTGGCATCTCTGTGGCTTCCCACTATATAACCATCCCAAGCACTGATCCAGGGCTTTTAGGATTTAGTTACTAGTCATCCTCCTTTGGAGACTGGCACAGTGGCTTCTATGCCCCCTAAGTCTCTAGGAAGACAGAAGTACTAGCTTAGGAATTTCTGAGCCTCTGGGGCGGTTGCATGGGGTGTGGACTTCCCAAATGTTTTGCACATAGTTTTTACTTTCACTAAAATGAGCAACACAAGCAACTTGCTAAATAAAGATGAAGCCAGTGGCATTTATACATCTAAGTGAGACATCACGAAGACCAAGCAGGGGCTTTGCATTTGCCACCCCTCAGCATCTGCTTCCCTGTAGCTGGAATACAAAGATTGTAAATGTATTTTGCTTTGGTACAGACTCCAAATATGCCCTAGGGCATTTTTTTATTCTGGGTTTGATTAGCCATCCAGATGTCATGATGATGGGGCACAAGCAAAGGCTTCAGATTCCTGGTTCCTCCAGGATCACAGAGAAGGAACCCCAAGATTCAATCCCCCCAGTTAGGCTCTCAGATTCAAGGTCACATTTTTCTTCATCACTGTCTCCCCCTCTTGTCTCTCTGGTAGCTTTTCTATATTTGACTCCTTGTGCCTATCTTCCCACAAACAGGTTTGAATTTCAGTAAAATCAAAACTATCAGCATAGTTGTTGAGGAACTTGAACACCAAACCTAGCATACCAGTTCTGCTGGGTAGGTTAGTTTTGTTTTGTTTGGCTTTTTGTTTTGTTTTGTCAACTTTATGCAAGTCAGGGTCATCTAGGAAGAGGAAACTTCAATTAAGATAATACCTCCATCAGTTTGTCCCATAGGCATGTCTATGGCGCATTTTCTTGACTAATAACTGATGTGGGAGAGTTTAGCCCACTCTAGTGAATGCCACCCCTCACCTGGTCTTGGGTTGTATAAAGAAGCAGGTTGAGAAAGCCAGGGAGAGCAAGCCAGTAAGCAGCATTCCTCCTTGGTCTTTGATTTAGGTCCTTTATCCAGGTTCCTGTTCTGCTTGAGTTTCTGCCTTGGTTTTCCTCAATCAACTGCAACAGGGGTGTGTAAGCCAAACAAATCCTTTCTTGCTCAAGCTGATTTTGGTCATGGTCTTTCTCACAGCAATAGAACACAAACTAAGACAATAGTACCCTGAGCTAGAGCTAAGACAATGTCAAGAGTAAGGGCTTGGGGAGAAAATGACTTGGGGGCCAACCCTACACTGCTGCTCTAATGGGGTACAGCCTTAGGTCAATGTCACTCTGAACCTCCATCTCCTTTCCTCCAGCCTGGGTCACAGAGGCAGACTGCTGTAGGGCTGCTATAAGGAATAAGATATAACATCAGAAGTGGTGAGGACTACTAGAATGACTCGTGAGTTGTTAAAAAGCAACTCACTCTTGGTGAAAGCTTACTGTCTCATTGATGCACCCAAAGTGGGCCCTGCACAGTCCTGGAATGAGCTTTTCTAGACCCTTTCCTCAATTGCTGTGGTCACTGGCTCCCTCTGTGGACCCAACCTGCTCCTCCAGACATGCAGGTTCTGCTTTGCCCTTAAGCCTCCTTCCTTAGGCTCTCTCCCCTTCTTCAACCCATGCATGGCCTTTTCCTGGTGACCTAATCTGAAGATCTGTGTGAAGCCTGCTGCCTTTACAATTATTAGTTCATGGTCTAGAACTTGTCACTGTGGGGCAGCACTAGAACCCACAGCGCTGGGGCTACCGTGGGTGGTTGCTTCTGCACATAAGCTCTCTGTTCAGTGCTCAGCCTAATGCTACATATTCCAACACTTCCATGTGAGTGGCAACGTCACAGATTGTCTGAAACAGCCATCAGACTGACCTGCATTTTACCCCTATAAGGAAGGTGGGCCAGTGTCCAGTGAGGAAATCAGAGACCCCTGCCTCCCTGCCAAGGTGTTTGCAGAAGTCCGTTATGTAGCTGATGAGACTTGATCGAGGCAGACTCCGTAGGGTCAAAATAGGGAAGGAAGAGGCCATTTCTTGGTACATATCCTGAGGGAAGATCCTGAGACCACTGGAGCAGGCACTTAGGCGCACATGTGCTTACCACAGTGAGGCGCTTACCCAGTGGCAGCATGCAGGGGGAGGTGGGTTGGACAAGACTTCTGCCTTTGGAGCACTATGTTTATTGGTGTTTACAGTGGGAGTGGAATTAATTAAATACCACAGGGCCTCCTTGGTTGCCGAAAATAAACTGAGCCAGGCCCCCAGCAGTGCTGCTTGCTGGTCTGCTTGCCTGAAGAGGAGTCAAGCTCTTTCTGCTTCACAGGATAGAGGCACACAGAGCTTCCATGGTGGAACAGCTATGACAGCCACCTTCTCCCCTCAGACAACAGGGCAGAGTCAGATGTGAATCAGAGCCCTGCCTAATTCCTGACAGAGCTGTGCAGATGCACAATCACATATAGCCAGCCCTGACACATGTGTATACACACACACACACACACATACACACACGCACGCACGCACGCACGCACACAAGCACGATGTTGATTCATCCAAATCAGCATGGGCTGCTGCTGTGCACAACTGTGTATGGACACATTGATATGCACACATTCAATGAGCACACATGGACACACCATGCATATAAGAGCTTAGAAATAGCCTCGTTAGCATGTTCAGTTAACTTGGCTCTTCTGTCATTCAATATCCAACACAGTCATTGAAGCCTTTGGTCATACACACAAAGACTCATCAAAATGCACATGGATGGCTTCAGAATTAGGAAGCTGTAGTCTATCCTTCAGTTACCCTAAAAGCATGACCTTGGGTTTGTCTCTTAATCCCTCTGTGCCTCGTTTTCTCAGCTGTACAGTGGGATATCAGCAGAACTACGCCATAGGATACAAATGAGAAAATGAGCACAATGTTCTCAGCAGGGCTGTAGCTGTGTTCTAAGCACCCCACGGAGTACAGCTGGTGTGATTCTCACTCAATACCCTTAGCTTTCTCCTAGGGAAACCTGGAGACATATGAAGATAAATATGGACCAAGTGACCCATAAAATCTAAAGGGACAGCCTGACCTATGAATGTGCCTCTGTCTCCCAGTACCACCTCTTACCAGACTACTGTATCGATCAACGCCCACATGAGGCCTACACTTAAACATCCACCCCATTCCTACCACTGCTGCCACCACCAGCCCAAGTTGTCATGGGCATATGACCAAACCATGCAGAGTTGAGAAAAACCAAAGGCATTCTTGGCCAAGGAAGCACATGCTATGTGGCATGGGTTTTAGCCACTAAAACACACAGACTATTCTGTGGTTCCCCAGGACCTGTAGCCAAGGTCCAACCTCCTGAGCCCGACCTATGAATGTCCATGCTGTGCCTCTGTTTCCTCAGGACCCTTGCCCACTAGGCTGCTTCTGACAGGGAAGGAAAAAAAAAAAAAAAAACAGGGTTCTGAAATTGAAAATAGGAAGAAAAGATGACAAGTGGGGGCCTAGCTGTCATCCTTATTAGTTTGAAAGTCCAGATAGCTGAATCTCAGAATCAATCAGGCTTAACTATGGAAGCCCCATGCTGGGCGAAGGCAGGCCTCTTCCCAGACAGAAAACTTCCCTTGGTGAGACTGTTGGTTTCCATATCCCGGGGGCAATTTTTTTCTGTTGCCCTCTTTATTGTGCAAGCTAGCCTCTCCCTACCTGTCCTTCCACAGCCCCTCTTCTGACCTCATCAAAGTCCTATGCTGGGTATAGTCTGACCCCCTAACCTAGTGAGTTATAACAACTTCACAGGATCTGTGTAGCTATTGCTTCTCCATTCTAAACATAAAAATGAAAACCTTAACCCAAGAGAGAATGACAGCCTGGCTGGTTGGAATTCACTTCTCTATGTACCTTACTGAGGAGACTCCACTTCCTGGATATTGAAGGTGGCACTGTAGCTTGAATGTTCAATGTCATCAAAGGCCCCACCATGGTGCTATTGGGAGGTGGACCCAGTGAGAGGTATCAAGTCCTTGGGAAATGTTGTTAAAGGAGACTATGGGAACCGTCCCTTCTTTCTTTGGACTTCTTGGCTCATAAGATGAATGCTTCACTCCACCACAACATTCCAAAACCCTTCCTGTCTTCCCTAAGGAAAATTTGTGGATGTCCTCAGAAGTAGCTTATTGAATCGCATAACTTTATTGTGGAAATAGAGAAGTATAGAAATATAAAACCATTTGAGAATACTTATTACCATTTCAGTATATTGCTTTCTTGTTTGTTTTTGATAATCTTTTATATATAATTTAAAATAAAATTGAAACCAATATTTTGTCATCATATCTGCTGCCTGCTTTGGTAGGCTATGGATGATTTTACTTTGTCTTTGCTTGTTCATTTTATTTGCAAGGAATACAATACACAACTAGGGAGCTACCATGGAGCCCAAGAGCTAAATTCTTCCCAGCGATTCACCTAGACCCATATGCTTCCCTTTGCACTGCCCCTGCCTCTCCATAGATGACTTCTTTTAAGTTTTCTATTTCTCATTCTTTCCATTTTTTAACACTACTGCTGGTTCATGCATGTTCTTTGCTGTATCGTGTCAGTCCTCCATGGTGTGGTCCCTTCTGAGTGTATGACATTGCTTCCTTACAACTTCCTCACGCACAAAAGTTTACAAACACGTTAATAGCTACATAATCTTCTGTTAATAGAAGACTATCTTCCTATCCCATCTCTATTTCTGACTTTTAGGTGATTTATAGTTCTATAAGTGGTTCGACCACAGACATCCCTTCAGGTAATGTTTGCATGCCTCTAATGTGTGGAAGTGTTGTTCTAAAAGGATGAACATTTTGATAGAGATTGCAACATTCCCTCCAGGAAGTTCCTATTAATCCCTGTTTTCCTGACACCTGCTAATATCAGGGTACTGTCACTGTGAAAGAAAGAGAAGAGGAGGTAAAAGGAAGGGAGGAAGGGAAAGAAGGAAGAAATGGGGGGGGGAGAAGGAAAGGGTGAACACATCTACACACATGTGCACAGATATATCTGTCTCTTATAAAGGACCAAAACCAAGGGAGCATTGGTGTTTCCAGGGTGGAATTCCCATCTCCCAAAGTGCTCACATGCTTCTCGACAGCTGAGTCCTTTGACCATTCACTCATAATACATCACCATTCTGCAGAGTCCTTTCCAGTTGCCTCTCTCACCCCCAACATTTTTCTCCACTCCTACTTTGATTTCCTCTGTCCTAATTTATAACATGTTTTCTTTGTCTCTTCCCCACCCTAGTGTACTTTAATATGAACAGGGTCACATGTGCCTTTCTCACTACTAAATCTACCTGGCACACAAGAAGAGTTCAGTAAACACTGGTTATTACAGCATTGGTGAATGAAGGGATGAATGTGGGAATGGCCCAGCATGTAGCCCAGGGCCAGCTCGTAGTTGGCACTTATGTGCATATTCACAAGTAATCAGAAACTTGAATGAGTGTTGTTGCTGTCATCAGTCTCTGAATAATGGTAGCACTCACTGACACCCCACCACCCGTCCAGGTCTGTTGGACCCTGTGGGGTGGTCCTGGACTAGAGGTGTGTCTAGAATGTTCTCAAATATGCTTCTTAGAAACCATGCTGTGGCTTTCTTATGTGCACCTGTAGCTCCTTTCCCAGAAAGCTCTGAATCCTGAGGCCCTGGGATTTTCTAGCCCCACCCCACTGCTTCTATACACAGAGCCCTGCTCCCAGACTGGCCCTGTGCCCTTTGTCTTAATGATTCCATGTTCCAGGGATGGGAGCAGCCGGCTCATCAGTCTGCACCAGTGGCCCACAGCCATAGTTAGCTTTCCAGGGTTGCTAGGCTCACACACCCCATCCCTGGATCTCTGCTTCATCCTTTCCTAATCATGGCAACAATGACATCACATTGTTCTCTGTAAGCTTTTATATGGCTCTTTCCCATGAGTCATTTCTTTGATTTTTCCCAGCAGCCCTATCATCTGAGGGCTTTCCCTACTACTTGAGTTAACAGAACTGAGTTTGGAGGGTGACCTCTTTTTCATTATTATATGACTACACGGGGACAAGGCAGGCATATCTGCCCCCAGACTATTCTTTGTAGTCACAGTAGGAATTGTGAAGTGACCCTTCATGAGGCTGGAACCCATGGGGCCAAGGGAACACTGTTTTCTTTTGGTTTCCATGGCCTTGCTTCTCAGTTGTGAAACATCATGTCTGTCTTGGGTTTCTTCACATGTTTATTCTGTAAATACATGCTGTTTCTGTAGCACACAGACCAATAGAAGACTCAGCAGGAATCACAAGAATAAAGAGGCATGCGTGTACCCAGGGCCAGGACAGTTGGCTGGGGTCTTCGTCAGGCCTCAGGGTCAGGCTCTCAGATGGCTTGAGATACTGAGAAAGTACTATAACATGCTCCAAGGGTAGAGAGAGTTACTGTGACCTCTTCAGCAGAGGATCAAAATTACAAGGTTTATGGGCAATATTTACCAAGTTCTACGACAGGGGTGGGTGGAGAGGAAAGAGAGAGTAAGTGGGAAAGAGATAGACACTATTGAAGACAGCCTCCAGCCCACACCATAGAAGGATTTCCAGTGTCCACTGGACTGAGGACCAGTCTCTGTAGAATGCTGACATTATGACTCTGAACAGACGATGTTTCCTCTTTAGGAGCTAGCCTCCTTTTAACACTCAGACTCAGCCTACCTTAGAGGCATTCCAGACCTCATATTGTGAACCTGAGGCCCACAGCTCAGACCCTGCCCCAGATTTCAGTGCCTGGAAGAAAGAGCCTATCTCCTTCCATAATTCCATCCTCATCGGACCAAGTCAGCATAGACTTTCCATCTTCTCATCCTCATCAGACCAAGATCAGTCATGGGAGATATAGGAGGAGCTCCCAGGTGGGAGGTGGCAAGAGACATGTGTGAAGACACAGGAGCTGTGCACTCCTCATTTCCGGCCCTCACTACTTATCTGTGAAGTGAGTAGATAGGAAAGAGAACATCACGGGTCTCTCCCTGCTCTGGTTTCCGGTTCTTCCTCATCTCTCCAGAGCAGTGAGAAGAGTATATGTGTTGATGATGTCTCCTGTGATTCATTCATGTTTGTATCTCCTATCTTGTTACATCAGGGAAAGGCCCGATGAGGTACTACATGGAAACAAGGAGGGCCAGAGACAGAACTTGTATTCCCATTTCATAACTGTGATAACCAAGGTTCTTCCTGTACTTGTCCTTACAGCTCCTTGAACAATAGTTGGGCATGGGGCCAGGATCCTGACCACTACAGCCCACCATGATGCCCATGTGAAATCTCCAGAGAGCAAACACTGAGGGAGCTGGCACTTTTGTCTCCATGCAGCTGAGCATTGAACCCTCGAGAGTCTCTCATGTATTTACGTACAACTTTACAAATGACCCATGAACATTCACCAGGGGCCAGGGTGACCCAAAATTGAAATCCATATATATCATCTGGTTGCCATCATATTCCCTTCTCTTTACATGGACATCCCAGCCATCATTTTGGCCCTTTCCTGAAAAGTGAGTTCCTCTAGCCTCCTGTTTTGTTATTCCTCTGTTTTTCCTCCAGGGCTCTCTACCTCTTCGAGTCTACTTGGAAATTACTGACTGTCCTTTTTGAAAGCCTGCTTCCTCCCAGGCTTCCTTGGAGAGATGAGTTGCCAGGCTGCTCACCTGCTAGCTGTATTGTCTGTTGAAAATTCAGCCTCTCCCGCCCTTCCTGTCTCCTCCCGAAGTTACAAGCTGTGCACTCTCTCCTGACCCACATGAGCCAGGCTGTTCCTTTCTCTAAGGCAGCTCACAGCCCAGCCATGGTCAGTGCCAAGGCATGTGACAGAAAGCTCTCCATCCCACTGTTGCCCCACCCCTCACCCCTGCACTGGCAGCCTCTCCTGTCTCATGCTGTAAGACCCAGCATTTTGTCTTCAGAAGCCAAGATCCATTTCACTGAGCATTCCAATATTTCACAAGCTTTTGCATGAACTCAAGTGTGTTCTGAACTAGTACAATAACATTCTGGGAAAGGTTCTGTTCCTCAGGGCATGGCCCTTAATCAATGGTCTGTGTGCTGCCTCCTTGGGCTCCATACAGACTCTGAGTTCAGACCTTCTACTCTGAGAAAGGGAAATCAGTTGTGTGATCTACACAAAAAAGACAAAATAAGCTAGTGGGGTAGCCATGTCTAAAAGATACCATACCATGAAGAACAGCTGACACTCTACTTCTCTCACTACCTAGGCCCTATGGCTTATTCTGTTGCACAGTTCTCTCCCACTGTCAAGCACCACCTGCCTCCCCTGTTCCTTTATTAATACAGTGTGTGTGAGCTCTTCAGACAAAAAGTCCCAAATGGATACAGCTTCTCTAAATCTGGTAAAGAATGGCAGCTAGAGATGGGGTTCCCACCACCATCATTGCAGTCATGGTGGGAACCCTCTACTCACCAAGCTCATTCCACTCTGGGTCCTCTGCTCTAAGCAGAAGTTGTGGGCTGAGTATTTGTGGCCCTCACAACCCCAACCCAATGTATACTGGGTACAATCTTCAGGAGCTAATGAGAACGGTACTGTAGTGAATAGGGTTAATGCCCTTACCAAGGAAACCCCACAAAACAAGCAGTAGGAAGACCTCTGTGAATTTGAATGGGGCCTCATAAGACACCAACTCAGCCAGTACCTTAGTCTAGATTTCCCCACCTCTGGAACAGTGAGAAATAAGTTTCTATTTGTGCCAGCACAAAAGCCAACAGGATGGTACTCTGGTGTATCACCTGAAGGGACTAGGCTGGGAAGCATCATTATGTAACAAGCCAGGAACCCTGGGGACCTCAATGGGAAACAACCACCCCCAGGTGGGCTGACTGTAGCCCCTAGCCCTACACACCCCTGCACCTTCCCTCCAACAGTCTTCAAGTTGCTCAAAGGTCTTACTGTTTTCTGAAGGAGCCAGACACAACCCAAGTCTCCTCTTCTCCTTGGGGATGGATAATTATCATAAAGGGTTAGCTCACAGTTCACAGCTTCTGCAAGGCCTACCCAAACCCTTGAAAACATTCTTGCACCATCATTCTGTTGGCTGCCAAATAGATTTCATGCTTTAAAACCTTGTTACCTTCATGGACATGCTCATACAAAAGAACAGGACAAGTGTTTACTTGGGTTTCTGCGTGGGCGTGGGGGGGGTGTCTCTGCACAGGGCTACCAGGTATAATCAACCGGGAGTCACCTGGACAATGGGGTGCTAAGCTGGTGGGTGGATCTTCTCATGACAGGAATATAGCTGTGGATGGAGATCAGTACTTACCCCTTGGGTGATACTACTTCATGCCCATCATTTTATGACAATAATGAGAGGGAATGTCCCTGTGCCATCACCTGCCAGCTCCATCCTAAGTACTTAGAGCACATCAGCACATTTAACCTCACAACAAGCATATCAGGTAGACATTGCTCATGTACAGCTCACAGATAAAGACATGGGAAAACAGAGAAGTCAAGTAAAGACTGGCCACCAGCTAGAGAATGATTCTGGGCTGGCTGGATGCTGGGACATATATTAAGAGTCAGTCTGCACAGCTCTGCCAAGACTATGTTACAGTCTTCTCCATCTCTCCTTGTTTCTCCCTTGGCTTCAGCCCCACCTCCCCATGCCATATTGTCTCACCCAGCCACATCAATTCCCCTCAACCAGTGCAGAGTATGGACCCAGGTTGGGAGTCAGGATCAGGGCCCTAACTCTGTTGCTGCTCCAGGTCTTCATGGAACCTTGGGCTTAACATTGATCTCTTTTATCTGTTCTCCCATCAGTTCTCCCACCGAGGTCTCTCTGTTCTTTCCAGTTCTCCCCAGGGTGCAGTGGGATCTATAGATTCAGTGGTGTTTATAAGGCCGGAGGATACAACAGCCTGCCCAAGGGCATCTGAAACCACAAGAAGTCTGACCAGCCAGCCTGAGACATGCCCTAGTAAGAACTGTGAGATCATCCTGGGGAGCAGATCACAGGTCCAGGGGGACTGGAGATAGTTAGACAGTAGATGGCAACATAGACATGAGCTGATGGAAACAAGGTCCCCAGACAGGACAGCAACTCTAGCACTGCCATGACCATCCCTGTGGGCTGCTGCCCTCCGTCAACTGTAGCCTCAGAGTATATCCAGCTCATATATCACACATCCAGACATCCTAAACATGCAACTCACTTCCTCCTCACAGGCCACAGTCTAATAGGAATATAAGTAGTCACTTTGACTTGATCCCTTGTGTCAGATGTAGGAGAGCTCACCCAGATCTCTCTGGAAGTTCAGCAATGGATGGAGCCCTCTGGCTCTTCCCCCTCCTGAGGAAGCCCCCGATCACTGCAGAGGCCATTGGCCTTATGAAGATACACAGCATGCTGGTGCAAAGACATAGTGGCTATTAGGAGAGCAGGAAGGGATGGGTCACTGAGACAAAGAACCACTGGTCCTGAGGGCTGAGGACCAAGGACCAAGATCCTCAAGTAGGCCTCCCTTCAACCAGTTCATAGGTTGTAAGAATCATTGCCTACTTTCTCATGCCCCACCATCCCTATCTATGAGGTGAGAGACAGGACCTCATCATCCCACCTGTGCTGACACTTCCCTAGTGAGCACTGAACGTCAGGTATGGTCCTTGCAGAAACCAGTGCACCTAGTGTGAGCAGTCCTCATCCTGGAAACTACAAGTCAATTCAGGTCTCAGTGTCCTGCTCAGCGGATGTCCTGGTGGCAGGAGAGGGGAAGAGTTCTTTTCATTTTATATTTTGAAAAATGTAAATTTTGGAAGTGAGTGAATTTCCTTGCTGTGAGCCAGCTGCCTCTGATCATATTTCATCCCCAAGTCTAGATCTGATCCTGGTTAGCGTAGGGATAGAGGGCCAGTGTGAGTCTTGGAGGGCACACAGGTCAACTATGCTGGGCATCCTTGACCTTCTTGCCCCTCTGACATATGTCTGCTTCTTTAGCTCTTGCCATAGTAACTCTCGACACTTTCTACTTGTGCATCCTTCAGCAAATGTTTGACTGGGTTTTTTTTTCAACTGTAGGATGGGAATAACGATACCTAGTCCATGTGCTCATCTGTGAAGACTAAATAAGAGAACCCAGCCTGTGTAACACTCATAGTGCCATCTGGTGTGTAGGGAGATGTAAAAAATAGCTAAGTTGAACATTGCTGTGACTCTGATGGTTCTTAGGCTGTGCACCCTATTTTAAAGGATTCTCACTGAGGTCCTAGGGCTTTCTGAAATGCACTCTCTCTCTCTCTCTCTCTCTCTCTCTCTCTCTCTCTCTCTCTCTCTCTCTCTCTCTCTGCCCAGTTGCCCTTCTACCCTTCAATACTCAGCTCAAGCTGACCCAGCCTCTCTGACACTAAGTGGAAGAGCCCACCAGATGCTCTGCTGTTCTTCCCCACACTCTCCTGTCATTTACTTCCACACTGGCCCCTGAGTCATTTGGAGACAAAAACCATACCAGATTAATCTCTGCCCTGACACAGGACAAGGCTTGAGACATGTCATAAATGTGGTTGAAGGACAAGAGAGAGACATGCACACAAGAAGACTGAACAGAGGTTGTACCCAGGAAAAAGATTCATTTCATTGAAGTTGGGTTATGAGGAGTTGGGAAATTGAGGAAGGAGGGGTGAGGTGGTGGGCTTTTGGCTAGTTCTGCAAGTTCCATACAGGAATCAGTTATTCTGCAAGAGTCAGTTTGGTTTCTCATGGATTTCCTTCTACAACTCAGCAACATTGTGCTATATAGTATATTATCATCAACACTGGCCCAGGTCTATATCTCTAAGACAGAGCTCCACCCACTGCTCCCCAGGCCTCTGCCCAAACCTGTATCGTAGCCTTCCACTCGAAGATGAATATACACTGCTCCCCTACAGCCACAGGTGGGATGGGAGCACAGGAAACCCCAGCCAGTACACTGTGGGTGAATGTTTAGTTGCAAGTTTCCTGAATAGCTAGACAAAGACACTCATTATCCATGGTGAGTGACTGAGGTCTTAGCGCAGCTCTTGAGACACTAATTAGAATAATTACATCTGTTCAGATTTCTACACAGTTTCTGTCTCCTGACTGGAGTTGATGAATACTTTGGGGTACCCACTATACCTGATGGGCTCTGAGCATCAGTGTGGAGGTCAGAGGATACCTTGTGGGAGTCAGTTCTTTCCTTCTACCATGTTGGTCCAGGGATGGAACTCATATTATCAGGCTTGGCAGCAAGCCTTCTTACTTACTGAACAATCTCAATGGCCCTTTGCTTCTTCTTGATGGTTCTCTGCCACTGGGGTAGAGATTAGAGGCCTTGGAACTAGGTGTCTATCACCATAGCTTCACCAGTTCCTGGGTACCACACGGCTCATATCTACTCAGATGAGCACACCCAATAGAGTGGCTGGTTTGTTATTAGTTTACCCTCCATCTCAGTAAGTGATGCACCTATTGAGCCAAACTAGAAAACATTTGGTTTCTCTTATGACTAACAAGTCTTAAGGTGCTTACTGTTTTTTTTCCTGCTCATCACAAGAATATCTATACTTCTTTGTCAAATTTTATTGAGAACCTACACAGTATGAATAGACGTGACTGTTTAAATAGCACCTGCATCCAAGATAGGAGAAATGAACACCTGAAGAGACAAGTCTGTGATAGGAGTCTCTACATGGGAGGGTACAGGGAGAGTGTGAGCCCAAACATTTGAGGAGAAAAGAGAGGCTATAAAAAGGAAGGGAATTAACCAGAGGACTCTCCCCAGGGGCATCAGACATTTCTCTGACCACCTACAGGAACAGTCAAGAATGGGGATCCAGGAATAACAGTTGGCTGGGTTAACAGGCTCCAGTTTGCCAACAAATGAAGGAAGACATCTCAAGTTTTATAAAAAAAAAAAAATGACTGAAGGTATCTGCCAAGCTGAGGAACATGGGTATTATACCTCAAAATTCCATCGTTTTTTAGCTGACTGCACATGATCAAAGAAACACCTCCCCAGTCTGGACCACACTTTGAAGTTTACATACCCCTCTCAGTATCTCAGTCCATTGTCTTCCCCGCTTTTGTCACTGCTTCCTTCCCTCCTTTCCTGTCTCCCTCCCCCGCTCCCTCATCCTGCCCCCTCCCTTTTCTCCTTTTCTTTCCTCCCTCCCTTTCTCCCTTGTTTTTCCTTCCTCCTCCATCCCTCCCCGTCTCCCCCCCCCCTTCTCATCTCTTCTTTCCATCCTCCCTTCCAAATGTTTAGTGAAGAACAGCCCTGAGTCAGGTGCTCTGCTGAGCAGGGCAGGGCAGGTCACGCTGGCCTTGACTTCAGAAGTTGAGGTTGTTTAAAATTAGAACATGACACAGTTCCTGTGTATACCAAATGCCAGCAGTGCTTGGGGACTGCTGAGTTTCTCCACATCCATGTTTTCTATAAAAGCATTTCCTTTTCTGCACTGCACGTAGGGAAGGAATTCAAGAGAGAAAGAACAAGGAGCTGGTGTTTGCTCAGGAATCTGACTCACCTCCTTCCCCCTCCAACAACAGCATCCCCCTTCCTGCCCCTGAGGTATGAAGGCAAGTCCAACCCCATTCCAGGCCTCCTCAGCATCTTCTCCCAATAGAGCGTCAGTTTTAGTGGTCCATCTCCAGAAGCTTTGTTGCTGATTCCAACCACGTTTTGTAACACTCTGTGGGCTGCTGGTGTTTAAAAGCAACACATTTCACATTTACTTTTTTGAGCCCATTCCTTGTTGTTTCCCACATATTTCCAGTGAATGAACGGATTAGTAAGTGCGTCTTTTTTTTTTTTTTCTTAAAGGACAAAAGTTAAACATCCTGTTCTGACTGCAGAGGAACTTTTAAGGTTTCTGGAATCCATTAAAACCCAAAATGTCACAGGAAAGTTATTCTGGAGCCTGCAAAAACACAATTTTACACTTCTGATGTCCATTGGACATGTTTGCCTGTCCTTGGAAGGGATCACCATTTCTTTCTTCATTCCCTTTGTCCTCTCTCCTTCCTTCCAGAAAAATGGAAGGAAGCCAGACATGCAATGCTAAGTACTTTACAGACACTCTCTTCTTTAATCATCAAACAGCTCCTTGTGAAGTGGAAGTGGAGATGGGCTGACTAACCTGACCTGAGTTGCCCAGCTGGAAAGCTGTGCATGCAACTTTCCCCCACTTGGTGCATCTTTCACTCCCCCCCCCCCAACACCTTACCCTAGTAGCTCCTGAATTCACACCCTGAGGCTTCACTGACTTCCCCCAAACTCTGTAGAAAAGTATAGATACTGGAAGCACTGAGGCTGGTGTGGGCTACAGAAGAACCTGGGTTTTTGCCTTAACTCTGTGATGAAGACTAGGTATCGTCATTTCTAAGAGGATATGCCAACTGTAAACCTTATAGCTGAGAATGAGCACAGAGCGTCCAGACCCACAATCCTGTAAATACACTTGTCATTACAGATTGCATTTTCTGGCAGGAGATGGGCAGGTGGCTCTGAAGTTGGACAGTGTGGCTAAATGTGGGCAAATCTCGCACCAGGTGATAAAGGGCCAGATTAGCTATCACAGAGCTCTAGAATGAGGTTCTAGCTGTCTGCAACTTTGCAGTCAAAACTGGGCCTTTGAAATTTGCTAATGGCCTGTTCCTGGACATTGAGGCCCCGGGGCCTTCCAGCCTGCCTTTATTTGAGCTCTTGTTAGAAAGTGATGGAATAACAGGCCTGGACAGCATGGAAGGGAAGGGGAGGGGTCTGGGGGGAATACAACCAGTAAATTGCATCACACACAGCCAAGTTCTAAAGCATAAGAGGAACACAGCCAAAGGGCCTCCTCAGATGCAGCCCTCACCCTCATTCCAGTCTGTGCCTGGGGCTTTTTCCAGACCTCTTCTAGCTGGGGAAGGGCTTGGGAGGTCTGTGCTGGTGATAGTGAAATTGAAAAACAGGGGCACTGGCTGGCTGGGTCAGTTATTGGCTCAGAAGCATCAAGGAAACATCCCTCCCAGAGCATGAACCCTGTCTGGGAAGCAGGAAGGACAGGCTGCCACTTGGCCTCACAGTTACCCCTGTCCCCCCAGAGGAAGGGAAGATGCAGAGAAACAGGTCACCCACAGTCAAATGATGCCTCTTAATCCTTCTCTGATCTCCTTGGATAAGACTCCCTTGAGAACTTGCATGGGAATGTGTTCTTGCTCTTGGCAACCTTAGCCAGCCCTGAGTTCAGATGGCTTGCCTGATTCTGCCTCCCCAGAACTTCCCCTGTGACTCTTAAGGAGCAGAGCACCTCAGACACTAATATTGACCTCAGGACGCACTTTTTCCTGCAATTTATATGCAGATACCCTATCAGCCTGGAAGCCACCAAATACATAGATGGGTCTTAGCTTCTGCTTGCCCTCAGGGCAGAGTGCAGGTCCATGTAAATGAGTTCTTTGACCCTTGTGATAAATGACAGTTGCCCTAATAATTATGCACATACTTCGGTGAACTCCCCATGTTCATTCAGTATTTCATGCTTAAAGTGGATTCGATTTCTTTACAGAGCAATACATAAACCCGGAGGATGAAGAAACCTACCCAGTATCTGTAACTAAAAATGAATCAAAGCCTGACTGAGTCCAAATCATTATGTGCATAGTAACATCCCTCACCGGGTTGTGTTTGACTCAGGGCAGTGATTTGCACTGAATTATCACTACTATTCAGAGGAAGTGACATTTGTCCAGAACACTAGACTGGAAAACCATTAGAAACAATTGTGTCCAGCTAGGTGTAAGGGCACACAGCTGTAACTCCACCACTGAAGCAGGGGGATCTGGAGCTTGAGGATAGCCTGGGCTACATAGAAAAACAAAGGAGGAAGGTAAGGAGAGAGAGAAAGAACACTCAGTGGATGTAGATTCTTAGGTTACAAACAACAGCATCATGCTTAGAAAAAAGACAGGAACCGGAGGTAGACAGCCACCGACTTGTAAGTGTCATATCTCTATTCCCTCGACCTTTGAGAGTAACTACTACCCATGCAGACAAGGTTTATTCTTTTGCATTACGTGAGCCATGAAATATGAAACAAAAGTCTAGGTATTAAGTCTTCAGTGAAACTTTGTCCAGAGTGTTAGCTGGCCAGGTAAACCAAAAATGCATCACAGAATTTGTGTGAAGCTCACTTTCACAGCCCTGTGCACGGGAAGTCAGCTCATAGAGAAAGGAGTCCACAGAATCAGGGTTTGTTGGATTGGGAATCCATCAACAAGGAGGACATTCATTTCATCTCCCACTCCTGGCTTGCTAATCTCATCTTCAGATCAAGGGTATGACTGCCCACAGAGAAAGCCTGGACCCAAGTGTGATCCTGAGGGCAGAAATGGATGTTGGCACATTGGGAGAGTGCTCCTTAAGGCCAGAAGCAGATTGCCAGACCTTGTGTTCAGTTCTGGGGGACCTCAGCAACCTCCTCTCTTCCAATACTCAGGTCTTCCTGCAGACCTCCCCTGGCTCCCTGGAAATTCTCCTGCCCCTATCTTAGAGCAGTGGAGACCAAGGCCAAGGATCAAGTTTGAGTAGAGAGCAATAGGAACTTGGCACCCAAAGGGCAGAGTCCTGAGGAGCTACCAAGTATGGAAGGAGAAACTTAGGGGACATTGAATTGTCTGAGCCTCAATCATTACCAAGATCATTGAGATGAGAAGATAGGGGCTTCTTATGGATAGGCAAGCACATACCTCTTGCAGTAGCATACCCTTCTCAGGCAAAGGCCGCTTGGGACACGTCCATAACACCCTCTGCTATGGAATTGGCAGACCTGGTGTTCTGGGGCCACAACAACAAGCTGGGGAGGAAAGTTTTCTCAGAATTCCAGATCCTTTTGCCATGTCACTCAAGATACAGCCCTTAACTGTGCCTCAGTTTTCTTCTTTGAAACAGACAAAATGTCCACTTTCCAGGACCACTATAAGAAGTACTGGAGTGATGCTTCTAGCTCAGAGTAGGAACTCTGCCGACTATCCCTGCCAGTAGCTCCATGATGCCAGCATAGGTGCCTGCCTTGGCCTCCTGGGGACTCTGTGGAGGGTTGTTTAGATATGAAAAGACAACCTCACTTCTTAGATAAGTGAAGGTCAGAGGCCAGCCAATGACCAGTCAGTTCTCTCCTTCCTTTCATGTGACTTCTATGTACCAAGCCCAAGTCGTCAGGCTTACAGTAGGTGTTCCCACCCTCTAGGGCATCTCGGTGGCTCAGCCTCAGTTCTGATCTCTGGGAAGGCTTCCTGGATTTCCCCATTGCTGTAGTATCTGTGTGGTTGGCCCCAATATGACCATGGGAGGGTCCAAAGAAAAAGGGGAAAGGAGGTGCTTGATTATGCAGTAAAGCATGGGTCTTTTGTTTCATGCTGCCACTCAAAGTCTGCTCTGGACCATGTCCTAGATTGTCTCGTGGGACATACACCCAAGATTCAGTGCCAGCCCTCAGCAGCTCACATTCCAGGTCCACCACAACACAGAGTTGTCACTGTGACCCAGGGTCCAAGGAGGATGGCTGGAGACTCCTGACAACAACACTGAAATCTAGGGCTGTGAGAATAGCAGGGATCTGCTGTGAGAGAGTGGGGACATCGGATACTCCTACATGAGATGCTGTCTGCTCACATGACAGGAGATGTGGAAAGCCCCAGCATTTAATACTGGGACATACAGTATGACTGGGTTCAAGGTGTCTGAGTGCATGGCCTTCAAAGTTAGATGAGGAAGGGCAGAGCCAAAAATCCAACAGAGACCCACTTAATCCTTCAGACACAAGGCTCCAGAGCAAGGATGAAGGCTCTGTTCCAGGATGACCAAAGGGATATGCAGGTGTGACCTAATTGTAGAAGAAGACTGAGACCCACAGTCAGAGACAGTGACACGTGGCCGGGATAGGACAGTGATGACTGGAGAGGAGGAAATAATTACACCGAGGCTTTTCAGGGTTTGGGGAAAGTAAGTCCTGATCCTGCTGGCAAACCAGTCAAAGAGGAGTACCAGAGAGAGGGAGGCCAAGGCAAAACCTCAGCCTCCAATTTACACAAGCCCTACTCAGATCCAGCCTGCAGTAAGTGATGTCAATGCCCAGGTGGGTGAGGCAAGGAGAGGAGAGAGTGGCACTAGAAGCCAGTGACTCCTACAAGTAAGCGTTGAGTGCCAGTTCCATGTAGGTACACACACATGGCAGCTCGCAACTGTCTGTAACTGTAGTTCCAAGGGATCCATTGCCTTCTTCTGGCCTCCACAGGCACAAGGCGTGCACGTGGTGAACAGACAAACATGCAGGCTAAACACTTATGCACATAAAATGAAGTAAAAAATTCACAATTTAAACACATGTGCAGGCTTCTGTATTGCTGCAATTCTCCTGGGTGAACATCAAGTGATGTGGTTGATAGATCATATGGCATTGCATTTTTTTAAGAAACCACCCAACTGGCTTCCAAAGTAGCTGAAGTGTTTTTTCATTCTCACCAGTAGTGAATGTATTCCTGGTGTCCTACAGTGTCCCAGCCTCTGGTATTGCCAATGCTCTGAGTTTTGGTCTTTGATAGCTGTGAGTGGGTATCTCATTGCCATTTGATGGCATCGGGCAATTGTACAACATCTTCTATTTGCTCCTTTGCAGTCTATAACTCTTTTTGTTGGGAAGTCTTTTAGTTAAAGCCATTGGCACATTTTAATTGAGTTATTTTTATTTAATTGTTGGATTTTAAGAGTTCTGTGTATATTTTAGATAACAATTCTTTTTCAGATGTGTCTATTCCAACACATCTTCCCAGGCTGGGGCTTGTGTTTCATTATCCTGATAGTATCTTTCAAAGAACAGGGATTGTTAATGAAGTCCAGCTCAACACGCCTTTCTCTCATATATTGTGACTTTGGTATTTAATCTAAAAACAGCCCTCAACCAACCCAAAGCCATCTAGATCTTTTCCTATGGCATCTTCTAAGTCTTTTTTTAAAGACATGGGCAATTTATTTGTTTTAAAAAGCTGGATATGTAGCTCAGTGACAGAACATCTGGACACTCTCCCCAGCATGAGCACTACCACCACTACCACACAAAGAAACCAACCAACTAATTAACCAAACAAAAGATCCAAGTACTAAATAAAATAAAACTGTAAACTGCTTATTAGTTTTAAAGCCTATTATGTTTTCATTTCTGACTTGCATGTTCACAATAGCATGCTAATTCCCTTCCTTCCTTCCTTCCTTCCTTCCTTCCTTCCTTCCTTCCTTTCTTCCTTCCTTCCCTTTTCTCCACATCCTCTCCAGCATAAACTGTCATTGGTGTTTTTTATTTTGGACATTCTGACAGGAGTAAGATGGTATCTCAGAGTTGTTTTGATTTGCATTTCCCTGATGGCTAAGGATGTTGAACACTTTCTTATGTGTCTTTCAGCCATTTTAGATTCCTCTATTGAGAAATGTCTATTTAGTTCTGTACCCCACTTTTTAATTGGATTGTTTGGTGTTTTGGAGACTAGCTTCTTGAGTTCTTTATATGTTTGGAGATCAGCCCTCTGTCAGATGTGGGGTTGGTGAATATCTTTTCCAAGTCTGTGGGCTCCTGTTTTTTCTTGATGACTGTGTCCTTTGCCTTACAGAAGCTTCTCAGTTTCAGGAGGTCCCATTTATCAATTGTTGATCTCAGTGTCTGTGCTACTAGTGTTATGTTCAGGAAGCAGTCTCCTGTACCGATTAATTAAAGGGTATTTCCCACTTTATCTTCTAATAGGTTCAGTGTGGCTGGGTTTATGTTGAGATCTTTGAACCATTTTGACGTAAGTTTTGTGCAGGGCAAAAGGCTTGGGTCTATCTGTAGTCTTCTACAAGTTTGCATCCAGTTATGCCAGCACCATTTGTTGAAGATGTTCTCTTTGTTCCAGCAAATAAATTTGGATTGTTTGTCAAAAATCAGGTGTTCATAGGTGTGTGGGTTAATATCAGGGTTTTCAACTCTATTCCATGGTCTACCTGTCTACTTTTGTGCCAATACCAAGCTGTTTTCAGGACTATAGCTCTATAATAGGCTTGAAGTCAGAGATGGTGATGCCTCCAGAAGTTCTTCTATTGTACAGAGTTGTTTTGGCTATCCTGGGTCTTTTGTTTCTCCATATAAAGTTGAGAATTGTTCTTTCAAGGTCAGTTAAGAATTGTGTTGGGATTTTGATGGGGATTGCATTGAATCTGTAGATTGCTTTTGGCAAGATTGCCATTTTTACTATGTTGGTCCTGCCTATCCAAGAGCATGGGAGATCTTTCCATTTTCTGGTATCTTCTTTAATTTCTTTCTTTCAAGACTCAAAATTCTTATGGTACAGGTCTTTCACTTTTTTGGTTAGTGTTACTCCAAGGTATTTTATGTTGTTTATGGCAATTGTAAAGGGTGATGCTTCTCTGATTTCTTTCTCCACCAATGTATCATCTGTATATAGCAGGGCTACAGATTTTTTTTTTTTTAGTTAATCTTGTATCCTGCCACTTTGCTACAGTTTATCAGCTGTAGGAGTTCCCTGGTAGAGTTTTTCGGGTCACTTATGTAGACTATCATACCATCTGCAAATAGTGAGAATTTGACTTCTTCCTTTCTGATTTGTATTCCCTTGATCTCCTTTTGTTGTCTTATTGCTCTAGCTAGAACTTCAAGGACAATATTAAAGAGGTATGGAGACAGTGGACAGCCTTGTCTTGTACCTGATTTTAGAGGAATTGCATTGAGTTTTTCTCCATTTAATTTGATGTTGGCTGTTGGCTTGCTGTATATTGCTTTTATTATGTTGAGGTATGTTCCTGTTATCCCTGATTTCTCCAGGACTTTTATCATGAAGGGATGTTGGATTTTGTCAAAGGCTTTTTTGGCATCTAGTGAGATGATCATGTGATTTTTTTTCTTCAGCTGTTTATATGGTGTATTACATTGATGGATTTTCGTATGTTGAACCATCCTTGCATCCCTGGGATGAAGCCTACTTGATCGGGATGATTCTCTGATGTGTTCTTGGATTCGATTTGCCAATATTTTATTGAGAATTTTTGCATTAATGTTCATGAAGGATATTGGTCTGTAGTTCTCTTTCTTAGTTGTGTCTTTGTGTGGCTTGGGTATCAAAGTTATTGTGGCCTCATAAAAAGAGTTTGGTAATGACCCGTCTGCTTCTATTTTGTGGAATACTTTGAGAAGAATTAGTATTAGCTGTACTTTGAATTTCTGGTAGAATTCTGCACTGAAGCCGTCTGGCCCTGGGCTTTTTTTGGTTGGGAGACTTCTAATGACTGCTTCAATTTCATTAGAGGTTATAGGTCTATTTAAGTTGCTTATCTGTTCTTGATTTAATTTTGGAAAGTGAAATCTGTCCAGAAAATTATCCACTTCCTTTAGATTTTCAAATTTTGAAGAATATAAGTTTTCAAAGTATGACCTGATGATTCTCTGGATTTCCTCTGTGTCTGTTGTTATGACCCCCTTTTCATTCCTGATTTTATTAATTTGCATGTTCACTCTTTGTTGCTTGGTAAGTTTGGATAAAGGTTTGTCTATCTTGTTGATTTTCTCAAAGAGCTAACTCTTTGTTATATTGATTCTTTATATTGTTCTCCTAGTTTCCATTTTATTGATTTCAGCCCTCAATTTGATTATTTCCTGGCGTCTGCTCCTCCGGGATGTATTGGTTTCTTTGTTTTCTAAAGCTTTCAGTTGTGCTGTTAATTCTCTAGTGTAATTATTCTCCTGTTTCTTCATGTGGGCATTTAGCACTATGAACTTTCCTCTTAGCACTGCTTTCAAAGTATTCCATAGGTTTGGATATGTTGTGTCTGCATTCTCATTGAATTCTAGGAAATCTTTAATTTCTTTTTTTATTTCTTCCTGGACCCATGAATTGTGCAATTGGGTGTTACTTAATTTCCATGAGTTTGTAGGATTTCTGTAGTTCGTGTTGTTGTTGAATTCTAATTTTAAAGCATGGTGGTCTAATAAGACACAGGGGCTTATTTCATTTTTTTGTACCTGTTGAGATTTGCTGTGTTGCCAAGTATGTGGTCGATTTTAGAGAAGGTTCCATCTGGCGCTGAGAAGAAGGTAAATTGTTTTGTATTTGGATGGAATGTTCTATAGATATCTGTTAAGTACAATTGCGCCATAACTTCTATTAGTTCCTTTGTTTCTTTGTTGAGTTTCTGTCTGGTGTTCCTGTCCAGTGGTGAGATTGGGGTGTTGAAGTCTCCTACTATAAGTATGTGCGGTTTTATGTGTGATTTGAGTTTTAGTAATGTTTCTTTTACAAATGTGGATGCGTTTGTATTTGGGGCATAAATGTTCAGAACTGAGACTTCATCCTGATGGATTTCTCCTGTGATGAGTAGGAAGTGACCTTCTTCATCTCTTTTGAATGATTTTAGTTTAAATTCCAATTTGTTGGATATTAGGATTGCTACCCCTGCTTGTTTCTTGGGTCCATTTGATTGGAAGATCTTTCCCCAACCTTTAATTCTTAGGTACCGTCTGTCTTAGGAGTTGAGGTGTGTTTCTTGTATGCAGCAGAAGGAAGGATTCTGTCTTCATATCCATTCTGCTAATCTGGGTCTTTTTATAGGGGAGTTAAGACCATTAATGTTGATGGTTATTAATGACCATTGATTATTATTCATTCTTGTGTGTTTTTGATATGGTGATGGTGGTGAGATTATGTGTGGGATTCTATCCCTTTTTCCTTTTGGCTGTTGGTAAAGTGGGTTTATCTATTGCCTATATTTTTCTGGTTGTAGTTAACTTCCTTGGGTTGCAGTTTTCCTTCCAGAACTTTCTGTAGGGCTGGATTGGTGGATATGTATTGTTTGAATCTGGTTTTGTCATGGAATATCTTGTTTTCTCCATCTATAATGATTGAAAGCTTTCCTGGGTATAATAGTCTGGGCTGGCATCCATGGTCTCTTAGTGTAGGTAGAATATCTATCCAGGACCTTCTGGCTTTCAGAGTTTCCATGGAAAAGTCAGGTGTGATTCTGATAGGTTTGCCTTTATAGGTTACTTGACCTTTTTCTTTTGCTGCTCTTAATATTTTCTCTTTGTTCTGTATGATTGATGTTTTGATTATTATGTGGCAAGGAGACTTTTTTTTGGTTCAGTCTATTTGGTGTTCTGTAGGCTTCTTGTATTTTCATTGGCATGTCTTTCTTTAGGTTGGGAAAGTTTTCTTCTATGATTTTGTTGAGTATGTTTTCTGTGCCATTGAGTTGTAGTTCTTCACCTTCTTCTATACCTATTATTCTTAGGTTTGGTCTTTTCATGGTATCCCATATTTCCTGGATATTTTTTGATAGGGATTTGTTGGACTTAATATTTTCTTTGGTTGATGAATCTATTTCCCCTAGTGTGTCTTCAACTCCTGAGATTCTCTCTTCCATCTCTTGTATTCTGTTGTTTATGCTTACATCTGTAGTTCCTGATGGTTTACCCAGCTTTTCTATTTCCAGCATTCCCTCAGATTGTGCTTTCTTTATTGTCTCTAATTCAGTTTTTAGGTCTTGAACTGTTTCCTTGAGAGATTTGTTGATATCTTGTATTTTTTGGTTTGTTTTCTCTTCCATTTCTTTAAGGGATTTTCTCATGTCCTCTTTGAGGTCCTCTATCATTTTTCTGAAGATGCTTTTAAGGTCATTCTCTTCTGGTTAATCTGCATCGTGATGTTCAGGTCTTGTTGGTGTATGGTTCCCAGTCTCTGGTGGTGTCATATTGTGTTTTCTGTTGTTGGATGTGCTTTTACCTTGTCCGTGTCTCATCCTTTCTTCTGGTGGGTGCAGCAGGAGTTTCTTGCTCCCCTGGTGGGTATGGGACCAAGGTTCTCTTCTGATAGATGCAAACAGATCCAATACTCTGATATTGGTCCTCTTCTCGTGGATGGAAGTGTCACTGTTACCCAGGTGTCAGCAGTGTTTGGGCGTGCCAGGTCCCACTGGGCCAGCATTTGGAGTCAGAACTGTCACCGTGCCTCGGTGTGTTGGATTCCGCTGCCAAACTCTGGCATGCAGGTTGCTGGTGTCAGATGACTCTGAGCAGTGGCGACAAACCAGAACCAGAAACAGTTCCTGGCCTACCTGCCTGTGGATGGAGGCAGGACTGCCTTTGGGTTTTCGGTGTGTCGCATCCTGCCGCCGAACTCCATCTTCTAAGCCTTTTAAAGTTTTTGTATTGCATTGAGGTCTGTGGTCCATTTTGAGTTAAATTTTCTGGAGGGTAAATATTTGTGACTATCTTCAATTTTTTGCACATGGGTGTCCAATTGACCTGTCATACCTGCTGCATCTTTGCTCTTTTGACTTGCTTTTGCTTTTTTGTCCAAGAGCAATTGGCAAAAACCCACTTTGCTTTTTGAGTCTATGTATAGGCTCTCTATTCTTTTCCTTTTGATCTGTCTATTCTTTTACCAATACACATTGTCTTTATCATAATATACTATTTTCATAAGTCTTGAAGTTGAGTAGCATCATTCTTTCAATTATGTTGCACTAGTACAAATCTTTTTGCCTCTTTATATAAACTTCAGAGTCAGTTTGTTGATATTAAAATTTTTTTTCTTGCTGGGATTTTGGCTAAGGTTTCATTAAATCTAGAGGTCAGTTTGGAAAGAACTAAGATGTCAACAGTGCTAAATCTTTCTATCCATGAACATGGAGTGTCTTTCCTTTTGTATTTGCTTTTTTCTTTCATAATAATCCCGTAGCTTTCTACATATACACATAATATATTTTGCTATTCCTAAGCATTTAGTTTTGATGTTTATGTACCTGCTGTTTTGTTTTTAATTTCCAATTCCACCCATTCATTGCTGATACATAAGATAACAACTGACTTTTATATTAATGCTCTATCCTACAAATTGAAAATCAGTGCCGTTAGCTTCAGTGTTGTTTTGGCATTCTGTATTGTGTTTTATTTGGATTTCATTTGTCTTTTGGGGGAATTGACAATTGCTTCATATTTTCTGCAGAGATTATCATGTCACCTGTGAATACAGATGGTTGTATTTCTTCCTTTCCAATTAGCACATCTTTTACCTACTTTCTTAATCACACTATCCAGGACTTCTCACATTATGTTGGATGTGGGGACAGGGAACATCCTGGCCCTGTTCCTAAGTTTAGTTGAAAGCTTTTGTTTGTTTATTTGTTGTTTTTTTTTCCAGAAACTCACTCAGTAAACCAGGCTGACCGTAAACTCACAGAGATCCACCTGTCTCTTCCTCCCAAGTGCTGGGATTCAAGCCTTGTGTATTCACCGCCCAAATGAAAGCTTCAGTTTCTTAGCATTAAATCTGATCTGATAATAGCTGTAGACTTTCTGTGGATATTCTCTATGAACCTGAGGATAGTCCCTTTGCTATTTTTTTGTTTTTTGTTTTTTTAATTTTTATTTTATTTATTATGTATACAACATTCTGTTTCCATCTATATTTGCACACCAGATGAGGGCACCAGATCTCATAACAAATGGTTGTGAGCCACCATGTGGTTGCTGGGAATTGAACTTACGACCTCTGGAAGAGCAGCCAGTGCTCTTAACCTCTGAGCTATCTCTCCAGCCCTGCTAATTTTTTTTATTATGAATAGCATTAGATTTTTGTCAAATACTTTCCTGCATCTATTGTATCATGTATTTTCTCATTTAGAGTAATGATGAGGTGATTTACATTATTTAGTTTTTACTTCCACTTGTAGCAATCAAAAGTGCCCCCCAGAGGGCCCAGGAGATGGCTCTCTTGCTGCAAAGACTGGCGACCTGAGTGGGAAAAAGGAACTGAACCTGAAAGTTGTCCTCCGCCTGGGTCTGCCCCTGTATCTGCCGGAGTATGTAAAACCTCCCAATCCCGTAGTGAGGCCAGAAAGGGGCCATCTCACAAAGAGTTGTAAATTCTATAATCAGAGCTGTATAGGTCAAAATGAAAGTGTACCATGCCAGGCAGTACCTGATCCTGTTCTCATACCTGATTGTTGAGGAGAGATACGGGTGGAGCAGGTAGAGAGAGAGCTGTAAACCTGAAACTCAACTGGCCTGGTTGGGCCTAAAGTTTATTCCCTCTATGCCCCAGCCAGAGTATGACTAGCCTGAGTACCCACCAGGACCATTGCATTGGCAGTGGGATTGCCAGATAGAGCGTTTAAGCCAGAATAGAGAACGTGAACCTAAGAGAAAGAAAAAGGAAGATGGGAGGCACATCGGGACCAGGCCCACAGAACTGGGTGAAACACAATGCTAGTTTTGTATCTGGGAAAATAAGACTCCCCAACAGGAGCCCCTTTGCCCCCTGACCACCAGTTAGAGCTCCGGATTGCTAGCTGCACTGCTTGCCTCCAGTGTGTGAGTGAGCACCCAGATACACATATGTGGAGTTGGGAGCTGGGAACCATGGCTACATTTGGCTTTTGTTAAGGGCCACCCCAGTCCCCAAGCTCAGCAAAAAAAAAAAAAAAAAAAAAAAAAAAACCTTTTATCTAGGCCTAGATATCCCCCTCCCGCTCCTACCTGCCCTCCAGCCTGGGGACCCTCCAAGGCGGACTGCAGCTCCATCTCATCCCGATGCCTGCCTGCTGGACTTCTAAGCAAAATGGCTGCATTCCCTCCCCATTACATCTTAGCAAGAAGCAACCCTAGGCCCAGGGCTTCCAGCTGATATGTCCGGTTTGAATCGTGGCTCACAAACTCTATGTCTTGCGTCCCTTTGATGAGCCTTACCCTCATTATCCAGTCATTCAACAGGGTGCAATGGAGACCACCATGTTTTATATGAGAAAATGAGGTAAAGGCCAGCGCCTAGAGTACAGGAAATCATTGTGGTAGATGCTGCTCGTTAAACACTGCATGTCACAGTGATGTTCAAAGGATGTGACTGTCATGGGGACCAGGGCTTCTCGGATCCCCAGGAGTTTGCTCCCCCTCCACTTCTTCATCACTCTTGATTCAGGAAGGCTTCTTCCAGTTAGGGTCAGTGGTCTTGCACACCAATGACTACTGACAGCGTACACCTTCTGGCAATCCCAGAGCAGTAACTGTGGCCTGGATGTGGCTCATTGAACCTGAGTGGAGCACCTAGAAGACTAGGGTGATAACTCCCAGGCAACATGCTGAAGGACTGGCTTCATGGAGGAGGAAGGTTCCTTGCATCTACTGGATACTATTTAGCGGCCCTTCCTAAGGCCACCAGGGTTGTGAGAAGGAAGGTTGTATCATTAAGGCTGCTGGCTTCAAATGCAAAACCACCATTGTGATGGTCAGGATCAAAGGCAAAGCTGACCAGAGGTTACAGCTGGCCTGACTACATGATCATTTCCCAGTAGACTCATGGACTGGAGCAGCAAGGGTTAGGAAGGTAGAGCTGTGGTCATCACCTAGCCTGTGGCCCTCACCTGTGGGAATTTTCCTGGAATTGCCACAAAACCTGGTTCAGCAGAGTTTTCCAGACACAGAGGAATGGCGAGTGGCAGCCTGTCCTGCAATCAGTGGCCAGAAATCCTGGCACTCTGAGCTTCCCTCCTCCGTGCGGGCCTCACACCCACTCCACTCTCTGCCCATGAGACCTGGCCTCATCATTTATCAAGATAAAATCCATCCGTCTCTGGGCAGGGGGAGGATGAAAAGAACTTGTGGGAGCAATAAATCTCCTTTACCATAGGTGGTGAGCAAGGAATTCAGCTCAGACTCTGTTCTTGAAAAATGAGAGGCTGTGTGTGGACAGTGAGGAGCCGGGGTGTGGGGGTGGGCTATACTGGGCCTAGGACCAAGCACCAGGACTTGGCTTCCCCAGGTGGAAGGAGACATTCTGCCCAGTCCAAACTTCCTTTACATCCCAGAACTGACTACACATACCCACCCAACCCCTTTAGGACTCACCCCCTCACAACACCTTCTGTAATTATCTGCTGAGGTTCCTCAGTACCTACTGTATGCTGAGTGTCATGGCCACAGTGGGTCTGTGAAGACCACAGTAGGCTCCAGAGGGTAGAGAAGGATCCACGCTAAAAACTGACAAGAGCCCTGCCAGCTGTCCTCTCACCCTATGCTGAGAATGCCATAGCCCTGTACACAGTCAGTGAAACACTGGGCTATCTCCCGGCTGTGCACCTAGGCTGAACAGCATAGTAGGCCTCAGACTGGGTCCAGCCATCCATGTGGACAAGGGTTTGTCTGCTTCGGAGGAGGCATGGCATCTTCCCACGTATTGACAGGAACTGGAGTAGACTGGGTCAGTCAATGTCCATGTGGAGGTGTCTTCAACAGTTCTGGCTGCTGTCACAGAATACTGTGGAGTGGATGACCTAAAAACTAGCATTTATTTATCACAATTTTGAAAACATGATTAGGCTCCAGGGAGGATCAACTCTCTTGTCTGCAAGTGGCCACCTTCTTTCTGTATCATCACACGGTAGAGAAAGGAGGCAAGCTTTCTGAGGTCCCATTTCTAAATGCCATCCTCCTGGAGGTTAGGGAATAGGGGGTTAAAGAAGCACAGCACCCCAGTCTGTAACAGCAGATGAGTGGATGAGTCCTGAAGTCATTCAATGCAATAGTACATAGCAGTTAGAGTGGATGGCATGTGGCTTGCCCCCTTGAACTTTAGGTGACAGTCCGTGAAAAGCATAGGACATCAACAGTCTTCAACTTCTGCAAATTTGAAGCTAGATTGTAGGTCATGTGCAAGTAGTCAGAGGCTTTAGGGGGTAGACAGAAAGGATACATCCCAACCTCTAAGGCAGTGAGCACCCCCAGGGAGGAAAAGAAGTACATAGAGCCCAGCAGGAGCAGTGGACTTCTGACTCTACCCATGGCATTTCTTTCAAGAGCTAGGACATGAACTAAACAGTAGAAGATCCCTGTGGCTAAGGCTCTATGGTAAATGTGTACTTGTTAGGCAGTTTTCTCTACTTTATTGTCTATTTGAAACATTTTTTTTCTTCCTTTCCCTACCCTGCCTGACCCTAGGGACTGAACTCAAGACTGTATATGCACTATGCAGGGCCACTATCACCAAGCCTGAAATACTTCATTTTAGAGAAAATAAGGACAGACTGACTTGAAAACCCATGTGAACTGTTCAAGGAAATCTACTGAATCTTGCCGTGCTTAACATTTCCATCATCCCAAGAACTTATTATCCCCATTTTACAGCTGAGGAAATAAGTTCAGAAAGGCCAAACCACTTGCCTAGGACCCACAGCCGTTCAGTAGATGGTCTGAGCTTTGGACTCTGGCATACATGACCCCCCTACCTCTCCCCATCTCGCTGAGCTGCCTTAAGTATAATATAGTAAGTTATTTATTTAAGCTGCTTTAAATAAAATATAATAAGTTCAAGCACCAGACAAGACGTATGTCAGCCAGGATGAATTCTGCCTCTCACCAGCAACCTGTAGCCTGAGAAAGCCTGCCTGAGCTCCACTCATCCTACTTGCAAAATGCAAATGTGACGTCGATTCTCTGAGTAGTTTGTCAGCATCATTGTTTCTTGCTAAGCTATTTGCAAAACTCTACTCTTAATGCTTGGGGTTCTCACTACCAAGCTGTAGAAGAATGAGACTCACTCCAGGCAGTTATCAAAGGGATTCAGTTTCTCTAGCTCAAAAAAACATTTCTAATCATTTGTCTCTGAATTATGAGACTTCAGAGGAAGGATATCCTAGATCATCCCCCATTCTGTCAATAAGGCAAGAGAAGGGGAAAGAAGAAAGTATAAGGTTTCCTGAGGGGCTAGAGAGATGGCTCAGTAGGAAAAAAAAAGAGAGAGAGAGAGAACCTGAGTTCTAGTCACCAGCACCCCAGAAGAAATCAGGCCTGACTGTGCATGCCTGTAACTCCAGAGCTGTGGGAGACGGACACAAAAAGATGCTGGTGTTTGCTGGCTGCCAGCCAAGCTGCAGAGTCAGTGAAAGACCCTGTGTAAGGAGTATAAGGGGACAATGACAGAGAAGGACACCCAACGTCCTCCTCTGACCTCTGTGCATTGTTATGACTGTATGAGCACACACACACACACACACACACACACACACACACACACACACACACACAAAGAAAGTGTTGGGTACCCTCCAGTAGCCTGTCTCCATTTTTCCTGGTTGTCTCCTGACTGTCTTCTAATTCTATAGGCAATAGGCATTGTGCTAAGGATACAACTCTCTTCCTTTCATACTCAAGAGCCCACCTTCATTTTGAAGAAGTGCCCAAAATAACACAGCTAGCAAGTGGTACCATTGTAATCTGTGTGTGCCTTTTTTACTTCAAACCCCTGCTTGTGGTTGTCATATCCTATGAATGTGTAGGAGATGCCAAAATGAGACCAGAGAGGGAAAGAAGCAGTTATGGTTTTTGCAAGCCATTTGAGGTCCTAACAGGCAGTAAGGACGGGAAGCCCTTCAGGGATTAAGCAGGGAAAGACATGGAGAAAATCCACTCAAGCTGAAGCCTGGAGAATAAGCAAGTCAAGAATCAGAAAACTCAGATAGGAAGCTATTGTAGTTGACCATGCAAGGAGGGCTTAGCCTTTGGGAGGGTGAGAGGAGAAACAAAGCAGTCCTACATGGCTATTTAATTAGCTGTTAGGGGGATGAGTGGGTAGGTGGATGGATGGGTGGGTGGTAAGATTTGGAAGGGAAGAAGAATTAGATGATGGCTCCCAAAATATTGCATACTAACCAAGACATCACCAAGTAGACCCTGGACTGTGTTTCCAGAGAAGCTGTTAAGTTCTTCCTTTCATTAGTTTCTGATTCTGGGATGTGTGTAAAGTTAAGGGTCAGACGCTAAGAAATGTCAACTGAGTTAGCCCTAATATCCAGGCTCTAAGCCCAGTGACAGCTGCCCCGTGGAGACCTACTGGACCCAGCATGCCTCTGGAAAGAGACGCAGGGCAGAGGAAAGCAGGGCTGTCCAAACACAGATGCTGCTGGAAGTGGGACCCAATGTGTACCTGCAAATATTGATCCTGCCCCTTCACCAATCCAGGCCACTGCTGGACAATGCTGGGGCCTATTGGTGGGTTTGGGCCCCAGGCTGCAAGCTGAGGAATGTGGATGTCCAGGAGCATGTGTTTGCTCATCCTCCCAAGCTTGACATTCCCCAGTGTGACCAGTCTCCAGTGAGTGGCCCTCTGCCCCAGCCACAACCAAGTCCCTGTCAGGATATTTGCACAGTGGCCACTCTGCTTAGCCAGCATTCATTAAGAAAGGCTTTTTTTCTCTGTTAGGCCTGTTTCTAGTCTCCCCTGTCCTTTCCCTTTTACCTGCCCTGCCACTTCTGGCTGCTGAGGGAATCCATGGAAATGAAGTTTAATATCAAAGAGAACTTAAGACTTGAACAGGCCTTTCAAAGAGGTGTTTGTCACCATCATTCATTTTAAGGGTGGCCAAGTAAATCTCACTGGAAAGCGTAGCTTTGGGCCAGACATGTCTATAAATGCTTTTTCATTCAATGTGCCAAGACAAGGTAGGCCAGATGATTTTATCGGCCTATCACCACCATCCTAGCCCATCACCTGCAGACTAGAGATAAAATAATAGTGCTTGCACCTCCTAGATGAAGTCAAAGAGTGTGTAATCAATGCTGTGAACACAACAGGAGTGACAAAGCACAGAGGACACTGGGACAGTCACAGTGGCTGTGTAAGTCTACTGGTGCTGCAAGAGAGCTGCAGCTCCTAGGGGCTCTGGCCAGACATGACAGGAAGGGGTGGCCCTACTGAACTTTGGGAAAGGCCAGGATTCTTGGCGCTGTATAGGCACATGGGACCCGTTTTCAGCTTTCAGAACAGGCTCACACCATTCAAAAGGAATCATGAAAATGAATCCCGTAGTGGGTCGGGAGGTGGGGAGGCCGAAACTCAATTCCCTTCATGCTCCGTTAGACTACTTTGGCCTGGAATTCCTCAGCTCCAAGACAGCAACAAAGGCTGCCTTAGAGTCCTTATGTACAGTGCCTTGGGGCAAGATTCCCTCAGGCTGTAAGCAGAAGCAGCCCTGCCCCATGCCTCTCAGCTTCATCTAGGTGCAGATGTCATTGCTGAGACCCATTAGCTTTCTTGGGTATTTGGATTAGGGGTTATCTTGTGGGCAGTTTCTATCTTTGTGTTTTGCCTCCCCTGCTGAGCAATGTGCACCAAGCTCTGAGGTGACCCCGGCATCTGCCTGTACTGCCTTCTGTTTTTTTCTTTTCTTTTGTCATTTCTAAGACACTTATCAAGGGCCAAATTGATTGAGAGCATAGATTATAGAAGCAAATAGCCAAGTATTAAGTCTTGCCTCTGCCATATGGCTGCTAAATGGTCCCAGGCTTTTCCCTTGACATCTTTGGTCCTCTGCGTCCTCAATAGTTCCAGCCTCCTAGGGCTAAGTAGAAGTTTCTGGATAGTGAGACATGTAGAGAGGTATCTTCATGTCTGATATAGTCACTTCTTGGTATCTGCAGAAACAGGTTCCAGGAACTAAGTCCTGTATATAAAGATGGCATAGTTTTTGCATATGACCCACACACATCTTCCTAAATACTTACAGACTACCTATAGATTACCTAGAATATGTAATGCAATGTGAATGTTATGTAAATTGTTAGTATACTGTATTATTTAGGGAATTATGACAAGGAAAAGGGCCTGTATGGGATCAGGATAGGTGCTGGCTATTGAATCTGCCATTTGTCTCATGAAACGGTATAGTCCTAGGAATTTGGGATTGATGCTCCCATCGTCACTGGGAACAATGGGTGCCATTTACCTAAGCAAATAGCAAAGGCCTTCCACAGAAGCCCCCAACTCCAGAAAAATACCTGACTTTGTTTCACCTCAAGTACAAATTCAGCCCAAGTGGTAGAGAGCTTGCTTGCCTAGCATGCCGGAGACCCTAGGGTCAATCCTCAGTAGTGGGGAAAAACTAAACTGCAAAGTCCTCAACCCCTTGCTGAGCTTTGTGACAAATCCTCCTCTCTCCAGGTGTCTCCCCACCCATGAGGACCCGCATCCACTCTGTCTCTACCTCTGAGCCTACCCTCTGCAGGTTTAAGGAGTTCCTGGGAGTCTCCTTAGGCCCCAGAGGCTTTTATTTAAGGGCCATTTGATCATTTATCTATTTGTTGTATTTCAGGGGCTGGCAGGCTGCTTCAGTTCTCAAGGGCCAGAGTGAGGGTGGGCCATGGGATGGAAAAAGGGAGCAAGTGTACAAATGATACAGTCCGGGAGAGACTTCCCAAAGTGGGGAAGGAAGATGAATAGAGACTCGGATGGATGTGGATCACAAGTGTAAGGACTGAGGCAGGAAAAGGAAACAGAGATGCTCGGGTGTCAGAAAGGATGGATCTGTGGGTGGCATGCAGCCTCCCCCGGTTTGGTAAGGAGATCACACTGGCTCCTCTGCCTTCTGCCTTATACACTGGCCAGGGGGGCTCGGTCTTCCCCCACAATGTCCTCTGAGGAGCTGCCCTTGTGTGTGTGAGACCTCTCCTCCTCTCTTTAAAGAGCCTCAGCAATAATGTCTTCTGGGGAAAGCTCAGTCTGCTCCATGTTAGAAATGGCTTCAAGAACATGCTCACAACCTGTCCATCAGAGAGGCAGGGAAGCTGGGTGGCCACACTCCAGTTTCTGTCCTGGGTGGTCCAGAGGGGAGCATGCATTCCTCAGCCTGGGTTATGCAGAGTGGGACTTGCAGGCCAGAGAACTTTCAGCAAAAAGGAAAAAAAAAATACCGCACTGCAGCTGGAAGTCACCAGGAGCAGTTTTAGAGTAAGGAGATGTGGGCATAGCTGGGACAGCACATCCTGGGGCCCTATCTATCACTGTACATGAGCCCCTACCTGTGTGTGTGTGTGTGTGTGTGTGTGTGTGTGTGTGTGTGTGTGTGTGTGTGTGTGTGTGATCCTCAACACAGACCTGAATAGGTACTTTAGCAAATTAATGTTCATTAAAGCATTGCATCTAGATTCATAGACTTCTGCTCTTTCAAGGCTTAAAGAGGCCCCTTGAGGTCATTTTGGTCAACTTGCCATATCATATGATGTTGGAGTCTTTCCTCAGCTTGCAACAGTAGCTCAAACCACCCTCACTGATAAGTTTGGCACTGTTAAGAATAGCCTACTCCCTCCCGAGACAGCACTGAGCATGAGAAAGTCCTCTCTCAGCTGTCTCTGTGGTGTCCAGACTGTTGTCCCTGGCTTGGACAAGGAGTGCTGGGTTAGCTCCTCCAGGAAGTCTGTAGCACCCTCTGAGGACGTGTGACCTATGGAAGGCTTCCCCCAGAAGCCATGCCTTCTATGCTGTGTTCCAGTGACACCATTGTCTGCGGTCCAATCACCTCCCAGCTAAGAGTGGGAAACAGATTTTCTTCTACATAAACAAGTAGCTCAAAAGACCAGAGGCAGGGGAATTAGACCTAAGTAAATGCCTGGGGTTTTGCAATTCTCCTGAGAGTCGGTGGGGCAGTACTGGCCAGGTCAGCAGCTTCTTCTGGAAGGAATAGGCATATGAAACCCTGGTTTGAGCCAAATGGCCCATCAGGGGATTCTACTTTTGGCTGCAAGGGGTGAGGAACTGAACAAGAACAGAGTTGTATAAGGCCAAGTGCTGGCCACAGCTATAACAAAGACATTAGGAGTCAAGCTTCCTTGGGGGCCAGCTTGGCCTGCCCTCCTCTGTTCCAGAGCTAACCATTCAGACCCTCCCTGTGCAAACCAGCAAAGACTCACAGTGCCCGATGCCAAATGGAGATTTTCAGTGTGGCTCCTGTATTCTCAAAATGTATACTCATGTTGTTAGGGCCCTTGAGACATACCCACTAGTCAGTGAGGGAAGAAGTCAGAAGTAGGAGGCAGAAGACTCAGTTTCAAGTCTCATCTGGCAGCATGGATAAAGTAACATTTTATTCTGTTGGGACTGCTATAGCAAGGTACCACCACAGACTGGATGGCATAATCAATAGGAATTTATTTCTTCTTCATCCTAGAGATGGACTCCAGAGTCCAGGTGCTAACTCAGCTGGTTTCCTCTAAAGCCTCTCTGCTTGTATCACAGAGAGCAGTCTTCTTGTTGTCTCTTCACATTGCTGTACTGCTATATACACCCCTGGAGTCCATGTGTCCCAATTTCCTTTCATAAAGATGACAGTCAGGTAGGATTAGGACCCACCCTAAGGGCCTCATATTGACATAGTTACCAGGAGAACATTCCATCTCCAAATGCAATTGCATCCTGAAAGACTGTCATAAACTGGGATGAGAGGACACAGTGCAACCTGTAACATCCACTTAACAGCTTTGGTTCTCAATGGTTTTCTGTAATCTGGGCTGGTGTGAAGCTCAAATTTCATAGCACATGTGGAACTTCCTGTAGGTTATATGATTGCATAACAAAATTGATAAAGCCCATAGTAGTGTTTTCATAGGGGAAGGATTTAAGGGCATGTGACTATCTAAGAACACAGACAGACCCTCCATTTCTCATGAGACCCATTGTCAGTAAGAGCCAGGATTTCTAGGGATGTGGGATTGGGCCTTGGCAGCCATGGTACACCCGCACTACACGGAGGAGGAAGTGAGGGTGGTTAGGACCCACTAGGTTGAGGGTAAGGTGACTCTCAACTTGCTTTTCTCTTACCCAGATCTCTACTCCAGCATTCATGGAATGCTTCTAGGTCCTTGTTGTCCTCATTTCTTCCATGGGAAGAGAAAATTAATCTAGAAGAGCTGTGTGTGCTGATGACAGCCATAACAGAGGTGGGAAGCTGAAGGTGTCTTCAGAACAGGGTCTACTGGTCTCTGTTATGACTATGACTTTAAAATCCTGAATCCCCTGGGGGCCTATAATGCGGTCCATTTATACACAGTTAGTGCAGCATGAGCCCTGATTCTGGTTACATATAGACTTGGAGAGATGTGAGTGGAATAATTAAGAGTCACCCAAAACTGAGGGCACCACCTTGTGGACCCCCTTTCTTCTTGATGCCACACTTCTTATTAAGCCAAATTCCTGGAAAAAAAAAAGCAGTCTACCCCTTATGAGAACGAAGGTTGACCCCCTACTCCAGTCCTCCAACTGTGTTTTGTGGTCTGCAGGCTAAGGGCCAGGGCAGGAGGCCACCTTCTCCTTCTGTTGGCAGCAGCAGAGAACAGAGAGGGCAGTACAGTCATGGGAGATAGTATCTCCTCAAAGCTCTGTTCCAAGCTTCAGGCACTCAGGTAGCCGGAATTTATGGCTTCAGCCCCACCCCATGTCATTAATAAAGTAAAATTAGCCCTCTCTGGGTGAGGACATTTTTCACTGGAGTCTGAGAGCTGTAATGAGGAGCTATCAAAGCTCCAACGTGCCATGTGAATTTTATATGCCCTGTTTCCTACAAGTTCTGAACAGCTTGGCCAATTTATAAGGTAATGATTTTTCCATCCATAATTTCTTTCGTATGATTTTTGTAATGTGGACAATTTCCCTCCTGACTGGGCTTCACACAACCTAGTTGAGTGGATTAAGGTGGGCCAGGGTTTGGGGGTTTCTTCTGAAGCCAAGAGCAATGTCAAAGGGCTGCTGTATACAAGTTTCTGCTGCCTCCTGCAGCCCACCTTGAACACTTGACTTCATCACTTGGGGCCTCAGTTTTCCCATCTGTCCTGTGGGATAACACTTTTTTTGAGTCAATCTGTGTAACTATGTCATGAGCTTTATTTCTTTTCAACTCTGTCATTTATGTCAGGCATGTCAACCCATTCCAGGTACTGTGCTGACCCTGGGAATATGCAGACAGTCAAATTATAACAGATGATAAGTTCTGGGGGTGGAATAAGTTTGCATAACATATCATAGAGAATGAAGTCTACCTGCCTGGCCAGGAGAGACCCCTTTTAAACATTCTCAGTGTCCTGGTTAGCCCTTGATAGCACTTTGGGAGTGAACTTAGATGACCCCCTCCCCCCCCACACACACACTTTTGAGGGAGAATTGTTTCCAGAAAAATTCTTTATTCTCTCTCCCATTTGCCCTTCCCAAGGCCAATGACTGTCCAGATGCACAGACGGGGAGGGGACAAAAGAAAAAATCTCTGGGAGGAGCCCATACACACTCATAAATCTGCTACTCTCTATCCTTTGATCCAAACACTCCTTTCTCCCCAGAATCAATGCCCAGGCAGCAGTTAGTGAGCCAAGGTCAGAGGGCACTCAGCCCTCGCTTTTGGTTGTTTCTATATGTATAGAAACACACACACACACACACACACACACACACACACACACACACACACACACACACACTTTAACTTAACCTAACCCAACTTAGGCAAGGACAGAATGTCTTAAAGTATATGAATCATCCTCAGCTTGCTTGGGCACTGGTGTCCCATTTAGTTGCCACCTCTTGTCCATTTACCTGCTCAGCAAGGTTTGAACTGTAAGACACCACTGAGTCCCCAGACATTCAGTCTGCAGGATCCACTGGGCCCCTACAGGGACTGACCAGGCATCCCTGAGACCCAGCCCTTATATTCCATGAACCTCATGGTCTCTCTGCCTCTACCAGGCACTCAGAGCTAAGGCAGTGTCTCTGGTGGGTGAGGAATGAAGCCCAGAATAACCACAGCCCAGACCTGGAGCTCTCTGACTCCTAGAAGGATGCTCACTGTTCCTGCATGTGCTGTCTTGTTGCTGAGCCCACATAACAGAAGTGCTAGCTGGGCAGTGGGGCCCACATGAACTGTCCTGGAGGAAGAGAAGGGGTGGTGGCCATGGGCAGCTCTTGGCACCCCTCTTTTCCACTTCTCAGAAGTTAGTGCATTTCCCTTGGAAAGAAAAGCCACTTCAGCTTTCCTGTAATAAAGTTTTCTAATTAACTGGAGAGAAGCATGCTGGATGCATTAACCGCATCTTAGCTGCACACTGCCCACCCCACTAAGCTCCTTCGCTGAGAGGTTTTGGGAGTCTTTGCACAGCAGTTGCTAAAGTCCTGCCAGAGAGCCAGACATAGGCCTAGGACAGGCCACATACCCAGACTGCCTTAACAAGATCACAGCTCCCTTCTGGCCTTCCCAGAGCACAGAGGACTCTGGAGGGAAGAGACCTACTGTGTGAGTTAAGAATAAAGCTAGTTTGTTCACTAGGAATTTACTGAGCACCTCTCAAGTGTCAGGCACTGTTCTGGGCTTTTCACTAACTGACGTATTCATCTTCCTTAAGAAATTCAGTTTAATGAGGACAAAACATATTAGGAGTTAATTACTTGCATTCTAAAAATGTATTTTCCACTCCCCCGAAACAACAGTTTTTAAACAGCATCACCTCTGACTACATGCTCACAGATCGAACACCTTAAGTTCCTAAAGGCAGACCTTAAACATTCACTAGTGTCTGCCACACAAGTTTGAGGAAGAATGGCATGTATATTACTATCCCCATTGTCAATAGCAGCAGGCTCTGGGTAAAATTTTCCCTGGTCCAACTCCCAATATCATTGGTTACTAGCTGAGTGACCATGAACAAATTACCTTTCCTCTCTGAACCTGAGTCTCAAGAGACATAACAGGAGACTAGCAGACTGCCATAGTTTATTTTGAAGTTTAGCAGTCATCATGCCTATAAAACACTCAATCCAATGCCAGACACTTTAATAAGAGCAAAAAGAAGTGCTCACTACCATGGCTATTATTATCCTGTATCAAAGAAGAGGAAATTATAGGTTGGGGAGGTGAAATGTGACATGTTTGGTTAGACCCAAGTCTTACCAGCTAACAGGGGTTTTTCAGTTTTTCAGTTTACCGACGTGCTAAAGGGCCTGCTACTCTTTCTGCCAGGTCAGGTAAAAGTTGAGTTTTTGTGGGTAGAAGAGTTCTTGAGACCCAGTAGGTCAAGCCTGTTCATGAGCACAGACCTAACTATATCTGGAGATTGATTAATGGGGACAAAGGTACTGAGCAGATGCTTGTGTCAGATACAATCCTAGCCTACATCCCCACCCATCTGAGAAGATGCCACCCTCCCAAAGAGGTCTGCCCAGGTACACTTCTTCCTGCACAGAGTCTCCACTCTTATGTTCCAGGATTGCATCAGTCTAGGTTACAGATAACCCGAGGGTCAAAGGTTCTGAGCATCTTAGTCAAAATGTCTGGACTTCTGTGACAAGCCAGGCAGAGAATACAGCTTGTCCCTGGATTGCTTGTGTACCTCTCTTGCCTAGAATTCTCTTATGCTTGTACATCCAATAGATGCTCCAGAATCCCAGTTGAAGCCACAAAGGAGCTAAACATGGGAGCTCATCAGAGAATGACCCAATAGAGGGTGATTGAAATGATGCAGATTTGAGCAGAAGTACTGCACAGTGTCAGGGCAGTAGGCAAAAGGCTTTGAAATAACACAAGTAAATGACACAGAAAAGACAGACCTCATAGCTGGGCTGCCAGCCAGCTCTGGACTGGTCTCAAGTCATATGGACCTTGTCTAAGAAGGAGGCCCCGAGAACCACCCTCCCTGACTCCTGAGGAGCATGGACACACATGACTCTTGTGGGCTCCTAGAGAAAGAGACTCATTCAAAGGATGACCTATAAAACCTTTTGGCTCATATTCATGGGCTTATATCACTCTTAAAAGTGTGGTCAGTGTGGTGTTATTACATGGGAGCTGCAGGGGGTGGTGACATGATTTACTTGGGTAATTAATTGGTTGCTGTTCCCAAACTCTAAGCAAACATAGTGTACTTGGCTGAAGTGACTTGCTCCCGAGCTCCACCTTTTCTTGTGGGGCTCAAAGACATTCTAGGAATTAGGAACAAAGGCAACTTCTACAAGGGCTTTCCTCCCTGGATCAGGACTAAGGTGGGAACCCCTATAGAGAGATCCATCAGTCAAGTCCCTCCATTTCCAAACAGAGACACACTGAGCCAGCATCATGGGAAAGACAACCGACCTTGCACTTGGTTCCCTCTCCTACCAAGTTCTAACTACCTTTGCCTGTGGAGATGCCATCCAGTCAGTGGCCTTTGCCTGAATTGACAGGCTTTCTCTTTGTCTCTGATCTCTGCATCAGAGCCATCTCTTCAAACCTCTTCTCTCCTCTGCCTTTGTTTGTCTTCAAAGTCATCTTCCCAGTTCCCACCGTCATCTTGGTCTTCCTTCCCGGACACAAGACTTTACCTCTAGAGGCCTCATCATCATCTCCACCTGTTTGTCCAGTGGGCACTTCCAAAAGAGCACATCCCGAGTTGAGCTTCTGACAAGCCCCCTGATGATATCCATGCTGCTTCACCCACCGTCTCTGTATCAGGAAATGAGCTTCCTCTCACAATCACTCACATCAACACAGCACAGCCAGACTCACCCTTAACTCCTCCTTTTCTGGCACCTTATTTCCAGTTTGTCAGCAGATCCTACTGGCTACATTTTTCAGGTATACCCAGAGCATCTGCAGCTCACAACCCCTTCCATCAGCTCCCCAGTCCAAAGCCCACCATCTCTCCTGGGATCACAGCAGTAGCCTGGGCTTCCAGCTTCCGCTCTTGCCATTGGCATCTGTCTTCCAAAAGACAGACAGAGAGGCTTTTATAATGCAGTGAAGTGTATAGCTCAGTGGTAGAGCCTTTGCTTCTCACTGAGGCCCTGGTTCAAATCTAGCCACTGCAAGGTGACAGTCGTAACAGTAATGATAATAGTACAACACAATGCCAGTCAGGTATTATTGCCTGTAGATAAAATGCTTCTAACAACTTCCTCCTTGCTCAAGGTAAAGTCCATGTCCAAAAGTTCCTACATGATAGTCAGCACCTTACTCAGTCCCCACATTAGTGCCACCTCACCTCAAACCCCTCTCCCAGCCTCTCCACTGTGCACAGCTACTCTGTCCTCTTGCTGTCCTCCACATGGGCTTGCCACGCTCTCTCTAGAGCGTTCTTTAGATAACTTCATGGCTGCTGTCTTAGTCCCTCCATTGTTCTCATCTCAATAATCTCTTTCCTGCCCACTTGACTAGAACAGCACACATACAAACACCCTGAACCTCCCTCGGTGTTTCCCCACAGAGGTTCTCAGCATGCAGAATATTGACTTGTTGACCCTGATTTTTCCACTAAAGTGGTACCTGAGTGTGGTAAAGTTGATTTCATTCCCTGCCATTTCTCTAGACCCTGAAATAGTTTCAAAAAGGGTGAGGCATTAGGCTCATTAGGATGAATCACCGTAATTAACTATTTTGTAAATGCCATAGAGAAGGAAAACAAAGCTGACAGCAGTAAGCCATTTATACACAGTTGCACAGATAGCGTGTGGTCACCGTGGGGGCTCCCTTCATTTTAGCCTGCATACTTCTCCTGTCATAGAAAACACCTTTTCTCTCCTGGAATATGGGCTGACAAACCATGGAAGCTCTGTGCAGGGTCTGGTGCTAAAAGGGATAAGAATCTAACTGTAGGGGTGGAGGACCTGGCAGAGGGAGAAAAGCAAGGAGGGCGGTGAGGCAGGCTAGGGTGGAATCCCTATCCTAGGCATGGCTCTCAACAGTGTAGTTCCTGAGCAAAGCCTGACATGGCCAGATGAGTGGCCTGAAGCCATGGGCAGCCTTTGTCTCGAATTCCAGTGTGCTCTGCCAATATTCATGGTCCACACGAGCCTTCACACAGAAAAGCTTGGAAAGGGAACCAAATGTCACACCAAGGCAGGGTTTTTAAGTGTTCACAGTAGCCAGCCTTTTTTGTCAATAGTGCAGAAGAAAAGCTTGGAGGCCCTACAGGGTTTGTGCATGGAAACCTGGCTCTGTTCACATTCGGCTCCAGAGGCTTCCAGCCTGTCCTTCCAGCCTTCCCCAGCTGATTTTGTGTGCCTGGTGTGGGTCTCCCCGGGTACCTCCATCCATGCTTTCCCACTGGGCTTTAGGCTTCTCTGGGTGGGGCTTTCCACTCTTTCTCCTTTCAAATTGCTTCTCTCTGAGAGCCTGAGTAGTAGGTGGTCATGACAATGGCAGAATGAAGACACAGTTCCAGGACTGAGGTTCTGACCCGGACATTTCTGCAGTACAGATAACAGTCCATATCCAGGCAGACAGAAGCCTCATCTTATTATTGTGGCTTCTGAACATTTTGGGGGTTGAAGAGAAGATTGACCTATCTTGGGAGATGATCTACATAAGGCAGACTGTATGTAGATTCCAACAAGAAAGCTCCAAAGCCACATGTCGGCCCCAGTATGGGTCCTGAGAATGGTTTTATCATGTAGGTCTAGCATCCCAGCTTTCAGAAAACTTAAGAACACTTTCTAGATGAAAGGAAATATTACAGTACGGTGACCACAGCCATAGAGCTGGAGAGCCATCCCATCTACACTGAAGCAATGAATTTTTCCTCTGCTTCATAGTCCTTGAGAAATGTCATCATGCCCCAAGTTGATTTCTCCTCCCTGGGCCCCAATTCAGGCAGAAGCTGTGCTGCCAACAGGGATTTTGGAGCTCGTAACTCAGCTGTGGGCAAGGCCTGGGGGGCCTGATTCCAATTAAAGATGTCAAATGTATTTATGGATTATGCAATCAACAGGTATGCAGCAGCCTCGATAGCCGACGGGGCCACCCTGGAGATAGGCCTGTAATTAATTAATCCCAGTGGGTCTGCCAAGTTCTGCTTCCAAAATGAGTCCTTGTGCTCAGAAGGATGCTGGGGACCAGGGCTTACTTCTGATCCTGTCTTGTTTTAGAGAGAGACAAGGAGCTGGACTTAGAGAGTCTATCTGAGCAGAGAAAAGAATGACAGACACGGGGGGCGGGGGGCGGGTGCAGGTGTGGGCTTGAATCATGGTGGGCCACTTGCCGGACAGTGGTGTGACTTGGAACAAGTCACAGAAGTCACAGAAGCCCTGTAATTGGATGGGATGGTACACACTTCAAGAGGCAGTGGTGCCCACTTATTGTTAAATGAATGAAAAAATGGCCTTGGAAGAGGACTTGCTTCACTTCACCTGACAGTGACCCATCTGCAGACAGCAGTGACTGCTACCAGACTATGAAAAGAGGGACAAGCTCTTCAAAACTTATCTCTGAGCTGCACTTTCCTCTCTATAGAATGGGCTTTCCAGGCCTGCTGTCTTGTCCTTTACTGTCCCTGGAGCTCTTATGACTTGATGGGGACCCAGCCAGAAGCCTCAGATTGTTTGCTCAGCAGCTTGGACTCTGGCCAAGTCCTGAGCTGGACCCCAGACGCCAGGACTGAATCTAAAGACATGACCACTCTCAAGGAACCCCAAGTCTACAAGAGTGTGGGATGTCCATGCCAACTGAGACAAGCAGTGTGATAATAGTGACAGCAGCAAACTCGCCCTTCCAGAAGCTGTACCCAACACTGCCCACTTGGCAGCTTGTCATCCTTGCCTTCATCCTGCCAGGTAGACAGGTCTCCATGTGATGGCTGGAAAAAACTCTGAGAGATAGATGAAGTGCATGTGGCACATGTTGACCACGTGGCTTCTGGATGCTATTGGTGGAGGCTGTGTTAACAGCAGTGGTGTCAGAGTAGAGCTGCTGTCAGGATGACTCCATCACTACACATGCCACTTAGAAGCTGGGCTCCTCCAGAACTTCTGTACTGGGAATCCTTCCTTTGTTCTTTCACTCCTTTCTTTATAGCAGAGGCATGAGTTGCATTTCATAAAGTTTACTCTAGCTAAAGGGAAGATGTGACTGTTAGTCACAGGAGGTACCAGCATGGTTATGGTACTAGGGACATTCAGGTAGCCACATCTGCCAGCTGGGAGACAGCAGGTACAAGCGTGAGTACAAGTGCACACCTGTGTGTGCGTGCATGCATGTGTGCCTGAGACAGAGAGAGAAAGAGAGAGAGAGAGAGAGAGAGAGAGAGAGAGAGAGAGAGAGAGAGAGAGAGAGGTGTGTGTCAACATGTGATGTGGTAAGCTATTTGGGAGCAGAGTAAAAGGAGCCAAGTTCCTGGCACTTGCTGTAGAAACTTAGTACACAATGTGTTTCCCACTTGCGCCCCCCCCCACTAGGTAATGGTATATCTATCAAAGAGGATGCCTGCCAGCGGCATCCTCTTTGTGAACACACAAGGCAATGTGGCTATTCAAATGACATTTACCCCTGGGTATCAGATCCTGCCATCAGAGTGCTACACAGCTGTAACCTCATTGGAGCCCACAGAACTTGCAAACTGGGTCTTCTCCCATCCTACAGGACTTGAAGCTGAGGGAAGTAGCTCTCTCTAGTCCCTTTTGAACCAAGAAAGACAGCCTCTGTGCCTGCCTAGTGCCTGCCACCACCTGCACCATGCAGGAGGGACAAGGGCAGGAACCTCCCCCACAGCAGCAGGTCAGGTGCAGCTCTAGCCTTAGCCTTTCACTGGGCATCTTTTCCATTTCCTCTCAGAAGAACTAGGTATTAGTCTCAACCCTCTGAATAACCCACCGTCTGCCCCTCCCCCAGGCAGCGTCCCAGTGGCTGAATCTTCTGTGGCACCCAGTGCATCCTGAACTCATCTGGGCCTTAGTCTTCCCGTCCATCTGTTTGAGAATTGCCCAGTTGGTAATCAAGTCCTTTCTAGAACTGATCACTGGTAGTTTATACTACACCACCAGCTGGGCATGGTGGTGCATGTCTATAATCCAAGCAATCAGAATGCTGATGCAATGGGAGAGGGAATTGGCACTGCCCCAACCTATTGTGCCAGACTTTGTTGACCCCCTCATGGGAATCCTTACCCATGAGGTAGAGTGGACTGGAGGAGTGTACTGGGGGCAGGCAAAGTGGGGAAGGAGAAGAGGTAGGAAGGAGAAGTGTGGTGGAATGTAAAATGAAATTTAAAAGAATAAATAAATTTTTAAAAAAGTAGAAGGCTGATGCAAAAGGATAAAGAGTCCAAGGCCAGTCTATCTTAAAGCAAAAACCTACTACCTAAGGCTATGATTTAAGTGAATTTCCAAACCTCTCAGCAACTCAGAGACACAGAGACCCATGTTCAATATCTGTATGTTACCGACCCGGAAATAGAACCTTTATGGTGATTAATGCATTGACCAGAGACACCCAACCTACTGTAGACAGTCAAGCCTCTCAGAGTCAGTGGAGCCCTCCCAGGTGACCAGCACGCTCTGCTTAGGGTGTGACCTCTGTCCCTTTCCTCCAGGGTTGAGGGTTACCTCCTTATTGGGAAGACCATTTTGTGTGGCATGGATTACCTCAGAAGCCTCAGCCTTCTTTTCTCTGCCTCCTAAACAGGACTAGTAGCATTTGCTTTCTTGCTAGCATCCTCCCAAGTCCAAGGTGAATGGTTTCCAGCAAAGTTGGCTTGGCTCAGAAGCTGGCCACAGACATTTCTGACAAGGAAGCAATGTTCCTGGAGAGGGAAGAGTGACAGAGTGAATAAAGTTGGATTGCACCCTCTCCTCATCATTGGCCTGCTTCCTCCTGGTGTTGAGTGACTGAGCACTGAGCTGAAGCAAAGCGGGCCTCTGCTGCCCTCCCTGGCCTCCCTGGGACCAAACTTTTCTGGAGTGGCTAAATGAATTGTGGCACAGCATGTAGGCTCTGCCTTGAGAGTGCTGGGATGCCAGTAGTGGTCTCACCCATCTCTGTGGTTGAACTGGGGTCATGTTGGTATCTACTTCATATGATCATTGTGGGAATGCAGGAGTAGAGATGTGGAAAAGCCTACCCACAGTTGGCACCATATCTCCTCCTTGCCTGCTCATTCACCCCTGTGAGAGCCTGTTACAGTACCTGCTCTCCAAGACGATTCTCACTCAACCTATCAGAAGCCTTCAGGAGGCCACAGAAACAGAAGATGACTCCCCATCTCTGATCTCTGCAGAAACCTGAAGGGAAAACTAGTATAGCTGTTCAAGAGGAGAATCTAAGTCTGTGGACTTGGCTTCTATTAAGAGGGCCCTTTGAAGTAGAAAGATGAGACACAGGGAAGGGTCCAGGTTAGTGTTGTTCAAGTTCGTGGGAGGCAAGAGAGTCCAAGTGGAGACTGCAAAGGTCAGTGTGAAAGAAGGGAGGCAGTGTATAGTCCAGAGTGGATGTGGTGGTCCCTTTAAGAAAGTTTAAACTGCCCCAGTCACCCTTAAATTCCAAGTATCTCTCAGGGCCAAGGAACCCATTCTTAGCTAGATGTCCTAATGTGGGAAAAACGCACATCTGCTCCTTCTGGGTGCCAAGGTTATGGCATTTCCTGCTGAAAGTCCATTGCATTGCTGAGTCTGGCCTTGGACTCTCAGAACTCAACAGGGGACAGAAATGGATCCCACAGTGACTCCTTTCCCGATTCCAGCTGGGTTCCCCTGAGCCCCAATGTTCTCCTTTGTGGTGTGAACTTTAGCAAGAGCTTAGACTTTGGCTGGATGATAAAGAGATGTCCATCTGAAGGGTTTTTAACCTAATTCCCAATCTTGTAGGACAACTCAGTTGATAACTAATTCTAGTTTTGATGTGTGTGTCATCCCAAAGTTCATGTTTCAAAATGTAATCCCCTGTGTGATGAGATTCAGGATTGGAGCTTTTGAGAAGGTCATGAGGAGGAGGTTGTCCTAAATGAGATTAGTATGCTTATAAAAGCATATTCTGAAGAGCTCGTGTGTCCCCACCCTCATGCCCCATGAGGACACGGGAGACCTTGTGAATCAAATGAGATGTCACCAGGAACCTAATCTGCTGATGCCTCAATGTTGGATTTTGCAGGCTACAAACTTGTGAGCAATGAACTTCCTGTATCAGTTCCTTAGTCTCTGGTGTTCTGTTTTGATATTATTTTAAAGTCTTAACCTCTCCATTTTTGAAAGATAGTTTTGCTAGATATAGAATTCTTCACCTGCAGCATTTTTTTTTAAATTATTGCCTTCCAGCTTTCATGACTTCCAGTGAGAAGCTGCTGTGGGTTGTATTAAGCTGTGTGAGGGTCACTTCTCTCCTGCCACCACCAAGGTTAAGTCCTTGTCTTTGGTTTTTAACAGCTTAATTATTGTGTATCTATATATAGATCTCTTTGAATATACACAACATAGAGGTCATTGAGCTTTGGGCTGTGTACGTTTTTTCTAGTGAATGTGGAATGTTTTCAGACATTGCTTTTCTGTCTTACTTCTGCTTCTTCCTTTCACCTCCCTTCTCCTTACAAATGTTAGTACACTTATGACATCCCATTTTTCCTCATTATATCATCTCTCTTTTACTCTGGCTGAATAATTTCAATTGGACTATTTTCAGGTTTGCTAATTTTCTGATAAAAATATATTGAGACCCGTTCATGAAGTTTTTATTTCAGCAACTGCATTTTTCCACCATATAAGTGGATGTTTATTTCATTTATAGATGTGTGCATATGCATTTGTGTATATTTACATATACATGTATAATCTCTACTTTTATTGATACTCTGTACTTGGTGAGGCATCACTTTCATGCTTTAGCTATTTTTTAGATTTATTTAATTTTATTTGTATGAGTGTTTTGTCTGCATATATGTACATGTGCTCAAGCATGTCTGATGCCCACAGAGGTTGAAAGAGGGCATCAGATCCCCAAGAACGAGAGTTATGGATGGCTGTAAGCCACCAGGTGGGTTCTGGTAACTGAACCTGGGTCTCTGAAAAAGCAATGAGTGCTCTTAATCTCTAAACCACCCCTCTAGCCCCCAACAGTTCTTCAGACACTGTTTCTTTATTTCTTTTATAATATTTAAAATAGTTGTTTTAAAGTCTTTGCTTGCCTCTGTACTTCCTCAAGGATATTCTCGATTGACTACATTTCATATTTATGGCCCATGTTTTATTATTTCTATGCATGTCTTCTACATTTTAGATGCAACTAGATGTTTACAATAATCTGATGCCAATCTAAGATTATATATCTTCCCAATTTGTTACTGTTGGTGGCTGATATTGTTTAATGGGGGGGGGCTTTTCAGATCCATTTCTATCCTTCCCTTTTCATTGGCATATGTGGACTTTAAAATCTCTGCTCAGTTTCCCTAATGAGTGGCTAATGGTTAGACAGAGATTTTCTTAATGGGAAAGCCTGTAATCCTTCTTGAAGAGCTGAGTGTGTCCTGGACATATGTTCAGCATCACCCATGCTGTTTTCAGCTCTATCTCTGTCTTCCCTTCCTGTTATTGAGCCTTTGAGTTAGCCAAAGGTGAGAGCTTGGAGTCATTTCAGGTCTTTCCTAAGCAAGCCCAAAGCTCTGAGCAGCCCAATGCTTGAATGCTGCTTTCTAGATTCCCAGGAATCTATTGGAGTTTCTCATTGTCTCCGACTGCTGTGATGTTAACCAATTGCCTCTGGTTGCTTTCAGCAAACACCCCCAGGAAAAGGCTATTCCCTAGAATGCTCCAGTCAAGTCAAATACAGCCTCAACAGTGGAGGCTTCCAGAAAGCCACCCGTCATGTCAGATAGTGACAGTGCTCTAGGTATGGGGCTTCGAAGGCATCCCTCCCTGTTCTGTCTCTTTTAGTAGCAACCAGGCAACTGCTCACTGTGATTTCTGGGGTTGGTTCTCATGTCTACTGACTGAGGCAGTGTGGGGGAATGGAGTGAGCTAACATGCCACAGAGCATGTTGTTTTTACTGGGAGCTATTTTTCTTGATTAAATTTTTCCTGAATCGTGCAAGTCTTTGGTTCATATCCAGAGTTCTGGAAAAGGTTGATTCTGACAGTTTGCCCAGTGTGCTTTTTGATTTTGAGGAGGATAATTTCAGAGGTCTTTGGTCTGCCCAATAGCTCACTGGTCGCCAACATGAGCCAAGAGGCAAGTTGACTGTAAGAGAACTCAAAGACATATTACGTGCCCAAAGGCATGTCCATGACAATAAGAGTCACTGTCTTCTGAAAGGTATAATCAGGGCAGAGTGAAACACAGGGAGTGTCATTAGCAGAGGGGAGACCGGCTTGCTACAGCTTCCTTGAGGAAAGACTGAGGGGTCCCATCTGCCAGCAGCCTTTGTCACCTCAGATCTCGTCTGTTAGTTCTCACCACTCTGGCCAGACCTTTCACCAAGGCTTCAGCTTTCTCATCCAAAGGCCACTGCTCCATCTGCAGGAGTCATTTTCTTGTTTTAAGTTGCAAACAGTCACACCTTTGGGTCTGTCAGGAAGGACCAGGGACTTACCTTAAACCCATAACTTACACATATAACTATGCTCTCATGTGTTGTATGTCCTTTCTTCTGCTGGGCTGAGCTCAGAACCAAGTAAACAAGGCCTCCAAACCCTCCCACCACCATCCCTACTGCCTGCAATCACACTGTCACCACAGCATCATTGTCTTGCCCAGGTCTTTGTATTTAAATAAGTTCAGATTATCTGACAATCAAGTCCCAGGGGAGTTCTCAGCCTGGAAGTCAAGCTAGATTGATTTTGCCTCTTACAGGGACAACAGACATGCTCCTAACTTCTATAATTATAATAAATTGTAAATTTTAATAAAATTAGAAGGCTAGGAGCCTATGACTGTAGTATGTGGTAAAAGTCACTTCCTCAGAACCTTCCTCTGGCCTGTATTGATCACCCCCAAATAGTTGACAACTGTTATGTCTCCTCCATAGCTACCCCGATGTAAAAAGGACATCCAGACTTGCACATGCTAGGTGTTCAAGTAGTGTTAGCTGTAGGATGCTTGGGACTTGCCCAGGCTTTCTGATAGTCCTATTGTGGCCCTCTAATATGAAGTCTTACTACATATAAACCTTAGCTAAGTTTTCTATTGCTATGCTGAAACTCCCTGACTAAAAAAAGCAACTTGGGGAGGAGTTTGTAGTCCCTTCATCCATGGGAAATCAGAGCAGGAGCCTGGAGGCAGGGACTGATGTAGAGGCTTACTGGCTTGCTCAATTTGTTATCTGATAGCACCCATAAGTACCCACCCTGGGTGGCACCAACCACACAGTTATCTGGGCCTTCCTACATCAATCATCAATCTAGAAAATGCATTGCGGGATTGTTTATGGGCCAGTCTAGTAGGAACATTTTCTCAACTGAGGTTCCCTCTTCCCAACTGACTCCACTTGTGTCAAGTTGACATAAAAGTAGCCAGCACAGTAAGTATTTTACAGGAAGAGAGAGAAGGATGACAGCTGTCCTCCAAAGTTTAGCAACGTTTTCATATCTCTAAGCCCATCACAATCAAAACCTTAAAAGGCCTTTATAGGTGCTACACACTCGTTTCCCCCCACAAAAGGTGTGCTACTGTTTTTCGGTGTTCTGGGAGACTGTGTGCCTCCCCTCCTCATAGTGAATGTCTGTCTGTCTGTGGCCAACCTGGGCCTCCAATCTGTACTTCCTACACCCAGGCTTTTTGGATCTGGCTCTAGGGTCGATGGAAACCAAGGATTATAAAGCAGAAACTCTGTAGGGCATGACTTTTCAGCTATATCTCCATGTCTAGAATGGTGCCAGGACACAGTCAATGGTCAGTAAATGCTCATCAAATGATTGAGTCTTCTTAAGTGTAGGTAAAGGTGAGTGTCGGCTAGCTTTGAAACAAGAAGCCTGGCAAGAGCACAGAGAGCCACTCGTTCACACCATCTTCCATGCCTAGATCACCCAGCCAATTAGGTGGCCAATTGCAGATTTGCACCCAGGCACCCGGTGGGCCAGGGACCAGTTCTTCCCATCATCCACTGCTTTGGCTTCCCAAGTTAGAAGAGTCCTTAGAACCAGCTAATTCACTCCCCTGCTTTATGGAGAGGAACAGGGAATGAGCAATAGCCCTGCACAGCAGCTAGGCGGCTGGGCTGTCATTCTTGGCACTTAAAAGTTGCCCAGAGCACACACCCTGTGAGCTGACAAAGGTCCCAGAACCCAGAAGTGTGGACACATGCCTGTGAACACACAAAGACATTCATGCTGGGCCCGCCACAGCAAAGGAGCCCCAGGCTCCTCCAAGTGTATTTTAAATCCATTCTGACTCCCCAGAAAGTCTGGTTTTGTTATTCACGCCGACCTTTTAAACTCCACACAGTCCTACATTTTTCCCAAGGCCTAGGTAGGACCTGTTAATAATTGCGCTCTCCCACCGAGGCCCTGGGCCACAGCCGGCTTTCTTGCGTGCTGTAAAAACCAGTCCCCCCAACTGCTGGCAAGCTCACCCCTCTCCAGATGATCAGAAGGAAAACCCCAGCACCCCAGTCCCCAGCCGTGGGAAGAAGAGGCTGCCTGCCTGCTTCAAAGGTGAGGACAGGTGGTCCAGCAGCGACCAGGGACAGAATAAGGGCATGCAGAGCTGGGGGCATGTGGCTGAGTTGGGCCCCCTGCCTCTGGCTGCTTTCTGCTCTCTCTGAACAAACATCTCTGCAGATAAATCTCCCTTTCTTCCTTTCTCTCTCTCTGCTGGGTTACAGCTTCAGTTTCATTAGAGACTCTGGAAACATTCTTTGGGCTCAGCTGAGATATATAATGCGGAGAACAGAGATTTACTTCATAACCCACAAACTATTAAAAATATTAGTGTCCCCCAGAGAGTCTCTCTTAAAGATCTCTGCTCCCTTTCTGCCGCCCTCTCCCCCTGGTTCCCAGTGCCAACAATAATGCAGGCGGACTGGTTGGAGCCATTTCCTTGAAAGAAAATAAAGAAGAGATAACAGACCTTGGAGAAACCTCTCTTTGTGCCTGAATAGCATCCGTCATCCTGTATGTCTAGTGTGAGCTTTGTACTCATCAAAGCCCCTTTCACCACCAAATATCTTGTCTGATCCTTAAAGGCGTTCAAAACAGGGTCACGTCCCCTTTGTTAAGAGGGAAAATTAAGGTCCAGGAGAAAGGAGGTGATTTGGCTTTGAGGCAAATTTGGGACTAGAACCGAGTTCCTTATGATTCCCAGCCTATGAAGCTTTCTTTTTATTAAGAAAGACCTGTTCCCTAACTTGAATTAACAATAATAAAAAGAGAGAGAGAAAAAAGAAAGACCTATTGTAGTTATTGCTTAGATAAAGATTATTGCAAAATAGAAAACTAGAGGCTAATCACTAGCTACACTTAATTGATTGATTGATTGATTGATTTTATAATTGTGTGTATGAGAGAGAGAGCAAGGAGGGAAGGGAGGGAAGGAGGGAGTAGGAAGGGAGGGAGAGACGGAGGGAGGGGAGAGGAAGGAAGGGGGAGAGAGACAGCCTTGGGCGTCAGTATTCACCTTCCATCTTGTTTGAACCAGGGTCTCTCTCTTGTTGGTTGCTTCTGCATACTCCATGCTTGCAGGCTCATGAGCTTCCAAGGATTCTTCTGTGTCCACCTCCCATCTTGACATAAGAGCACCAGGATTACAGGTGTGAGCTGCTGTGTTCAGCTTTACATGGGTTCTTCTTGCTTGCGTAGCACTGAGCCATCTTCCCAGCCCTACTGGGATCTTTAAAGGTCTGTTTGCTTTTTCATTGACACACAGAAGTTGTGCATATTTATGAAATATATTGTGACATTTCAATACATGGATATTATGTGTGTGATCAGGTCGGGCTAACTGATCAGACATTTTTCAATTTCTTTTGTTCATTCATTTGTTTATTTAGAAGGTTGTGCATGCCATGGCGCATGTGTGGAGGTCAGAGGACAACTTGTGGGAGTTGGTTCTCTCCTTCCACCACGTAGGCCCTAGGGAGGGAACTCATGTCATCAGGCTTGGCACCAAATACCTCTGCCCTCCCAGCCATCTGGCTAGACACCTCAGGTTTATCATTTCTTTGTATTAGAAACATTCCAAATCCTTCCTGCTGGCTATTTGAAGTTAATCACCAGCCATAGTTATCCTGCGGTGGTATGGAAATGAAAAGCTCTTCTTCATATCCAACTGCCCCTGGCATCCACTGACCACTCTCCAGCCCTCATCCCCCATACTTCTTGGGCTCTGCTAACACCATGGTTCTACTCTTTCTCTAGGTCAACTCTTCAGCTTTCACATAAAGGTGAGAACATGTGGGATTGTCTTTCTATACCCTCAACAAAATAACCTCATGGTTCTGTCCATGTTATTACAAATGACAAAATTTCCATCTTTTAATGTCCAAATATTTATTGAGTATAAATAACACATTTGCTTATCTGTAGACATCCAGGTTGAGTCCCAATCTTGACTACTGTGAATAGCATGTCAGTGAACATGTACAGATGTCTCTTGGACATAATGGTTTCATTTCCTTTGGACATGTAATCGGTAGTGGGATAGCCAGATCATGTGTTTCCCATTTGCTGGGGATCTTTTGTACTGTTTTCAATAATATCTGTGCTAATTTACATTCTCACCAATAGTACCTGACAACCCTTCCTTTGCATCCTCACTCGCATACGTCTTTTTCTTTATCTTTGATGATAGCCATTCTAACTGGAGTGAATGATGGTTCCTTATGATTTTGATACATCTTCCTGATCACTGGTAATGTTGAACAGTTCTGAAGGGCTTTCTCATCCAAATGGATCTATAAAGTTAATGCATTTCTTGATAACAATGCCAGGTCCAATGTAACCCCTGCCCCCTCTGTCCTGATTGGCTGGCCGAAGGTCTAGTATTGAATGTCATTACAAGTATTAACTTCTTCGTTCTTCACCAATGAAGTATTAAGGAGATATACTGAGCCAAACCCACTTTGGGACTAGCAAGAATGATGAAAAGCTAATGAGGGTATCTTCAGGGAGATCTCATCTAGGATGAGGCCATTCTGAGACACAGGATGAGACTCCAGAAAATACAAAGAGAGCACAAGAAAATTCCTGGCCAGACAAGCCAGGGATTATTGGGTGCTGTTCAGGTGTGATTCCCAAAGATGGACAGAAGTGGGGGGCATGAAAAGGGATTTCTGGGAAATGGAGAAGCAAGCTCAAGGTCTAGAATCCAGAAAGGACCTGGCATTTTGACAGATCTACCAAGAATGCTAGTATATCTGAGACACAACCATGGGGTAGCCAATGATAAGAGGCAAGGCCACCTTCCCTGGTGCTCAGAGTTAAAGCTGACTTTATCCTAAGAATAATGTGATATAGCAAAGGTCTTGTGGTTGGCAGTATTTTATGGAATGTCTTAGTGTCAAGGATGGATTTATTTGTGGATTGTTCATTGAACATGCTGTGGATGCCTATGTTCCAGACTGCATCTTCCAACTGGTGGAGAGAAAAGTGCAGGAAATAGGGATGAGGCAGAAAGGGCAGAGAGGCTGCCTAGTGGGTGAGAAGTCTGAAATAGTGGTGGGTTGAAGATACGGGAGGTAAGATTTGGAAGTTCATTACAGTAGTAAGTGAGAGAGTAGAGACCAAGTTGACCCTAGACCAGGGTATCTGCTCCTGCAGGTGAGTCTAGACTATGAGCCCTTCTAAGGTGTAGATGTTTCATGTCTCCCAAAAGCCATGTTAAAAGCTTAGTAGCCAGAGTTAGCAACAATGGAGCACTTAGGTGAGAGGTGGGAAGTCCTTAGGTGCTGTGCCCTCTAAGGGGATTGTGAGATACTGTGTCTTCCTCTTCCACTTCCTAGGCATGACATGATCACTCAGCAGTGCCACACTTCCCCACTATTGTCATCCAGCACTTCCTCCAGAGGTCTAAAAGCAGCAGTTGTCCACGGCTACAATCGGGATTCTTTGAAACTATGAACCAAAATAACCTTTTTCTCTGAGTTACTCAAGTATTTTGTTATAGTAGTGAGAAGCTGACAAACACAGGCTCTACTGAGTGGGAGGAAACCAGGCACAGAAGAGGTACTTGCCTCGGTGCCTGCCTGTCATTGTAGAAGACCAGTTTCAAATGAGGATCTCCTGAACTGTATGGGGGCTCCTGAGCACACACACACACACACACACACACACACACACACACACACGCCAAATGCCTCAGGGACAGAGAGAAGAGACCTAAGTCCTCTAGAAACGATCTGGAGGAGCCTCCTTGTGGCCAAGTGGAACTGTGTGTGCAACCCTGAAGTCTGAGAAGCAAACACATTCCTTGTGTCTCCTCCTCCAAGCCCCCGGATATTAAAAAAATTAACTTCTTGTAAGCATCTGTAAAATCAACACAAAGCCAGTCCTGAGGTCATAGCATAAGGGAAAAGGCTAGCACAGCACTCCTCTGCGTTACTTAGGGCCAGTCATTTCCCTAGCCCATTTCCTCAGCTGTCAGGATTCCCTCCACCCCCCACTCCATCCCTAGCTCACATTCCAAACTCAGGGTTAGCCTGAGATCTATTTTATCTCACTCACATTGCTGTCACTGCTGTAGCCCCACAGTGGGGAAAGAGACTTAGTAGATAACACACACACACACACACACACACACACACACACACACACACACACACACACACACACACGGGGACCAAGGCAGCCTGCTGTGGCCCAGGAACCAGTGAAGGAGGGGCTAAGTGCTGGCCCTCCCTATCCCACATGCTTATGATGAGACCCTTCTATACTGCACTTGTTATATGTACGCCTGGTGCTCTCTGATCTCTTCACAGCCTGACTCCCTAAGGTACAAGTGCTTGGCTTCAAGACTCATTTTGTTGTTGGATGACATTCAAAGTCTGTTTCCTAGTCCAAAGGACTAGAAAAGACTGGACTGCTACTCCCAGGAGAGTCTGAGCTCCAGTCCTAACCAGGCTGTATGGACAAAAGCTTTGACCAAGGGGGCATGAACCTCTGCCTTCTGCACACTTGGACCACAAAGGGGAGACTTTCAATGAGTGTCCCTTCTATGTCTCTCAAAGGCTGTGGATGGCCCCCGTGCCACCTGCCAGTGTTGCTCCTATGGTCTGGGGGCTAGATTATATATTAAGCTGCCTCCCTTCATCCTCCAGGTAGGGGTAGCAGTGGGAGAGACTTGGGAAACTTTCAATGCAGGGGTCTATTTTTGAAGGAGGGAAATTCAGAAGACTTCCGGACTCCAGAGACAACCCAGTGAGGGGGAAACTGCTTCCCCATGGAGGTACAAACAGAAGAATACAAACTGAACCATGAAGGTACACAGAGGAGATCATCTACCATTTAAGTCACTCCTACTGCGTGTGGCCCTTCACTGAGTCCTTAAGTTGACATTTGAGTAGTATCTCAGGCAAGCAAGTAAGGAAAGGCTCACTGTCCCCATGTTAAATGAAGAGACTGAGGCTCCCAGTTCAAGATCCCAAGACTGGAGAGCAACAGTCTATGTGGCCTGGACAGAACTCCTATTACCTCCCGAAGCTCTAACATCTCAACTCACTTAATTGACCTTTGAAGTGGCTGTTCCCAACAGTAATGGCCACATGTGACCACATGTTAATCCTCCCTATGAATAAAGGTGGGGAGGTGTATCTCATTTTAGCCAAAAACATAGGTGACCGTCCCTTCCTGAGCCCCAGCTCCTGTTATCAAAACACTGAGGGTGACTGTGGGAGTGATTTTCTGATTTATCCCCTGTTCAGGTTGCCTTCCTCTTCCTCAGGACTGGGAAGCCTCAATCACAACACACTGAGGACAGGGTGGTACCTTCAGGAGAGGAAAATGTTTCCTTTAAGTTTCCTTTAAGCTCCTTTGTCTGTCTCTCCCCGGATGTTGCGTGTCACTGCAATCTAAAGCCCCTGTGCAGATTATAGAGACAAAGGAACTTGCTGTGTATGCTGTAGAGATTGTGAGTTGGCACTGGAGCCAGGTGGTCCCACTGCAGACAGAGCAGGCGCAGACACCAACTGGTGATTGGAGAGATCAACCCCATCCTTGGTGTTGCCTGCACATTTCCTGATCCTTTCACAGTTTTGGAACCCCCAGCCAGCTTCTGGAGAATTTGCTGGTGCTTTCTCCTTCACATGTCCCACCAGCTGGGGGCTGACACTGGGAAGGTGAGCCTCTGCCTGCTGAGGTGGGGAGGATCAAAGAAGACAAAGCATACTGAGCAGTCCTAGTGGGAGCCCGTGGAACACTCTCCTCACCATGCTGTAGATACAGCCTCCCCATCTCATCTTGCAGGATGCTTGGACCCACTGACAGAGTAGGACTGGAAGGCCCATGCTTTACTCAGCTTTGCCCAGTCTCCCAGCATTTGCTACAGAAACACAACACTCAGGGCCTTGCCCAGGTCCTTTCTGGAGGATACTAAAGGGTCTCTCCTCCAGAAATGGCCCTAGACCCATCTTCCACCTACAGTGTTTCTCAACTGCATCTGAATTGTGAGGATGTTTCTACCACCACACAAGCATCTCAGATGCTAATCTTTTTTTCTATGTACTTATTTTTAAATGAATTACATAAAATGTATAATATGTTATGAGTTAGGTTTATTTTAAATAAATTATGTGCCACAAATTAAATCACAACCAAACTTGATATCAAGATTAAACTGTTCTTTCATCTCCTCTGATCACAATGAATCCTGTTGCCAATACTCAAGCCCAGTGCTTCTGCCCTGGCTCTGGATGATGGATGGAGATCACCACAGGTGACTTCAAGCCACAGAGAAAGCAGTGTAGTGTCCCAACCAAGTCTCAGCAAAAGTGTGGGACTTCATTCACCTTGCTGAGAATCATTGTTGGTATGACCAAATATTCATTTAGCCTCTAGTATCTATTGAGCCCCCAGATTCCCATTCTTGTGGAGTGTCTGATCTCTCCCTACTAGACAAGAAACCAAAGCCAGTGAGGATATGGGCTTGCCCCATGCCACCCAGAAAGTTAACTGACGGGAGGTGGAACCTGTACCCTGGCCCCTGACTCCCAGTCCAAGATCCTCACATGGTTACAACCTCAGAGAAATGGGAAGTCAGCTAAATGCAGGGAAATCAGCAGCTTCCTCCCAATTGACTCCCCACTGAAGAAAGCATGGACAGTGGTAACACAGTGAGTGTCTTTGTGAACAAGCTGGTTGTTAACAGCTGTATCCAGGAGCCCTGTGTTCCCACCCTTGCAGGGCTGAGTCCAATCCCAGAGGTCTATAATTCATCCATGCAAATCCATGAAAAGAAGATGTTCAGCCTAGGTGGGTGCCCACCCGGTGATAGCATGATAGGAGGAACTTCAGCTTTGTATAAAAGAGCAGAGGCCTCAGAGAACTTGTAAGTACTAAGTTGATTTGTATATAGTGGGCACATGCTCACCTGTGTGTGCATGTACATATGTGTGCATGTGTGTATGAAAGCCAGAGGTCAGCCTTGGGTGTCATTCTTCAGGAGGTATCCACCTTCCTTTCTGAGACAGGCTTTCTCATTGGCCTGCAGCATGCTAAGTAGGCTAGGCTGGCTGGCCAAAGAGCCCCAGGGATCTGTCTGTCTCTGCTTACCCACCACTGGGATTATAAGTATCTGCCACTGAGCCTGGCTTGTAAATTGATTTTTCAGAACTCTGAGGTGTGTGAGAAGTAAACATAAAGAAAGTAATGTAAGGTCATGGAGGTGAAGAGGTAGTAGGATGCTACGGAGGGTTTCAAAGCAAGACAGTAGCAAGCAAAGTAGCCTGAGTGTTGCTATGGGCCAGTCATTCTAATGTTGAATCTGTTGACAGGTCATGGCTCTCTGACTCCGAGCTTTACTGTCTGTGTTTATAAGCTGGCTGCAGATTTGGAAGTGCCTTTTTGGAGGTCACCAGCACTTCATTCCTGCTCGTGTTCCATGCAGCAAAGGCATCCAGTTCCCTCTGCTGCTCATTCGGCAGCCTTAGGAAAACCACTTCTGGGGTGATACTGGGCTGGCCACTCAGTTTCCTCACAGGGCATGTGATAAGCACAGAGTGTTCTGGTCAGCCTGGCTTCCTCCAGTAGACAGCCATTCTTAATGATAGGTGTTGGGGGTCTTGCCCGGCTCTGGGAGGATGTGAGCTGGGCTCCCTGGGCCTTTTACAGACTGTTAACGATGTGCTGCTATGGTAACTGCCCATGATTAGGCACTCTGCAGGACACTCAGGGCCAGGGACAATGGAACTAACAGAAGGAGAGGAACTATTAAAAGGTCCAGGAGCCTCAAACGTCACCCTCAGTAATTCACCCTACACCTGTTCCCAGCTTCTTGATTTCTAGGACCTTTCTCCTACACAGTCCTTCTCTGCCTGTGTCTTCTGCTGGCAATGAGTTTGAGATCTGGACTAGACAAGGCATGGCCTTAAGAGTCAGGTAGATGTGGGGGTCAAGTGCTCTGCCCCTATTCTCCAGGTGATCTTTGTGCAGGACAAACTGCTGTACTGTGCTGGACCTCAACTTCCTCCATTTTTAAGTGGCTATGGCTGTGGCAGCCCCATCCACCCATAGGTGGCGGTAAGATTGCTGGGTGGGCGCTCATGTGTCACAAGGTGGGTGGCCAGTGGTGGTGGGATTGCTGGAGTTTAAAATGTAGTCTGCACAACGTTGAGTGGGGTTGGAACCTCCATCAGTCATTCCCCCACAGCCCTGCCTTTGCAGAGTGGGAAAAATAGTTTATGGGTGTTGTGGCATAGAGAGGCAGGTCTGCCCTAACCCTGCCTCTCTATGTGAAGGTGGAGCAAGCAAGAGGGCATGTGATCATGGATTTCTTGGGTCCTGGTGCGCCATCTCTCCAAGTTACAGCAAGGATTGTGGGGGTGGGTGCTTCCCTTTTCCTGTATTCCTTGATACTGCTCCTAGCCTGGGGGTCCTTGGCCAAGTGTCCTAGTATACTGAGTAACTCACTGTCTCTCATGACTCATGGTAACCCTTTAAGATTGGTTGGAGTTACTAGGAGGAATTCTTGGCTCTGGAAAGGTAAGAGGGTTACCAGCCGGCCTCCCAGGCCCAGAATGGACCCATTCTCTGGGGTTTCCTGAAAGCTGTTCGTATTAGCAGACATCTGAGACATTCCCAGAAGAGAGAGGGTGTGAACATACCCTGTGCTGCAGTTGGGTCCAGGTAGAGCCCTGATCCCTGGAGGCCCTCACCTGTCACCCTCTGTACAACTTCCCAGCAGAGGAATTCAGAGATGGAAGCTGGGATTCTTCATTGCTGGGCTGTGGTCCTGCTTAGTGAAAAAACAGAGGATGAGCCTCAATGGAGGACCTGTCTGACTCTGTAGCCTTTGTGCTGATCCTCTGTGGCACCTATTCTTAACCTGTACTGCGGGATGAAGCCTCGCCCCTCCCCCACATCTATTCTCAGTCCGCAAGGAGCCAGTACCTCCCCCCTCCCAGACCATTGTCTCCACAGCAAAAGCACACAGTTGGTCCTTTAAACCAAGTGTATCTATGGAAAAGGCCTGGCCCAGCTGACTCCAGCAAACTCCCCATCAGTCAGAGAATGTGAGCAGGGGCTGGTGCTCTGGTGCAAGGAGGCCAGACAAGGTGAGAAGGCCTGCCTCAGCAGAGTCAGAGCATGGCTGGCAAAGTGCCAAGGCCTCCCCAGACCCTGAAGCCTGCAGCCCTAGTCAGTGACCCGGGCACGACCCTGCCGGGCCAGTGAGGCCCTCATTCTCACTTAGAAGTAAAGTCAAGGAGGCTTTGCAATACATTGCCCCAAGAATGTGCTGACGGTGCAGCGGCTTGGCTGGCTTTCCACCGTCTGTTTCTCCTGCGCAGCTAAGGGACCATCCCTTTGCCTTCTGAGTCTGCACCGGGACTCCAGACCTATGGCTTCTTAGGGAACTCGTGAACAATGGCAAGACCTGGTCACTCCAGTGTCTTTGCTGCAGGCCAGTGCTCTCTGACTTCCTGCAGACCTTACCAGCACCATGCCCCTGCCACTCTTCCATCCAGATGAGGAGGAAGTTTAGCCCTGGGTTGAGAGGCCTTGAGAGCACATGACACCAGGGAGCTTCTCCAAGACCTGAATCTAAGGATGTGATATAGGTGGCACTCCCCTTGCAGGGCATGCTGCCTGGGACCACAGCCCTTCCAGCAAGACTGCCTGGACAGGGGTAGTGCTCCATCAGGGTCACACATCAGTTATATTGGTACAGGCAGCAGATAGTGGAGTCTGGAGGCCACTAGCCCAGATTTCCAGGTTCTTATGTTCTGGAACAAAGAACTGGACAGTGGTGGATGAATAGTGGTAGAAGCAGAGACAAAAGAGAGAAAACACTTTCCAGGACAGAAGTAGGAGAGGCTTCGAAGGCTCAATAGCCCTGGGCCATGGCAGTCTGACCCTTTAATTATGACCCTGCCTTGTCCAGGCTTTCCTTAAGCATGCCGGACCCTTGCACACTCCCCTGGCTGGGGTTTCTGGTCCTTCCTCTATTCTTCGGTTTCTGTCATATACTAGTCTTGATGCCTATTTCTTCTCTTGAGCTTCTCTCTCCTGCCATAGTTTTGTTAGTCCTTGAAGTCTGTCACTGCTCCCCCTTCAGCCATATCTATCCCCCCACTGCTGATGGAAGGATGGCGGTGGGGGGGTGGGAGGAAGGAGTCTCACAGGCCTGTCTGGCCATTTAACTTCTGCATGTTTCCTCATCTTTAAGGTGAGGTCTTGATAATACCTGTTTAGAAAAATAAAAGCATAGAATGTGTGTAACAACCTTGAAGAAAGACAGCCCAGACAGAGGGAAAAGTCTCATCACAGAGGCCTAGCATCCAAGCCCAAGGCTCCTGACCGAGCTGGTGAAGAGCTAAGTCAGATTGAACTCCTGTCAGTCCTCTAGCTCATGGCTCTTCAAGGTTTGCATACTCATAAAACCTGTACACTGAGAAATTTTTATACAACCCATGGTGTATGGTAAATATAATAGACACACAAACCAGACATTTACTTATAACAAGTCCATGAAAGATTTATATATTTTATTTTATTTATGTGTGTTCTGCCTGCATGTATGTATGTGTACCAGGTGTGTGTCTGATGTCCTTGGAGGCCAGAAGAGGGTGTCTGATGCCCTAGCACAGGAGTTATGTGGGTGGTTGTGAGCCCCCAATTTGGGTGCTGAACCTGTTTCCTCTGCAAAAGCAAGTATTCTTAAGCAGTGAGCCTTCTCTCCAGACCCAGAAATTTACTCAAGAGCAAGCCTTCGGTGTGTGTGCAAGTTTACTGTATATTAGACATGAATGCAAATCTGCACAATAATGAGGTGGATGTACTTCTTTATTTTCACACAATAAATTAGATCTTGGCTGAATATTCAACTCCAATACAGAACATCATCAATATTTCTCAGAGTTTGATGGATACTTTGGTTTCATAACCATCAATTCAAGAATGCAACTGTGCATAAATGCATAATACAAAATGGCAAGAGTGTGCTTAGGGCCACTTCAGAAACTGCTGGAAATTCTGTCTTAATCCCAAGCCAAAATTCATTTGATTTTTTAAATGAAACTTGAGTCAGCAGTGTAAATAATTTTAAAATTCATCCATTCTAACACGACAGAATGCAAAGACATGTTAATGTGAGAGTTCCATGCTGAGGAACGGATGCAGGAGAAAAATGCAAAGTCTTTGTTTCTGGAGTTAACCCTTTATATCTCTACAAGAACAGAAAAGTGTGTGTGTACAGCAAAAACTCTGCAGTTTGTCCCATGCAGCCCTCTGCACCTTGGTCTGAGCAGAGGGGTTTCGGGCGGCATCCATTAGCATCGCATGACTGTAGCACAAATAATATAAACCCAGTGACTGATACTTCGGTTCAAGCTGAAGATCAGATAAAGCAAAGCAGCCAAGCCACCAGAGAGCTCTTAACCTCTATCAAGGCTGGGACAATCCTGTCCTCGACATGGCTGGAGACTATTTCCCTAGTGAATACTGAATGCCAGCTCTGAGACCCTCCCTACTCCTGTCTTATATACCTCTCTAGTGCTGGGATTAAAGGTATGAGCTCTGTTTCTCTTTTAGACTGAGTCTCTCTAATATAGCCCTGGGAGGCCTTGAACTCACAGAAATTTATCTGCCTCTGTCTCCCGAGTCGTGGGATTAAAGGTGTATGCCATCACTGCCTGGCCCCTATGACTGTGGCTAGCTTTGCATTCTGATCTTTAGGCAAGCTTTGCTAGATCATAATCAGTATATCTCCACACATAGCATGACATGTACAGGGCAGGGTGCACATTTCGTGTTCAGAACTGTAGTTCATTTTGTAGTTCAGAGTCTGTAGTGACTGCCCATGGGGTCACATAGGCTAACACTGCCAGAAACACTTCAGATTAATCATACTTTTGGTTTCTTGAAATAACGTTTGGTCATTCAGGAATCTTTTACTGTTGGCAACGTGTGTGTGTGTGTGTGTGTGTGTGTGTCTGTGTGTGTGTGTGTGTGTGTGTGTGTCTGTGTGTCTGTGTGTCTGTGTGTGTGTGTGTCACATCTAGTATTGTAACACATCATGAAATTATGACCCACAATTTAAGAAGGTGGTTGATAGATAATACTAACCCCACTTTGTCCCAGGGACAAAGAAGCTCAGCTCAGTGAGTGATGGGCTGTAAAGGGCCTGTTCAAGTCTAGACAGATAGATACCTGCCCTTCACCCCAGGACCCAAAGGCCAAGTAATGTCCGTCCTCTGGGGATCATAGATGCTGGAGACAAGGCTGAGAGCTCTATACCCAAGCCGACTCACAGAGATGTGGGAGAGGGAGAGCATACTGAGAAGTTCGATGCCAATGGACAGGCCAAGCCTGTAGATGTGTATGTGTGGACAGTTCTGATTGTGTAAGACAGTGAGGGTGTTCATGCCTGGACATGTCCCAGCAGGGGGCTATGGAAGGCCTCGGGAAGAATTTTCGAGTCTTGCATGTGACTGAGTACTTGTACACAGTGGGAGAGATATTTACAAGAGGGCATGCATGCCTTGAGCAGTGCTGGGTGGGCAGTAAGGTTAATTACATTTTCTGGTTGGCTGAGAGTTAGTCAGCAATGCCTCTTCCTTCTAACCCAATGAATATTCGCCTCCTCGGAAATCTGCATCCGCTGCTTTGGAAAAGAGGTGATGACAACCTGAAGAGGGTGGAAGAGGTGATGGGGGTGGGGTGGCCTAGAGAATGTCTGACAAGGATTATCTGTAGTCACAGGTCTCTCCAGCCTTTCCAGAATTACAGAGTGCAGATGAGTTCTGGAGAGCCATAGGCCAGACTGAACTAGACAGGCAGGCTCCTGTTTCATGTAAGGGCAAGGATGTGATAGGCTACTGTTGGGGCACAGAAATACAGCACAGCCCTCTGAGTGCCTGTCTGGAAGGTACAATGGCAGGCTAACTTCATGTTCTGAGCTCTGAGGCCATTGATCCCGGTTTCCCCAGCCTGATCCTTGCTACTGAGACAGGTTCATGCAGGCGCACCGTGTTCCAGTTAGCTTGGGGCTTTCTTACATGCGCATGTGTACTTGGAGTCCATGTACTTAACTATGCAGGTGAATGCAAACGCGGGGCCCTTGATTGCTAGTGTGAGTCTCAGCTCACCCCCTGGCTCCATAGCACAGAGCCTTCCTTCTGCACAACAGCCACAGGGGCAACTGGCCACAGTCTGACTGGCCACTGCCTGGTTAGCTAACTACTTATTACTATCATATGAAAACCGATACTGTGAAATTGGTAGGGCACTATTGGGAAAGCCAGAGAGAATTTTCTCTGAGAGTCTGTGCAGCTGGGGAAAGCCTTTCTAAAAGAAAGCAGTAAGGCAGGCAGGCACACGCCCACATGCCTTGAGGAAGCTGAGGGCAGGGGTACCCAAAGACCCAGGAAATATAAAATACAAAAAAAATCTTCAAGGTCAAATCCTGCAGTTACCTGTGTGACCTTGGCAACCTCTCTGGGTTTTAGTGCTGTTGTCTTGAAAACAAATGTTAACTGTTTCACAAGATTTGGCAAGAGGTGTAGAGAGGAGATGGACTTGAGACCCGCAGGGGAGGTCCCTGGTGTGCATTATAGAGGAAGGAGGCTAGCCTGGCTGCAGGAAGAGAGTGGGGAAGGGCAGCCCAGAAGCAGCAACCTTGCCGAGAGCCCCCACTTGCTTTCACTCTTGTCCTCAGCTTCTCTTCCCGGGGGCCCTCACTAGCCAGCTGGGGAGCAAACTGGTCCATAGTTCTTAGACACAGCATCTCAGAAAGGGTCTGAAAAGACTTCCTCGTGCTGTGTGACTTGGATTACTCCTTCCCTCTCTGAGCTTTGTAAAATGAACAGTCAGCCTGGTTGGTGTTCAACACTGTCTTGCTCCTCCCCAGGGACTAACTCTGAAAGGCTGGAGCCCTGCCACAGAGGTACAGCCTTGCATGAAAAGAAACCAGCCTGATGGTGAAATGAAATGCCAAGAGTATCATTCGTTCATTCATGAGACACTGAGCATGTTTTCAGTGCCAGGACTGGAGATATGTTTATGAATGAAAATCACGGGGCTTCCTCCATCATGGGAGGTCTTTCTTTTTGGAAGGTGACACAATAATGTGGGAGAGGAGTGTTTAAACTAGAGGAGAAAGGATGGCAGAAAAATTGCTAACAGAAGTACCCAGGAAGGGGTCCACATAGGGAAAGTAAAGGCCAGTGGGACAGTGTTTTGTTCTGTGACTCCATGGAGAAGTTGCCAGGCACAGTTATCTCCTGTGCAAATTTACCCTCAGGTCCCTCATCTGCACCACAGAGAACAGCACTGTGTCCAAGCCCACCTCAGAATCCAGGGCTGGAAAGAATGAGGCGAGCATCCCTCAGCACTGATTAACTTTCAAGTTACTCTGCTACACTGGGTGCAGTTGAAGTTTTAGCAAGTCCTCTGGGATCCCAGGCAGCTTCAGCCTGAAAGAACTATTAAGATCCAATCAAAACAAATAAAGTCAGATCCAGGAAAGCGACGTGTTTGTGACTACAGACCAAACACTTGGGGTATTCAGGCAGAAACCCAGCACCCCACTTGTTACAGAGATTCCTTACTGGACTGGCATGGGCCCATCTTCACCAATACTTCTCAAAGGCTCAGAGCCATGGTACACAGCCAGGACCCACTCTGGGCTCAGCCGGGGCTTGTGGTGGGCAAAGAGAACAGGCAGTTCCATGGATGCATCACAGGAGGTGTTTGAACATGTGTTCCCATGATGTGTGGCCAGGCTGGCAACAAGGAGATCCCCGACCATGGGCATCAGGAATGGAAACGGTGGGCCTTACAGCACACAATCTAACAATCAAAAGCTAAACCAAGAGCCTGGTGTGGTGTGCACACCTGTAATTCCCGTCACTGGGGTGGCTGAGGCATGAATTTGAGGCCACATAGCGAGACTGTCTGAAAACCAAAATGAAGGAAAAGAAGAGAACAAAAAGAGGAAACTGATGAAGAGGATGGAGAGGAGGCAGAAGAAGACTAAATCATAAGGGGGCCAAAGACACTAAGTGTAAATGCTAACCTGCATTGCCATCAGACAACACAACAGTGGGTCAAGCCAGGATGCTATACCCTTATGCTTACGACTAGATAGCCCATGCATAACTCTAGACATCCGAGTAAAACACATGAAATCCAGGACAATGCTGAGGAGAGACACAGCCATCACTGTTGCTGAGAGCTTCCTGATCCTTCCTGGCTGCTTCCCCCTCTCCCTGACCTTAGTAAATATTTGATACTTCAGCTGGCATTCCTCATTGGTCCATGGAAGAAAAGCAAAGGTGTACGGAGAGAAATCACCAGCAATACCAGAGGCACCTGACCATTCTTAAGGTTCACAGCAGCCAGCATGGAAGCCACTGAGACCCCAGCAACCCACTGGGTGCTAAGTGCACTGGCCCTGTTGGAGACTGGCCTGCAGTAGCTATTCTCTCCACATGCTCAGGATATCTTCCTTGGCTCTGGCTTGGCTGCCCCCCCCACCCCCTTCCCATTTCCCTTTGCAAGCTTCCTAGAGTCCTAGATGGTCGCTGGCCTCTCATGCCTACCCGAAGTCCTGCGAGCCCTCTTTCCCACTGCCGTGCACCCCCCATGCAGCAGCTCAAAGGCCCCTTGTGCCTGCTGAGGCCACACGGCCTGCACACAGAGCTGGTCTCTTACCTCATAAACGGCTAATTTGTTACATATTTTCTGACGCTGTAAATGGGAGAACAAAGACCTTTTCTCTCTCATATTTTTGTTCAATTATGTTTGTGGGGGAACCTGATCCCCTTCAAAGGGGGGCCTGGGGCTGCTGGGATGGAAGCCTCCTAGACTAGCTGACATGCTCCTGAGGCAACAGCCCACAAGGGAGACTGAGGCCTGCTGGGCCTGGGTGCCAAGAGTATGGCAGGGAAGGAGGTAGTTGGGAGAGCAGCTGTCAGTCTCAGAAGCAGTCCAGATGATGGACTCCTTCAGGGCAAGAGGCCTCCAGGAGGCGCCCTTGGTTACTCAGAGGAAGAACCTCTTTCTCAGCCATCCAACAATGGGCTGGCAGGAGCATAGAGGACAGGCTCCTTGTCACTTAGGTGACAGTCATGTGTCAGGGACCATGGGTGGGGAGCTCCCTGCTGAGAACCCCCAGGCCATTCCTGAGCCCCTCTAGTTCTGAGGCCCTCATGCAGTTAGGCTCTACCTCTGGGTTCTCAGCCTGCCCCCTTCCCCCAAGTACACTTGCTAGTTTTATGCCAGGACTGAAGGCTGTGCCTAATGGAGCTGGCTGCTCTCAGGGTGTCACAGCTATGTCCTAGGTACCAGGGATGTGAGAATGAGGAAGGAGAATTTGGTCTCTACTCTTGTCATGGCTACATAGAAAGTGGTAGGGCCTGCTTGGCACATGGTAAAAATCTCCAGATCCTCTTTATTCACCTACCAGTTGCTGTATGGCCTATGGCAAGTCACTGAACTACTGTGTCTCCCTTGCCTCCCTTGTAAACAGGGCATAAAGATAAAAACTATCTCATAATTGCTGGAATATGTATGCAATAAAGCTGGTATAGAACTTTGTACAGTGCCTGGCACAAAACAATCATTGGTAGTTGATAACATTACAATAAGACATTAAATAAATATTAACCCAGTGTATGGATGAAGACAAACTCTTCTCAGTGTTCGAAAGAAAGAGGGAAGGGAGTAAGAGAACTTGGAGGAGTTCCCCTGAGCCTGATACAGAGTCAGAGAAGGAATCTCCAAGAGATGGTACTTGAACGGTAGCTGAAATGTTAAATAAAGTTTGTGGGGGCAAAACAGGGACATGATGGGAACAGAGTGCCTGGACCAGCGTATGCAAAGGCTCTAAAGTGGGAAAGAAGTAGCACACTCCAAAACAAACCTGTAAATCAGCACATGAAGTTAGATAAAACGCAGAGCTCAGAGAACAAGGGGCAAGGGAGACCTGGGGAGTGCAGCGGAGCCCTGCCAAGGAGCACCGCGAGCCCATGTGGAAGCAGTTTGTCGTTATTTCTAGAGCCATCGTGTGCTCGCGTTTATGATGTCCATGGTTCACAGCATCCACAGCTGTCCTGTCAGCTAGGGATGTTCAGGGTACCAGATGCAGTCTGGCCCCTAGGCCTCAGGGCCTGAGGTCATGGTATACAGTGTCCCCACGGAAAAACAAGAGGAAAGAGTGGAGAGATAAGTCAGAGAACACACACACACACACAGAGAGAGAGAGAGAGAGAGAGAGAGAGAGAGAGAGAGAGAGAGAGAGTGCTGGGTCACAGGACCTGGCCAGATTGTCCAAGACCAGATGATGGAGAGAGGTAGAGAGGTCACTTGGTGTTTGTAAGCAAACTGAATTACATCAGTCTGTGTCTCCAGGACTCCTGGACTCATACACAGAGTTTTGCTCATCCAGAATGAGTTTGCCTTTTCTGTGTTCTGACCCCAAGTCTGACGCTTGGGCTTCAGATCTTTCATCTTACATTCTTTCTGTGGTAGAGGGAAAAAGGGGCTAAGAGGCCACAAGAGAGTTTACCAGAGCCAGAGAAGCAGACAGATGCCACACCCCAACTTCATCTGCATCCTCTGGCTTGCTGTGTGGCCTTAGCCTTGGGCACGTTCTTATCTTCTCTGGGCTTCAGTGGCCTCTGCATTGTGAGGAGGCCCATGCAGAACCTGAGGATCCACCAACACCTATTTCTAGTGTCCAACAACCCCATCTGTTGCTAGGTGCTGTGTTCTGAACTTTCAAACAAGCTAAAACCAGAAGTTGGAACTTCTTTGCCGTTTTCTGAGACTCTGCAGCTTTCTCCTTTGATGTTTCCTAAGAAGGTTGTATCCTCATTGACTGCCAGCACCCGGGCTGCTGTAGCATCACGGAGCCTCTATCTTGCCCTTTACTCTGGGCTGCCCTTCCCCTGTCCAGCTGCTGCTGCAAGGGATGGGTTTTAAAAGCAAAGGAGGAGGAGGAGAGAACTCATCCTCAGACAATGGGGTCAGTGCTGGGTCACAAGAGAGCCTTAGAGCCCTGACCCAGAGCACTCTAGAAGTCAAATCTAAGGGAGAACTGTGGTTCTTACATGCTTCGAATCGCCCTCCACATCTCCAAAGCCTGGGCCAAGGGAGGGCTTCCTCTCCTCTCTTGGCCCCAGGGCTGAGACTGCCTGCTGTTCACCAGGGTACCCTCTAATTCTTTCTGCAAGCACCACAAAGGTGGGCTTCTAAATCCTAAGCCTGGCTGGTCCTTCCTGCTGCATCAGTTCAGTTATCCCTGCTGTCTACCAGTAAAGCCTGAGGCCCTGGCACCGGGTCCTCCCTGTGCCCTCATCCACCAGCCCTGATGCTGGCCTTCAGCCCATGGCAGCTATTGACAAGGCTGTGGAGCTGTGGGGTCCACCCTGTCACCTTTTCATTACTATGACTACACCCAGCACTATCAGGAGCCACAAGGTGCCTCCTTGTTCATCTGCATCACCTGCAATTTCTTTTCTTCTCTTCTGTGTGACAAACATGCTTTCATAGTGCACTTGCTGCAGTCACCATCTTTGAGAGTCCCCTAATTGTGGTCCCTGCTCCTTTGCTGGACTCCAGTAGCATAGTGTTCACCCCTTGGCATTGGTTTAACAGGTATTGCTTGATCAAGGCAAGTCCTCCCCATGAGCCACCCCACACCTGGAACTGATTTGGTCCATTATCCCAGCAACCAACACAACCTAACCAGGAACCCTGTCCACAATTGCTTGAACTCTGGTCCCTCCTGTGAACCCCTGCCACAGAGCCTTTGGAAAGCAATCCAACTCATAGGAAGCAAGAGTTCTCATGTGTCCTGTGTGTCCTAAGGAAAAGTAGTAAGTACTTGATGAGCTTTTTTTTAAATGCTAGACTCAAATAGCAGAACTAATGTTACACACACACACACACACACACACACACACACCTGACAGATGGGAAAGCTGAGGCCCAGAGAGGAGCAAGGTCTGTCCCATATGGAAGGATCCAGAACAAGCCTTCCATGGTCTGTAAGCACAGGTCAGGACTGAAGGGCATCATAGCCATTTCTTATCCTCCATTGTTTGCCTCAGAAGCACTTGGCAATGGTGGCTAAACAGGCAAGCAAGGAAGTTGTTACCATTTCTCTCTGTGCTATGTGCTCACACCCAGGTCCTTCCACACTAGGCCCCAAACAGGTGTCCACTCCAAACCACCCCTCCCCACCTATTGCTCAAGGCCAAGGATAGCGGAGGTCCCCACACAGCTGGAGAGCCTGGGAGGCCATTCCCCCTCCTCTGTAAATGGGTAATTGCTGTGTGGTCAGACCAGAGGAATTAGAGGAGCCCTCTAGGAATTCCATACTGATTTTGCAAATGAATGTGGAGCCTTGCCTTTTGAAGTCTAAGCAGCTGTGTCAGCAGGGCAGGTCTGAGGCTGAAGCAGAAGTACTCGTATCAGGCTTAGAGTCCATGGATGATGAACAACACGAATGAGGATGATGGTGGTGGTGGCTGCCCGACCCATCATCTCCCACAGAAACTGTGGGTTCTCACTCACTCATGCCTTATCCTGATCCAGGGCAGCTCTGCAGGGAAGACAGCAGGGCCCCAACCCCTCTACTCTCCTGAGACTGAACTTCCACATCTCTGCCCCGAATGCATCTACTTCCCTCTCTACCCCATGGTCTTTCTCAGCTCAGCAAATGCACTGATGCCTTCACCCTCCTAGGCTGAGTCAAGAAGCCAAGTGCCCTGGTTTCCATTTCTCACCAGCTTGTCACTGGTGCCAGAGCATACTGGTTCTCTCCAGCTTCATCCCCTTGAACTTGCTCCCAGCTCTGTAACCAGGAGCGACCTGTCTAGAAACTTCCCTAGGACTTGACAATGCATCCTATTCTTTCTTCCTTGTGTGCAGAATGTAAGGGGTTCAGAATCTCTGAGACTGTGGCCTCTGGGACAGATATAGATGTGGACAACAGGAGGAGCAGCATGGAGAATGCAGTGGGTTCAGGGAGAAGAGCCCAAGCACTCAGGAAACCCAGCTCAGAGAACATGGGGTGTTGCCTCCTCTGAGACTGTCTGTAAAATGAGCTCAGTAACACCATCCACCTGTCAAAAAGGACAAAAGAACCTAGTGAACAACACACCAAGAACTATGGACTGTTGAGTCATGAAGGGGTAGCTGTCACAGCCTTCAATGCTAAGTCCTGGAATAGGGCCTCCAGAGCTGAGAGCTACGGCCACTCCTCACCTGTTTCACAGGGAGCCCGATGCCCTGCTGCTGGTCTCTCGGTTGGGCTGGTCTGCAGCGCCAGATTCTGGGTGTCAAGTCTCCCTTAGCCTATCTGTGCTGAAAAAAGGAAATGTCCTCCTTCCACAAGACAGCGTGTACCCAGACTCCTTCCTGGAGCCCCTTGCCACCAGCCTCCCTGCCCTGCAAGTGCCACTCTGCTCATGTGGTGACTCTGCTTGAAGGACAGGTAAGGAACCCCAGAATCCTAGGGTGGTCATTGGAGGAATAGCCTGGCCCCAGAGAACAAAAGTGAAGTGAGCACAGCCAGTCCCCACTGCAGGCCAGGGAGGGTCTGCTGCTGGCACAGGGTCCACCCTGTAGAGTCCACAGAACAGGGACATTTGTGTGTGAAGCTTAGCCCATGGTCCTCTGTGTGGTGGCTGAGTGGGAAGAAAGACAGGTAAAGCTGCTTGCCTTCAAGGTGGCCTCCTCTTCATGGCGGCTTCCTCCACTCCATATGCAGTAATTGTCAACAAGAGGCCTCTTCCACTCACCCTCTTCCAATAGCCATTCCTAGTCCCCTGCTTTGGAATGACAAGATAGTCCCTGACTCCAACACCATATCCTGATTTCAGTGGCAGATAATGGCAACTGGCTGGTGGGAGAAGGAGCTAGGGATCCAGGCCTTACTGAAGGTAACTGGACTTCACTTCCTAGAAGGCTGTGGCTGTGGTGCATTCAGATCCCCAAAAGGTTAGGAGCAGAGCTTACTTCAGTCCTACTCCTCTTTCCACACCTTTGAATATCCCCATGCCTGAAGGAATTCCAATCGCTTTCTCTCCTTCACTGTGGGATTCCTGTTCCTCAACACCCCCACCCCTTCTTCTGCCTCATGGCCTTTGCCTGAATACTTTTTCATATCTCCACAGAGCTCCTCCCTTAGCATCTTCACAACTTTTCCCATATCTAATCCAAATTGTCAACACCAGACACACACACACACACACACACACACACACACACACACACACACCATACCACACACACACACACCATACCACACACACACACACACACACACACACACACACACACACACACACACTCATGCACCACATATACACAGAGCACACACATACCCCACATACACATACAGACACACACATGCACACACACCTCACATACACACATATGCACCACATATACACACAGTACACACATACCCCCCACACATACACACACACAGTCCCTTCCTTTGCCTTGCTTTCTCCTTAGCAGCTGTCACTCTCTTGCTTATTGCTTCTCTCAACACCAGTGTTCTCCAAATGTAGTGAAAGCTCCACTCGGTCAGGGGCCTTTGCTTGCTGTGTTTATATTTTGCCCCCTGGCCTGGACGAGCAAGCTGCTTTGTAAGTCCTCCATAAATCTTCAGTCAATGAATGTGTAAATTGGTCCCTGTCACAGGTGGGTAAACCAAGGCCTCAAGAAGAAAAATGATCCACTCTGGGTGTCTAGTGACAAGTCAGATGGTGGCTAGATCTCTGGCCCCTGTCACTACCCCAGAGCCAGGCCCTAGCTCCAAGAAACCTTGTTTTTATTTAGATGCCTACTGTTCCATAGCCTGCTGTGTGTAAGCAGAATCTGTGCTGGAAGCCTAGGAGACTTCAAAGCCGGTCCTGGAGCAGGAAGGCAGGAAATAGTCAGTAATGTTTTGGTGCAATCCATGGAGCATGGAAAATAAACAAACAAATTGTAGCGCAAGCCATGAAGGCCTCTGCGTAAGTGTCCCGCATGCCAGAGACGGCTTCTGTGAGGTAGGTTGCCCTCCATCGCTGAACTGGGTACTGACAGATTAGTTTCACCTCAGGTCCAGTATAGCAGTGCTGCCCTGTCTGGGCCCCGGTATGGGATGAGGGTCTGGGAGGAGTGACACCCTCTGCTCACCACACACTGACCTGTTCATTGTAGAAGTATGTCTCATGTATCTACTATGTATGTGACTGGCACTGTATTATCTCTGGGGAATAGCCAGAGCCAAGATGGACAGTGTGACCCTCAGAGATACCATGATTGACCTGAAGTTCCATCAGGCTGCCACAGAGTAAATCTAGTGGGAAGCTAGGTGACATTTCCCCTCTTCATGTGTCATCCTTGACAATACCTGATAATTAAGACACTCTCTCTCTCTCTCTCTCTCTCTCTCTCTCTCTCTCTCTCTCTCTCTCTCTCTCTCCTGTTGAGCACTCAGAATACGGGTCCTACAGACTGGCCCCAGCCATCTGTTAATATCTGTCCTTCTACTAATGGATGATTGGAGGTGGCTTGGGAAGTAGAGCTCGGGAGAGCAGAGGGAACCTAGGACCTGACTGTAGGGCCTGGGTCTGAATCCCAGGCCTAGTTCTCCAATCAGAAATCCTGAGCAGTGACTTCACCATCCCCAAGGCCTCAGTTTGTCACATGGCAATGACAATGCTCATCTGGAAAGATTATAGTATGAGATGGTTTCCGCGTGTCTCTGCCATACTCCATGTCATCTGGCATGCTTGTCAACTCTAGCTGCACTCCCATCCCTCTCCTTGCTTGTTCAGCTCCACTCATCCTGGCCTCTGCTTCCCATAATGTACCCGCTGGACCCTCTTCCCTACACACCCCTGCCCCTCATTCTTGATTCTTTTCTGAAACATCTACTCATTTTTTTATCCAAGAAATGGACCAGTAAAGGTATGTACACATATCCACATCTGCAGTTGATGTCCAGCCATGCACAGCTTAGCAATGGGAGTATGTTCAGAGAAATGGGCCATTAGCTGATTCTGACGTTGTGCACACATCACAGTATGAATCTGTACAACCTAAGAGCCCAGCCTCCTGCACATCTAGACTATATGGTATAAGCTATTGCCACTAGCTACAAATCTGCACAGCATGCTACTTACTGTACAAAAAACTAGAGACAATTGTAACCCAATGCAAATATTCAGGCACCTAAATGCACAAAAGGTACAATTAAAAAAATACGAGGCCACAAATATCTGGCTCCACTGTACTTTTATGAGGGCATGTTCACAGTGTAGTTCACCATTGAGCAAAACACCTTGATACAGTACATTTGTGTGATACGTAACTGTATGGGTGCATGCATGAATGCATATGTGTGGGAGGGGTGCAAAGACAGAGTGAGGAGACAGAGCTGTACAGAGAGACAGTGACAGATATTGATTACAAGGATTTGTCTCAATGACATACGATATGGCAAATCTTCAGGATGGGCAGCAGACTGGAAGTTCAGGGGTGAATCGATACAGTAGTTCCAAGCTCAGGGCTCTGCTGGCAGAGTGCAAAAAGTCACCTTTCTCTTAAAATTACCCGTTGATTGAGCCCTGACCCACTCAATGGGTAATGATCCATTTTCTTCACAGTTTATTAAATTAAATAATAATATTGCCACAAATACCTTCATAGAAATATCTAGAAAAAAGTAGACTGTTCAATAAATGATTCTGGCAAAACTGAAATTCTACCCACAGAAGAACGAAGTTAGATTTATACTTTTCACCTATTACAAAATCAATTCAAAAAAGATCTTAAAACCTGGAACACTGAAACTTTCAAAAGAAAATATGGGGATACCCTTCAAGGTATTCAGGTAGGCAAGAACTTTTTAATACCCCAAGTATCAACAGATGAGACTATATGAAAATCAAACGTTTCTCTACAACAAAGGAAATGGTGGCAGAATTAACAGGCAGCTCACAGAGTGGGAGAAAATCTACCAGCTACACTTCAGACAAGAGGCTAATATCCAGAATTTACAGAGATTTTCAGAAATTAAATTGAGAAGGAATAAAACTGCCAGCCAACAAATTGGCAAATTAGCTGTGAATAGACACTTTTTTACAAAAGAGTGTGTGTGTGTGTGTGAGAGAGAGAGAGAGAGAGAGAGAGAGAGAGAGAGAGAGAGAGTAAAAAAGAAAGAAATGCAAATGGCCAGTAACTATTTTTTTAAAGTGTTCAGTATCCCTAACCATCAGAGAGATGCATCAAAAATACTTTGTGACACCACTCACCCCAGTCAGAATGGCTATCATCAACAAATCTAATAACAAATGTTGGAAAGGAAATGGAGAGAAAAGAATCCCTATTCACTGTTGGTAGGGATGCAAACTAATACAGCCATTATGGAACTCAGTTTGGAGATTCCTCAAAAACTTAAAATTGAACCAGGTATTTCCTTCCTGGGCATATACCCAGAGAAGTCCAAACCCTGCCATAGAGATATCTATCTGTACCCACATATTTATTGCTACTCTATTCACTATAGAAAAGAATAGGAATTAACCCCATTGTCCATTAATGGATGAATATTAATGGATATAAAAATCAATATCTTCATAAAATAGAATACATCTCAACTCTAAAGAAAAATGAAGTTTGAAAATTTGCAAGAAAAATGGTAGACTTTAAATGTATAATACTGTGTGGTTATATAATCTCAGAAAGAAATAAACCACATGTCCTCTCTTGTATACAGAATCTAGCTAATAATATATGTATATGTAAATAAATGTGCATGTGCACACAGGATAACGTGAAGAAAAGAGAGCAAGAATGGATAAATACAAAGGAATAAGAAAGGACTGAGTGTAGACATGAGTTATGAAAGAGGATATAAAACTAATTGTTTTTCTAGTTCTAATTAGGTCAAGGATTTTTGTTTGTTTTCTGTGGTGGAAAAGTGCATAAAATATATTCAATACCGAAACGGTAAAACATAATGTGAAGCCTCACAGCTTCCATCCTGAATGCCAATCCTAACTGCAGAGAGATTCATTGAATTGTATAGACTTGGAATCTAGCTAATTTTTGGTGTGTGCTGTTTTATTTGCAAGGATTTTTTAAAAATAATATAAGTTTATTTTAGAAAAGTAACATCTAGAGAAATATTTCCTTAAGTATCCAGCACCTCAACTCAGTCCTTTTGACACATAAAATTAACCATGTCTACTCCTTGTCAACTTGGTACCCGTGTTCGTTTCCGTAAGCCCTGCCTTGGCTTCAAATAGGGACAAGGGCAAGATGATAGCTCTGCTTAACATGAGCAGCTGTCTTGTACACAACCAGAAATGCAGTCGGCCTTCCCCAGAAGAGGATGCTAGGCATTCATCCACTTGTTCTTCCCCTTGGCATCCTACGACTAGTGTGTTATAAAGTGAGCAGCACTTAAACACCACGATAGAGACAGTCAATACATCAATGTTACATGATTAGAGGACAAGGAAGCAAAGATATTTGAGATGAATATAGCCAACCATGCATCCACACTTACCCTCACACACAAAATAAACACAGTCAAAGCTGAGGACATTTGCCTGGAATCCACATAAACTGGGAATGTTGGCGTGTTCCTGTATTCCCAGCATTTGGGAAGTGGAGGAAGGAGGATCAGAAGTTCAAGGTTATCTTCAGCTATATAGTGAGTTCAAGGCTAGCTTGGGCTACACAAGATGCCTGTCAAAAATAAGTATTTATAGCTATTACAGTCTCCATTTTCTTGTAAGTGACCATACATGATCATTTCTGGTGCTTACCACCTTCTCTTCTAACATCCATTCTGCACTTCCTTTGCTTCAGCAAGAGACTCAGCTTCCGAGGTTCGAAACCTAGCTGGGACCTAAAGCTCCATTCTTGGCCTTCATTCAAGGATCTGCCTGAGCACAAGTGCTGTCATTTTCCACTGACTCTAATCACAGGACATGGGAGCATTGAGTCACCTAAAGACACTCTATGTTCTACACACTCTTTTCACCCCCACTGTGGAGAAAGTAAACCAGTTCTCTTGGTGTTCCGGGTCCAGCCTCCAGCAGCACTGGCTGTTCTGCCCTCTTTGCCTGTGATTGCAGAGGTATGCCAGTTCAGCAGGATCAGCACTGTATCACTTCTGTGCAGTTTTACTGATAGTAGTGTCCCTTCTGTGTACACCTAGCAGGTATGCTGTGTGAGAGTAAGGCTGTAGTCTTTGCCTGGTGTGCTGGCACCAAGAAGGTACTCAGTGAACACTGTCAACCCGCTTAGGATTTAGCTGTTGTTATTCTGCACTCCTGTCTTGGTAAAAGTCCTCACTGCTCACCCTAGACCCTCAACCCGAGACCCCGGCCTGTCCTAAAAGCCCTGGATCCAAACCTTCCCTTCGGGTCACATGGGCGACCAGGTGAGTATAGACCTCAAGTCTAGCATTCTTGTCTATCTAGGACTATTTACTGGAGTGTTTTGGAACAACAAGCCTGTTTCCAGCCTCCTGGCGCCTGCCACTCTCCTCCGTAATCTTCTGTTTGAAGAAATATTTAGATTCCAAGCCTAAACTCAACAGATGCCTCTGGCCACCCTGTGCCCCATGAGCTCTAGTGAGGGGGGCAGTAGAGAATGCACAGGTTTTCTTGGTGACCAGGGTTCCCTGTGGCCAAGACTCCACACAGGCATCTGGGGGAGCGAGGCCTCTACTCTTCACCCAGTGTTTGTTATTCCATGTCATAGCCTTATCATAAACATTATCCTAGTGTGGGCCACTGAGGCTCCTTCTAGGGGAGGTTTGTTGTTCTAAGGTGGCTGGGAGTAGAATGTCCAGAGGCCTAGGGAATTCTGGGAGCTGGAGAGGGAAGCAGAAGTCCGGGTGGTACTTCATTGTAAAGCTTGCGCCTCTGTCACCCTGTTGTGAAGGTCAGTGGCATGTCTGCCTCCTCCATGAGTTCCGTGTGCTTAGAAACCAAGTCATATTTCTCCATCAAATTCAAGTCCCTGCTGAGAAGCTGCTGAAAACCTTTGATGAAGGAGAGAAGGGAAGGGAGGAGGAGGGGAAAGGGACAGGATACAGCTTCCCTCTGCTTGTTGGAAGCACCAAGAATGCTCCCAAAAGATATCCTAGTGCCTAAAGGCCTGCTTGTAGTAAGAAAGTGGTCTGAAATTCTACCTCAGCTTTTTGTTGAGCTGGGTAGCCTACCACTCCCTCTGCTTCTGTCGCGCCCCATTCGTACATCCCTGCTGTCTCTCTCCTCAACAGAGCAGAGGGAGGCCCTGTGAGTGGTGATGGCTAAGGACGTGTGTCAAATGTCCATCTCACATCACCAGCCTTCTCACCTCTCGAAGGTATTTAATGTCTCTTTGCTGTGGGGTTTTTCATCGTAATTTTACCTGGGAGTTTCTGTACAGATTAAATAATGAATCCACTTAGGGAGTTTATGATGCATAGCAAGTACTCAATAAAACCAGGGGTCCTGGTATGAATGGGTGATGACTCCTTTATGAGTTACAAGAGTAGGTATGGAGCAGGAAGTGGGGGGCACATGATTGAGGGTCAGCACCTTCCTTTTGTAGTGATTCCTCAGTGTCTGATATTTGTGATGCTGGGGTTCAACAGTGAACAAAAAGACAGAGTGCCGAATCAATTCCACAGGACGCACGCCTCTGAAGCGGTCTGTGTACAGGGAGTCTGTGGGAGGTACCAGATCCCACCAGGATAGTGTTAATGTCACAAACTAGCTGAGACATGTAGGGAGCTCTCAAACTCTCAAATGGCCTGACGGGCCTTTGCTTCCTGTCTGCAGCACTCCAACAGGAAACACCCCTGGCTGCCTTATAGTGATCCAGAAAAACAGTGGGTATGGCTGTGCCAGTAGACACCAGAAGATCCTGCATCATCAGCCTTGTGACCCAAGGGTCAGAACACTTGGGTGGAGCCCCTCTGCCCAGCTCCCTGTATGGACTCATGTACACCCCATCCTACCCTCTTGGGATGCTGTCCCCTCTCTTATTTTATACTATGAATGCACAAAACGAGATCTGGGGTCCTTAAACTGGGCTCCAGGGTCCCTGTGGAAATCCCTACAGCAAGAAGGCATCCCCAACCCCACCTCTAGCCTCCCTCATATCAGCCAGGACCTTACTATTTTAATCTGTTCCATGTTCAAGACTACAAGTAAAGATCCCTTTGGAAGAAACAGTAACAACAAAAGAATTCTACGGCTAAAAGTAGTTTGAAACCTCTGCACCAGATGAATTCTTGGGACCCTCTCTCTCCTAGCACCAAGCTGGGAAGATTTGGCAATATTTCCTCCTAAGTTTTATGTAAGGAACACAGACTAAGCACTCACTTCATGCCAGGACTGTTCTTAACACCCTGCAGCCGGGAATATACTTAATCCCCTGGAATACCTCCCGGCTTCATGAAGGCCACATCATTGCAGACCTGACTTCATAAGTCAAGCAGGGTCCAGGGGAGACATTTACCCTCCAGCCAGGTCTTCTGGTGCCCAGGCAGATGTTCTCAGGTCAGGTGGTGCCTTGGCAGGGCTGATCTAAGAATCGGCAGAGCAGGTGTGTGCAGCAGCTGGGTGTGGCCACAGGAAGTCCCTCTGTTTTGGGCCCTCAGAGGAGGAGAGTGGATCAACTCGACACGGACACTTTCATCGGAGGCATGCACCCTGTGGGAGGAAGTGCTTGTTGCCTTAGCAATGTCCACAGCAGAAAACGTCACTGCCTCCTGTAATTCATCCCCAGCCACCATACTGCCATCGACACTCTGCACCAGATGGCTGCAGATCTGATTTCAGCGGTGGCAGCCAAAGCCCAGGGGCCTGGAGGAGGCCCAGATGTGGGGCGAGGGTTCTGACCTCACCTCCAGCCCTCTCATTAAAGGGAACCATGGGGGCTCCTACAGTTTGTGCAATCCAGTCCTCCTGCCATTAACAAACACAGAGTGAACACAAGCATGGCCTTATTGCCTGTGTCACCATGTTGACCTGGCCCTGCACACTTACTTCAAAAGCTTTTTATTCAGCTTACATGTCTTGGTGGGAATGTCTGCCAGCCTTCTAGATGCTTTCCATAAGTTCTTCTAAGGCACCTTTAACTATGAAGGGAACCACAGTTCCCCAGGCTCTAAAGACAAACAGAGATCACACTGCCCTCTCTTCTCCAGGCAGGGTGCTGAAAGCTGCAGATTCAAGAGCCAGGAAGATATACTTCCTGACTTTAGGAAACTCAACCTACTGCAAGGCTGCAGTTAAACACAAAGAAAAGCTAATGTACACACATTGGTGAAAGGAAGCGTGGTCCATCAGTCATCTGTCACTGAGATCATGCTGTATAACAATAGCATACAGAGCTTAGCTAGCCTCTACCAGTTGCTGGTCAGCTTCACTGATTTTGGTGGTCTCACGTGTCTAGAAATTGACTATCTGTCCACTGGTCTGAGTGTCACTCGCTGTGTTTTGCTCTATGTTTTGCTCTCTCACCCTCCATCAGAGTGGAGTCAAAGGCAAAGAGCATATGAAGAGTGGCTAGCCACAGCACCCAGGTGCTTTTCAGGCCCTCTTGTGTAATGCTTACTGCCATTGTCCCATTGGCTGAAGCAGGTCCAGCATCAGAACGGGTGAGATCAACAAAGTCCCTTGGTTGGCAAAAAAAAAAAAAAAAGGTCTGGGATACCAGATCTTGTGACACAGACTCCAGCTCAAGCCATGTGGGTAAAGTACCTTCCACGCTCTGGGCCTGTTTCCCCCATCTAAAACTGGGGTCTCTGGCTAGGTATGGTGGTCTGTGCCTATAATGCCAGCACTTGGGAGGTAAGACAGGAGGACTGTGAGTTCAAGGAAGCTGAAGCTACATAATGAGAACCTGTCTCAAGTAAACAAAATGGGAAGGCTGAAACAGGTAGTCTCCCAGGGCCTGTGTCTAAGGCCCCTGTGGGAATCATGAGTTCCAAATGCCATAAGCTGCTTAGAAAGTGCTTGGGAGCCTGGGAAACATTCTTAAGGGGTCTCTGTAGATTATTCTAAGTGACCCTGATTCTGGAAACTGCAACCCTGGAGCCAGTAGCCCAGAAAACAGAGGAGATAGAGGGTGCATCTGCTGAATGCATGGGAAGGTGGGCTCCAAGGATCCTGCTCCTGAGGCCGCTGGGCCTGGACACAGAACTGAGCTTTGATTTCTATTGTTCATTGCCTAGACTGCATCTGGGGGTGCTCTTGACTGTAACATGGGTTTTCTTGTTCTGGAATACTTCTAAGCAAAGCAGAACAAGGGAGTCAAAAGGAAGACTCACCCCAAACTCCAAATTTGAATGGTTTGCTGTGTCATGCACCTTCTGTTCCATGCCTATAGCCCCAATGTCCAGAGGGTGGAGGTACACTCCCAGAGGCCAAACAGTCCTTGAGCACATCCCTGATGCCCTTCTCTTTCCTCGGCCAGGTGCTGTTTGCCCTGAACCAGACTTTGCTGCAGCATGAAAGTGTGCGGGCTGGGAGCCTGCAGGCACCCTACACCACAGAGGACCTCATCAAACACTACAACTGCGGGGACCTCAATGCAGTCATCTTCAACCATGACACATCCCAGGTGAGGCCCTCCTCTCTTCCTGCCCTGATGGCCACTGCGTCATCAGCTACGAAGTCCTGGAGCTAGGCCCACATGATTGCATGGCATTTATCAGATGCCTACTGTATGGTGGGTATAGATAGACCAGCTTCTCACCAGCTCTAATAAGTAGAAGCTACTGTCATCTCCTTTATGGAGGGAAAAACTACAGCTCAGAGAAGAGAGCAGACTTTCTTGCTCAAGGCCGCACAGCTTATTGATGTTAAAACATCAAGAACAGCAACTTGAACCAGAAGGCCCACAGAAGGGAAAACCTAGTTACTGTGAGCTTGGCCTTGAATCTGTCTCAGGACCTTCTACTTTGATACAAATACTGGAGCAAAGGTCACAAACAGGCTAGCAAGACCCTGAGTAGGGCCCCAAATAGTTGAGTTTGGCTTCACCCTGCCCAAACTTTACCAGGCCTCCTCATTGATCTCCAACAAATTCCCAGACACTCCATCTAGCACTCAGGGATCCTCTAAGACCTACCCTCTGGTGGCTTTGTCTGTGGAATTTACAGCTTGTCCCTTAGTACTTCTGAACCTTTGTCCAGACTCTTCCTCTCTTGGATTCCTCCAACTTGATCATGGTTTGGTGTTGCCTACTCTGAGATACTGCCCCAGGTCCCTGGATGGAATCAGGTATCCCCCCAGGCACCACACAGTTTCCCCCAGGGTTTCCTTTGCTGTGGTATTTGGATGTTCATCCACCCAGAAAGCTTGGATTAGGCAAAGGAGGCCATATCTATGTTCTGGACATGCCTACAGCCACCATTTTCTCAGGGCAAAAGCCAGTCTCTGCAGTGGTCTGTGTGCTCCTCCTGTTCTGCCCCTGCTCCTGACCCCATGTCCTGTATCTACCCCAGCAGCACAGTCTACCATGTCATCTCAAGAACCCTTCTGCGTGCTTCTGCCTCTCACTGGCTATTCCCTTAGCATAGATGCTTCTCCCAGATGTCACCATAATGTACTCCCTCTCCATCTTCAGGCATCACCAGCTCCGTAAAACTAACCCCATCCACCCTGTCTGAACTGTAGACTGAACCCCTATCCCCACAAAAAAAAATAGACCAACTGTCATTGCTTTATTATGTCCCCACGTTGCTCCCATGATCTGGAAAGCCCTCTAACATATGATACACTCAATCCTTCGTTAGGGACTACTTACTATCCAGCCCTTCCCACTGGAACACAAGCTCCATGAGGGCAGAATTTGGGTCTGCCATTAATTCATTTATCCCCTCTGGCGAGAGAAGTCCCCAGCCTGAAGTAGGACTCTGTAAATATTTGCCAAATAAATGAAATAGTCTGTCAATGAGGTAACACCGTGCACAAAGGGATTTGGTGGGAGCCAGAGAAGACAAATCTCATGAGGAGCCTGGAAGACCCAGGAAATTGCTGCCTCATATAGGGTAGGGAATCCTTGCTCTGGGGACAGCTACAGCCCATGGCCGGAATATCTCATTTAGATGTGGCTGCAGCTGAGATTGGGGCAATAACAAGAGATTCCTGTAAAGTGAAAGGCCACAGAAGAACCTGCATTAGCCACAGACAAAGGAGGAATGTTCCAGCATTGAGCACAATATGCAAGTGAACCAGAGATCCAGAGGAGGAGGAGTGGGGAGAGTTCTGGTTGGAGGCCAGCCAGACTGGGGCCACAATGTTCTGTCTATGCTTGCCACCCAACCCCCAGACACAGGCTCCCTGAGGGCAGGGATGAGCTACTCATCCCTTGGTCCCCACGGTTCTGGAGAGACCCCTTGGCGCCTGGCACAGAGTACTTGCCAGTGAGTGACTGTCACGCGTAACACTGTAGGTACATCATGTACTTAGGGAAGCTTAGAGCATGGAAGAAGGAACCCAGCCCTTACTGTGGGAGGCTCCAGGTCTGAGGAATCTAGTCTCATGGTGGAGGAACGAGGAGAGGAGCCTGACACCATGAACAGATGGGACTCCCACCAGAGCCGCACTTTCAGTGAGCCTCACTCTGAATCTACTAAGGGCCAGGTTCAGAGCAGGTAGATTCCACAGCAAAGAGATCTTGGTTGCAAGATGGATAACTGGTTATGAGGTGGCTGCCCTAAGGAAGAAGAGGTAGACAGGCCAGGCCTGTGGCTGACTCTAAGCCAGACGAGAGAGGTATGCAGTGAGCTTGGGGAATGGTCAGTTCAGATTACCTTTGAACCTCTGTCCAGAAGCACTGCTGATCTCTGACGGCAGCAGCCATGCACCCAACAGAGCAAGTGTTCCACCCAGATTTGAGTCCTAGTCAAATCCTAGTCCTAGTCCTAGGCTGCATATGCGATACCCAGGAAGCCTGCCCCAAGGTGCAGAAAAGTCAGGGTCACAAGGCTGAACCCTGCCCTTGCTATGTGGGGCCACATGTGCAGTCAGAGGCCTCTCAGCCTCAAGGTCTGGGGATCTAGAGATTTAGGGTTCATCACCCCGATGCAGTCAGGAAGGCTTCAGGATAATCATCAAGTAGGAACTAAGTTTGCTAGTGGAGCTTCCTAGGTGACAATGACAGCTGACAGGAGGGACTGGTGGGTGTCTCCAGGGAGCATGGTTTGCATAGCAGAGAACAAGTGTAGGGTGGCAATGTGGCTAAGGAGTGGGTGCCCGGGAGAGGAAGTCAGGGAGCCTTGCAGTCAGAAAGATGCCCCTGGCTGCAGTGGGGAGGGTACTCCGATACCCTTTGGAGTTCAGGGCAGGACAGTGCAGTGCCTGAGGCCGGTGCTCCTTCCCCCACCCCCCTAACTGCATACCCTCCACCACTGCCATGATTGTGCCCTGTCTCTGCAGCTCCAGCTCAATGATGTCGTTAGTGTCCATGGGAGGGCCACACAGAAGTCCTCCCTGGGAATCCCAGGGTCCCTAGCTCCCTGAGGGGCAGTAGCCACATATGTTTTACCCAAATCCAGATACTTTTGACAGTAGATTATTACTCAGAGTCAAGATCATTGACAGCAGTGTAGCAGTCTCCTCCAGCCACAAACCTAGACTGACCTGGACAAACCAGACCACATAGTCACACATCAGGACCTTCTGTGAGCCCTGCTCCCCTCCTCACCTTTTCCAACTACATATCCCACAGAATTCGTACAAGCATGGCTGACTCCAATACTGGGCTGGTACTCATGAGATACAGCAGACCCCGCCTGAGGGTGCGGGGGGGGGGGTGATCCCTAGCCAGACACAGGGCAGGATCTAGGAAGGTTCTCAAAGGTTGTCTACTAGGTAGGTGGGTACAGGGAAGTGGGTGGTTGAGTATTATCAACAGACCCGGACACTTGGCCTACACTGAATCCCTCCTCCATGACCTGATCGCAGTCCTGCCTGGCCCATCTCCTTGTCACCCCATCACACACCAGTCTCTCTGAGGCTCTAGGGACATTCCATGATCTCTTCAAAATGTTATCATATGCCCTGCACTTAAACTTGTCATGGGAGATTTAAGGCCCCAGACAAGTCTAATGACATCATTAATTTGCTTCTCCCAGAGCCCTGGCCCAAACCCAGGCCCCATCCTTGGCATGGGGCCAAGGCCCTCAGCATGAGACACACAGAGAGTGTTAGCCAGTGGCTAGGAAGCCCAGGATAAGCTGAATGTCCAACTTCTTCATGGTTTTGAAATTTTACTCTTTTCCTTGTCCCTGTAAATACCTTCAGTCCCCTGGGGAATCTTTTTTTGGGTGTGCCCTGTGGCCAGAAAGTATAGCAGGAAGGAAGAACATGTGCCCACAGATCCAGTAACCCATGGGAGAAGGAAGGGAATCAGACCTCTGTCTTCACATCTCTCTGGTGGTTCTAATGACCATCTGTCATCTCTAGAGGCCGCCCTTCTCTAGTAACCTGGGACATCGTATGGGAAGGTGACAATGCAAGGTGAGGTGTATAACTCAATATTTTCACAGTGTTTTTACTACGCTAGCGTCTTCCAAAGCTGGTCTCATTGAATCCATGCAATAAGCCATGCATGTCACCCTGTTACAAGAGAGGAACATGAGACTCAGAGAGACCATAACCTAGTGAGCACCAGACAATGAAATAGGGATGGCAACCCAAGCTGCCCTGGCTGTGTGACTGCAGGACCTGTGCTCATCACCACTCTTCCTCAACTGCCACTCAGCCTGCTCATCCAACCCCTTGCTCACTGACTAAACAAACACTTATGTGTAGTAGAGCATGGCCTCCTTTCCTCTCCCATACCCCATAAACAGGGAGAGGCCTTTGAGAGACGTGTTTCCAGAAACAGCCCTTCTAGTCATGGCCTCTCTGTTCTCCACCCTGACTCCAAATCTTTAGCGTCTTCTGTAACTGCATCAAGTCAAGTGTGACCTAGTTCATCAGGGCTGCCAGTCATCCCCTCCAGAGTGGAGGAGGGAAAGAATGCAGTTCCTTCACTTGTCTCTCTCCCAAACATGAAGTCTCTGGATGCCAGCTCTGTACCAGCCTAGGCAGGAGCAGGGCTGTGCATACACTGTACACACTGTGCACTGCTCAATGAGACAATCACATTGTTTCCATATTCATCCCAGAGCAGTAAGTCTGGCCTCTCTCACGAAGGAGCCATATGGTACAGGCTCTTACCACCCATTCACCCGCTGGTCCTTGGCCAGCATACCAGAGGCAGATTCAGTCTCCCCCATCTTCTCCAGAAAGGATGTTGACAACTCAACAGTGGCTGTAAAATAAATAAATAATTTAAAAAGCTATGTGACTGGGCTAATAATTGGCTCTTCTGAAGTTCTGAGATCTCTAGAAAGTTGGCATCTTCAGGGACAATCTCCCCTCATCTTTCAGTTAGGATGTTACTTTATGCTTGGGTAGAAGACAATGAAAACTGGAAAATGTTCTATAAGCAAGAGCTTGGAAGATGTTATGACCAAGGGTGGACTGAGAGGAAAAACAGTGTGTTTTGATTCATTGCCTTAGTTCCCGCAGCAACCCCCATGCATATGTTGGAGGAGATGGTGCTACAATGCCTGAGCCTACCATCCAGGCCAGACAGATGAAATGATAAGAACTCAGAAATCCAGACAGATTTCTTATGTTCAAGGTTTTAACCCCACTAGGCATCTTCCTTGTAGCAGGCCCTGAGGACTTGGAACGACATAACTTCATCCTTGAATTCAGGGATCCTTCTGATTAGTTCAAAGCAATCAGCAAAGCTGTTGTTTCAAGGCCTCAGGCTGGACATGGAGAGGAGTAAGGGTAAAGGACCCAGAACTCTAAGGATGGACAAGCCCTAGGCATCTTATCCCACAAGCATCAGGCTGGAAGGATCCGTGATCTTGGAATAGTTCTCAAGAAAAGACAAAGGTCTAAAAGTGTGAAGCCAGGTGGGCAGATAGCAGCTCAGACCTGAGAAAAGCCAAAAGTACTGCCCTGCCTACCTCTGTGGAGCAGAAGGGAGAGTGCGGCCACAGCAGCACCCATCATCTCATTTAGTAACCCCCCCCATCACTTAGTCCTCCCTACAAATGAGAGGCAGAGCGCCGCAAAGTGGAGTAGCTTATTCAGTATACCCAGCATCAGAATTGAAGCCAAAGCCCAAGTCTCCCTAACCCCCAAGCTCTCTGGCCTTCTTGTCACACCTGTCATCTACACCCTCTTGCTGAACTAGGTTCCTTGGCTAGGACTAAAGAAAGAATATAAGGAACTCAGCATGGTCCCAACCTCTAGAGAAATACCAGGCAGGCCTGTGTGGGAGTCTTACCACCAGGGCACGTGGCTGGACTGTGACTGTCCTAGCTGTGACACGTCTCAGGATCTTCCCCCACCCCCTTGCTTCACATGTAAAACCAGAACAATATTCATCTTTGAGGGTTTGAGGGTTGATGAAACAGGAAACACAGAGCCTGCTAGAGGGCCTTAGAAAGGTGAGTTGCCAGTCCTACCTGGACTGTGCATTTATCTGACATGTGCCCTGCTCCATCAAGACCTAAAGGTGGCTTCTCTTACCATTGCAGCTACCCAATTTCATCAACACCACCCTCCCACCTCATGAGCAGGTGACAGCCCAGGAGATTGACAGCTACTTCCGCCAGGAGCTCATCTACAAGAGGAATGAGCGCATGGGGAAGAGAGTCATGGCGCTGCTGCAGGAGAACCAGGACAAGATCTGCTTCTTTGCCTTTGGAGCAGGTTTGGCCCCAACCTCCTCTTGTCAAGGGAAAAGCTGAGGCCCAGAAGAGGGCAGGAAAGCCACACGGTAGCCAGTAGCAGAACTAGGAGGCTAGCACTTCCCCAGCTTCTGACCAAGTATTGTCTCATAGCATCTTCCTTGGCAAGGGAAACGGCCCCTGCCCAGTCCATGGTAACTCTTACAGCCTCTTCAAGTGCCAGGTGGACTTGTAAGAACCCAAAACAATCCTCCAGTGCCCAACCCAGCCTGGACCCACCCAACTTAGAACCAGGACTAATAATAAGGGCCCTGTGGCCTCAGGGGTGAGGGAGATGGACTTTGACAGCACACAGTTCTGACTCCAACTCCAATCAGGCCATGTGTCATGTCACCCTAGCTGGTACTTTGCCAAGGCTCCAATTTTCTCTTCTGCTTAATGGGAAGGATAGCAATAGATGTTTGATGAATCAAAAGTTTCCATGTTGTAGAGTAGTTGTAAGGATATGTGACATTATTTAAATAACCTGTTGTGTAGTGGGGATCCAGAATGGCAGCTACAATCATCATCATCACCATTATAATGAACTTAAGCATCGCCATGGCAACATGGGACATGCACCAAATGTTTCTGGGGAATCTTTCTTCTCCTGCAAAGGGAACTTAAGATGTCTACACATGGTTCCTTGGGTTCTCTATTTTTCCTCTGCTCCCTCTCACCTTTTCTGCCTTTCTCTGTGGCTGTCTCCGCAATGGCTGCATTGGGGCCAGGATATTGGATTTGAGTTCTTTGTTAGTCAACTTTTGCTCAGTGATTTATAATAACCATTTACTCCTTGTCACTTGAATTTGGGGAATCCATCTGTGTTTTATGAGAATTAAAAGATAGATTACAGCTGGGTGTGATGTTGTACACCCATAATCCAAGCACTATGGAGATAGAGGCAGGCAGATCTCTGAGGCCAGACTGGTCTACCTAGACAGTTCAAGGCCAGCCAGAGCTATGTAGTGAGACCCTGTCTCAAACAAACAAGATGGCATCTTGTGTCTTCATCAGTCTGCTGCTCTGCCCTCTCTTTATGTGGCCTTTACCCTCCACACCAAGCAGTCAGTCCAATTCACAAGGGCCTCTCTGGACATCCTGACTTTGTAATGGGGCTATCTACTGTCTGTGTCTCCCCTACACATTCAGCTCCAAGTATGTCGAGGGCAAGAGCCAGGAATATATTTATCCAGGCTGTTCTTCTCCCTTCTGAACCTCCATTGTGGCAAGGTTGGTGGGAGGAGCTCAGTCATGGATGCAGGCCCTTTGAAGACAGCTCATTAAAGCCACAGAAGCTGCACACAAAGAGCTCTGGACTCACACTGTCTCTGCTATGGCCCACTGTGGCCTACAGCAAGTCTTCTCCCCCCTTATAACCTCAGTTTACTCACTTAGACAGGAGGGGCTGGCTTGGGATTGAACTCAGATTACAGGCTGTCTAGGATTCTGGTACAGGTGAAGGAGACAGGTGGGATTTCAGAAGGGCCTCCTGGAGGAGCCTATAGGAACAGAATACAGAGTAATACATAGAGATTGGAGGACCACTCTCCCTTTTGCAGGACATATGAAGGATGACTGGTGTGAGCCAGGTGGCTGTGAGGACCTGAACAAAGAATTGCACACATACACCCCTCACCCCTCGCCCAGCATCTCTCCTCTCTTACTGCACAGCTGCCTCTGAGCAGTTATTCTGTACTCCATGGCCTTAACTGACTGCAAAAGAGCAGCCTCGGGAGTCACCTAGTTCCCTGGTTCCTCAGACTTGAAGGATCCTCTAGAAAGCACAGTCACTACAGGAGGCCAGTGAGAGAGCAGGAGGCCCCTCCAAAAAGGGTCCAGGATTCAGGTCTAAGGTTACCCAGAGACCAATGGTCTTTCAGCCCCAGCTCTCTCCTGTAGCTGAGGAAGCTGAGAGCCTAAAGAAGCAAAACATGAACCGTCTTGTGATGTCCCAAGCCACAGGGCACAATGATCCACTCAAGCACTTTTTCAAATCCAGCATCCTGGGGGGAAAAAAAAAAGGTGAAGATAGATGCAGAAAAGGGTCTCAAAGTCCTTACTTGGCAACACTAAAAACTGGTAACCATGTTTCACCCCACACCCATCCACATTGCTTTTCTATGAGAAGTACTTTGGCATAATAAAAGGAATGAGGGAAGAGGTGCTGCCAAGTTCAAGGCAACTTTTGTGGCACTTTTAAAGCCTCATTACCTAAGTGAGATGGCTGAGGCCGCCGGTATAGAAAGAGGTAGGAAAGGAATAATGGAGCAAGGGGAAAGAGTTGGTCCCTGGGCAGAAGAGGACACCTCCTCACCTAAAGTGTGTATGAGCATGCCTTCTAACTAGGCCTTCTCTTTCTGCTGGAAGGTGAAGCTGAGAAGGAAGACAAAGGGCTCTTGGTTTAAAGAGGGGGAAGTGTTTGACAGGAATCCAAAAGAAGCTGATCACAAACTTGACCAGGACAGGAAGTTAGAGTAGATTTAACTCGAGCTAAATCTCAAGTTAATTTGTGGTTGATTGCTAGTAGGTGCCTAGAGTGTGGTGCTGGGGAAAAATAAAAGCGCACACACACACACACACACACACACACACACACACACACACGCACGCACGCACGCACGCACGCACGCACGCACGCACGCACACACACACCAGAACCCAGCAAAGAAGAGCCCTGCCTGATCCATAATGTCTGCTGGGGACCAGGATTCCAGCAGGTGCCTGCCAGATACTTGCTGTCTCTCCTGGAAATGAAGGCCCATAACCCTATGGAGTTGCAAGTGGTTTCTCTAGAAACACTCAACAGCTAGGATTTAAAGATGAACACTGTACCCTGCTGCCCCCTGATTTTACCTGCATACATGCCCTGCTCTGTGACCTCCGGTGCATGTGAACTATATCAAGACAGGGCCTACAGTCTCAAAATTGCTAGCACCTGACAGATTTTGTATAAATACATGATGGACCAAATCATACAGAATTAAGTTTATCCCTTTCAGTCCCAGGGCATCTCATGAGTGAGAGGGCCCTTACTGGGCACTAGGAGGAAATGACAATTTTATCCTTCATTCTAGGGAAATAGATCTTCCCAGGATGTTTATTTGTTCGGCCACCCCAGGATGTTGTTGCATCTTGTTTTTAGTAATAAAATGTGTGATTCAGGAACTGGAGGAGCTGAGTTGGAAGCATGAGTCTCCAGCAGGTTGGAGTTGGGGGAGGGCAGGTAACTTCTAGGGCATTTCCATTTCCAACTCCAACAGTTGGAGTTATCTGTTTCTGTGACTCTAGCACGCTATAGTCTGAATAAAATCCGATTCTGACATCCCACAATCCTTGGACCCCAGCATCCTATTGGTCTAATTGCCCGGTTGCCATATCCTGGCTCTCTAGGATCACAGCATTTCGACATTCCAACATGGTTTTGCAGTTACTCTTGGAGATTTGGGAGTGGCATGGAGCCTTGCAGAACCTGTACATGCCTTCCAAGGTATCCACCAACTGCCCCACAAAAAGCAAAGTCCAGAAAGAAGGCAGGCAGAGTCAGAGACACAAATCTAGTGCTCTGAGTGTTGGAACATCCAGAACACTCGGCCTTCAGGCTGGTGAAAGGCATTCAGAGCCACACTTATGGGCCCGAGGCAAGAACACACTAGTGGTAAAGATTTAAACTTGATGGAAAGGAGAAATATACGCCCACCATACTGAGCCATGAGAACACTTTAGCTGAAGGCAACTGCATTGACATAGATATAGCTCGAAGATAAAGCATTTGCCCAGCATTAATCCAACACAACCAAAAATGAATGAATGAATGAATGAATGAATGAATGAATGAATAGGCTACTTCCTGTAGAAAGTACATTGTTCTGCTTGACAATCCACTCATTCAACCCCCATACTCAGGGCTTCCTGTAAGAACAGGATATTCCTTCAGTTCCATTTGGCAGACAGATAAGTAGATGTGCACACAGGAAGCAAGAGAGCCTCAGAGTTTTAGTGAGATGATGGTGATGGTCCTTCCTTGTAGCTAAGCTCCCCAAAACATTATCTAGCTACTTGAGCCCTCTGTCTTAAGTTCCCACAGTGTCCTGGAACTTCATCCTCACATTGTGCTCACACAGAAGAACACTGTCATCTCTTAGTTCAAGTTGCGCCCCTGAAACTTAGAAGATGCTCATCCTCACTTCTTAAATGAATAAATGGATAGATGAGTGAATGAATGAATGAATGAATGAATGAATGAATGAATGAATGAAATAACCCTGAGGTATGTAAGCAGAAGTACCATCTACTCCTATGTTACCCCAAGCAAAATTTGATTCAGAATCTAAGTCTTCTGTCCCCATGGTAAAAATTAGGGGCTCTGGCAATACTGTACCCACCTTTTGGAAGATGAGACTACAGTAACAAATAAAAGGCCTGAGACCTCACTAGGAAGAGAGTCCTGGGACCTGTTGAGCAAACCACACAGGCTGAGGCAAGAGGCAGAGGCTTAATGCTAAGCAGGGTTTCGGGGGCGGGGGAGGAGGCAGCAAATGGTAAGAGAGAGAATCAGTGAGAAAAGTAAGCCATAAGAGTTCCATCCAAGCCGTGAGGGTGGGAAAGGGAAACAGCTTGGTGTCATGGAAACAGCTTGCCTTCTGAGATATTCCTATAGTCTTCTCGGAGTCCTTCCCACTCCATCTGCACAGCAAGGGACCCACAAGAGGTGAGGTGTTAGGTTCCTTGCAGACCCCACATCCCACTTCTCATGCATGTTGGCAGAAGCTGACTTGGAGAAGGTTTCCTGGAGAAGGTGGAAGCCAGCTGAAATGTCCCTCGTGCAAGTCCAGAGGTCCTCCAGTTTTTCACATCAGCCCCCTAGTCCTCAAGACAAGGCCCATCCTTCCCTGCACTCGCACTTGCTTCTCTACTCTCTGCCTGTGGAAGAGAAGCTCCTCAGAGCTTTCAGATGGTCCAAGGACAGCCAGAGTCTAGATACAGGCTGCACTCCTAATAGTTTCTTCCCCTCCCCCATAGCATCTCTGTCTGTCCTGCTCTGCTAGCACAAACATGAGGCTAAACCTTCCAGAAGTGCTTCAGAATTCCCAACAGTGCCAAAAGAGCCCTGTGACCATACCACACATGCAACATGAATATAGAGACTAGCATGTTCTTCGCAATGGCTGCCATCCTGAGCCAGAACCATTCTAATTCAATCCAGAGGAAAGAAAAGAAAAGATCCTTCTGGCTTGTGTGAGGCTAGCCTTTCCTTGGACAGGGCAAGTCAATAGGAACTGTGTGCCATGTCCCCCAGCTTGTCTCCATGGCTGTGCTGTTGGTGGAAGATCTGAGAATCCCAGCTATGAGCTCAGCACTCTTGCTGGGCAGTGCCAGCAAAGCAATAGGAGGAAGTGACAGATGAGATTGTGGCTTGAAGGTAGGCTGTGGGAGAGCCCCACTTCTCCTGAGAAGTACCCTGTACTAGTCAGCACCTTCACTTCTCCCGGCCTCAGAGTCCCTTCTGTAACTGGCCTGGAGTTTGTGAGCAGCACATAAATAGCTTAGTACCAGACCCAGCTTAAAGGCTAGTCAGTGTAATTTTGTGTCGTCATTACTACTCCAGGACCCCTGGTTCCTCACAGCCTGCTGTTCTCCAAGGACAGGGCTCCTGGCCATAAGAGAGGCAGGCCACCCCAGATGAGGAGCTAGAGGACCTCTGTGGTACTGCAGGGAAATCTCAAGAACCAAGATTGGTGCTAAGTAACAGTGAGCCTGGGTGAGTCTCTGTCTCTGAATATGTCTCTAGCCAACAGAGGGTCCTAGGCAGAGCCCATGCTGATGGCAGAGCAAAGTCAGTCTTTCCTCCATCACTATTTCAATTTCAATGCCTGGAATTCCAGAAGCTGCCACACAGCAGCACGGAGCAAAGGCTACTAAAGGACTCAAGAGATGGGGTACCACCCAGGCATCACCAACTCCTGAGGATGTAGGTTTCCCGTTGCCACACCTCAGGAAGTAGAGAGCTCCCTCCAGGCCAGTCAGATAGTTCTGGGAAGAGTTTTCTGGTCCCATCTAAAGTCTGCCCCTTCTTGTCCTGTAGAAGTCAGAATTCCACAGCTTGTCCCTCCTGCCCCAATCCTCACAGTCCCCAACTCCTCTTTCTCTAAGTTCAACTACAGAACCACTGTTGTCACCAGCACTGTCTGCCTACCCCCTCTGGCGCCGTGCCCTCACGGCCCCCCTGTCCATCATCCCTCTATCTTCATTCCCCGATCTCTATGCCACCTTATCACTGCCCTGTGTGTGCCTATCTCCCTCTTCAATGGATAGAGACTACAGTATGTCTCAGATCCTGGCATGAAGCTGGCTACACAGGCAGTGTCAAGTCAGTCCCCAATGAACTGAGAAGGCTCAGCCTTGTGCTGCATGACGGCAGAGCAGGAGAGGAGGCCCAGGTCAGCCAGTTCCCCTCCACAAAGCCCTGGATAGACTAGAAGCCCTGGTACCCCTCATTATCCATCCCTCCTGTCACACTTCCTAGGGAAAACAAACACGGCTCTGGGTTGATATCCGGCCGGAGGCCCTGGCAGTGAGATTCGCGTTTGAAAGTTTCCCTTGCATTAATTTCAGACGGAACATAAATACGGACTTGGGATGCCTCTTCCAGGAGGAGAAAACTGGAAACCCGCGTGCTCACTGGAGAGAAAACATGTGTGCTGGCCGAAGGCACCCGCGTTACTCTGGAGCCTGTGCGGGGAACATCTGGTTCTCTCCTCCTCCTCCGCCACCCAGCCCCCACTGCAGTCTTGAAATTGCCCTGTTAATTGGCGCATTGTTCATGCTGAGCACTTGACACACTTCCCTCTCCAATCTGCTGAACTTTGGAAGGTACACACATTTCTGACCATTTCCTGCCCCCAGCCATGATCTTGGCATCTCTGCAGCTGCCAAGTACTTCAGAGTGGGCATGACAAAGCTTGTGAACTGGGACAGTTCTGGGGAGAAGCCCAAGAAGCCTTGCCTCTGACCAGCTGTGTGACCTTGGGAAAGTCCTGTTCCCCTCGTTAGGCCTCAGTTTCCTCATCTGTAAAATGGGAGCACTTTCAAGGGCTACTTTGAGGATGAAAAAAACAGCGTGGTCTGGAGGCTTGCTTGATGTGTTCAGATCACCACCTGGTGGAGGGAGGCCCAGGAGGCCAGGTGGTACAACCCTACATGAGGAATCTGAGACATAAAGAGGGAAAGGAAACTACCCAAGGCCACAGGGGTCATTGGTGAGTGGGGTTTTGTGTCCAAGCTCTGTCCTGCCCTACTTACCCATGCTGGAGAGTCAGGTGGGGCTCCCACACTGTGCTCTCTGCTCCCCAAGCCTTGTGCACTGGCACAGCCCATCATGCACCCAGAAAAAAATAAAAAAGGAACCTTTTCTCAGCTCTGAAAACATCTCACGGCCCCCTTTCATTCATATATATATGAATGAATTCACATATATATATATCATAGATATAGATATAGATATATATGCCCCCTGGTTTGTCTCAGGGAGCCCCGCCCCCACAGTGTTGAAGCTCTAAACTCCCTGAACCTAGATCCTCCTGATGCCCTTCTAATACAACCCATCCTGGGACCATCTCTCCCCTGTGTCTCTGCTTACATCTCTGGTCCTCTCTCCTCTTGCTAGGTCCATCCTCTTCCATTTTACTGCAGATGTCATTCCATACCCTCCCTCCCTCCTCCCCCCCCCTCTCTCCTGTTCCCCTCTTCTCTCTGTGAAGCTGCATCTCACAGCTGGTCTCTGGCCCCTCTCCTGTGTCTTCTTTTGCTTCCCAGGTCCTGGGGTTCTCCCTCCCCCCTGCTCCCCACTACCTCTACCCTGTGATAGTCCCTCTGATTTTCTTGCTACTTCCCTCTTGTCTCCTTGGTTCCCTGTGCCCCACCCTCCCTTTCCTCTTCTGTGTCTGTCCTCTCTGGACTCAGCAATCGAAATGGAACGTGTCTTCCTGCAGAGAGCTGGCCAGAGAACAGCTGGAAGCTAATGCTGGAGGGAGATGCTGAGTGGTGGCCAGGAGCCCCAGGGAGGCTGGGCAAGCCAAGCAGGCTGAGCCCCAACATTGTGGGGCCCCTTTGGAAACCTTCCACCACCTTGCCTGCAGGTTCCAGCATGGGGGTGGTGCCTTGTCCAGAATTTCCAACTTTGGAGACAAGCCTAAGCCCTGTCTGCCAACCCCTGGGGACAGCATATGCTGGACCCTGACTCTGGCCTGTATAGGGGCCAAGCTCCTAGGATTGGTGGGATCTTGGGGAGAATCACCAAGGGCCAGGCTGAACTACAAGAATGGGGGAAACTCGGGTCTCCTGGGGACAGGATGAGATCATGGAAAGGATGTGGAGTAACAGGCTGTGTCACTCATTCATTCAACAAACATTCACGGAGCCATGGTAGTGCGCCAGATTTGGGCTTAACTCTGGGGACAAACATGAATCAGGCATAGTCCCACCCTGCAAAATCGTTATATCCCACCCCCACCCTCATCAGGTGGCTTTTAGAGAGCACGTTCTAACAGAGTCAGTTCTGGGCCATGGGCAGGTCAGGTTCGCTGCACTGGGAAGGGACTAAAGAACGGTGATTCCTGAAGTTCTGCTGCAGGTGGTGGTGGCTGGGCAATCCAGTGTATTTGAGAGGTGACATCTGGGGGTCACTATTGGCTGTTGGAGGATGAAAGCCAGTGTAGCTTGATTAGCAATATCCAGTAGAGAGGGCAAACAAGGTTGGTGGGCTCCATGGAAGGGTTGGGTGGAAATGTCCATGGGCCACTGGGCACCACTATGTCTGAAGTAGACAGCATCAAACTTACCAGAGGTGAGGCTTGATAGTTGAGGTGTGAACAGGATGAAGAGGAAACAGGCCAAGGGCAGGTTTCTGGGGCTCATACTTGGATTGGGCAGAAGAAAGCCCATCAAGAGAGTCACCAGAGAGTAAGAGCATGATGAAAATGCACAGGCCAGTAGGGGGCTTGGATACTATGAAGTTGCAACTGTGGGTCTCATGAGACCAAACACCAGAGAGGGTGGATGTCAGAAATACTGGCTGGGCATGCAAAACTCACATCAGAGTTCTAGGCACAGCCCATATAGAAGGGTCCTTCATGGGGTTATACAAAGAGAGTTGGGGAGAAGTACCATTCTCCCATCCCAGGAGGAAGGATGAGAAGGAGAGGGAAGAGTGTTGCTCAGAGGAAGAGAAGGTAGAAATTTAAACTTGACCTGCCCCTACTTGCTTTCTCCTAGTATCCCTGACCTAAAGAAAGCAATCCCATTCAAAAAGCCTTAAGGTGGAGGGAGTGCCAGGGCTCTTCCAGCTCACATGGGAGACATTCAGTGCTCAGGGTTCAGCAGCATCCCTTGAGGTCTGCACCACAGAAGCCACATAGGGCAATGCCAAGCCTGAGCACTCTGACCACCCACAGTAAAGTCTTAGGACACTCAGTGGATGTCACCTACTTCTCCCAGACAAACAAAACTTGGATTTTTCTCTAGTGGATGTAGGAACCATAATTGGAGCACCAGAGCTTGTCTTTAAACCCAGTTCTGCATGGAAACAGAGGAGGACTTATCTCATTGTCCAGAGCAGAGGCCATGAACTCCTGGCAGAGAGTCCTTCCTCCTGAGCACTGAAGATTGCCACCACTGCTCTCTTCCAGCCAGAGAGAGGAGAGCTAAGTGAGGGGGGATGGCTCCAGCCTAGCCAGGGACAGTTTTAGCACTCTTATGATGGCATGCTGGCCAAGGACTTTTACTTCTCCTTCCTCTCTGGGGCTTCAAGCTGCCCCCAGAGCAGGTCAAAGAGGCACAGGCTTATTTGACATTTTCGGAGAAAGGACACTGGTGACAAGAAAGCCACTAGCTAGGATCACAGACTGCCTTAGTTGCCTTCTGTTGCTGTGATAAAACACTGATCAAAAGCAGCTTGGGGGGGAGAGGGTTTATTTTATCTTACATTTCTAGGTCACAGTTCATCTCCCAGAAAGTGGAGAGCAGAAACTTGAGGCAGGAACCTGGAGACAGGAACTGAAGTAGAGGAATTCCTCCACGGAGGAATGCTGCTCACTGGCTTGCTCGGCTTGCTTTTTTATACAACCCACAACCACCTGCCTTGGGCTGGTACCACCCACAGTGGGCTGAGCCCTCCTACATCAGTCATTAATCAAAAAACAAAAAAAAAAAAAACAAAAAAAGAAAAGAAAAACAGAAAAGCCCTGCAGGCATGCCTACAGGCCAGTCTTATGGAAGCAATTTCTCATTTGAGGGTCCCTCTTCCCAGGTGAGTCTAGTCTATGTCGGGTTACCAGAGACTAACCAGCACACACGATGAGGGAGAGACACAACATGTCCTCAGCATGTGAGGTCAAAGCCAGATTCTGGAGGACCTGTTCACACCTGTGCCTCTGTGTCAAGACCCTGCCAGCTTCATCCCTCTCCCAGTCTTTGCAAATTCTGCCTTCCACCTGGAGCCCCTCTTCCTAGCTCCAGTGACTCCCATCCTCACCTAGCAAAACCGCCTCCTCCAGGAAGTCTTCCCTGTCACCACACTAATGTGGGTGCCTCACATACCTGCACAACTTCCTGTGTCCCTGTGGTGTCTTATGCATTGTAGGTAGTGCCCACATCCCAAAAGCTAGAGTCTGAGACAGAGAGGACTCAGACTGTCAATCACTATCCAGCATGGCATGTGCAATAAGTCAGTGCTCACTAAACCAATGACGTAAGGATGTGAGAAGAGGGGCAGTCAAGGAGAAGAGAAAGGAGGAAATGAAGGGGAAAGGGGAGAGAAGTGAAAAGCAAAAAAAGAGGAAGGGAAAGGAGGAGACAGAGAGGGATAGAGAAAGAAGAACATCTTTTCATAGGGGTTTTAAAGAAACAAAACTCTCTGCCATGGACGATGAATATGAACCATGTTCATCCTGCACTCCAATATCTCCCGCTGTCATAGAGAAACCTGACACTCTGTGTGGTGGTACCCTGTGTGCCCTGTGTGCCCAAGGGTTCAGAGGAAGTATACCAGATCCTGGACTAACACCCTTAGCATCCTCCCCTGTGTGGTGATCTTCCAGTGATCTCCAAGTGGAACCCCAGCAACTCTGACTGACCAGCTAGGGAGACATGGCTGGACTTGGGGAGGTGTGTCAAGCTGAGGATGTCCCCTCTGCTTCAGCCGCTGCACAAGACCTGCAGACTCCCTCTGTGTCAGGAGCATGTCTGTTCCTGCCACTTTGTCCACTGTGTTCTCAACCTCCCTGGGGCTGTCAGCATGCTGACCCTCCCGCTTCTCACCTGTCACCACTCGTCACCAGCAATCAGAGTCATGGGACAGTGATTAAACCCCCTGCTTCCCATGCCCAGGTTAAGCAGGAAGACAATGTTACATGTGGGGCCATGCAGCAGACTCAACATGGGGAGATCCTGAGGCGCTTTGGAAGCACAAGCCAACCCAAACTGCTCATGCAGCAAACGTAGGGAGACTGAGGCCAGGAGGCTGGGATTGAGGAAATGACTCTCCCTAACAGAGCTATAAAAGATACAGACATCTTACCTACCTGTGCTCTGGAGAGAGGAGGCCACTGCCTTCTTCTGAGCCCTGGCCTAAATTCTCTGTCTGTGTATATATATAGTATCTCATACAGAGCAGGTGTGCCATAAATGCTTGCTGAGGGAATCAACAGTGGGTGGGAGGTGAGATGGACAACACACACACACACACACACACACACACACACACACACACACACACACACACACACACACTTCTGAACGCCATCTCATGGGAGTCATTCTGTTTGCACCTCCTTTAGGTCACTGTCAATGTCCTGGATTTGGGAAGGGTTTATGGATTCTCTAGTACCTAGGCTATCATGGGTAGATAGTGAAGAAATGAATCTTAGATCCATCCAGAACATGCTGAGCATGTGTAAGACCCTGGCCATGTATAAGACTGTGGTAAAGTGGTCTCTGCCCCTGAAGGTCTCTCAGGGCACTAAGGAAAGGAGGCATGAGTTACTGATGGAGTTTACAAAGAGAAACCATAGACCTGTAGGGCAGGGATGTTCTTAGAGATAGGCCTTTCATGACTGCTGTAGGCTAACCACCCCAGATGGACTGGCACTAGGGTCAGATTAGTGGCATTAGGCACAATAAGACAATAGGTTGCTGCACATGAGCCTCTGTGTGCAGACTAGAGTAGGTGATTTTAATTAATCCCACTTTACAGGTGAGGAAACTGGAGTGTGCAGAGGTGCAGCCTGAGAACAGAGCTGGGGTGTGAATATATTCAGGGTGGACCAGGTTTACATCTCCCCACTGAGACACACTACCTGGATTTAAAGGGACCCTGCTGCTAATGTATGGGCATTCCTTGTCCCAGTACCCATCCAGGAGACTCTTGGGGAACTTCCACTGGTATAATTCATTAGCCAAGACACAAACCCAAGGGATGGCATCTAGCCACTGGACCACAACCTAGCATGTGGCTGAGACCACGCTGCATCTTATGTTCCAGGTCACTTTCTGGGGAACAACACTGTCATCGATGTCCTAAGACAGGCAGGGCTGGAGGTGGACCACACACCCGCTGGCCAAGACATCCACAGGTGAGCCTCAGGGTATATGGTAGCATCTCAGAGCTGGCTGGCTGACTTCTGCCTGACCATGTGCTGTGGTCACTGCCCCTGTAACCTGATCAGGCCTCAGGGAGAGCCGTGAAACAGACTGCTGTGGGATGGGGTCTCTCTCCGGAATAGGCTGGACCAGGGGTTGTGACTAGAAGGTGATAAATGGGGTGAGCAGGCTGATATGCAACATTGTTGGGATCACCCCGTGCAGTGGGAATGGGGCCAGGGACATAAGTGACCTCGGTTATCATAGAAAGTCAATGGACAGCCAGACACTGAATGAAGATGATGCCATGGGAGGAAGAGGCTACAATTTATTTTCTTCCCTGTGTCCATCTCCACTGCCTGGCCCATTTGCTGTCCCACTACTCATGCTCCTCTGATTCCCACCTGTATCGGATCCATTGCCTTCTCAGGCTGTGCCCCTAGCTTCCAGTTTTCCTGACAGGACACTCTCACTTTGCCTACAGAGCCACTCTCTCAACCTCTTCCTATGTGGGTTCCTATTATGCCCCACCCCACATAGGACCACCCTGGAAGTTTCCCCAGGACAGGGCCCAGCTCTGTCTCTCAGCATCTATAACCCCAGCATCAGGCATTAACTAGGCTCAAGCTCTCCTAGAGTCAGTGTCCTCAAACTCAAGAGATTCATGCTTCAGCCATTATGCAAGAACCTTCTTGTGATTTCAGCCCCTGTCCTTATGGTTACAAGACCCAAAGTCCGAAAAAGGCCCCCTTAGTCACAGACAAGCAGATACATGGTATTGGCTGCTCACTCTGTATGGGGCTCACTCTGTTTGTTTTTAACTCATTGTCATAGCCTGGCAAGGCAGGAAGTATGAATGTTCCTGACCTAGTTAGAGCATCTGAGCCTATTGTGAACTCTCTTGCAGAAGGACACATTTGTAGGAGTCTGGTTCTGTGGTCTCTCTTGGCTCCTAACTATTTCTTGTACCTACTCTAGGCACAAGGAGCTCAGGAATGACTGGGACCTTGACCTTCAGAAAGGAAACTTTCTTGGGTCCCCAGAACATGAACTATACCCACCCAGTTCCGTGTGACTTCTATAGGAAGTCATGAACCTCAGTGTTGGGGCTCCATCCCAGCCTCCCCCCACTATCCCCAACCTCAGCCAGAAGTTTTGGGGGGGGGCTAAGGCAGGTGTTGAGGAATAAGGGATGCAATGTAGCCTCAGAGTCAAGGCATTCCTCCAGTCCCCTCCTGTTCTCTCACTTCACCCTTCTCCCCACACCCCCAAGGACCTTTCCCTTGAAGCTCATTGTGTGTGGCCAGGCAGGGCCAGGAGGCAGGCAGGCTCCTATTCATCTTGGAGCACAGGCATTACAGGAGGAGATCTCCTCCTCTGCCCCCACTGGCTCTGCTGGAGGCTCTGCTCAGAGGATCCGCAGCCTTGGTCTCCTGTACAGGGGATGAAGGAACCAGCAGGGCTGAGGGGGTGGGGAAGCTGAGGAGGCAATGACAATAAAAGCCATCCTTGGCCACAGGTGCTTCCTGTAGCTATCTTTTTGTCTGACTGTTTTGAATTATCTCCTCAACAGCTGCAGCATCTCCAATAGCCTGAACCCTGGGAGTCTGGAGTTGCCATGGGGGCTGGGAGAGGATGAGCTGAGCCAATGGTCTTTTTCTCTTCAAAGAGAGAGAAGCCCCTCACCCACTCACTGTTGCCATGTGAGGGTGGGATGGGAGGACATGCTGCTTTCAGTCCTGGGTACCACCTCCCTCACAAGCTGTTTGCTTGGACACAATTCCTAAAACCACGTCTCACCCTCCAAGGAATTCCTTTGGGGCCACAGAAAGCAAAGAATAAAAGGGAGTATCTGCAGGCTGAGAGGCATACCCCTACTTTAAGCGGGAACTCCACAGGCATGACTAAATGACCCTTGAGTGCCTGCATAGTCAGGTCCTTTTGCTTGGTGACCCGAATCAGAGAGCTTTAGTGGGTACCAGGCATTGTGCTGAATGGCTGTGCTCATTCACCACCATGCCATCTGATGAAGCAGGTAACAATATTCTTCCATCCCCTTTCCAAGTGCTACCCATCCACAATCTGGGCCATGAGTTATAAAGTGGGATGTGCACTGTTTCTATCAGCCTTCAGGTTGCACTCTAGTGACTTAGCCCTGTCCTGCCTCCATTCAAAAGATAATCCATAGATATCCAGTGCACACAAGCAGCTTGAATAGCATCAAATATTCAGTGGCCTGGACTGCCTACCACTGCCAGGCACTGTTCTAAGCCCTTCGCCTGTGTTCACCCATAAACTCACAATGTCCCTGGGAAGGTCCAGACCATTATCACAGGAGACTGGGGCACAGCAAAGTTAGAAAGCTCACCTAGAGTCCCTCCGCCAGGGGTATTGCTAAGCGAAACCTTGATCGAGATCAAATGATAAGCATAGACCTTATTTTTCAACCAGCTCCTCCATCCCTGAGCTCTCACACCTGTCTCTGCCATATGTTCATGTTCTCCTCCTCGGCAGTGTGGCCACCTGATATCCTGTGTGTTTTACTGTCTCCCACTTCAGGGTATGAGCCGGAGCGGGGACCTCTGTTTGGGTCACTGCTGATACTTAATTTCTAGGAAATGTTAGCTCCAGGGAATTTGTGAACTAGAAGATGAAAGAATACATCAGTGTTCTCTCTGTAACAGACAATGGTTGTCCTGCTTCCCTCCAGCCTATCCCAGCAGGGACATTCCCGTCACCTTGAAGACATCCCCTCTGCATCCCCCCTTGCACACAGGGCACACTCACATCCTGTTCCACTTTGCAGTCCTGCTACTGGGAGCCCAGCTCCTTCTCCCGAGGGCACCTCTTCTGCCAGTCCAGCCCCAGCCACCCCAGCTGCTGCAGTCCCAGAAGCAACCTCAGCAACCCCCACCACCCCTCCTGAGGAGGAGGATCCAGTCCTGTCCCCACACCTCCTGCTCCCGGACAGCCTTAGCCAGCTGGAGGAGTTCGGACGGCAAAAGTGGCGCAAGAGACTAAACAAACACCAAAGGCCAAGGCAGTTCAACGACCTCTGGGTCCGCATCGAGGACAGGTAAGCAGGGAAGGGACAGGCTGTCTAGGAGCTCGTTGTCAGCCTCCTGTAGGGCTCAGCGCAGACCCTGCTGCCACAGACCCTGCTGTGAGCAAGCAGGGACAAGGAGTTGGAGTGGAAGTTTAGAGACAGGCCCTTCCCTGACACTTGAGCATCTCCGTAAGCATCTTTTGGGGTGTGTAGAACATGTTCACGTCTGACTCTGGAGGTTCATTCTCAACATAACAGCAAGTAGTTTTAAACTCTTTAGTTTAAAAGTGGCATGGGGCCTGAAATGCTGACACAAGAAGACAACAAGTTCAAGGCCAGCCTGGGCAATTAGTAAGAGTCTGTCTCAAAATAAAAAGTAGAAAGAAGTCTGAGGATGTAGCATCAGGATAGTGCCTGCCTCGTATGCACAAGGCCCTGGCCTCAACCACCCAGTGCAGCCAGTAATTAATTGGTTAATTATTTAAAATTAAAAGGAAGATGTGGATGCATCCCTCAGTGCCACAGACAGAAGTCTGTCGTGCCTGGCCTGCCCCTGATTCATTTGTCCCAGGATGGATATGTCAGAAGGTGTCAAACCCTGTGCTGGGAATGTTTGAGCAGTGTCACTGTAGCATAGAGACCCTGGAGGAGCCCCCACCCTGTAAGAGAAAGGAACACCAGGCATTGGATGCTGTGGCTCTGCAGGCTTACTGTGGGCCTTTCTGTAAACAGGCAGGTACAGAACACAGCCTAAGGTTCTGGGACTCCCCCGCTCTCCTTCTGTATGCTCATCCTGTCACCAACACCTCCTGCCTCAGCCTGTCACCAAAACTCCTGTTGCTCCAAGATTCTGTCTAATACCCTGCACTCAGTTCCTCTCCAAAGCAATCTCCCTAAGTCAGTTGTGTGGCAGAAATCTCTACAGACAGGGAATGGTGTTGCTAAGGAATGTCTCAGGAATGGACCTGAGTCCTCCCCAGCTGTGGTAGCCCAGTCCTGGATCTGATGTTTCAACAGTGGAACCTCAGAACCCAGAGTTCCAGACTGGATCTTAATCCACCCAGGATTTTCCTCAGCATCCCAAACAAAATCACCTTCCTTGTTAAGTGGGCAAGTATTCAGCGCCACACAGACCTCATGCATGAGAGTCACAGGGCAGAGGCCTGAGGTCTAAGTCCCAGGAGGTTCTAAGCAGCTCTAGGGAGTTCTGGCCCAACTGTGCATTCATGAATATGAACCAAGGTATAGAACTGAAGGAAGGGCCTGGCCACCCAGGGAAACAGAAGCTGACCGAATGGTACCTTCCACTTCCTGGCTCTTCTACAGCCAGGTGGCTGAACCAGTGAAAAGAGATTGATGTAGTCCAGGCCTCGTCACAAAGAGCACGCCATGCACTATCAGGAAAGGACTTCCAATGGGTAGGCATCAAAGCCTCTGAGCTTTTAGGTATTGGTGCCACAGCGCCTCCTGTGGGCTATTGGAGAATGTACTTCTGCAGAGACATCAGCCCTGCCTCCCACAGCAGAGGCATCATTATAGTTAGCTATACTGGCTGAGACACACAGAGACCGGGTGCCCAGCATGGCTACTCCACCTAGCTGGGTGCAAGAGGCTAGAGTTTAAGAAGAGCTGCATCCTTCAGGTGTGGGCAAGCTTACAGGCTACCAGAGTCCACTAGAAACTCACGATAGTCTGGTCACTCACAGTCCTGGTCAATAGAGGACTCTAACTCATGGGGTAAAAGGAGGCTAGGCTGTCAGCTCCAGCAATGAACCCCCCAGCCCCTAACTATGTCTGAAAGGGAAATGCAGACAAATGACACCGGACAGTTTCCTTTTCACAACATGGGATCTGGAATACAGACCCTGGCTTCAGGGGAAGAAGGTGGCTTTTCTTTGGCAGAGGGAAACCCTTCTCCACCCCAGCAAGTAAAACTGTGTTTGGCTGATCACCTCCCTCTGCTCGGGCTGGAAGAGAATATTCTACCAAAGAGCAGTTTATTAAAGTTCCTCGCTGCTTCTTGAGAAAGTGGGTCCTGTGCTCCCTAGGAAGCCCCAGTACAGGGCATAGGCTCCTACACACAAAGGGCTCATTCCACCTTCCCAGAGTCCCCAAGTCTCCAGTTTTCTGAGAAGGGGCAGAGGACAAGGTGGAGCTCAACTGAAGTCCTTCTGACAAGCCAGCTTTCTTAGAGCTTTATTTTATTCTCCTTCTCACTTTGTTCTTAAATCCAACTGGAGCTGGCCCTTCACTTTTTGCCCATCTTCCACCAACACTACCACAACAGGGCCCCTGGGGGTCTTCTGGTCCATGGTCTTGCCTGCCTCAGGGCTCTCACCTTCTTTTCTCCTTCCACCTCCACTGGGTCCTCTCTATAGGCTATGAGCCACCATAGGCTATACCATGTCCCCCCATGCTATGACACTTGCTTCCCTCTCCTTAGGGCCTTTGTGAAGCTCCCACTGTGCCAGGCACTTACACCCATCACTACGTTGTCCTATTAAGAGTCGCATAAAGCAGGCCTGTTTTACCGGGAAGGTATCAGAGTCATCCAAATCTGTGACCCTACTGAGGGATGGAGACTCAGAACTGTCATCCAACTCTAAGGTTCATATTCACCACCCACCCTCTAAGTGCTCTCCCATCCCCACCTGGCTGAGATCTCCTATCTGCCCTAGCTACCTCTGGGAGCCCTTTTATCGCTCCATTGCCCACACTCCATTTCTTTGCCTTTGTTTCTAGGCTGGGGAATCCTGGGCGCAGATCTGGTTTGAACGGCTCCAGGTCACCCGAGGCCTCACTAGGTGGGAAGGGTCTTTGACTGTATGCTTGAGCCTGAGGAGGAGGGAACCAGGGATTCAGCCTGTGAGTGCCTGGCTGGGACACCACCTGGAGCAGGCTGGCCTCCCTTCGCCCCTCATTACCCCAAGATGTAAACACAGTGGAGGAAGTTTAGAGTAGCAGCCGCCTGTGGCAGGATGATTTATGGGGACCCGTGGAAAGGCCTGAGTGTGTCCACAGATGGATGCATGGCAGTGGAGCATTCTCAGGAATCCCTTACCTCTGAGTACAGACAGAGACGGCAGGGAAAGGTGTGACCAGGGCAAGCCGGGACAGAGACCTTTCCCATAAAACATGGGCCTGTGGCAATCCTAAAGTGACTCCTGCTCCATTAGGGCCTTGGCTGGTTTCTGGAAGTTATCCCAGCTTTCATACTCCATGTCCCCAAGTCTGCAAGCACACAGGTGCGTGCATGCGTGTGTGTGTGTGTGTGTGTGTGTGTGTGTGTGTGTGTGTGTGTGTGTGTGTGTGTGTAAGAAAGAGAGGGATGGAGGCAGAGTGACCGGCACATCTGAGTTGCAAGCCTGTTGAGGATACACAGGTGTAGAGAGCACCTTCCAACTGCTAGGCAAAGCCTGATCTTGAGGTGAGCATGAGTACGTAGCAAAGATCCTTGGTGAGTGTCACTAGGCAAGTATAGGCCATACAGGGTGCATATGTCAAAGCCTGGGAGGGAACACACAGTACACCCCCCAGAAGGGCTCTTCATTCCTCTTGTCTGCTGCCCTTCCTGCTCAAGGTATTCCTCTCATTCCTCACAGTGTGGGGTAGTCCAGGATAGCTAAAGTGTCCCTGCCACAAAAGAACCCCACCTGAAGTGGGTGGTACCCTGTGAGGATTGGAAAATGAAGTCACTCAATGATCAAAAAACTATCGAAAGAATCAGACAGAGTAGTGCTGCAGTCCCACCGCACAGGGCTTTGACAGTAAGAAGATGCCTGTAAAGCTGACATCAGTCCTGCAGTGAACCTGAAGTGGCTGCTGCTAGTGTTACTTCCAGAGTCTCTGTTCCGGGATGTTCAGGCTCAATTTCCCCAGCAGGCTGCTTCTTGGGGCCCTCAATGTGTCTTAGACTTAAAGCCATCAATGAGGGTAGGGGCTGCACAACACCACCCCCAAGTTAGGAAAGACATGTTGGGTACACACCTGTCACCCATTTTTACTGTGGATTAGTGCTGGTGGCAGACAGTGACATATGGCTCTCAAGACAGTGTCACTGAAAAGGCCCTGGAGCCTCAGCCTACAAGACAATGGCAATTCCCATCTCTGGGTCCATTTTTCATCTCAGGATGGAAAGTTCCTTCCACCTCTGGTCCACTATTAGAACACATCAGATGGTTAGCCCACAGTCTGCAAGATTGAGGGAAGGGTAAGGGCATTCCTGGGGAAGGAGTCATGGCACAAGATGTGAAGGCTGATAGGCTCCAGGTACTGGGTGGAGGCAGGGGGAAGCAGCAGGTAAACTGAGCAATTTGGGTCTTTGCCTACATCTGATTTCTCAGTCCAAAGAGGACAAAATCCAGTTGAGAATCACAAGTTTTCCTCCAACAATGACATGGAGGATCCTGTCATCCAAGCCCTGCATTCTGCAAGACTGGTGCCCCTGCATCTCTCTAAGGAGGTAACTAGAGGCTGGTCCTCTGAGGATCTCTGAGGTGATAACTAACTGGAAGTTCTTTACCTCCCTGCATCATGTCTCTGAGACCCCACTCAAGCAATAAAAACTCTAGGCTTTGGCAAGGGGCTTTCATCTTTGGTTTTCAATGAGCAAAAAGTTCACTTGTGCCCCTAGTTAGGCAACAGCTCCTCTTATTAGTAAGAATATGAATGTCGGTGATGCCCAGTGCCGAGCCTACAGACCTCTAGTACCAGAATCCATCCCTGCTCCAGGGAACCCCCAGGAAGGGGTGGCAACTGACATAGTGCCTGGCACTAGCCTCACTTGTCCATACTTTCCCTTGGATTTCTGCCAGTGGGTGACCTTACTTCTGGCTTTTACTGTTGGAAATCAGTTCAAAGTCCCTGACTCCATTCTTGCCCTTTCTTTGTATAGACTGAGAAACTGAGGCCTAGGAAATGGTATTGGCCCAAATTTACAAATCAAGCCAAGGAGGTAATGCAGACTTGTACAGAGCTCTGTCCTCTAGCCAGCCAGAGGGGCCTTCCCACACTTGGGGTCCTGTCAGCTCCACGCAGACTTAGCCCCAGTGCCAGCCAACTGCAGAGCCTGGGAATGTGCAGTGTGTTTGGTTTGGCCTCTAGACCGTTGTGCCATGAGACAGTTTTCCCCAACATGAGCCTGGAAGGGGGTGGGGACCTGGACTGGGGACCAACTTTGTGAGCTGAGTAAGCTAGGAAGGAAAGAGGGAGGTTGCATTCAGAGGGGCTCGTCCCCCTCCTCAGTCCCACTTCGTTTTCCTGGGACTCTTTCCAAGCAATAAAAACCCCACTTGGGCTCCAAGGGAGAGTTTTCATCTTTATTTTTTCAAAGTGTGAAAGAAAATGCCTATAGGTACCTTGTGAGACGAAATTCCCATCTGGTCTTGCCCTGGCTCCAGTCACCTCACAGGGCATCTAGCCCACTGCCCTGAAACTAGCCCTCAAAGCCTCCCAACTACCCAGGCTGGGACACACAGCAGCAGCTAGACATGGGTGTGTGTGTGTGTGTGTGTGTGTGTGTGTGTGTGTGTGTGTGTGTGTGTGTTGCTTGCAGTTTTCTTTTTCAATAGACAAGAAAGGGAGGGTAGAGGCTGAGGTAATGACCTCTGCTAGGCACGGGCCTTTATCTCTTCCAGGGGCTGCAGCCAACAAGGCCTTAGTCTGACCCTAGAATCTGCACATCACTGATGAAGGTCTTACCAGGAAATAGTGCACTCCACTAATGCTCACAGTTCATGCTACAGAAATGATGGCCCCAGTGCATCTCATCTTATTAACAATCCCCATCTCCTTCAAGCTCAACAGAAATAGTAATATGGCATAGGTTTAGCACTAAGCATGGTGCCTGCCTGTACTCAGAAGTACACTGTAAATGACAGAATTTATTAATGGAAGAGGCAGAGACACAAAAATATTAACGATAACTTCAAAACAAAACAAACAAACAAAAAACGCCTTCCCACACCTCCCAGGGCCAGGCACTGTTCTAAGACTTCTCAGCAGAAACCTATTCTAAAGCCCCCATGTAACATATGTCCCACTGTGACAGTGAGGTCAGTGGGAAGTGGAGAGTGTTTTATGTGAGCCTTTGCTCTTCAAGGTAGCAGGGCAAGTCTCCAGAGGTGAGTGAGATGATAACAGCAAGACAGTGGTTATGATGGGGATGAAATAGAAGTAAAGCTGCCAGGTCTAGTGAGATGGTGACAGGCCCCATGTGGCTGAAGGCCAGCATGGCATGAAACAAAGCCCACTGGGCTCTGTGAGCTAAAATGTGCCATGGAAGCCCCTGGCTCACCCCTGTATTGTATACACACTCTAGGAGCACCATACCTGCTTCCTCTGAGAGAAGCAACAGTCTTTCCTCTCCTGACCCATGGGTGTACAAATCTGCTTTGCCCAGAACCTGGCTACCAGTAGCCTCCTTGAGGTCCCCTCTTGCTGAAAGTGGGTGGTAAGACACATGCTGGGGGCTTATTGTGACAATGGAAATCTTGTTTGAACAGCTGGCGTGGGGGAAGCTCCAACCAAGGCAGATAGGATGCTGTGGTGAAAATGTGTGTGTGTGTGTGTGTGTGTGTCTGTGTGTGTGTGTGTGTGTGTCTGTCTGTGTGTGTCTGTGTGTGTGTGTCTGTGTGTGTGTGTCTGTGTGTGTGTGTGTGTGTGTGTGTGTGTGTGTCTGTGTGTGTCTGTGTGTGTGTGTGTCTGTGTGTGTGTGTGTGTGTGTGTGTGTCTGTGTGTGTCTGTGTGTGTGTGTCTGTGTGTGTGTGTGTGTGTGTTGTCTGTCTGTGTGTGTCTGTGTGTGTGTGTCTGTGTGTGTGTGTCTGTGTGTGTGTGTGTGTGTGTGTGTGTGTGTGTGTGTGTGTGTGTTCTGCCACCTTCAGCAACCTTGGAAGGAGCAACAAGGGGCAGAACACCTGTAGACAGGTGGAATCTATACTCCGGGAACCTCAGAGATACCTCCTCCACGACTTTGCAGTTGTTTCTGCCTGGGACCCACCCTCATGATTGGTCACAGGTGGGCCCAGCCTGTACTTGGAGGTCAGCTGAGTTAGATGTGGGTTCTAGACTATTGCTCTTCCCTAAGGTGTCTGGTAAATATAAAACTGCACCCCAAGCTCTCTTCCTAGGAGGAGGGTGCTGACAGTCACTCTTTCCTCTTTCCAGCACCACTGTCTCGCCACCCCCGCTGCCCCTCCAGCCTACCCCCGGCTCCGGGACCACCAAGCCCTTTGTCAAGTCCTCACACCAGCTCCAGCAGCAGGACCTTGCGGGGCCTACCAGCAACTCGGCACCTACACCTGGCCTCCCCCCTGCAATCGCTGCCACCATTGTTGCCCCCTTCATCCTACACACCCTTGGGCCTTCCTGACCTTGACCACCCTTGCAGAGAAGCCAGAGGAACCACAGGAGTGACCATGCCCACCATCTGACACCACCTCAAAGGGTGCTGACACCTCAAGGCAGTTCACACAGGACAGGGACTTTAAAACACTAGAGCTTTATTGTACCCAAATTACATCTTCTTTTTTGTAGAAGGTCTTAATTTCCCATAGTGCTATGGGGCTCATTTGTAAAATATGTGTCCATATTAAAAGAGAAAGTGTATTTATTCTATCGATAAAACTATTTTTATGTAGCCTATGTTGTAGTCCCTGAATTAGCCCCAGCACCAACCCCAGGGAAGGAGCCCATGTTCCCGTGACCTCTGTGACCTGTGTTGACTATGGCTTTGAATTGGCCCCAAGCTTCTCCCACTCTAGGCACCTCTAAGGGCAGCCCCATGCTTTGGGGAAGCTGAATTTCACCAGAGGCATGGTGGCCAACCATCCTTCCCATCCCTGGATGTGTCCAGGCCCTGGGGGGGGGCAATTTAAGAAAAAAATAATGCTGCTATTTTGAAGTCCTGAGCATCTGTGGACTGGCCCTCCAGAGCTCCTGGTGAGTTTTTCCATCAAAGAGGGAGATTGGTGCTGAGGCAGGTGGACTCAGTCCTGTGATCAGATAGCTACACTGAGACCCAAAAAGTGAATGGGGTTTACCCAAAGTCACAAAGCAAGTGGGCGATCTATGTTCCAGTGGCACCGGTCCAGCTTCCATTTAAGAGGGGCTGGCCCCAGCTGAGTGAAGTGAGCTGGGCAAAAGGGCAGGAGTGGTCATAGGATGGTTTTAGGGGTGATGGAGTTCAGGAGTCCTGGTAATGACAATGGTAAAGAGGGCCACGAGTCAGAAGCCAGCAGGTGGGCTCTCTGCACTCTCCCTTCTCCATAGATCCTCACACTAGTTCTGTGAGATGTGATGACCCCCATTTCAATGACACTGAAGCCCCCAAAGAAGGGGAAAGATCCACCCAAGGTTTACTTCCCACCCCAGATCAGTGTGATACAAGAATGATCCTTGTCTCTTGGACTGTGTTCTGTCCTTGTTCCTATCTGGAGAAATGCCTGGGGAGATGCAGCCCCCAAACTGGAACCCTCCCTGGCTTCCCAGGGCAGGCAAGGGGGATGTTTCACCAGCTCCCCCTGCTGGTTCCTGAGGCCAAGGGGCTCTAGCAGGATGATCAGACAGTATCGGCAGGCAGGGAGTTGAGACTTATCCTTCTGTCCCCAGGGGCTGAAGGGGACACAGTAGGTCAGTGTGGGCTGAATTTCAGCCTACAGCTCAAAGCTGGGCTTGTGGTTTGTTGGTTATTTAAGGAGTCCTGGGTCCTGAGAGCAGGGAAGACCCCTCACCTGTCAATAGCAATAAGAGTAACACAAAGGTCCAGAAAGAGGAGAGACTTCTCCAAGGTGCCATAGCTGGGGCAGGCATGTTGACTCCAGTCCTGTTCTCTCACCTCACTGCACATGGGTTTTGCTGGCAGGCTCGATGGCGCCTGGTTGGCTGAGGCACTGCCATGCTCTGGTTGGCAGACATCTCCCTTTTGAGATGGCAGGATTCTGGGCAACTCATTGGATAGTCAGGGGTCCCACAGGCATCCTGGCAGGCGGCAGAATTCTTTCCAGCTCTGCCCCAGTGGGCAGGTTTAAGCCTGAGACCTGGCAGGATTCTGGAACTCTGCTTCACAGGGTCCCGCCAGCCCCATGGGCACCACATTGTAAACTGAACTTGACCTCAACCAGGACTGGAGTCAGTTTATCCTTGGCAAAAAAAAGAAAAAAATGTGACTTCCTATTGCTGAGCGGGAAGGGGCTTAGCTGACTTTTAAAGCAGGCTCAGAAGTTAGACATCAAACGGATTGTGCAGAGCGCTATTGGGATGAGATAAGTGTAAAGGAATTGGAAACACACAGGCCAGATTCCCCTGTTTGGGGCAGAGTATGGCATGAGATGTATGGAGATCAAGCTTGAGGTTAATTAAAGATGAAGCATTTGGGGAAACAGTCCAGGCACCTGACTGTGTGCCCAGACCTGTGCCAGGCGCAGGGCCAACATGGTGAATTAATGCAGCATGTAATCACTGGGGAAGCATGGTGCCAGGGTTACACATACAGGCTGAATTGTACCCACCCTCCTGGGCCCAGAAGAGTTCACCATCAAGGTGGGACTGGTGGGGCCATCCTGGGCTACTACTGTCCCAGTCCCAATCTCACTGTCTTTCAGATCCCTTCTTAAGGAAGATTAGAAGTGAAAGGAGTGTTCCAAACTCTCTTCCTCAACCCTACTTTAAAGTTTTTGAAGAAAGACAGTGTGCCATGCTTAGCAGCATATGTCTGTAATGAATGTTCTTGGAATGCTAAGGCAAGAGCATCGTAAGTTTGAGGTCCAGCCTGGGATACATAGTGAATTCTAAAACAGCTTGAGCCACGTAGCCAGACCCCCTATGAAAAATAATGGAAAGAAGAAAGGGCTAGGCCATCAGACTGACAAATTTCCAGGGTGGTATGGACTTTAAAAAGAGAGCAATTGCTGGTCAGACATCTAGGGCCAAAGTTTCCTGATCTCTGGAGATCTCTACTAAGCCAGGATTGGAGTAAGGAGCAAATTCAACTTTGATAGCCAACATCCCAGGAGACCTTAGGCACAAAAACAGAATGTCTGGCTAGGCCACTTAAACTTCCCATCCTGCTCTGAAAATGCCAGTAATCCATCAACAGTTTCTCAGACTTCATGTCCCATCGAGCTGGACTCATAAAACACAAAGCCCTATTCCTTTGAGAGTTCCTTGCGTAGTTTTAGGACTTTCATTTTGACATTGAGGCAGACAGAAAGATGGAAGGCCAGAGGCCCAGCAGATTAAGTGACCAGCACATGCTGAGGGTAAAAGAATCAGGGAGGTGCAGGGGCCAGTCCCCAGGGTCAAAGATCCAGAGTCTGCCATGTGTGGACTGAGGGAGACTTGGAATGTTCATCTCACACTAGGTGACCCACGAACATCCTCCTCACATGGAATGTGGTCACCTGCTACTTCCTGGCCTCATCTAGACTTGGGCAAGCCTGGGAGCTCAGTCACACCACTCCACCTAGTACTATTGTCACAACAGATCCCAAAGAAGAGAACTGTTACCAAAAGAGAATGTCTTTTAAAAGGTGATATTCTATGCAGGAGTTGTAGCTTAGAGGACATCCTGGATGGCAAAAAGCAGAGTTGGGGTAGTGATAGCCATGAGATAAACACCAGCTCCGCCACTTGGCGTTCCAGGCCCTCTGTGACCTGGCTCAGCTGATCTTGCTGGCCATTCTCATCCTTCCCATTCTGACCTGACAGATGGGATCATATTTGTTATTTCTAGACTATGCAGTCTTTTATATATGTTGCTCCCCAGGGAAAGCTCTCTTCTCTTCTCCCAGCCATTTATCCTAGAAGGATAACCCAGAGGACACTAGCTCCAGGATGTCCCCCTGGAGCCCTTTATGCAGTCCCAGTACCTATTACCATGCCCACATTCCAGAAACGGGCTGTCTAGATATGAATTTGCTCCCTGTTGTGAATGCAAGCAATTCGATGGGGTAGGTCATGTGCCAGTTTTTTTTGTTTGTTTGTTTGTTTTTTTTTGGTCATTGTTGTTGTTTTGTTTTTGTCCTTCAGCACAAAGGTGATACTCCAAAGATGTGTTGAGAGGGACAAGGGAGAAAAGGAAGCCAAAAAATGAAGAAGAGAAGTTTGAAGCTTAGAAAGGAGAAAGCCTTGGCTTTCTTTTGGGAGCAGCTTCCACCTTCCCAGCTGGTAGAGGACAGCACCTGAGAACAGAGCTCTCTGGGGGGAGGGAGAGGGAGAGGCATAGTATGCAAGGCCCCAAGGCCCACTGGCTAAAGCCGTGGTCGCCAGCTGGAAGTCTTGGCAAAGGACTGGTGTAAATGACATGGCAGTGCCCCCTGGCTCTGTAAGGCTCAGGTTCTTTAAACATTGTTATTTTTCCAAAAATTCATCTAAGCAGCCAAAAATATCACCCTGGCTGGCTGTCTAAGCCGGTAGATGCAGGACTCAGTCAAGCCTCCCTTCACCCCTCCCCCATTCTTCCACAGCCCAGACAGACTTGCCATGAACTGGCAGAAATGCCTGCAGCCCTTGGGCATGGGATCTCTTGGGGAGGAGAGGACTGGATTGAACCCCTGCCCATGGCTCCATCCCACAGCCCTTCTGTCTGAGCCCAACACAGAGGATGGAAAGGCAGGGCTTATAAGGACCCAGGGGCCCCTTCCTGGCCCTTTCCAGGGAATGTTAGCTCCTCACAGCATGTCTCCAAAGGCAGACCGGGATCCTTCTTCATTTGAGGTGGCCTGCATCTTCCCTTTCTTGCTGACCTAGGGTAAACCCCTGCCCCTCTTTGAGCCTCCATTTCCTCATGGACCATAGGGAGAGTTTCCTGGGGCCGGGAAGGGAATTCTGTGTATAATCTTGGGTCTCCTTGGAAGTGAGTTTCCACCCTTCCCTAGACCAGCTTTCCATGTAGGCCCCACAGGCTGCCATGACGGGAGCATGTGACAGACAAGAAAGCATTACTTAAAGGCTCCCTCCATCCTAAGACCTGCCCTGGGGAATGTGGTTTTGAATGGGATCCAAGTCTACAGGGCCTGGTGTGAGAGACCAGGGACTCTTAGGCAGCAGTCTCTCTGGTTGCCAAGCTGGGTGGGTGGAGCTCTTGGCTCTCCATGGGGAGGCTGGCCTTAACCTTTGCCCAGCTCTAAGTCTCAGATTTGTTGGCTATCCCACTGTGCCTCAATGTACCAAGCTGGCTTCAGCTCTCGCCATACTTGTGGTGTTCTTTATCACCTCTTCCCTCACCCCTGTGAATTGTCATGAAGAGTTCTTTAAGAGTATAATAGAAGACAAAGAAAGATGCTATTAATGTTATTTTGCCAAAATATTTTTGTAGCATAATATATTAATAAAAGATATTATGAACTTAACCCTGGTGTTTCCATGTGCTGAACTTCACCACCTTTTCCTTCTGCAGGAACATTTGGGGAATTACCTGGCTTGTGAGGGCCAGGGCCTATGACTTGTGGCATAGAAAATGTGAGTGACCCCATTTTTATGCATAGATTTGGGCTGAGAAGGTGACTTGTAGGTGCAGGGCCCAGCATTGGGCAGTATGTATGACCCTTGCCAAGCAGAGGGAGCTGCCCACGTTTGGAGCAAGAGTTGTGCAGCTGTTTTACACACCACTGGAACCCGGGCTTTGCTAGAAGAACCTCCTTCTGCTAGCTTCCTCTTCCATCAGAGTTGTTACCACTCCTGGTTACTTTCCCTGCCTCTCCTCTCTGTGACTCTCCTTGGCTCAGGCCTACTGGGAAAGTTCTGCCAGCCACATCCATGTACCTCTAGTCTATTCTCTCCCCTGAAGCCAAAGTGAGTTCTGCAAACCACAAAAATGACCATGTGTTTCCCTGCTTTGAGCACTCTAAGTACCTCCCCAATATTGTTGGCAAAAGACATCCAAATCCCTCTAAGATACAGCTCCTACTTATGTTTCCAGCAAGAAAACACCTCTGCAGTCCCTCTCCCAGGACGAAACACTCCACAGTCATTGATTGTGCCTTCTGCTTCTTGGCATTGTCCAGCTTGTTTTAGCACATGTTGTTGCTAGTGCTGTCAGGCTCCCTGCATCTCCATATCTCACCCACGGCATCCTATATGACCCCAGCTCCAGCAGTCCCTGCTCCAAGAAACCTTCTAACCCCCCACACCTAGCTGGTCACTTGTTCCACCAGCTCTCTGTACCTCATGGATGGATGGGCTGAGATCGTTGGCATGTTCTCTCTTCTTCTTGGTTCCAGTACAGTGCACCTCTCTGTTGTCACTTCCAAGCACAGTGACTGATAGCTGCCACATAGACGCTGTCTATAGTGAGTCCTTGTAGAAGAATCATGAAGTCCGTGAAAAAGGAAAGAATGGGGGGCGGGGTTATCAAATAAGACACATTGAACCTTTTCTGCTTCATCACATGGAAGCATCCAGTGTCAGCTCCTGGGACCTGCAAGTTTTACCAGGAACATCATCAGAACTTGGGCATAAAGGAGATGTCCACTAAAATGTTGAAAGTCATCATGGGCTGCAGAGATAGCTCAGTCAGTAAAGCATGAAGTCCTAAGTCCAAACCCTAGAGCCCCTGTTTTGTTTTGTTAAAAGAAAAAAAAAGCCTGGCATGGCATGGTGGTACACATCTGTAATCCCAGTGCTGAAGTGGAGATGACCAGGTCCCTGGGCTCAGTGCCCAGCCACCACAGCCTACTTGTTGAACTGTGGACCAATAAATGCAGTCATGGTGGGCCCATTTCTAGGCATGGATATTAATGCTGCAATTGGTATCTAACACTTACGGAGTATTTGTGGTGTATCTATAATCTTCTCATCTTCAGAACTTCTTTACCTTAGCTCCACTTTAAAGATGAAGTAACTGAGCTACAGACATGTTAAGTAACACGACTTGGTGAGTGTGCCAGTCTCAGAACCGACAGTCATGACCCAAGCCAGTCCCATTCTGCTATCCTGGGGATGGGAACTATGGCTATGAAGTGGACAAGAAAGTGTTAGCACCTACACTTCAGAACAGGTGGGTGAGGTCAGTATTCCATGAGGCCAGACATGTCCTGGAACCCATCCAGGACTTCCCTGTTCCTGACAGCTGCACGAAGGAGCTCCTGGGAGGAAGCCGTACCCTGTTCCAGCCCGTTAAGGTCTTCTGCAGTGGCATCAATGGTAGGAGGATTCCTGTTATGGAACCAACCCTGTGCTCTGTTCTCCTCTCCCTCCTTCCTCCTTCTCCCTCCCCCTCCCTCCCTCTTGGGAGCCTTGTTCCTCAATTCAAGTACTCTCTGAAGAAAGCTGTGACCCAGAAATGAGACATTATAGGACAAGTAACTAAGAAGAACTTCCCCAGGCACCTGCCATACTGTTTTCTACATGGCAATAGGTGACAAGAGGGGACACCCCATATCTGTACCTAATATACTGTAGGCTTTGCTCTACCCACCAGGAAGGCTGGCCCAGACTTTCCCCTCCTGAACTCTAGGCATGGCTATTAATCTAATAATCATTAGAGTGGAAGACACCACCACAGCCACATCTCTCTGCAATGCAGCCCCAGACAGGAGACCTTTCTATACTACTATTAACAAGTTCACAATGCAACTGACACATGGAGGAAGCTACTGGAAGGTGGGTTTCAGCTCACTGAAGGGGAGACCTTCCTAGGACCCACACCCACTGGGAAAGGTAACAGTTCTCCAGCAGAGAATGCTGGGAACTCTCCATGGAGAAGGGAGCCCCACAGGATGTCTCTGTTCTTTCTCCCCCTCCCTCTGCCCACCCCCCACATTTACACACACACACACACACACACACACACACACACACCTTCTCCTGACCTCTCATTCCTGTGTCCTTGCTCTTTTTCCACCGCCTCCCTCCCTCTCACTCAGAACATCTGGAGTTTGATAATCCACCCTAGCTCCACTGTGGAGTTAGGCTAGTCTCTTGGGATGAAATCCCCAGACCCTGTCTTGCAGTCCTCTGAAAACAGACCTGGGCGTTGGTCTGCTTTATGGCCTCAGGTAAGCACTGCTTATCTCTGGATGGGGCAAATCATATTCACAAAATTTTTTTCAGGAAAAAAATAATCTCCGGAAGGCTGCCCCCCCCCCAGGATTTAAAGTTGGAAGAAAAATCAGCTTCTTCCATCTCCAAGGAGGTGGATAGAAGACATTCTGTATGACCAGCAAGATAATTTCCATTTCTTTCCTGACAAATAGAAAACTGAAGAGGCAAAAGGAAGAGCAATGTGATAGTCAGCTTTCTTTTACTATAACAAACACCTGCGATAAATCAGTTTACACAAGAAGGTCCATTTCGGTTCACAGTTTTGGAGGCTTCAGTCTGTTCTGCTGCTCTGAACCTGTAGCATGACAGCAAAGGCACAAAACAACTCACTTCACAGCAAGAAGTAGAGAATAAAAACAGATCCAGTGGTTCCCCCTTAGAGGGCCCAAAGATCTCCTACCAGGCCTCTCCTATGAAATTCACACTACCTCTCAACATAGGTAGGGATCAAGTCTTTAACATGTGGGTCTTTGGAGGACACTTAAGAGCCAAACTATAGCAAAATTCAAAACCGAGGAGCTCAAAACAGAGAAACAAAGAACCTCTCTTTCCTGGGGAGAAAATCTGCAAGTAGGTATTTCCACATCTGAGCCCCATAGCCCTGCCCCTCTAAGAGGTCTTCACTGCCAGTGAAGAATGAGTGGGACCCATAGAAGGGCTGGTTTTCATAAGCAACTAGGGAGGAGTTGGGAAGGGTTGGGGATGCAAGAGGACCTTTGCCAGCTGCTACAGAGTAGGGACAGCCTGGCCATGACTGGGCTGTGAGTAGACAGAGCAAAAGGTTAGGCCTGCCAGACCAGTGAGCAAAGGGAGGCAGGAGGTTCAGGCTGTGCTGAGCCCAACAAGAATCTCTCCTCCTTCCTGAAGATGCTAGTGCAGGGCAGAAATCAAGCAGAATGGGTAGGATGGGCATGGGGTGTGACTCCATCTGCTGTTCACACAGCTGTCGTCCCAGGTGACCAGGCAGACCACCATTATGACACTGTATAATAAAATTATCATCAGAAATGTCTTTTTTATGTTGGTTGGTTATATTGGTGTGCATAGTGTGGTGTGTCTGATGTGTTTCTCTCTCTCTCTCTCTCTCTCTCTCTCTCTCTCTCTCTCTCTCTGTGTGTGTGTGTGTGTGCGCGTGTAGTGAGGTATTCGAGTATGATTGGTGTTTGTGTGTGAGGAGTATATGTCTTTTTCTCTTTTTTCAGTTCTTTCGCCCTGATCAGTTACAAATAAAGAGGAATAACGTTTCTAACCTGAAGATCAAGTTCCCAACAAGGAAAGCTGGAGCATCATGGAATGTCCTGGTGTCCCTTCCTAGCTGCCATTCACCTCCTACCTCATTGGAATGGTGGCAGTAGATGGTTGGTCCTGCCATACAAGCAGGACCTTGACCAAAGGCTGGGGAAGAGGATGCACGAGATTAAAAGAGAGAGAGAGAGAGAGAGAGAGAGAGAGAGAGAGAGAGAGAGAGAGAAACGAAGCTATGGGAGGGTCAAATCAGTAGACTGCACCACTGCAGTCTGAAGGAAGGAGCAGAGTAGAGCATGGTGGCATGAGGAATGTCACCATGGACTCAGCAAACATTGGTGCTGGACCAAAGGCCCAGACATGGGCCTGGAGACAGCACTTCTCAGACAGAAGCCTTCTCTACCTAGAGAGACTTGAAATAAATCACTTCCAGGAACAGCCGGACTTCCCAAACTTGATAGAACAGCTACTCACTTCGTCCCACCTTAAGGCCCTCCAGGTTCAATCAGTCTTGGGCTCATCATCAGGGCCCTGAGTTCTGGGCCTGACTTTGGGCTGGACCTCAACTTCCTTTCCCTCAGCCTCATTTTCCCTAGTTCTTAGTGGAATAATAAAATACTTCAGTGGTAAGCATTTAATGAGATGGTGGATGGGAAAATACCTTGGAAACAGGTTCGCAGGACGAGTTAGCTGTTGTTGCTCCCGCTATGGGCACCACACACCTGCAGCAGAGGTCAGGAAGCAGCTGAGGCTGAGGCTTCTGGAATAGTGTGCATTCAGAGTACAGCTGGGGGCCACTGCAGCTTTAGAACAGAGGGGTGGCATGGTACAAAGTAAAACTGATGCCCTGGGGCCAGTCTCATCCTTCTCCTGAGCCTCAGTGTTCACACCCTTACAACAGGAAAATACAGCCGGAGCCCAGGGTTGCCCAGAAAAGTGAAGCAGGTACACCTGTGCTTTGCAGAGATGAGAAATGAAGACCATTACTGCTGGTATCAGGATGAGCGTCAGAAAAGGAGAGAAGCTTACTTACTGGGCTTTCTGCCTTAGGCCTGGACACAGAAACAGAATGACTCATGGGCTTACATACCCCAGAGACCCTTCCTTTCCCCACTGGGATCCCTAAGAGGATGGACTCTGCCGAATCCTTTCAGATCCTCCCTTCTCTGAATCACCCACATCAGCCACATCCTATAGGCATAGGAGTTTGGGGGTGCTTAGGCTTAGAAGGTGGTCCCCTACATCTAGCAGCTGCCACCAGAGGGCCACACTACTCAAGCTGTGCCCTTGAGCTCTAAACGGGACCTGAAGTAGCAAGGCTGGAAAGAAGGGTGTGAAGAGGCAGGCTGGCTGGGGCCCCTCAGTGTACAGAGAAGGACCAACGAAGAGGAAGGACTCTGTGGACTCTGCACATTGAGGACTCAACAGCGATTCCAATGCCCTCAGGCTCGTTCCTCTTCCAGCCCTGGCATACTGTGTCTTACCTAGATACAAAACACTGGGCCAAGTTCTGTTCTCGGCATCATAAACCGATTGCTCCCCAGAACCTGAGAGAGTGGAGCACCCCATTCTGAGAGCTGGGAGCATAGGGATATGTTCAGAGGGAATGACTCATCCCACAGAGACTGTGCAGTGACACTGCTGGGCTCCCAGAGACTGCGGCCCAGTCTGGGAGCAGGCGGTGCTGTGTGTCTCCTGTGGGTATCTCCAGCCTCAAGGGCTGGCTGGTCCTCAGGGAGCAGGGATATCGTGGAGCATACACCTGCATCCTCTGCCTCCTTGCTGTCTACCTCCCCACAAGTCACTCCCTAGGTCTCTAAAGCTTGTCTGAGCAATGTCTCCAACCATGTGTTCCATCTCTTCCTACATACCAGGCTCCAGACACACAGAGCTACTGCAGGCTGGGCTCCCTAAGCATTGCTTCTGGTTTTCCAGCTCCACCTCCCAGCTCCACTGTCCCCCCTCCTCAGCTTGCTGTCCATCCTCCCTATTCCCAACTGAATGTTTTCTTTCTGTTTGTTGTTCAAGGCCTAGCCAAATTTCTACATCCTTGTAAGCTTGTCCTGCCCCCACCTTAACACTTCTGAAATCCCAGAATGTTCTGCAATCCAGTCTCAGGATATGGTTTTCTGTACATCTAACTAGTAAAATGTTGGGTGTGGTTTTTTTAAAGCCAAAGGTTTTCTGTATATCTAACTAGCAAAATGTTTTTTTAAGGCAAAGCCCAGGTCTTATTCATGTTTGCATTTTCTCAGTGATGAGAGTATTTAGAACAGAGAACATGCTTATTTTAAACCTGAGATGAAGCACCATCCAATGTGTGTGTTAAATTATGTTCATCAAAAGCAAAGCAGTGGCTGGAGTTGTAGAACAGTGGTAAAGCACTTAGCATGTGCAAGATTCTGGGTCCATCCCACCAAAAATAAGCAAGTAAATAATAGCAATACAAAAACAAAAAATTAAGGCAGCCACCCATCCTCATCTGTAAGTTAGCTTCTAAATATGTTTTTCCCAAGGGGTTGCACCTATACCCATAGGTACCAGTTGGTACAGGGATTTGAGGTATATAGTTGTTGGGGGCACAGGGGCTGAGGCTGTGGATCAAAGTTATTTGGTAACTTGTAGAAAGACTCATACAAAAAATTGCTGTATTGCCTCAACACCCCACCACCACCCCAACCCTACCATCCAGCCTTGACATTCTTAGGAAAGTTTGTTTGTAATTATCTGAACCTAGAACCTATATTGATTTCATATAAACACAAAGTCTGTGTTTGCTAAGTTTTAATGCACACTAGTGCTTACAGGAATACGATGTCCATAATGGAAGGAGGCTATTCTGAGGCTTTTCCAAACATTACCAAGAGTGGCCCCATTTGCAAATGCCCTCTCTTCCAACACTGCCCTACAGAGGCTATGACAGTGTGACAGCCACATATACCTGCCCCACACTCCCCTGCCCCCAGATTTTACCTGTCACAACAGCATCAGACAGGTGTAAACTTTTGTCTGCTGTGTTAGATCCACAAGTGGTGTTGGCTACAAACATTAACAAATCAAATCACATATTAATTTGTTTCAAACTATTTTCCTTTTATTTCTTTCTCTTGGTTTGGGTTTTTTTTTGTTGTTGTTGTTTTTTATTTATCACCACATTGGTGTTGCCCCTAAGTTTTACAGAGGGCATGAAATGTTTGCACTGACATAGACACTGGATCTGAAAGTCTGAAGACACAGCCACTTCTCTGCACACCTCCTGAGGGTCTGTGCTTAGAGCTAATGCACATTTGCTCTGTTTCCCTGTGGTCCTCACTGCATAGCCATCCTAAGGAAAGCAGCACTTAGCTCCCAAAGAGGGAGGTAGCATGGTGAAACGTACAAAGGACAGCTGGCCTGGGTCCCAAGGCCTGCCATGGCTGCTTGCTGTAAGTTTGTCCTTGAACATGTCCCTGAACCCTCAGTCTGGGAATCCAGGAAAATGAGGCTTTCTTTATAGAGCTGGGATGGTGATCAGCTGAGACAACACCCTGGAAAGCTTTGGACCTGCAAGATGACAGCAGCGTGTGTTATGATGGTCCTTGAAAGAGGCATCTCCACAATTCCTGTGACTTCACTCTAAGGGGCTAGTTCAGGCCCCAGTGGTGTTTCCAGTTCTCCTTTGCCAGAAACTTTATAAATACCATCAGGATGGAGACTCAGTTTCCACCCTGGAAAAATGCAGGATTGGAGCAGATATCTGCAAATTGCTGTCTGGTTTTGATGGGCTGGAACTCTTTCTCCACCTTCCAACCTCTTGACTCATCTGCCAGATTTTGAAATCATCTCTTCTTTTAAAAGAAAGTGATTGTATCAAAGGCTAAATCCTACCGGCTAACTGCCACCTGTGTGAGCTCTCTGCCTGGGCAGTTTGACTCTGTTAAGCTTGTCCAGGATGAGGCAGGGACATGTGACAGGCGCTTCTAACACTCCTGGGCAGAGGTCAGCATCCATCATAGTGTAGAGAATAGACTTGGGGCACGTGGCACTGCAAGCAGGAAACTCAGCCATCTAAGTATTGGCGGAGTATGGGAAGGCAGGTGGGAAGGAACCACCCAGGAAGTCACAGATCTCATGCTGTGTGAATGACAAGATGTAGAGAGATGACTAGAGCTCCACCAAGCTCCTTCCTTGTCTGGGAAGTATAATGAGCACTACTTGGAGGTCCAGTCTGTGGACCTCAGACTTGATCAATGACTGACATTTTACCAAAGAATAAAAGTCTTTTCTCTGTGTGATATTGATACTATGAAGGCACGCAGGAGTAGCAGCTTAACCAGGGAGGCATAGAAGGCTGAGCCAACTCTCCCAGCAGGCTTAGGCCAGTTTGCCAGAATAGGGAAAGAAAATAAACATTGGGGTGAGATCGAGCACCAAAGATCCTGCTGAAGGCCCCCCTGGTTTCCATCCTTGGTTACACACTGGTGTCCACAGGACTGACTGGCTCAGCCCAGGTTAGAAGCTGCCCCCGGGCTCACCACCATCACTCCTGGTCTCGCTGCTTGGAGACTCCAGCCAGCAAGAAGTGTTCTTCTGCCTGTAGTTAGTTTTGCTCCATGAGGCACTCTTTCCTTCCTAGAGAAATCTGCCCAGCCTGCTGCTCTGGCTCCAATATCACACTTCCCTTTCAGCTTTTGAATTTCAAAGCAAATCTGAGACTGACTGCAAACAGATGGATGGGGTCATAAAAAAAAATCCCCAAGCAGGGAGCAAAGAGGCTCAGGGTTGTAGAGAGGCTCCCTGGAAGAATGCATGTACCCATGCTGTGTTCCTCCCTCTCTGCCTTCTGTGAGCTCTCTGCGGCAAAAACACCAGACATAGCTTTCTCACCTTCCCCTCTGCAAACTGCAAGTGCACTGGCCTTCAAACCTCAACCTCATTCTCCATTTCCCAGGAAGCTTTTTGTGGCTTCCTCTCTCAGGCTTTACCCTTCCCCCACCTAACCAGCTAACAGATTCTCGGGATCATAGCGCCTTTAACTTCCCGGACTCGTGGTATCGATCGCATGCAGCTTGCTATATTATTGGCAAGGACTTTACATGTCTTACCTCTCCAAATAGGCTTAAGATTGGAAAAAAGCCTCTCTCTTTTTGACTAACCCAATATTGGACAAATGGACACCAACTAGGTACTTTATGTAGTTTAAACGACAACGGTAGGAAATGAATAGAGTCACCACTACTGACTGATGTGAGGATCTGTGGTAAAGTGATTCAGTCTGGGAATGTCCTTCTACTGGAGGGAGTTGGACCACTATCAGGGTGCTTGGCTGCTTCCAAGAAGAAAGTGACTGAACCATCTCAGATGGGGTTTCAAAAGGGACATTGGGATGGATCGTTGGGGTCTTGGAGTTTATTAGGAGAGATATTAATGTAACCAACAGGCCGACAAATAAATAATAGCATGGCTGAGGCTCTGAGGATTGTCAAGACCCCAGCACCAGAGACAGACAGCATGGCAGGGGCTCTGAGGAGAGGACTCAGAATGCACATGGCAGAAGTGGGAGTCCTTTCTTTCTAGGGGTAGGTAGGTTTCACAGCATCAGCCAGCAGCCATGCTCTCTGATTCCCATGCAGAAGGCAAGATAGGAAGCAGGGTGTGTGACCACCAATACCAGCTATGATGTCATCTCCCTTCTCCAGGTGAGAGATCCTGCACCTGGAAGTCTGTTAGCTGGGCGCAGGGAGAGCAATGTCTCAATAGGGTGCCTGTCTGGATCTGTGGAGGGGAAGGGCTGCTGCCTGTGCTGTGGCCTGAGCAGAAGCTGGAATCTAATATTGCATTCTTACAGTGACTTCGTTCAAAAGGATGCCCTACTGTGTCCATGGAATACAGAACATTTCCTCTTGACAGAGAGAACAAAGAGACAAGGATGCAGGGCAATCTGGGTAAGGGAAGTAAAGTGAGTTGAACACCACAGGCTTTAGAGTTAGATGGACCCAGGCTCAAATCCTTGTTCTGTTCTTCATGAGTTCAAGTATCTCAACCTCTATGAGTCTCAGGTTTGTTTTTGTTTTTTTTTTTTTTAATCTGTAAGTGAGAATGATAGTAAAACCTATTCTATAGGCCTTCTAAGGGCTGGACTTATGCCACCTAATACTGAAAGGGCAAAGCTGTCTTCAGGTATCCTTGGGAGTGAAGACCTCACCCCTGCTTTATAGAGGAAGAGCCAAGTTTCCATGAGGTGAGATGATTTGACTGTGGTCATTCAGTCAATGTCAAATTCCACTACCTGAGATTTACCCACCCTCTATGCTTCAAATAAAAGTGAAGCACTTGAGATGAAGGAAATAGTATCTTAGGTAACAGATTTTACTTAGAATTTTCTCAGTATCTCCAAGACACAGTTGAGGCTTCAAAAAGACAGTGTGTCTCTAGTGGAGAAAAGAGACAGTCAGTCCCTGTGAGGCTTGCTGGGGTAGGGCAAAATTGGTTCAGAAATTCCCACACGCCAGACTCGGGGTAACAATCAAAGGAGACTCTTACGATAACTGATAGTGATGGATAAAAGCCATTGGATCTACATGAGTGGCCCTACAGGGCTGTCTATAGCTCATTGAAGGAGTGGTTGGAAAAAATTGAGTCATTTCCTCTCCTACCCAAGTGCAGCTAGATCAATAAGCGGGTTACATTTGGAAGCCAAGCCACTGGAGGGGGCCACACAAGCAGAAGGAAAGGAATCCAAAGCAGATTGTCATGAAGTTCTGCCCTCAGCTATTCTGGGTAATCATTCTTCCTGGGTCACTTGGAAGGGACATGGGAGACCCATCTCGGAAATCAGTGATGTGGCACTTCAGAACAATTAAGCATAATTATGACTGTGTTAACTACATAGCAAGTTGTGTATAATTTTCATTCCAAGGCATGACTCAAACACTCCAAAAATGAAAGTCCAAGTTACTTAAACAACAACAACAACAACAACAACAACAACAAAATACCTTGCAGACCTTGTGGTGTAGCACATCTTAGCTGAGTTTAGATTGTGGAGTCGGGAATGAACGCAGTCAGCACTTGATAGTAGTTCATTTCAATAACGAATTTCTCAGAAAAGACCCTGAAGATAGCTTCTCTCCAGTTCAAAGTAAGATTTTAATTCACTCACTTATTGCTTAAGCCTATGTCTCACATGGGAAATGCCAATATCAAACATCCATTAAGAGCCCGGTGTGGTGCTGCATGCCTATAGCCCTAACCAGGCTCAGGAACCTTAGTAGAAGGATCTTGAGTTCAAGACCAGTCTGGGCAACATAGCAAGACTCTCTCTTGGAAAATCACACACACACACACACACACACACATACACAGAGACACACACACACAGGGAGAGAGAGAGAGAGAGAGAGAGAGAGAGAGAGAGAGAGAGAGAGAGAGAGAGAGAGAGAGAGAGAGAGAGAGAGAGAGAGAGAGACTGCTCTGTTTTAGGTTTTCATTTACCCAGTGTCCCCACCATGGTGCTGTAGTTAAATTATCTCATGTGTTCCACCAATGATCCTGAGAAGCCAGTACTCCTGGCCCCAAGTTACAGACATGGATACTAAGGTTTTGAAAGATGAGAGGCATGGCTGAAGGCATCGTGGGTTAAAGTTTTCCCACCACCCCTTCAGCCACTTTCTAGCTATGAAGTCTGGCAAGAGGTTCTCGTCTTTTCAAACCTCAATGTCCATGTCTACTTCTTGTGCTGGCTTATCCATGCTACTGTATCACATGGCTCGCCTTGCCCTTCCCTGAGATCCTGACATCTTCCTGTGCTGGACCTTTGCCAGTCTGTCCTCTGCCCAGGGTATGTATTCCTCCTCCCCTTCCTCCCACCTTCTTCACACTCTGCATAAAACTCCTTTGCAGAGACGTCTCTGGGCATCCCCTGGGAAACACTGCACCTAGATGCTGTCCTTCCCCCTACATTAGTTTTTATTTTTTTCATATCAACAGTCACCTTGATAGTACATTGGAAATATCTTTATGAGCCTGACATCCACCCCACACCCCACTAGAACACTTAGTCCCTGTGACTGACACCCTTCCTGCCTCTCAGTGTCTGACTCTGAACTGCCTCTCAAAACTCTGTGGTGTCACTTGAAAGCTCTGATGCAATGAACTTGGACTTCTCTGTTTTAATGAGGTGTGAAAAATCATAGACCAAGTCCAGCCAAGACTCCCATTCAGCAACTTACCCCCTAGCCAGATCTCAGATGCATTCTGTGAGAGTCCCCAGCCAGGCTCTAAGGAGCCACAAATTAATAAAACACACTCCTTAGAGCCCAACCCAAACTTTCTGGCCTCCTGTGAGGAGCCCACCCGCTAACAGAAAGCTTTCTTGACTGTGGACCGTACCACATTTGACTATAGGTCATGACTCTGGGTTATAGGGCTAGAAACCAGCCAAGGCAATACGAATGTCATGAGAAGTGATTGAGTCCATCTGTCTGCTCAGCCCGAGATAGATAACAGGAGAGTGAGTTACAGGTCCCCAGTGGCTTCTTTCTGTTCTGTCCGGTCAAGAAAACAACCTGTGATAGGCATGGTTTTGCTTTGAATAAGTGTATTAAGTCTATAGCAAGCAACGGGAAAGGCTAAGTAGCAGCAGCAGGAAAAAGAGAAGTGGCAGATAACAAAAAAAAAACACAATGAGATCAGGGGCTCCCCTAGTGGAGTGCCTGCCGTGGCCTGCCATCATCAACTCAGAGGCTTACAAACATCCAGCAGAAAGCAACTGGGGAAGTTGAGGCAGGCAACTGGATTTCCTGATTGATCTGCTCTCCACGATGACCTTCCCATGGCTGAACTCTCTCCCACTGCAGACACTTTGGTATCATGGGATAAGCAAAAAACTCTGATGGAAATGCTTTTCCTTCCAGTTGTTCCTGAGGACACAGCACTTTCACTCTAGGGCTGTTCTGCTGTTCTTTTCCCTTCCTGTCACAGAGTGGGACAACCCACTCTTTGGACAAAGGGTCTTAGAGGACTCACTGAGGTGACCATGCTTGGCTCTGAGATGGAAGAATCAACCTGCTTCCAGAACCAGCTGCTCACTGAACTCCAACAGCACAGGACAGCTTACAAACACAGAGTACTTTACAGCGTCACAGCTGAGGGTGGTGATTTACAGACAGACAGAAGACCAGAGAGAAAGGAACTGACTTGTAAGCTAGTGGGGGAGAGCAGAGATTCCATAATGGGGAGATGAGATGGGGGAGTGAGGGGAGTGAGCAGGAGAAAGCGGGCCTCTGCCTCCGTGTGGGATTCCCCGCTCTGTGTTCCACTCCATGGCCTCCCTCAAAGCCTTGGGCTAAATGTGGATTATCCCCTTTGTACCACGTTATTCCAAGAGGGATGTTCAAAGCACCTTGGGCCAAGACGGCGATGACAGTAAGAGGAAAAGCAGCAGGCAGTGGAAGGAGGCAGGAGCGCATCAGGAGGGCAAGTTGCTCTTCTCAGGCCTGAATGCAGGAAGGGCATACATGCTGTCTGCCACCTACTTGGACCAGCCTAACTCAGGATTGGCCATACCCATGTCCTGCAGACTAGCTTGGAAAAGCACTGCCAGACACAAACATTCAGGTGGCAAAGCACACGGCCAACCTGGAGAACTAGAGTGCCCTACAGGAGTGCAATCAGGGAACACCTTCCAGAGAAGCCACTGCAGGAGCTGTGTCATCCCTAAAAGATGAAGCCACTCCAACTGGCAGACAGGAAGCTAGAGTGCAGCTGGTTTCATCGGGATACATAACTCACTCATCTTGGGCTTCCTCAGCCCTGTCAACCCCTTTCCTTCTTGTTCTGCTGCTGCTCCCTGTAGTAGGCTTTTTTTTGGGGGGGGCACCAACCAGCCCTGAAATCATGACATGGAGACTTACTAGTTATGAATGTTGGCCTTAGCTTAGGTTAATTTATTACTAGCTCTTACAACTTAACCTATTTCTCTTCATTTATGTTTTGGCCTTGGGGCTTTTTGCCTTTCTCTTTCTTTCTCTCTTTCTTTCTTTCCTTCCTTCCTTCCTTCTTTCTTTCTCTCTTTCTTTCTTTCTATCACACTTTCCTACTATCTCCATGTCTGCCTGGTTCACTAAATCAACTGGGAAGATCAAGTCATAAAGCCACGCAAAAATCAATGGAAGGAGGCAGATACTCCCCTCACTGTAAAAGTGTGTCAAAGCCTGTCACTGTGGAATCCTGCTACATGGAGTGAAGAAATTTGGGCTAGAAATGAAAATTAGCCCAGTGGCCGGTGAGTTCCCTAGTTCAGCTGTCTGAGCTGTGTCTCTATTGCATGGAGAAGTTCCAGCACTTCCGTGGTGAATCTGAGGGAAAGGCAGATCAGAATGCAGACTTCTGGCCATTCAGGCCATACTGACTGGGCAATCATGGAAAGTGCACTTGGACTTGAGGTCACATAGACCTTAGGGGCTGCCTGGGCTTTCTATGGGACATTGTCAAGACCCTTCCCTTCTCTGTCCTTGGGGTGTTCCTTCTGGCACACCAATCAAAGCTAAGATAGGGCCGAGTGACCTCTACACTCACCTATCCACTTAGAGGATACCTATCCTGCCACAGGGCTCCTCAGGATTGTCATCAAGCCTGCTGGTCTACTCAGAAACTCCCCAGTGTCCCTGCCCTCCTCAGGCCTGCCTCTGAGCACTGGGCTACTGGTGAGACCTCTACAGCAGGCTGTAGGTGCGACTCTCCTGTCAGACATTAGCCTTAGCTGGACTTCTGTGTCCAGCCCTCTCACCACATCTTTCTAGTCCCTGCCTTCTTGCCCTCCTTACAGTGTCCTTTGCATACCTTACCCCTCCGCATGGCCTCTAACCCTCTGCCTCCTCTCTGTCTGGTGTTCAACCTTGCTGCCTCCTTCACAGTAAAAGTGAAGCCCTCCAGTGACCCCCCCTTCTGCTCACATGCTGACCTGCCCTATCCTCTGCTTCTGCCTCTCCTACACTTCCTCTCCAGCTGAGCAAGGACCCTGTCCCCTCACTCCTTTACAGGGTTCATATCATCCATTTCCTCTTTCTTCACCTGGTCCCTGCCGAGCAGATCATGAGCAGCGATGTTTAGGCACATGCAAGCCTTTTACACCTTGAAAATAAAATACTTTCCAGAACCCAATAGCCCCTGGCAGCTGCCATCAAGTCTCTCTTTCTGTTGGTGTGGGATTTCTTAGCTATGATTTGGACAAAAGCAAAACTGACTGACGATGCTAAAACACATCACAAGGAGTCCTGCACACAAATGTTCATAACTGCCTTAGTCATAGTAGCCAGACACTGGGCATGACCTTAATCTTCCCCACAGTGAGTGGAGAAATGTGTGATGTACACAATGGGCACTCCTCACAGCCATCGGGGCTGAGTTGCTACTACAGAGCCACACATTTTCTGCAGAAAGGATACTTCCATGCGAAACCTCATAGCTCATAGCTCCTCTCTTTCCCTTACAGCTGAGAGAAAAGAGTCAGATACAATACACTGAGTTTGCATAAAACCCTCAAACAGGAAACTAAAGGATAGATCTATGTAACAAGGAGCCAAAGGTTCAGAAAGAAACCAGCTGCCAAGGGATACAAGGTAACTTGTAGGAGTGATGGACATACACAAACTGATTGGAATAGTGAGACCATTGATGTATGCATTTCTCAAAACTCATTGGATAGCACCACATTCAAGTTGACTTAAACATTAGAGATGCACGCAGGTGATAGGTAGGTGGACAGATTCCCTTTCTTACAACATTGGCAGGAAGACAGGGACCCTAGATGGGGTCTACTTCTATCAACTCTTTCACTGCTCCTGCCACTCCCCCTCTCTTGGTGCCATGGCAACAACTTCTCCACCCCTTTCATTTCACTGTCATTTCCCTCTGCCCATCGCCAGCTTTGCTGCTCTGCTAGCTGGAATTCCTTCCACCACCATCATCGCTGTAGAAACATTCCTCTGGGTCCCTCATCTCCTGCTTGACAAGCTGACACTTGAGCCCTGCACTGGACATTTCCCAGATCTAGGTCAGCCATGAAGACAAGTGCCAGGTACCTGCCTTGTGTTGTGTGTGTCAGGAGGTAACCCTGCTTCTCAGAAACACTGGAGTCAGGGAGTTCTCCAAACACAGGACATTGTAGCTACAGGCAGCTGAAATGAATGGGAGGCATGTGTCCCTCACCCCCAAATCTCAAAACATTTGTCTCCCCTGATCTCCTCAGTCCCACCTCCTGCACACTCTCTCACTGCAAGCTGGCTTATGCAGCCCCCATCATCCTCCCAAATTCAGCTTGCTAGAGTCACCAGGGGCCTTCCTGACAATCTAACAGATATGTTCATGAAGCCCCATCTCCTACAGGTTTCTGAGGTTTCTTCTCTTCAGTTCATTCCTTCCCTTTCTGTTCAGTCTCTTTTGTGAGAACACCTTCATCTGTCCCCCTAAAACACTATGCTCCTCGAGGCCCACCCAGAGCTGTCTTTCCCACTCCGCCTTTCTTACTGGTGACTCGCTGTAGTCTCTCTGTCTCAGGCCTCTTCTCCAAGCTTCAGACCTGTTCAGCATCTGCACTTAGAAGACTCTAAAGCAATACACTGCATTCTTCTCTTCCTTCTAGGACAACAAAGAAAGACAGGATGAATTCTACAGAAGGAGAGAAACATCTCAGCTTTAGCCCCAATGAATCCAAATTTTAAAACTGCCACAAGTATAGATGAACAGATTAAGATCACAGGACTTGGTTAAATATAGGTTGAATTTATTCGGGGAGAAGTCACTTACATAAAAAACTGATGACACTTAAATTCCTGCTCTGAGGATCCACACCCAGACTGCTCTCTGTGACCCAATCAGAATCAAGAGAGAGGGAGCTGGGGTCCAGGAATCCAGACCTAGCCTTCCCCCATCACATCCGCAACTGTGACCACGCCTAAACAGGCATGGTCAGTGCAATAGGTGAGGGTAGGGTAGATATCTCACAAGCCTCCTTTGTAAAAGTCATCCCAATACAAATCCTAGGAAAATGCACCCTGGTAAGCATATCAAACATAATCCTGCAGATTTCCACCCTAGCCACCAAGGCCAAGTCCCAGCTTGAGGAAATCTCCACTAGGCCAATGGTACCTGATCCCAACATGCTCTCCACAAGAAAGAGGGGACAGAGTGTACACACAATCCTGTAGCAGGCAGACCCAGAATGATATAGTGGGATGGCCACACCTGCTGGTGGGAGGAAGTCCCCTCCTTACATGTCCTTGCCTGCTCCCAAGTCAAGGAAGGAATAGTGGATGAGATTATGAGTGTCACTACAAAGGCGCCAAAAGTCAAGTGCCTGGTCTTCTCATCCAAACCTGATCATGATGACACCAACATCCAGGTGACAATGTCAGGTGTCCACCCAGAGCGAGAGCCTTCAGTCACCAGATGTGATCTGTCCATTTCATTCTGCTGTGTGGGGCTCATCTCTCCCATTGAGTACCACAGTCCCATCCTTACCTGAAACAACTGTACTGTCTGATCCACAGCCTCCTGTCTGGTTAGCTCTGAGGCCATTTCTGTCCTTACACCAACATGGTCTTTTCCATGAAGACCTCTGTATCCAGCTGCCACCTTGCACAAAGCAGCCCTCACCCTTTTCCATACTCTCGGGACAAAGGCCAGAATCTCTGGTCTGAAATGAAGTGCTGTGTGGGCGTCACTCTGTTTCCGATATAAAGCCCCTCCCACATGTCCAGCTGGCTCCTCTCAGCACAGACCTCCTTTGCAGCTTGGCTTCCTCCCTCATCTCTTCTTATTCACTTTTGGCTACTTCAGACCTCACCTCTACAAGACAGTCATCCTTAGCTATGCTCATGCTCCCTCCCAGACTAGGTGAACTCCATCACCCAGGTCTCCAGTGTCTGTCTCAAGCACACCATCGCTTATTCACACCAGGGCCAGCTAATGTTGGCCACTCTTGCTTCTCACAAGCCACATGGTTCCAGATATGCAGCTGCTCAGTCGACACTTTATCTGTGTCATACCACGACAGACTTCAGGTGGAACTCAGTAACTGCTCATTGAGTGGGTAAAAGGGTTGAGTAAATGAATGGATGAATGAGACTTTAGCCTGGGTCGTCTCTCCTGGACCCGTGACCTCCCTCTTTTTTCTCCTTCTCCTCTTTCTCCCTCTCCTTCATCTTCTCCATCCCATTCCTTTTTTCTTTATTTCTTTCTTTCCCAAATTCCCAGTAGCTTTGCCCAAGCACCTCAGCCCAAAACTTTTGCGGCCACAGTGCCACCTAGAGTCCACCTATGAGATGGGCCAGTAGCCAGAAAGTTCAGCCCTGTCCAGCCCAGTCCAACCCACTCCAGCCCAGTCCAGCCCAGTTCTTCCCAGTCCAGTCCTGTGCAGCCTAGCCTATTCCAGCCCATTCCAGCCCACTCCGGTCCAGTCTATCCCAGTCCAGTCCAGTTCTGCCCAGTCCAGCCCTGTCCAACCCAGTTTTGCCCAGTCCAGTCCCGTCCTGTTCTGTACATTATTCTGAGTATATCTCTACGTCTTGACACTTCACTTCCCTGTCCTTGAGACCCACTGTTCCTCCAATCCCCTAAGTGCCCCTATGGAAACTTTAAACAGAAAACTGAAGCAGGGCAAGGAAGTGTGGGCAGGGCTCCCAGGGGCATCTTCCTCTGGCTTCCCATCTGACTGCCCTTTTCTGCTGCTCTGAAATTCTGTTCCTCTCCACACAGCTTTAGCCAGTCATTGCAACTGATATTGCAATGTCACAACTGTTTTATGAGAAGCAACAGTGCTTACGGGCCTATGCAAGCTCTCAAGTGTAACTTGCTGTCACCAAGGAAACCATTTGAGAAGAAACCGGTGCTTCTCTTAGCCTAAACTGCCAGTTTGTCCTCTAAAATCACCATCCTTATTTAGACCAAGTGTCTTAAAAGTCATGTAGTAATCCTATCACTGGATGTCAGTGCATAAGGGTACATGGCACATTAAGGCATACAATAGTGAGGAAGCAGAAACAGTCAACCTGCCCCACCACTGAAGAATGGGTAAGTAACTGTGGCATGTGCAGATCCATGCTTGAGGGCGCTTGGTACATATAATAGTAAGGAGGTAGAAACAGTCAACCTGCCCCACCACTGAAGACTGGGTAAGTACTTACGGGATGTGCAGCCTTAAAAATAACACACAGGTGTGCTTTGTAAGTTAAATCAGAGTCCAAAGAAAGAAACCAAACTCCCCTTGTGTGCAAATTTTTATCTACACCATGAGAAGTAGAAATAGGTGTGGAAAGATTCTAGTACAGCCAGATATTCTCAGCAGTTATTCTGAGTGTTTTGTTTTCTAACTTGCTTTTCTGTTTCCTAAAATTTCCGTGATGAGCTTATTTTAACTCACAAAGAAATGTTACAACAAATCTGAAAGGAAATGTAAATTGAACTATACATAATAAATCTGCATTTACATAGTTTTCTGAATAGTCCTTCAGAGACTCAAACTGAGACATATCCAGACATTTCTTCTCCACAGTTCTGGAATCCTCTGAGACTTACTAGATTCAAGGTCAAGAAACCCAAGTGCCTGTGCATTACTAGGGCCTCAGCCAGCATCTTCTGGGTGCTTAGTGATGTGGTTAGCCCCCAAAGATGGGAAAGAAACCTCACCTGCCAAGAACATCTCTGTCTTGCTTGACATCTTTGCCTCACTCCCATTGCTTTGCTCCCACTGCAGCGACACCTTGTGTTGTGGTCTTGTAATTACAGAGCAGGCATTGGGTGGGTCTACTCTATAAAACCAGGCACCAAGTGGGAGGACATTTAAAATCTGTTGAATCTGAATCCTTCAGTGTTTGGTACTTAACTTATCCTGCTTCATTTAAGCTTCACCCAATGAGGATTAGAATAGCATTATTATGCCAATTTTACAGAGGAGGAGAGGAGAGCTGCCTCTGCCCACCACCAGCTGCAACACTCGGGAGAGCAGGCCCTGCACCTCAAGTGGGCAACACAATAGCGCCAATCCTATTGGCAGAGGTGTGGGCCAGCCAGCCCTGATATTGTGACCATGGAAGAGCTGTCCCCATTACTCACCTGTCTTGTGGCAGCACAGGTGAGAGAGATGTCCACCCCCTAATTCATCAATGCCTGAGGCAGTGGGAGAGCTGGCCCTGAGGTCATAAGAGCAGGAGAGCTAGCCCTGCCCTCATCAGCTGCAGCACTCAGGAGAGTGGCCCCACACCAGGCCTGGGCAACACAGAATGTATAGATGTAGGAGATGGGACCCTGAGGACATGAAAGCGGGAGAACTGGCCCAACCTCTTGCTCATGATACAAAGGGTGAAATCGCCAAGGCAATGCAGGAGAGCTCTCCCTGGTGGTGAGGACAAGGGAGAGCTTGTGGGCTGACCAACCCTTCACCTTCCCAGGTCCAAAACCAGGTTATATGTTGGCCCACCCCAATATCCACCCCATCTGTGATCTGCAGGAGCATATGAAGGGTCCAGTCCTGCAGATCCAAAGCTTCAGGATTTCCATAACATGGGGCAACAACAGGATAACCAAGAGGTGTTCCAGTGAGAGCCAACATCAGTAGTATAGCAGAACCAGAGGCCTTGGACCAGACCAATGACTCTTTGTAATGAACACTTACATGTAAAGATATATGGATAAAAGGGTTTGCTGCGTGACTCACTATGTCACACTACAGCTTCCCTTTTATTTTATTTTCTTCTTTTTTTCTCTTAAATTTTATTGGAGGGGGCTGCAAAGGCAGAGGGTGAAAAAGCAGGGATGGCAGATGAATGGGATCAAGATGTATGATGTGAGAGACACAAAAGGATAAATAAATAAAATAAATTTTTAAAAAATATGTTCTGTCTCACATGTGCAAAGCAAGCCCAGAGAAGTGTGACCTTGCAATGGCAGATGCACTGTGAGGGTTCACGTCAGGGCTGACCTCCAGGGATCACCCTGAAATACCGACAGGAGGTTACAAGGCAAAGAAGTGTGAAGGGGCCCTAGGCAAAAGTCTAAAATCCGGGGACTGTTGAGAGGCACCCTGAGCAGGCCACTGGTCCTCTTTCCAAGAGTAGTTTACTTTTGTTTGAGAGGGACAAAGCTAGATGGTCACAGGGTGCAGCTACCTTATCAGGAGAAGTGAGTTGGAGGGGACTATAAGTGGCATGGGAGTGGCTTCATCTGTCTGTGGGGTTTATTTGCTTACAAGGACAGGAGACATGGGTATTTAAAAAAAGTGATGCGAATGAGTCAGAAGATCACGCAAGGAAGAGTGGCTGATGAGTGGCATTCAGAGGGTGGGGGCTCAGAAGCAAAGAACGGTAGGCTCACACAAGGACTCCCCAGCCCTATCAAAGAACGGAAAATAAAATGAAAGATTCGGTGATCAGAAACTCTCTCCCAACCTCCTAAAATTAAGCCTGAGAAATAGACCTAATGTAGGTCTTAGAACCAGGAACCTGTCTACGCCTACTACACATGCCCTTACCCCCCCCCCCCGTCTTCCCTCAAATCTCTAGAGCTGGCATGCCACATTTGAGTCACATGTCTGTAGCTGTATCCCCACTCAGCTATAATCCATTAGGAATAGATACAACATCTGGTTCACCTCTGAATCCCCAGCACCTAACACAAGAACAAAAGCATGTTAGCACCATGTGTACCCTGAACCATGCTGGTAGATGAGCTTTTTAAAATCTAATGGACAATGTATGGCAATAATCTAAAAGCACACACTAAAAAGAAAGTGTCAATAAAAGACACCCGACTGCCCTACACCACACCTCAATTTGATCTTACATTATTTGAATTGTTCAAGGTCATACAAATGTATAGAGCTTCAAAATACTTTAAAGGGGAAAGTGTAGATGTCAGACAGACAGATCAGCAGTTAGGAGCACTCGTTGCTCTTACAGATGACCAGCACTCAAGTCTCAGCTCATAATCACCCCTAACTCCAGTCCCAGGGGACCCAATGTCCTCTTCTGAACACTGTGGGCACCCGGCATGCATGTGGCATAAATATGTACATGCAAGCAAAACACTCGTGCACACAAAATAAAAGAGCGAAAAGAAAAGTTTAAAGTGTTAAGCATAAGGGTGGGGACCCAGTGGTTTTTTCACAAAACAAAAAAATAGTGAAAAAAAGAAAAAGGAAAAAAGGAAAAAAAAAAAGCACCAAACAAGCTGGGCATTGGTGGCGCACACCTTTAATCCTAGCACTTGGGAGGCAGAGGCAGGCAGATCTCTGTGTGTTCGAGGCCAGACTGGTCTCCAGAGCGAGTGCCAGGATAGGCTCCAAAGCTACACAGAGAAAGCCTGTCTCGGAAAAAAAAAAATAGGAAACTATGGGAGAATGTCACTTTGACATTTGAGTGACAAATTTCAGTAAAACACTAACAAACCAAATCCAGAAGAACACTAAAAGAATATTGCCTTTCCAAGTAGTCCCCTATCTGTTACAAAGATGGGTTAGTGTTAAGCACCATATTAGTGAGAATTAGTATGAATGGGAAGTTTCAGACTCTTAGGACAGCATTTGAGAAACTTAGGTAGCTGAATTATTAGAGTTCAAGAGTTCAAGACCAGCCTGGTCAATATAATGAGACCCCATTAAAGCAAAAGGGGACAATGAGGAGTAGGCAGGGGGAGGTAGAGCTTGTTATTTATATTTAAACACCTAAGAATAAAATTGAGGTGATAGTCTCCACAGGGTATGATAAAACATTTGACAGAATTCAACCACTCTTGATGAGAATATACATATGTGTGAATACATATACATATACATATACATATACATATACATATACATATACATATACATATACATATACAACCTACAAACAGAATGGCAATGAGCCTGATGCATGGGCTCCTAGTCCTAAACCTTCAGGAAACTGAGGCAGGAGGATTATGGGTTCAAGGCATGTCTGGGCTATATTGTGAGTTCAAAGTCAGTCTAAGCAACTTAGTCAGACCCTGTCTCTAAAAATAATAGAGAGATGGGATCACTGTGTAGTCATGATGTACCTGCCTAGCATGCACAAGGTCCTACCTAGATTCTGTGCCATATTTATTGTTGTACAAAGGAATGTATTTCCTAATGACATATTCATACCATACCATGTGCCAACATCATCTTTGATGTCCCAGAAGCACTTGCTTTGAGCTCAAGAAGAAAGGTAAAAATACTTGCTATTGCCAACATAACTTTCTTTGTTTTGGAGATACTTGTTGCAGAGGTAGGAGTGTGGAACTATTTGCTCTCTACTTCTAATGTTTCCTTACTCTCAAAAAATGAACCCAAATATAGTAATATTCCTGGATTCTTCATTCATGCACTCTGGGGAAAATGGGCGAATTTAGGAGCCTTCTTCCTGGGAAGACTTGCCCATGTAGATGACATGTTTCTCCTGCATACACTCAGTCTTTAATCTCACAGTACCAGCTGCTGCCACCTCACCACATTGGGGGTACTAACCTCTATTCACACATAGCCTGGGATTCAGCTGACAAGTTGGAATCAGAAAATACTCTTACCAAGAGGGGCCCTAACGAAACACAGGAGATAGGAAAGCAAAAAAGAAGATACTGGTTGTAGTGGTCTTGCAGAGAACTTGTAATGGTGGCCACACCCCTTCGGGCGTGGCCTTAAGCTGCCAGAAGCGGAAAGAGGGAAGCTTGAGGTGTGGCTTTCCTTTGCTTTCTTTCTGGTGTGGGTCAGCCGATCTGGAAGGAAGGGCACAGAAGTGCTCCCGTGGTGGTGGAAAGGTTTGAGTAAGGGTGGCATTGAGAAGACAAGGGAGACAAGGGAACAGGGAGGGAGAGTCAACCAAAGGAAGGATGTGTGAAAGAGCTGTATGGAAACTTGCTACTTTGTAAGCCAATTTTAAAAATATAACTTAAAAAGAGAGACACCCTGCATGGCTGGGCAATGCTGTTTCTAGAAGCCATTGCTTTGTTGTTGTTGTTGTTGTTGTTGTTATCTAAGTACTGCATATGGAACACCCCTGATGAACTTTTTGTCTGGGATGCCCCTAGTGTTCCCAAAACAGTACAAGTTCTTGGGTTCTTCTTAGTTGTCCATCAGAACTAGGAAAGACTCTATTCCTGAGCTCCTCGGATGCTGAATACAGAGAAACTGAAACTGAGCTTGACACATTCTCCCTGCTAGCTAGCCTTCATGGTGCTGGAAGGTGCTATGTAGACTGCTGGGGGGGGGGCATTCCATCTACAATCTTACCTAGCTATGGACTCTATGTCGACATTAACCTTCCTAGAAAGATGCCCAACTGATGCAATAGTAACCAAAACTCCTCTGATTGGATTTGAGGCATGCTCCATGGTAGGGATTCTGTGCCTGGCATTGTAAACCTGATCAAAACTCATGGTTGGGGAGGTCAAAGGCCTAGGTGGGTACTCACTAGTATTTAGCTAAATTGACATGCACCAAACTACATCCTAAATATTTATACTTATACTCATAGGCTCATCCTAGTCTCAGCCTTAATCAGAAGTTTATCTTCATGGTAAATGATAGGGACAGTAACCAATTCAGCATCCTTTGAACGTTCATGGTGCTGAGAACAAGTGACAGTTCGGCACTCAACCCAAAATGAGATCTATACCCTGTCTCTGAGGTTCGGTGAATGTCACAGAAGGTGGAACAGAAATAATATAAGAGAGACAGGGGGAAGGGCTGAAATTATTCAGACGCAGCCACTGCAGACTCACAGTGGCTGCAATTCTCTGTACTGAGCCTATGCAAGACTAGGTCTGCCAACAGCCAATCATGCATTGAAGAGGGGCTCATGAGGCCCTACCCTTCCCTGTTGAACTATTGACTACTGGTGTATTCTGGGGGAAGGAACATTTATTGTTTTCCTTTGTGTACACACTGGGGAACCCACCAGGGTCCAGTGAATATTCCTGGCTAAAATCAGTGGGTCACAAAACAAAACAGAAAGACAGGAATGTGGAGGAAACATGTATAGGGAAAGGGAGGAGAATTACAGATGCAAGACAGAGAGAGAAGAGAGGGTGTGGATGAGAGTAAACAGAATGGGAATGTATTGTAAGCATGGATGCAATTGTCAAGGACAAACTTAGTCAACCATAACTTGATAAGTAACTAAAAAGAAAATCTTATCTCACACATAGGAGCTACGATCTCCACAAGTAACACTGTGATAGCTAGCCCTCTTGGACTTGGCTATCTGATCTATGTTGGTTCTGAATATCAGCAAGAGGCAGGTAGTTGTTATGTTATTGTATCCCCAAGAGACCCCACCACCAGTATTAGTTACTGAAGTTGAGAAGATTGAAACCAAAGACCAAAGGTATTTGAGAGAGACAGGGACAGAGACAGAGACAGAGAGCTGGGCTGTGGTGGTGCACACCTTTAATCATAGCACTCAGGAGGCAGAGGCAGGTGAATCTCTGTGAGCTCAAGGCCAGCCTGGTCAACAGAGAGAGTTCCAGGACAAGCTCCAAAGCTCCTCAGAGAAACTCTGCCTTGAAAAACCAAAAAGGAGAGGGGATGGGAGGAGAAGAGAAGAGTTCTGGGCAAGTTAGTACACATCTGTGACCCCAACTCTCAGCAGTAAGAAGGAGTCCCTAGGCTATCTAGACCTGAGAGAGAGAGAAAGAGAGAGAGAGAGAGAGAGAGAGAGAGAGAGAGATTGGATATACATTCAATTAGAAGATACCGTGTAATGGGGAAAACAATAAAAGTAAAATATCTAGGAATAATCTTAACTAGAAATGCTCAGGGCCCATGTGAAGAAAACTTTAAGGCACTCCTGAGAGACATAAACACATGCTTGGACAAAGAGGAGGGCAGAGTACATCTGACTGAGAAGACACAACATCATAAATATGTCAGTTCTCCCTAGGTCAATACTATGTGTCATGTCATCCCAGTGGGAAGATCAACAGTATTTTTTAAATGAATAAGTCAATTCTAAAGTTTATATTGCAAAAGTATGTATGTAATAATATTTCAGAAAAGCCTAAAAGGGAAGAGTAGCGGGTAATACTGACCCGGCATTTGAAGCAGTGCCCACAAAGCCACATTTATTAAAACAACTTGCCCCGGCACACAGATCAACAGAACACAATGGAAAGCACAGAACAAGACTGGAAGACATATGGAATTGTGTATTGTAAAGCTGGCCTCGGAAATCTGTAGAGAAAAGATGAATTATTCACTAACTGGTATGGAACCAACTAGGTAGCCTTCTAAACTAAAGCTGAGCTTAACTTAACACCTCACCCCAAATGGCTCAGAGATTTGAGTCTAAAAGATGAAAGTTCACAAGAAGTGAGGCAGGACAGTTTTATAATTCCAGTGAGAGTGAACTTTCTACATATGATAATGACAAGACATTTCAAGTGAAAAAAGATAAATTTGACTGTTTAAAAAAAAACTATAAAGTTTCTTCAATGGTAAGAACACTCAATAAAAATATCAACAGTTTTTTCAACTTTGCAAACTCTGAAGTTCATATGGAAACGTTAACGTGTAACAATTACTACTAAAGAATTGCAGGCCAAGCCAAGCTGGGTGGTGGTGGCGCCCACCTTTAATCCCAGCACTCGGGAGGCAGAGACAGGCAGATCTCTGTGAGTTCGAGACCAGCCTGGTCTACATAGCAAGATCCAGGACAACCTCCAAAGCAATACAGAGAAACCCTGTCTCAAAAAACAAAACAAACAAACAAAAGAATTGCAGGCCAAATACTGGCCTAGGAAAAATACTTTATTCTCGTATCACAGACAAAAATCAATTTCCTTTAAAATGCAAGCTGTAAAGCTCAACTGAAAGCATGAACAGCACACCTAGGCAAGGTGTAATACTCATAGAACAGAACAGAAAAACTGTTCTGGAGTGTAAGAAAGATGCTCACAATCACAGGAAACAGAAACATGCAAATTAAGGCTCAGTGAAATCTATTTTATACCTACCAGACTGGGAATCCTCATAGAGCTTGATACTATTCTCTGTTGGCAAGATGTGTGGAAGTCACCAGCCTCTCATCGTAAAGATGTCTAACCAAGGTGGCTTGCTCCCCTGGGGATCTGCTTTTCAACACTGACAAATATATAATATATCCTGGGAGCCCTGCCAGAATATCCAGGGACATACTTGCTAATAAATTACACCCAAAGAGATGTTTGTACAAAAGTTGTTTTCTGTAGCATCTTTCATAATAGTACATTAGAGACAAGCAACCTTTAGTCCTATGGGACAGTTAAGTATGGTCGGTATATCAGTCAATGTTATTCTTTGTAACCATTCTTTATGAAATTCTATAGGATGAACTGCAAGATACATTATAGACTGAAAAACGTGAGGTGCAAAATGTATGGTGGACTGCCCTTAGTAACTTTCAAGAAGCAGGAGAAGACCACATAGTCACATTCACTTGCAATGCATGAAATAGTTCTGGGAAGCGTCACAAGAAACTCATGGCACTGGATCTTCTGGGGGACAGTGGTGGCAGGCAGCTTGAGCGGGCCAAAAAAAGTGTCTTGCACACTGTGTCACTAGTAAAACAAAGTCTATGTGTTATTTCTGCCCTAGAGTTAGAATATCTATTTGTTTGGGTAAAGTGAAAAACTGGCCATTAAGTAATACCATATAAAGTTCCTTTGGAAGGGGTATCTACATAGCTTGGGAAAATTTGAACATACTAATTGCCATGCATGGCTGTGGTGAGTACTGTATTTCTGTGGATTTGTATTGTCCTCTTTAAAACAACAAAGGATAGGAAGGCCACTGTTACTGTTGTTTTCTCTGTATGAGTTAGACTTCACTGTGCTAGTGAGTGTATGTGCTCACACAAAGGCTTGCTTACAGCCTGATCTTATAGAGACATCTTCCCAATTAAGATCTTCCCCTCTTTTCCAATGACTTTGTCAGGCTGACATAAAACTAGCCAGGACACAGGTCCCCAGAGGTCTGGAGCACCATGACACAAAAGCTGGAACCAAACAGAAGAGCTATGGTCCCAGAACTAAGACTTCATTTGCTGACATAGAACCCAAAGTCCTAAGCTCTGATACTAACCTTTGCTACAAAGAACTGGGGCCTCTTAGAGAAGGGCGGTTCCATGGTGTGCAGAGAAACTAGAACATAAGGATAGCTATGGAGCCTCCTGCTCTTTCCAGAAATCAGGGTTGCCCTAGAGACCAGTAAAGTATCTTTTAACAAGGAGCCAGCTTGTAGTGCCTTCCAGTGGCAATGTGGTGGAAAAGAGAAGAGAAATATGGTTACTGCACCAAGATAAGTTCACAAAAAGCCATGGATTCTTGACAGTACCAAAGTTAATAAAAAAGCATACAGAAAGGTGGTTATGGTAAAAAGGTAAATGATAAGAAAGTCACTTTTATTATTTCTGTAGGTTGGAGATGTTTACACATGGGTATTTTACTTTTCTAGTAAATGTCTTTCTTTGTAAATCATTGTTATCTGTGGGTTTCTAGCTATGGAAACAGGAAGGAAAAGTCACAGGGAACCATGAAGTCATGAAAGGGGAAAAACCATTAGGTGGAAGATGAGCCCCCACTGAGCCAGCCGGCCAAGCAGGCAGCCTCTGCAGAGCCAGTACGCCAGTGCACCAGCGCGCCCAGGTGTCCCACCATGATGAATTAGCTGTGTTCTTAGGGAGGAGAAGAGACATGCAGACTCAATCCCTCATCTCCTAGGAAACCTCCAGATGACCCCACTAATTATAAGATAATAAAAGGATCTAGAAGCCCTAAATAATTCTCACAGACTAGATCCATCTGTCACAATGACAGGACAATGGGTTGTGTAACTCCGGCCAAGTGAGACTTGCAATGTTAAAATTTTGGAAAGAGACACCGGGTTGCAGTAAAACTGGAGATTGCGTGAAAGGCTCAGATTTACAGATTTTAGTGATGGAACAACTGAAGATGAAGCAGGAGAAAAAGCTGCCCAACCCACATGCCAGAGGCTCCTTTTTCAGTCTCTTGAAAGACGAGCGATGTTCCATGCTTAATCAGAGATCAAGTTGATTGCTACTGTGTCCTGGCCTGGCTCAGTAGTACTTTTCAATCTGGAAGATAACTCATGCTGAGGAAATAGAAAAATAAAATATCTAAAACATTAAAAGGATACAACACTGAGTGTAGAAATAGTAAAGAAATAAGGTAACTCACAAAACTGATGCTTTTAGGATAAATGGAAAACATAGTCATAAATTGGAGGGATTGTTGGTTTGCTTTGCTTTGCTAATGAAACGGGTCTCGTGTAACCTAGTCTTGCCTCCAACTCGCTACATTGCCAAGGATGGTCTTGAACTTCTGATCCCCCTGCCTCCACCTTCTCTGTGCTGAGGTGAGATGTGCTCTTCCATGTCCAGTTTATGTAGTGCTAGGGATTGAACCCAGGTTTTCACAAATGCTAGGCAAGCACTCCAACAACTGGCTATATCCTCGGCCCTCTTAAGCTTTTAAAAAGTATGTGCACATGTGTTTGTAGGCATATATGAACATGTGAGTGCATGCCCATAAGAGGGCAAAGGTCAACCTCAGATGTCATCCACCTTGCTTTGACTTTTTAGACAAGGTCTCTTCACTGGGTCTAATCACAGAGTAGGTTCGTCTGGCTGGCCAGCAAGCCCCAAGGATCCACCTTTCTCTGCCTTCCTCGTGCTGTGATTACAAATGTAAGCTAACACAGTGGGCATTTTTAAATGATAGTCCCTAGGCTGGAACTCAGGTCCTGTGCTTTCACATCAAGCACTTTACCAGCTGAGCTATCCCTTAGCCCACAATAACTTACTATAAGATACATCTCACATAGCAAGGGGAGTGGGTCTTTCTCTGAAAGCCCAGACACCCCCTGCTTATTGTTTCAGCTGTCTACATCTATGCACAAGCAATCTTAAATTGACCAGCTTATGACAGCAGTTTTAGTCAGCCTCACCATCTCAGAGGCCAGGAGTCAGGAAGGCTGGCTAGGGAGTTCTGCTCTGTCAACTGTTCACTTGGACACTGGGTAGTTTTCAGATGGTGGTGGGGAGTGGGACTTGGGATCGAGATTCAGTTGGATTCCTAAGATTTGACAAGATCACTGGAAGGCAGACTCTGGGACCCTGTGGCTCATGGCCCCTCCCGTGTCATGGGGGCCATCAGACTTCTTACCAGAACCAGGGTGAAAAGCTCAAAACCGGCATGATGTCACTTCTGTCATAGTTTAATAACCAAAGTAGCCACAGGGCAAACCACATTTAAAGGAGCAAGATGGTCCACACACAGTTCTTTAAAGTGAGAGCAAACCGTGTTGAATCTTTCTCTTTTCCTGAAGACTGGGAGCCGACAATGATGACGGTAGTTAACCCTGAGGATTTTATTGAGTGTTTACTAGGTGCCTGGCAATGCTATAAATACTTGGAGTTTGTGTTATTGAATCCTTGCAGCACCCCTGTGAAGACGCTGTTACCATCCCAGTGTGTAGATTAACAGGCTGACTCATCTGACCGTGATCGCTGGCCCCAGAACCACACCTTACAGAGCGCGACGGCTGAAGCTACCCACAGATGCAGGTGATGAAGAGCCTTTTACCCTGAACAAGGGGCCCAGGACAATGTCCTGAGAGTGCTGGGGTCTTGGTGAATCAGGGCCCACATTGTGGATGGGGAATAAAACAGAGGAGAGGGAAAGTGGGGAGGCTGGTGAGGAGGAGACCCACACTGTTGGAGATGTGAGAAGTGATGCATGAAACTCTGAGGTGGGAGAAGGGGAGGTGGAAGGAAAATGAAAGCAGATGATGGCAGGACCCGGGAGGTGAGGGACCGAGTGGACCCAGGGAAATCTTCAGAGGCAGAGTCCCCATAATTGTACCCCAAGCCTAATCTAGACGCTGTAGCGACATGAGTAACAGAGCTTGCTCCCTTCTATAGTTGCTCTCTGAAGGAAGGACAAGGCCCTTCCCTGGACTCTCACATACTTGGGTCTTAGAGAAATTGGGGTGTTAGTGGGCAAGATGGGAGCTCGAAGGAAGGGCCCTCCAATGAGCAGTTTTGGAAAGGGCATATTCCCCTGAGAGGTGATTCCAAGGAGCTTGAGTTGGCCAAGGTAGCTTGTCCCAGCCCCAGCCCTACACCGTCTAAACACTAAATTCTGGGAGCTAAATTCTGGGTCACTGGGTGTAGGAGAAGACCTGGATTTTGCTCAATTTGGTGGCACATAAGTTCGGCAGGTTGGAGTGAACAGGGTGAGCATGCATGAGCCAGGTGCAAGCTTCACACAGAGCCTGCTACCCTCCAGTCCTGCATGTTGGAGACCCCCTACAGCCTACATTTGTAAGCCACTCTAATCATTTAGGACCCACCCCCAAAGTAGTGTGACACCAAACAGTTGTTAAAAGCTTCTGCATCAAGTAAAAATCAGTCTGAATCACGGGTCTGGGGATTGCTGACTGTGAACATTTGCTTCCTAGCCAATGTTTAGATGTGAACATTTAGTTCACATCTAAACTCCCTCAAACTTCTGGTTGCCCACCAAAGGGCATGACAAGAGTGCTGTGCAGTAAGATACACCACACACCTAGCATAGGGCTTAGGGTATAGTCATTAATAGCAATAATGATAATAACAGTAAATCCCGCCCTCTTTGCTTCATTCTTCCTCAGCTCATGTTGGCTTCTTCCCTTTCCCGCACCCCACTGTGCAGCTGACCATGGATGACCATGTTGTTTCCTAATGTTTCTGTCTCTTGGATCCATTCTGCTTCTCTTCACTCCTTCCCCAAAGAGAGTTAAACAGCTTAGAAACTGGAGCTGGGGTTTCTGCTCCCCCTCCCTCTCCCAGGGCCCAGGTTGTCCTGGTCAGGTACCCATAGGAGCACAATAAAGGCTGATTGGGCTAAATGGGCAATTTATGGCTTCTCTTTGAACAGGCCTTAGATGATTACCTTTTATGAGGCTTACACTTTAGACTTAAGATGTAAAACAGAAGCTCAGGCTAGGAAGCAAATAATGGGATATTTTATGTGCTGTTCTGGAACAAAAGTCCACAGCTTTATGGCAATGGCTGTAAAAAGAGCATGATTGGTGAAGCTTTGATTGAGAAACCCACATGGAAAGAACTCCGGGTCAGGTGACCAGAGGCCTGAGTTTCCCACCCTGTAGCACCACCTAGCCAGGCTTTATATTCTCTATCTTCATATGCAAAATCAGGGAGTACCCTCCACACTACCCCTGCAGCAAGACTTTCTCTATCCTAACTGCCCGTGGTTTCTGGTCCTCATAACTAAAATGCCTTCTTCTTGGGGCTTGGTGATTGCAAATGTTGATTCTCCAGACATGATTAATCTAGGACATTGAACTTGCAGACACTGTCTGAACCGTCTCTAGAGAGAGTATGATGGTTGCAGGCACAGACCTAGAGTTGGGAGGCCTGGATTCAAGTTTCATCCACTGCTCATCACAGTGTGACTTAGAACAAGTCACAGTATATAATGGAGACAAAGCCCAACACTGTGGGATGAGATGCTGGAGAGAATGAAAAGAAACAGCTTTCAAAGGCATTGCTGTTGTGTCTGACACAGAGAAAGCACTCCAACACTCAACGAACACAACGTCTGAAAAGTCTATTGAGTTTCTACAGGAGTTTCAGATTTTAACTGTGGCGCTTGTGACCTTAGGTCTGTGAGCCCAGCAATCCAGCAGCAGGGCTGTCAGCATAGCCATGGCCACCAGAGGGCAGGCTCGGGTTGCTGGTCTGCCAACCCTGCAGGGCCAGGAACTGCTCTGGGGCCAGTCCTTCTCCCCTCCTGCTCTTTTAGTTTTTTTCCCCTTATGGGAACAGAGAGCGCTGGCATAGAAAGAGACAGTTGCAATTACTAAGTTTTTCTGAAACTTCCAAACTGGCAGCAAAAAATGAAAGAAGACCCTGTGAGTAGACAGATTTGTTATGAAATGAGCTCCATGTGTGCAGTTTTAACACCTGAGGCCTGGAGACGCCTAGCCTTGGCATCAACACGTGGAAGCCTTCTCCAGGAAATGACCCATTGCCCAGCTGCTTAGTGTCTGCCCACCACCTCCATGTGATGCTGAGTTTACAAGGGTCACCCCCAGGCTGTGGGGTGCAGAGGCCAGGATTCAGGTGTGATCCTTCCACAGATCGTGCTTTGTCCTGGATAAGCTGAGCCTAGCAGAGGCTAGCTCAGAGGTGGACTGAAGAAAACCAGGTAAGAAAGACCCAGGATCTGTTTCAGATGCTTGGCTATTATATCTCTAAGGCCACCCTTCAACAATCTTTAGGGAAGAGATTTTAAAACGACACCATGGGGACCCTGCAGAAAGATCTGCTTTATTATAAAGCTGGGGCCTGAGGTAAAGCCATGTGTACCCAGATCAAACCTAGGCACCAGGCAGGAAGGAGGTGGGAGACTGCTGCTCCTCAGCGACCTTGGCTAAGGCCTGTTGATGTCTGGCCTTCAAGTACCCCTTCAGGCCCAGGGTCAGCTGAGAAGGCAAGAGAGGACCCTGGTGGTCCCTACTCGGCCCTGGGCTGGGGCACCCAGAGGGGCTCCTGGATGCCTGGGCAGCACTGTGGCCAATATTGACTTTGGTAAACACCATTTTGCACCGAGCGCTGGGTGAGGGCGGGGGCGCCCTGACCCGGGGGCGGAGGCAGCGGCTCCGCATTTAGACGAGGCCATTAGCAGAGATCGATGGCCGCTCTGCACGCTCCGGCCGCTGGGCGCTCCCAAATGAAGGTTAAGTTTGCTCTGCGCCCCTGCGAGGCAGGCCATGCGCCCGCATAATGGCCCCAGGCCTGGCGGCCCGCGTGCCCAGGTTAAGCTCAAGCGGCTTGGCTGGGATGATGCAGAGAGAATGGAGCTTGGCCCACAGACACAGGCAGGGAGAGCTTGGCGGGTATGCTTAGAACAGTATAAGCACCCTGGTCTGTCTCCCTATGTGTCACTTGCTGGGCTCCCGTGGCTTTTGTCTGGTTGTTTGGTGTGTGCTAAGCTTCTGCCTCAGCTTCTGGGTACCCATTGGAAAGCGTGGTCTGCGGATGGTGTGAGTGTGTCTGGCCCTGCAGCCTGGTCCTGATCCTCTGGAACTAGCCAGCTTAGGAAGTCTGCGTGCCATTCTTCTGACAGACACACCTATCTCTCTACCCACCCTAGGTCTCATTCCTTGGAAACTGATGAGCCTTCTCTAGACAGGCAGGGACATGCTCACATGTGTGCTTGTGGGTGTCCCGGTTGTAGGAGTACACTGGGGGCTGTGTGTGACCAAGGGTATGGTTGTATCATGGTGAGCCTGGTTCTGCAGCAGCAGGTTGAGTAGCTCCAGGCTGGAAAGAACCTCCTGGGCCCTGTTGGAAGTTCTCTCCATAGCCCAAGCCTTGTGCCACAAAGTGACAGCACCGGGCCAAATCTCCTGGCTGTTTCATCTGTCAGCTCTACCTCAGACAGTTGCCACTTTGCATATTTAATGAATGCCCCTAAAGTGCCCAGCACGGCAATGCTATCACATTAATTCTCATACTTAACTTCTCTGCACTTTGTGCAAATGAGGAAATGGAGAGTCAGAGAAGGGGAATAACTTGCCAAAGCAATGAAAGTCAACCGGGGCCTGGGGCCGAGGCGGGGGTGGACTCAAACCATGTTGGCCTCCTGTACCTCGCTAGGCTGTGGCTGCAATCTTGGGTACAGGCAATTTGAAATGGCAGGCCCCTGACAAGCAGGGGAATGAGAAGAATGCTGAATGCAACTAGATGTTTCTAGTCTCTTTTGCAATGCTACCTATAGCCCTGTTAGAACTGAGCAAAAGGCAAGGTTCAAAGATGGAAACGGAGTTGCCTCTACTTATACAGCAAGTTAATGACAGAGAGGGAATAAGGTGCCATGGGCCCTCTTGGCTTCTGTGCTGTGTGCTACAGGAGGAGACCATGTTCTAGAAGGCAGTCATGGGGGGGGGGAGAGACCAGCCAGTCTCCCCACTAGAAGCTTGGTGCCTTGTTGGCTACTTAAACAAAACCCTGATTCTCTCATGACCCATCAGAAAGAGAAGACTGGAAGACCATTGAACTCTGAGCAAAAGAGGTGATGGGTCAAGTAGAAAGGGTTGTATACTAACTCCTGGGGACATTAGAGAATATCTGTAGACATGCTGTCATAGCAGGTGGCCTAACAATATTGATGTTCTCTGCAGCGGTTCCCCTGGGAGAAAGGATGTCAGAAGGAGAGAGTTGTCAAGCTCACTGTCTTTGGATTGGGGGCTGGCTAGATGCCCTGGAACTGGATTCTGTTTGGGGCCTGCTCACACATCAAGTCTCTCTAAGACACAGTTAAGCTCGTCAGGTAACCAGTGGAGTAGGTGGACTTTCCTATACCTGGCAGCTGAAGCCAAAAGCATGGTGCAGAGAGAAGCCATGAGCTAGAAACAAAGTGAAAGTGAAATGAGACTTGAGGCATCTGAGGACGAAGGTGCTGCAGAAGAGAACACAGGGCAAGGCCCAGAGGAAAGAATTGATGCTGGGCTCCCAGGTTTTGTAGAAACCCCTCTCTGGCCCATGCCTGCTCCGTGGTGCATAGCAAGGGCAGTCAGCTCCAGGAAAACCTCTAACCACATCTCCTCCCCTCAGTGCTCCAGGCTTCTTGGAGCATCTCTCACCCCTCTCTGGGGAAAGGGTAGACAGTAGAAAGGACAAGGCCTTGGAGCTACCAGGCTGGCTTCCTGTAGGTAGGTGCCCTCTGAGTGCCTCAAATCTCTGTAGCTGCCAAAGGGCATAAGAGCTGCTGCATACATGTGTACTGTGACGATCAAGGGACACCAGGAATCTCAACCTGTGGGTCATAAAGAACACTAGATAAACAGAAGTTCTCATTCTCTGAGCTTGGGTCCAGCTGGACCAGCAGGGTCTGCTGTCTCTTACTTTTATCCAATTGGTGAGCTCTTATCTGCCTCGGCTTCTGCAGAGCCTGACCCTGAGTAAGGCTCAGTGAGATGAGAGCCAGGCACTGTTCAGGGTACTTCTTGCATGAAGACCAGTGTATCCAGGCCAAGTGAGACCCAGAAGAATCCCACCCCCACCCAAAAGTGCAAGGAGGAACCAGGGGAGGGAACAGAAAGATGGGACCAACCCCAGGAGGGGCAACAGCTTGAACACATTTTTCCCAGTTGAGGAGGCTAGAGAATGACTTCCCTGCTGAACTTTGACCTCCAAGTCACATATCTTCTTTGAACTGTCAGGCAGCCCCCAGTCCTGTCACTCTCTATCTAAGCTAGGCCAAAAGTGAAACTCCAGCCCTGCCCTGGAGCAGTTCCCATGAGCTCTAGGCCTGGATTTCATGTGTGTGTGTGTGTGTGTGTGTGTGTGTGTGTGTGTGTGTGTACGCCATGCCTTCTAGCCAACACCCACTGCACATCCCTGGCCCAAGCTCCTTGGCTGTCTAACAGCCCGAGGTCCCTGGTGGCTTTTCTCCTGCCGGGAAAGGGAAAATCAAGCCAGTCTCTGGGACTGGGTAGGAACCCTGATCCCCACCACACACGTGGAGACCTGAGGACCTGGGGGAGCTTTCCTCACAGAACTCTGTGGGCTGCAGTTTGCCTGAGAATAGGGACCCTTGGCAGGAGAATGGCTACGAGAGTGAAAGTGTTCAAGAATGTAAGCACATAACTTGACACGTTTGCTTCCTTGCCCTCACTTCAAGTAACGGGCAGAGGAAAGGGAGACGTGTACTCATGTCTCCCCTGTACCACCAGCACCTCCTCTCACAGAAACTCAGGCACTGAATGAAGCAGGCCAGGTGTTCTATCCCAGTTTTACTTGTGAGGAAGCCAGGACTTATAAAATTAAGGGAACCTGTCCAAGAGCAAGTCACTTGGCTCCACAGTGGCAGAGCCGGGATTCTAATGTAGGTTATGTGACCAAGGTTCAGCATGCCTAGCCGCAGTGAGAACAGAGCAAAGGCTGAGAGTTGGATGGGCATTCCAGTGTCTCTACCCCCTACCCTCTGATCCACCAGCAAGTGCAGATCCCCCTGGCTCCTCTGAGCCCTCTCCTTGTAAGAAGTTTGAAGGTCCCACAATTCTATACAGCTGAACCCAGAATTCCCTCTTGGTGCAAGTCATCTCTGCATCTGGCCACAGCCCATCATCCAGAAGCCCTCGATAAATATCTCTTGAGCGACTGAGTTCCCAACTCTTTCTAGAGCATTCACAAAACAATAATGTAATCAATACTGGAAAGTAAACATGGAAGATGGAGGTATCTTAATGTGAAAGATTCACTAAGTTACTAATCTGAAGTTTTTCTTTGTTATTTTTTTTAACTCTGTTATCCTCTCTACTTTTACATTGACACTGGTGATTTAAATAAGAAACGCCCCCCATAGGCTCCTGTATTTGAACACTTGGTTCCTAGTTGGTGGTACTATTTGGGGAGTTTATGGAGCCTTTAAGAGGTGAAGCCTTGTTGGAGGAAGACATCACTGAGGAAGGGCTTTGAGAGTTTATATCAGAGGTTCTCAACCTGTGGGTAGTGACCCCTTTGGAGGGGATCACATATCAAATAGCCTGCATATCAGATATTTACATTATGGTTCGTAACAATAGCAAAATTACAGTTATGAAGTAGCAATGAAATAATGTGAACAATGAGGAACTGTATTAAAGGGTTGCAGCGTTAGGAAAGTTGAGAAGCACTGGTTTATAGCCTTGCCCTACTTCCTTTCCTTGCTCCTTCCTATATGCAAATGAGATGTGGTCAGCCGGCTTCCTGCTTTTGCTGCCAAGAAGTAGAAGTTGCTATTATCCCAATTATCAGATCTGGAAACCTAGATCAAGAAATTAAGTAGCTTCTTCAAAGTTGGTTAGTGGTGGGGCTGGACTGGCAGTATGGTTAAGTATGTAAAGAAGCTTGCTGCCAAACTTGAAGACTTCAGTTCAATCCCCAGGACTCACATGGTAGAAAGCAAGAGCTAACTTCCATAAGTTGTCCTCTAACCTCCACACATGTTCTGTGGTCACACACACACACACACACACACACACACACACACACACACACACACTACATATGATAATTTAAAAGGAAAGTGGCAGGGCCCTGACTTCCATGCTTCCATGTGGTAGTCAAACTTCAGAAGAAAAGGAAAACCTTTTTCAGCCTCAAATAGTTCACAGATGGCAAGATGTGTATGCAGTTCAAGTCAGACAGGAAACAGACCTGAGAAACACACCAGGGCTCTCCCTAGTGTGGCAAGTTGGAGCACTATTTTCATCATCATTTCCCCATTGCTATTTGTATTTCCTCTATGTCCCTTAGAATATAATGAGCCATTTTTTACAGGTCTATACAAGGTCAAGAATGGTGGTGCATGCCTTTGATCCCAGCAGTTGGGAAGCAGATGCAAGCAAATGTCTGTGACTTCTAGACTAGTGAGGTGGTTTGAATGAAAATGCCCCTGCCCCGTAGGCTCCTGGGGAATGGCACTATTGGAGGAAGTGTGCCCCTGGGGGTGGGCTTTGAGGTTTCAAGTGCTCAAGCCAGGCCTAGTGTCACTTTCTCTTCCTGCTGCCTGCAAATCAGGAGGCAGAACTCTGAGCTCCTACTCCAGGACCATGTCTACCTTCATGTTGCCATGCTTCCTTCCCATCATAACAATGGACTAAACCTCTGAACTGTAAGCCAGCCCCAATTAAATATGTTCTTTTATAAGAGTTGTCATGGTCTTGGTTAGAAACCCTAACAAAGACAACTAGCCTGGTCTACCTAGGGAGTTATAGGCTAGCCAAAGCTACATAGTGAAACCCTGACTAAAAGGAGGGGAGACTATAAAGAACTATGGCATTGATAAAGAAGGCAAAAGTTGCTGTTATATAAAATTGAGACATCATCATACCCATCTGTTCCCCTTGCTCTGAGAAGCCGGAGAGAAGAAGACCAGAGAAACCTCTCTTTTCTGGTCCTTTGGTCCATACAGGGCGACCTAGTAGGCTGATCCCCATAGTTAGTCCTGTATTGATCTCTCTTCTCAACCTCATTTTCACCACTTGCTCCTGAGTAAGCAAATAACTAATTCAAGAGCTTGTCTCAATGCCAAGCTGATAAGCAACCCCAACCAGAGGCTGTGCAGCAGTATCCTCAGCAGATCCCCTGTGTGCATCTGGAGCTCTTCCTCTGCGTCCAGTCAGTGGGTGTGACTATAGTTATCCTGAGGTCAGGGGTGAAAAGGAGGGGTTACCAGAGCCTTGGAAGGCAGGGAAGGGAGAGAGGCTGGTCAGTGAGAACAGGGACAGAAGGAAGAGCTAGATGCTGGTGGCTACAGCACTGTGGGTGACTGTGGTGGACAACAGTTTCCTGGATTTCAAAATAGCTAGTCAAAAGGATCTTGGATGTACCCAGCTAAAAGAATGATAGATGCCTAAGGTGATAAACACGCCAGTTATCTTGAGTTGATCACTGCATGTCCACTATATGTACTGAAATGTCACACTAATGTACAATATATACAATCACTGTGTGTCAATTAAAATGCATTAATGACAATGATCTTGCTATTACCAATGATTTAATAAAAAAAAACAGTATCTTCACACATTCCAATATCTTTGAGCTGATTTTCTGATATCAGCTAATTGTTATCACAGACAAATCAATACTTAATTCCTACTATAAGCCATGCATGTGATATGTGGTGTGTTTAATATTCTAATGAAACAGTCCAAGAAAAAATATTGTCTCAATATTTTACTGATGAACAAAGCTCTGTTTAGTGAGATGATGTTAGAGTCAAATGGCCAATAGGTGACTGAACCAGGGTCAGAGTCCAGGTGTCTGTGCCCAGTAGTCTCTTTTCTTCTACAACTTATCTTCCAAGCTGATTTCGAGGTGAGACAGCAAAATAATTCTGAGAGAGTAGACATAGGGTAGACATTTTAGCTAGCTACTGATGCTACTGATGCATAATGAATTACCACATACTTGGCTGTTTATAGAAAATGTTTTGCCTCATGGTTCTGTGACTCAGAAATCCAGATTAGCAACCCTGACTCCTCTACCCAAATCCCCAAGAGGCCAAAATCAAGATGACATCTGCCTGGGGTCTTTTAGGAGACTTGGGGAAATTTGTTTCCAAGATCAACAAGGTTGTTGGCAAAATCCATCTCCTCCTCCCACTTGTGATGGAGGTCCCTGGTTCTTGCCAATTGTCAGCTCTTCGAGCCCACATATATCCCTCCTCTCATGGTCCCCTCCATTTCAAGCTAGTCAGAGCTCATCAAGCCTCCCTCACACGTCAGTGTCCCTCAGTTTTCCTCCAACAGTCTTCCTCCACTGGCAGCTGGAGGGAGGCTACTGCTTTCAGGGGATCTTGTGATTGTGTTGGGACCACCTAGATGATGGGGCTGCTGTCCTAGTGCTTCTTCAAATATAACCTATAGGGGAAGAAGCCTCCATACTTAGATCTCTGAGCATACCCAGCACAGATTTAGTGGTGGATATAGAGCAACTGTCACTCTCTTCTCCATCTGCCCTCACAAAACACCCTTTGGGACACAAGACAGAGAAGTCAATTTCATTTGGAAGCAAAGGCTGCCCTTCCAAGAGAAGGTGACAACCAACCCAAGAGAAAGACTGTTCTTTACTCATGTCAACTCCCAGAGCCTGTTTCACTATATGTACAAGTTGCAACTATTGGGCAAGATATCCTTCCCAGTGTGTCTAAGAATCCCTCCCAGAGCTGTACCTGAAGCTGTGTTGTGGTGAGGATGTTAGCTGGGACCCCTCCAGTCAGGTGGCACTAGATGTCTGGGACCTCCACAAAGCACCATGGAGATACTAGGTGCCCCAAAGGGAAGAGCATAGACAAGGAGGGTGTGTAGTGGGGAGAAGAGGAAAAAGTAAATGCTGACTCGAGAATTCACCCATATATCAGCAGAGAAGTTCAAGATTACTTTGTGCGTTCTCGGGGGCTCTCACACTATCTTCAGTAGAAATGTGTGTGATGAAATAGGCTGTTCTGCTCAGATTCCAATGACATGGAGCTGATAGAGGGTCCCTGGGTGGGTTGGGATGAGATGGAGTCTAGGAAGCTGAGTGCACACATTCGGTTAAAAATCAGTTGGCTTTTTGGATTACAAGGGCTGGTATGTGATGCTTGTGATGAGGGAAGTTAGTTTCGGGTGCACTGATTGGAGCTGGCCAAGGCTGGGCATGGCTAGACTGATTTGAGGCAGGCTGGATGGAACACACACCGATGAGTTGGAATGGTTCATGGGTGGGTTTGTTTGGGACAGTATTAGACTGAATGGAGGACAGGCCAGGTTGGAGATTCTTTAGCTTCTAATTTCAGAGACAGAATTCATACTGGGTAGTTGAAGCAGAAATAATGTAGTAACAGTATTGAATGGCTTACAGAAATATTTGGAAAGCTGAAGAAACAGACTCTGGGCTGCATCTTCGGGAGCAGCTCCCAAAGCTGGGCTGCAGAAGTGGACCACCAAGGCAGCCGTTCCTAGTGCAAGCATCAGGAAGCCATCTGCCAAGCCTGGAAGCCGCTGGCCCAGCTCTGCCTCTAGAAACAGGCTCTTCAGCATGTCCACACCAGCCAGATGCGCATCTCACTGTGAAAGTCCCAACAGCTTTCACCTCCAGGAAGGGAAATGTGGGCAAGGAAATTCTTTGGTTAAATACCACAAAATTGTGGAGATGCTCCTGACTGCTAAAGCTGGCTGGCAGGGACACAGGAGCATGCATGCTCCTCTCCAAATAAGCATGCATTTCTATCTACGAATGTCTTTTGGATGGATACCTCTCTCCTGTGGCTCCACGCATTTAGTTCACATCTGAATTCAAGCCCGACACGAATATGTGATGTTTGGTGGAATTCACCTCACATTCCTAACCCTAATGACAGGGCAGTGTAGGAAACACAGCTTTTGGGTTTTTTCATTGCGTGTGGAATCTAAAGCTCATCAGAAGGAGGGTGGTATGAGGTTGAACTTAGAGTGGGGGGGGCAGGAAGGTTCCAGATATGCATGGTTGGTTGGCTGAGCTAGATTGGGTGTGGCAGCAGTGGGTTAGAGGTGTTCTGTGTGGGAGCCACCGTGAGGCTGACACTTTGACACTGGTGCCAAGCCCTTTGAGCCAAATAGAATGTCTTATTCAGCTGGAGCTAAGGAGACAGGTACTCAGAGGATGACCATACTGAAGACAGTGACACTCCTCAACCTGACTTTCTCTGTACTCCCTAGTTCAAGCCCATGAGCCCTTCATTCAAGCCAGACCTGTCCCTAGACCTAGGACAGTTCCAGTGTGCAGCACAATCACCTCTGCCTTCCTTAAAATGGAATCTATGTTAGCAAGAGGCTTGGGAAATAAGCTCCAAGCAGGGAAACTTACAGGATGTATTGTTTCAGGGCAAAACAAACCCAGTCAGGATATCAGAGCCAGATGCCCCCCTCTCCCCACCTCTGTGGGAGGGATTGTGGATTTGATGGAATTCAGGACCAGTTCCGGAGTCCCACAGGTGCCGTGCTCACTGAGCCAAGGAAAACGGGTGCTGGCAAGCGTGCATGTTTACCCACACCCAAAATACTGCATACACTGCCTGTAAGCTCAGGGCTTTCCAATCAGCAAGGCTTCTTCAGTTGATGCCTGTGTTTCAGAACAGTGCTGTATTCTGAATGCCTACTCTAACTACAAAGGTTCATTGAATTGTATAGTAGTTGGGTCTGGATAATGAGAATATGTGATAGTTTTTATTTGCAACACTTTTAATAATAAAGTGGTTTGGGGTTTGTTGTTTTTGTTTTTTATTGTTTTATTGTTTTTGTTTATGTTTGTTTTTAGAAAAGCAAAGCAAGAGTCCCTGTAAAACATGTTCTACAACACCCAGTAGATCTAGGATTAGCATTTTGTTATTGTTGCTTACATAAACATGCATGTCCTTGACGGACTCTAGTCTACAAGGTATGTAATTTTGGTCATCTTATTTGTGGTGGTAGCCTAAGCATGTAGACTATGACACAGTGGGCACTCAATATATATTTACTCAAATAAATTTACTAAATTAATAAACACTGACACCCATGCCTCAAAAATCTATATTCATTCAATGGTCACACACAAGGACATACATAAGCACATGTGCTCACTAACACACACACACACACACACACACACACACACACACACACACAAGTCCTAAGATCTTGAAGTCCCATCTCTGTTCCCTGGAGTAGCCTGAACCAGATTGTAAGTTACCGCTTTTCCTAAACCCCTGCTCAGGGTCTAGGGAAGAGGCCTCTGGACTCAAATCTCTGAACATTCCTGCCACAGGCCAGGTGTGGCAGATGTACAATTGCCCCCCACCCCTATCTGCTTTGGGGATAAAATGGAAAGGCCAATTGAAAACAAAGCCTGATTTCTGAGAGAGGATGACAATTCAAAAGCACTGTCCTTCACTCAGATGAGCCCTTAGAGCACAGCCCTGAGATGGAAGAGTCACTGTACCTATCTTGTTCCTACGGAAACTAAGACTCCTAAGGAAGTCACTGAATTGCCCAAGGTCACATGGCTAGTCAGCACAAAGCCTGAATCAGAAAGGATCCAGTCTGGATGATTCCAAGGTCCGTGGGCATCAATGACTCACAGCCCCTGAAGGCCAAGGGACATCATCTCTCCTCTGTAACTGGGCTCTATGAAGGGCAGGTACACATCCTTTCTCCCTTCCATTCTGCCTCTGTTCTCAGGCAGGTCAGCACATGGTGGGGGTAGGAGGACATTGCTAGCTGTCTCTGACTGATATTGACGGATGGAGTGACTATTGTAAATGCTATGGTATTGTATAATCAGTAGGAAAATGTGACTGTGTCCCCAGAGATGCCAATGGCATTTTGGAGCAAATCCTATCCTTGGTTTTCTGGGCCTGCTCAGCTGAAGTGTCTAAGTGACTGGGATGGGCTAGAAAGTGTGGTACACAGGACCTAAGCAGACCACTTGCTATTCAGGCTTCTATCTAAGGCCTGAGCATGGATGGACAGAGGTGTGTGTGTGTGTGTGTGTGTGTGTGTGTGAGAGAGAGAGAGAGAGAGAGAGAGAGAGAGAGAGAGAGAGAGTCAGAGAGAGTCAGAGAGAGACAGACACATGGACACACACACAGACAGAGAGAGAGGGGGTGGGAACTGATCCTGTATGGGAATAGGGTGGCATAATGGCCAGAGCAGGCAAGAGCTCTCAAGTCACAGAGTGGGCTCCATCTCAACTGTGAGTCCACGTCTATTTTTGTTAGGGTTAACACTGCTGTGATAAAACACTGACCAAGAGCAACTTGAGGAGTAAAGGGTTTACTCATCCTGAATCACAGTCCACTGAGGGAAGCCAAAGCAGGAACCCAGAGGCAGGCTGGTGCAGAGGCCACCGAGGAGTTCTGCTTACTGGCTTGCTCTCCATGGCTTGCTCAGCCTGTTTTCTTAGCACCCACTACCAGTTTGGTAGTAGCACCACCCAAAATAGGTTGGGCTATCCCATGTCAATTACTGACTAAGAAAATGCCCTATAAGCTTGCTAAAGCCCAATCTTATAGAGGCATTTGCTCAATTGAGGTTCCTTTCTCTCAGTTGACTCAAGTTCATGTCATGTTGACAAAAAAACAGCCAGCATGCTCCCCAGTTTCCAGTTTCTAAGGAAGAAACAACTCATGAAGAGGAGAAGCACAAAGGTCTGTAGCACTTACCTCAGGGCCTGGCCCATAGCTATGCACAAAACAATATGTGTTAAGTGAATATATGACTGAACAAATGAATAAGAGAGTGCCAGTAGCAAAATGATAGCATTCAGTCAGGAGACTCAAACTGGAGCTGGTTCTGTCACCTACTGGCTGAGTGACCTTAGGCAAGTCACTTAACCTTGCTGAGCCTCAGTTAATAATAGCAATAATCCCTGCCTCTCGGGTCAGTGTGAGGATTAATGGAAAGTGCCAGGTAGAACCACTCCATCGTGGCAGGACCCTGTGCAAATGTTAGTTCTAATTATTCTCTACAATTATGATGGCTCCATGGGAAGGGTGTGTGCTTGTATGTGTGTGTGTGTGTGTGTGTGTGTGTGTGTGTGTGTGTGTGTGTGTGTTTCACAGGGAAGCTGGGTGTGAGGGTGGGTCTGTGACCAGACTGTCTGTCTGTGTGTGTGTGTGTGTGTGTGTGTGTGTGTGTGTGTGTGTGTGTGTGTGTGTGTTTGGAGAACCGGGGCCATTAGAAAAACCATCATCCCTCTAAGTTGTTCTTTCATTGGCTAAACTCAACCTGCCAGGCTGACATCGGAAACAGGCATTAGTGGTGAGTCTGGGGGGACAGGATTAGCAGCTGAACTTTCTATTCCTGGAGACCCTCTTTTCTCAGGAGGTCAAAGCAATTTCCATATATTATCCTCATGGCAGCTTGGGAAGGTCAGGGAAATGGCAAACACATGCCACAAATTCCTGGGATGGAGAAATCAAGGCAGGAAAGGCAGCGCTACTGAGACCACCCTGCTCTGCAGATTTACCATATGAAGAACTTTGCAACCACCTGGGCTTCGCCCCATCAGGTCAGGCCAAGCCTTCCCCTGGCTGGGACCAATGCATTCCTCAGGATGATTGTTAGAGACATCCACCCTAACCCTCAGCCCTATGCTGAGTGTATCAGGAGGAGGAATGAAGTGGGACCCCAACTCCCTGACACGCATGTTTGCAACCCACTGAGGGGCCTACTTTGCTTCAATCTCTCCCCTTTAAGCCCTGGTCAGGCTGTAAGGACCTGTCACCTGCTCCAAGATGTCTGCCTATATCCCCAGTAGAACAAGAATCTGCATGTCCTTTGCTGTTCATGGCCCAACAAGACGTGACCATCATTACCAGAGTATCCTTGTTCTCTGTGTCTGTGAAGTTGTGTGTGTGTGTGTGTGTGTGTGTGTGTGTGTGTGTGTGTGTCTGTCTGTGTGTGTGTGTCTGTGTGTGTGTGTGTGTGTGTGTGTGTGTGTCTGTGTGTGTGTGTGTGTCTGTGTGTGTGTGTGTGTGTGTGTGTGTGTGTGTGTGTGTGTGTGTGTGTCTGTGTGTGTGTGTGTGTGTCTGTGTGTGTGTGTGTGTGTGTCTGTGTGTGTGTGTGTGTGTGTGTGTGTCTGTGTGTGTGTGTGTGTGTGTGTGTGTGTGTGTGTGTGTGTGTGTGTGTGTGTGTGTGTGTGTGTGTGTCCCTAGTGGCCTTAGCACCCATGTGTCCCCAGTTTTAAGGACAAAGTCTCAACAAGACTTGCTCAAGTCCCTTCTCACCCCCGCATTGAGAAAGCAGCAACCAGTTCTGCTCCCAGCACAGCAGCTGTCCCACCCCTGACATCCCTGGTCTACAGAGAGCCACAGGAGGGATGTAATTCTCCATCTTTCAGCCCCTCAGCAAGTACCCCCCAGCAGCTGCCCTCTTTCCAGGTAAAAGCAGCTTTCTTCCAGGAAGGTACCAGGACTTCAGTGGGTTTCTGGAAGTCCTACCTAGGTTCATTAAACCACTCCTCCTCCTCAGGCATCGTCACCCACTTTGACTGACACCCAGAGAGGTTCTGTGGTTCGCCTGTGATCTCACCACTAGTGCCTGACTGGACTCATTCTAGACTTTGAGATCTAGCTCCAGGGAACTGCGGCGTTGGAAAGGGCAGCAAATCAGACTGGGCCAGGGCTCTGCCACTCACGGCTTGCCCACGGGGCCTCCACTGTCCTGTCTATATAGTGGGAATTCATCCCTGCACTATCAGCCACACTGGACACCTGTAAAACTCAAGGTCAGGAGTGGATGTAAGGGAAAACAAAGTGCATGCCCTGACCCAGTGTGCACCATGCTTCCTGGTATGCTAAGTGTATTCCTGCTATCCTTTCCTAATTTAGCTGTCGTTCACACAGGGACAAACTGAGACAGACTAGACCTTAAGTGCCCGGACTTGAGCATGGTGCACCTCTCACCACAAACGCAAGAGGGAGCCATGGCCCCGCAGCGAGTTGGCTCAGGCCGACAGGCGGGCTGGCCATTCCCCTCTAAGGCCGGGAGCTGTGCCCCAGAAGACAGTTTCCTGGCTTCGCCAACCTCAGAGAGGTGCCTTGAAACCTGTCGAATCCCGGAGAAATGGCAGAGAGATAGCAAGAATCTGGGCTGGAAATATGAAGTCCAAACCACTCGCGGCTTCTCCCGCTGACCTTCATCTGCAAAGGTCGAAATAAAATGTCTCTCCTGCCTCCAGGCCAACACAGCCGCCAAAGGCTCTCCAGCTCACAAACGAAGGATCTCGGCGCAAGCTTGCCATACAAACCGTAAAAAGTGAGGAGTTAGCAGGAAGCCCTTTCTGGCCCCACCTCCACCCCTGTAACTCTATCTGAAGCCCCTTGCCTACCCATTTTATGGGCATGCAAACTAAGGTTCAGGAAGTTGCTCTTTCAGGAGTCAAGTGGTTCCTACACACAAGGCTAGGCTGGTCACCGGACTCCCACTGTGCCTTCCTAGTCCCGTGGCCTCAGCTTGGGTGGTGCTCACGAGGGCCAGAATGCGAAGCCAGATTTCGCCAGGCCTGCTGGAAGAGCAAGCAAGGGCGTTCGGACCTCAAGTCTGCCTCTAGTCTCCGGGCTACAAGCCGCCACCCCAGGATTCCTGGGCCGCCTCGCATGTCTGTGGTCCAGAGGACACCGGCCCCCGGAGTCCCGTGGGGTCTCCCGCGCCCTCCCCCAGCCCTTGTGCAGCAGCTGGGCCGCTGCGGTGGGATGCCCGGGTCAGACCAGCCCGGGCGGAGCCCGCGCCTGGACTAAAGCTGTTTGCACACAAGTAATTAGCGCTAATTACCCAGGGTTTTCAAAGCTCGCCGACTCCCGGCGTGAGAGCCAGGCAGCCCGGAGCTGCTGCCCTGTGGGTCAGCCCTCTCCACCTAGCTACAACCGGCCTTGATCCCGACTCCCAGGACTTCGTGTCGCCTAGCTGTCCAGGGTCTACACGGCTGCCACGTGCTGGTCAGTGAGCGTCTTTGTGTGTCCGCCGCGGTGTGTCCGGTGTGTCCGGAGAGGCCAATGGGGCACTTTGGAAAGCCGCGCGCGGATGGCCAGAGTCGGGGGCTGGGGGTGACACGGTGCGCTGTTGCGAAGGAAGATATTGCCAGCATCTGGGCCCCTCAGCCACCGCGAGTCCTGTAGGATACCTGATGTTGAGGCTGCAACTGCCCTGCGCAACCGAGGTGTCACCCACCGAACCCCCGGGCTGGTCTGTCCCTCAGGAAGCGGTCACCAGTGCTTCTTTCCTACAGGTGGCATAGCCCGGGCGCGGAGAAGTTAAGCAAAGGTGCCACTCAACAACCAAGGCACGGGATTCCGCTCAGCTCAAATTCAGAGGGTCAGCCAGCGGGGTCAAGGAGGGAGCACTGCAACCTCACACAGCCTGGGCCTTCGCTCTCTGGTCTCGAATCCCTAACTAATCCTAGATCTGCCACTTCCCTCCAGTCCTATCAGACCAAAGGCCTGTTCAGCCCCTAGGACTGAGACTCATAAATGAACCGGAGAGCCCAAGGAAAGCCACCACAATCTCAAAGGCCATAGTCGAGGTGGGGGTGTTGGCTGCAGTCCCCTCCTTCTCTCGCCCTTCGCCCTAGGGTCTTGAGCCCATCCTGCTACTGCCGGGGCCTTCCTGGGTTCCAGTGTGTTTCTGCCTTAGCTGCTCTGTGTCCCCTTTCCCTTTGTTGCTGTTTTGCTCTGACCCTGATGACCTGTTTCAACTGTCTCACTGAGCCTTTGTCTATAGCTGCCCCTCTCATTAGATCTCTGTCATGCAGCAAACACCAGACACCACCACCACCACCACAACACACACACACACACACACACACACACACACACACACACACACACACACCACTGCCCCTACAAGGAACACACACCGGCAGAATCTGCCTTTTCAATAAAAAAAAAAAAAAACTGGGAAACAGAGTGAATTAAAAAGCATTAACTTAAAAACAATCCATGTGTCTGCAAATGTGTTCCAAATGGCAGCCCTTGGGGGGGGGGTGTTGGGAGGGCAGCATGTTGGCTACATTTCTGGAGTCCCAGATATGTAGGGGTGAAGAGGGCCCAGAGCCTCACAGTGCACCCCACACCCTAACCACAGGGGCCTCAGGAGAGGGGACTTCTCTGTCCTCATCATGCTGGACCCTCAGCAGGTTGCTTGGACCCTCCTGGAGTTATATTTTAGCATCTGCTAAATCTTTCCCAAAACCTTCTTTACACTGACCTCAGCTCTCTAGAGGCAATCAGCCCTCCCAGGACCCAGATCCAACACACACATACACACACACACACACACACACACACACACACACACACACACACACGTGTGAGGCCTGGCCTGGCCTGCCTTGCCCTACTCCACCCCCCCATGCTGCCCTCCTGCCCCCTAGACCACCCAGCAGCCTTAGCTCAGGAGGGAAAGGTGGTTAGAGCCAAAGCTTGTCTTGGCCTAGAGAGCTTCTCCCAGGGAGCAGCCATCAGAAAGGAGCTGCCGAGCCCCCACCTGCAGCTTTTGTCAAGCCTGTTCAAGCTGTTTGGAAGGCTGCTTCTCTAAGGTGGCAACTCTGCTGTCCTTTGAAACCCCTTAGAAGAGAGGACTCCTCCAAAGTCCACCATGCAGGTACCCTTACCACTCCCTTCTTTCTGTGGGTGGGAGAAAGAATTGGAATAAATCAGGTAGGGATGTGCGCGCGCGCGTGTGTGTGTGTGTGTGTGTGTGTGTGTGTGTGTTGCTTGATTAGTGGCTCAGGGGATGGACCCAGTCCCCTTTCATGTTAGGAAGAATCCTCCACTGACTACTACCAGCCCCCATCAACTAGGTCTTAATGAGAGACAATGGAACTGTACGGGGAGGGCAGGGTCCCAGATTTTTACTCTCGCCCTCAATGTCTTCTCAATCAGAAAGGAAATTCCAAATCTATAAACCAGTTGGAGAGGAAGGAACCCTGGATTCTTTTTTTATTATTTTTATTTTATTTTATTTGTTGTTGCTGTTGTTGTTTGAGATAGGGTTTCTCTGTATTGCTTTGGAGCCTGTCCTGGAGCTCACTCTGTAGACAAGGCTAGCTTCGAACTCACAGAGATCAGCCTGCCTCTGCCTCCGGAGTGCCGGGATTAAAGGTGAATGGAACCCTGGATTCTTAACCTTGTTCAGCTGATGCTAATGACTTACAGCTATGACACTGCACTAATACTATACGTAAGTCAGTGCTTACTGTGTGGACTGCTTATGGTGCCTCAGAAATGACAGGTACCAGGATGACTTTGAGCTGTGAAGTTTGCACTACCTTCCGTATCTACGGCAGGAAGAGATGGGACTTTCTCAGCTCAGGCAGAAACATGGAGCTGAAGCAAAATCTGCTGGGCAACTGTTTGTTGTTACTGCTCCTACTGTTTAAAAACAATAAGAAAGGCAACTAGGAAGGCGTTTGCTCCAAGTTATTTTGCTCTTGAAACAACAGAACAAAAAAGTCATCACTTACAAGAATCACAGCCATTCTCACCAAATTACTGTGTTCTTCCTCTAAGTAATAAAAGATGAGTCATTTTATTTTTAATGACAGAAGTGTCTCACTATGCAGGGGAGCCTTTCAGATTCACTGGCTCCCACTCACATGCCAGGCCCCAGAGGAGCCTGATAAGGTCAGTATACAAAGCTCACGCTGGTTGTGCTGACAATTCTGATTCCTACACAGTGTGTGCGTGCGTGTCAGCCATGTGATGACAGCCCTGGTGTATCATTCTTCTGTGTTCTCACTCTCATGCATCTGATGGGACTTCTGGCTGAGCATCACTAATGTGGGCTTTGGAGAATTTTTGTTTCAATAGATATATTTATTCAAGCATCTTCTGCCCCCATGTATGTGTGTGTTCCTGGGAGCTTGTGGAGCTGTGTGTGCTGCACACATAAGTGTCAGAATATGGAGGTATGCCTGTGCAGACAACCATGTGTTTCGCTGGGCATGTAATACATATATAGGTGTGCTATATATGGAGGGCCTGGAAGATACCTCCCCTTCCTCTGTGTGTGTGTGTGTGTGTGTAGGTGGGTGGGTGCTATATTTCCAGGAACATTGCTGTGACTAAGCCTCTGTGCCATATTCATATGTATAAGGACAATCAGTGCCTGTATGTGGACATGTCACATGCCAGATCTACCATTTTCTGCAAGGATTTCTGTGGTGGGAGCCAGGTTTGAGCCACTGAGTCCTGGAGTGGTAGCTAAGACCTCCAGGACTCCATTTTCCATGGGTCCCCTCTCTTGCTGGAGGAGAGAAACAGCAGATTTTGAGCCTAAATACAGACCTCTGTGCTAAGCATTCTAATCCTGAGAGTCAGAGGGGTGGGGGAGCCAGCAGCTGCCTGTTAGTTATCTTACTCTGGAAGGGGCACTGCATGTTGGAATAAGTCATATGTTTGACTGTTTCTGAGAAACCTTGACCGTCTAGATGCCTTTCCTTTCCTTGTCACCCTCTCCCAGGGGTCTGGGCCTCTACCTGCTCAGAATTGTGGTGTGATATATTCCCAAGCCTGGGCACTAACACATGAATTTTCAAACAGACCAATCACTAAGCAAATGCTGCTTAAACTGGAGCTTGGAAGGGATCAGTGAGACAAATGACCCATTGGAATAAATGAGGATGGGTCCCAGGCCAGATGGAGATGAGCCATTAAGGTTCCTATAGCACCAAAGACAGAAAAACTGCCCCCAGAGCCAGAAGCCCTTCCACAGCAGAGAGCAAATCCTTGGGTACCTGTAGCAGACAGCTAGGGCTAGATGAATCCCCAGACCAAAGAGTCTCTGCACCTCTCTTCCAGGATCCCCTCAACAACTGCCATAAGTTGAGGGGAGCAGGAGACTTGCTATGCTGAGCTAATAGCCTACTGTGGTCCAAGTCATTCTCTCCTCATGCTTGTATATAACAGGTATGCATGGGAAATCTGTACCTATGACTAATTTTGAGCCTGTGACTTTAACCTTTGCCATAATCTCATGTATATACGGGGCCACCTACCTTGTTTAGCTCAGCACCTGCTAAACAGTGTTACTGAAATAGGAACAGCTGATGGCCAGAGTGGGCAGGGTTTTCCCAAAGTGCAGATTCATGGGCACCCTGAAACAGCTCAAGAGTTGTCTTTTGAGTTTGATTTAAAATACTGGCTATGAGAAGAGGAGGAATATAAAGGGAGTTTAATATTCTGTCCAGCTTAAGCGACAGGCTTAGAGCTCAGTGCCACAATTCATGGACAATGCAGCTATCCTGCTCTCAGTGCCAAGTGGCTTCTCTGGGGCTGCAGCTGGGTGGTTGGGGGTTTCAGATCATCTTGAAATGGAGGGATATTGCCTTTGCATCATCCTCTGCTGCAGCCTTGCTCCCTCATATAATCTAACCAGTGCCTGGGGGTTCTGATTCTTCAAGTCGTGCCTTCCCTTAATGCTCACATCCAGCACCCTTGAAGCCCCCATCTTGTCCCTATCCAGAGGGGACATTTGGAACTATTCACAAGTTCTGATCCTGAAGCAGGCCTACAGACACGTTACCCTCTGTCAGTCCCGGACTACAGTGTGGCCAGCTCCTGCTGAAGACAGATGAAGGCCTTCCCGACAAGCAAACATAAATATTTTCTTTCCCAGCCTGATTCAGATGGAGTCTTTACTGTTAATAAAGTGGCATCTGGCTATCTAGGAGTGTCTGAATGTGGCCTTTTCTGGCAGGGAGCATGTCATCTGTCTCTGTCTGTACCCTATTAGGTGACAAGACATCACTGGCTTCCTCCCCTCTGGAATGTGCCTCAGATGACAGAAAGTAGGCAAGGAATATTTGAAAAATACCAGTTTTACCTCTGTCTGTGGAGGATAGGAAGGAGTGGCCTGAACTTGTTGTCTTTGGCAATCTGACTTCTCAGGGGTATGGCCACCAGTGCCAGCAAGGCTACTTATTTAAGCTCAACATCAAGCAGTGAGATTTTATGTATGAGAATAGGAGGAAAAGAGATGAAACAGGCTCATCTTCCCACTTTGAAATGTACTCAAACTAGAAAACAACGGGACTCTCTGTGAAATTTACTGTGCTTCGTGACATGCGGCCTGGAAAGGGAGCCGCAAGACCAGGGAAGGGTTTGAAATAACATTTCAGGTTGGAGTCCTCCCTGCCACCACCTGCAAATAGGTGTTGGGATGGAAAACAGGGCACCTCTCTTGGCCCCTCATCACCAACGAGGGTTGTTTGAAATGAAAACAAAACTTTCTTCCTTAGAAGAACACGTGTTTCCAAGATAGCATGAATTCCCTTCGTGAGCCTCAAGCCCAGAAGAGGCCTTGTGAAGGCTCCATTCACAGCCTGCAGCTTTGGAGGCTGCTCTGGGGATCAGCAAGCTGCTACTCTGGGGTTAAATGCCACTTCTCCAGGTTTCAGTGATGGTTCATCCAGAAGCTTGGTGAGTGCTAAGTCTCTAGATGACAAAGGCTACAGAGAGTTCCCTGGGTCTGTTTTCAAATCCTACCGCATCAGGTAGCCTTGGAGAAGGTTTTCCAACTTCCTGTGCTTGTTTCCCCAGAAGACTGTGGACACTAATCCAGGTGCCTCAGGACAGTTATGAGGAAGCTTGAAAACACAGGGCCACTACAGTCCAGGACTCTCAGTAGCCTGACAAAGGCTTGCATTGTATTGTTTTCTCTCAGAAGTTTCCTACTGCCCACAAGATAGGCAGAGCTCTTTTGTTTTCTAGTCAGTACCCTCTGGGGTTTGATTTCAACCATGTCTCTTGCCCAGTGTCCTAATATTATCCTGCAGGAATCAGGGTGCCTATAAGCATGCTCACTTACCATTCCTGAACTCATGCCACAGTGTAGACATAACCAAATGCTTGTCCATGCTGTACCATGCACTCACCCCACTGCACCTCCCAACTGGGTGCCCTTCCTTAGGGAAGATGGAACCACTACTTACAGAACATATGACATGTGTCAGAGGCTTTACATCACAGTGCTAGCATGTTGGCACTCAGAAAGGGTCAAAGTTTGAAGCATTTCAGATTTTCAAATTAGAGTTATTCAACTGCTGGAGTCTATATAAATTAAATAGTCTAAAATCCAAAAACCTCTGAAGTCTAAAGATTGTACAATCTTAGGCATACATTTTACAGGAGAACACAAAATTGAGAGGAAAGAAGGGGGGCAGTAAAGAGTTTCTGGGAGGGAAACAATAGGGTCACATTTACCATAGAACAAAGATCACCATAGACAAAGAGGAGGCTGCATCAGGCAGGGTGATGAAGGAGGCAGGAGTATTAAACAGGAGGTTGGAGGCCAGGGAGGGAGACAGATGTTAGGGAGGAAGACAGGGACTCAAAATAGAAGCCGAGGTCTAAGGAGAGACTATCTTAGTGTCCACACAGGAAAGGAAAGTGATCATTTTTCTTACATGGGAAAGAAAGACCAGTTTTGAGACATGTGAACACATTTTTAGTGGCACCTGCTGTATGGCAGATTCTGTTCCAGATGTTGGGACACAGTTGTGAACATAGCAGCAAAAAGCCCCATCTTCCTGAGATTTGTGTGTAACTGGGAAACACATACAATGAGCAAGAAAAATGTATATTAGACAAGGGCTATATAAAAATTCAAAAGCTAGGCCTGCTAGTGCAGATCTGAAAATACCAGTTACCTGTGACTGAAGGCCCCACCAACTGGGTAACTTTTTATATAAGAAAGTGAGTTTATAGGTGTCTGGTAGATAAACCTAGGCAAAGAACTGCCCCCCCAAGACCTGTCCTGAGCCACCAGCTCACTGTGGAGGGTGTGCTCCTGGGTGGGGCATCTAAAGCTATGAGTGTTCGATCATACACAGAGCAAACACTGTGCCTACACCTGAAGTCTGCACAGTCACAGATGCCCATTTCTAAAGCTGAATCGCAGGCTATGGCAGTGGTTCTAACCCCTAAATTCTGCATCCCTAGCCCCCTGGTGCAGAAGGACTGACTTTGGACAACCCTGCTTCTGGGCTTCTGCCAATAAATAACACACCACATGGAATAAGGATTTTTTTCCTTCATAATTAACTTTTATCCATTCCTTCTTTTCTCCCAACACCCACTTATAGTAGTGGCCAAGTGCTACAACATTTCATGGGTTTGGGCAAGGGAATCTGAGGGTTAAATAAAGGCAAGACAAGGAGAATGCCATTTATTTCAGAGGGGAGTAGACTTATATACCAACAGCAGTCACAGTGGAAATTTACCCAGACCAAGGTCCATGTCCCAAGCCCCCCCCCCCCCCCGCAATGGGCAGATAGTTTTCATACTTGCATACAGGCCTAGGCAGAAGGAGGGAAGTGAATGCCTAATCGAAGTGGACAGAGAACACCAAGGGCACCTTAGGTCACCCAGCAGGGTCCCAACACCCACTTATGTATTAATTCATTTATTGGTTGTCTCTCTTATTATGTTTGCTTATTCCTGTCTGCCCTCATTTCTCATCCATGTACTGATTCACTAATTTTCCTTCCTTGTGACATTTATCTCATAAGTAAATGGGACAGGGTGCACGCGCAGCTTTCCATGCAAGGCTTGCATCTAAGCTCAGAGGTATAAGCATGGGACAGAGCATCAGCATCCATTCATCCTAAGGCTAGCCTATAGATCGTGCTCCTTACATGGATTCTCACAACCATTTGTTCATGCAAACTCAGTCATTATTTTCATGACATTTGCCAAACCTCTACCAGTGCAAAAACCTGGGCCTGACATGTTTCAGGATACAAGGGATGGGGAAAGAGATAATCAAGATAAATTATGCCAGCCCCTGTCATCCATCCATCGTTCCACACAAACATACATACATACATACATACATACATACATACATACATACATACATACATACATACATACATCTATCATCCAACCATTCTGATAAGCCACGACTGGCATTGCTCAGCACCAACTCCCGCCCTGGCAGTTGCTTTATCCAGAATGACTTGGGGAAGGCCATGTTCAACTGCAGCTGGACCTCAAAGGCTGGATACAACTCCAGGACTTGTGAAGAAGAAATGCAGTCCAGACAGCTAAATGGCATGGGTAGGTGTGGAGTATGGGGTCCACAAACACCACATCACTGCTGAGTAAGGAAATCACCCTGCCCAGTAGCTAACAGCACTGCTTTGAGAGAGCTCAAGGCAAATCTCAGTGGGATTGATTTCCAAGCCAAAGAGTTTTCTGTGCCCCAAGGAAGACCTGGCTTGGCCTCCCATTTCTATTTGTGAGGAGGCTATGGAGCAAGCAGGCACCAAAGTGTCAGGTTGGTTGTTCCTGATACAGTATGATTTCCTGTCCCTGTCTCCTCTACCCAGAAGGAAAATGCTCCAAAAGGTGGTTAAGATTCCCCACTGGCCCCATACCCATCATGGCTGTGACAAAGCTTTGTGATGGCTTTCATGCTGAATGAGTAAAAAATATGTAAATGAAATTTTCCTCCCCAAAGTAAAGGTGCTGGTAGAATTGGAAGGAAAGTGTTAGCACCTAGTAGAGATCAGGGGACCCTGCAGAACTGCAGAGAGACAGAAGCCAAATATGGGATCCCAGGTACCTGGACTCACCTGTCATACCATGGAACTGGTTAATCCCTCATGCCAACATCCTAGCCACAAACTGAGACTAGATAAGAACAAAGGGGCTTGAGCCTGATTCAGCCCTTTGGAGCTGGTAGAACCAGCACCTAAGTCCCAGGTTTCCAGAGGCGAGCTGACACTTCTGGCTAGGCAGAAAGCACAACAAACATCAAAAAAGAACAAAAAGCATAGGTACCACTCAACACCTACTTGCTCGTATGTAAACACATCTGGCTAATAAAGTACTTTCACAATCAGAATCTCATTTCATCTTCAAAAACCTGAAGGGAGGGACTAATGTGTGAGGGGCAGTATAATCCCCACTTACATTTATATTCAAGACCATACAAGTAAATGACAGCTTTGCTTAGTGTTCTTGGGGGGTCCACTGCATCAGACTCCCAAACCGGTAGGGTCCAGCTTTGTTTTTCCGGGAAGATGGTGTTTTGAATACAAAGAGCAGTGAGTGGTCCCATAGGCGGAATATGCTTTCAGAAGCTCTAGTCCCTCCTTTATCCACGTGAACCTGTGGAGAAAGTAAGGCTGCACTGAGCCAAGCCTGGGCCTCCAGACTGCAGCTCAGGCTCTTTCCACTTTATCTACTCTAACGTTGGCCTTGAACAAGGCACTCCCCATCCTTGCTACCTCCCCATAGGTGGTGGGAATATATGAGACAGGTGGCTTTGAAGGCCATGTCCACATCTAAGCTGTTGCTGGAATAGCTCTGGTGACAGGATATGAAGGTAAGAGATCAGGAAATCTCAGGACTCCGTGGGTGGAGCAGTCTAGCTAGGGGCAGGGGCAGAGGGCACTGAAACAGCCCTTGACCGACTTCACAGGCAAGGCCCACTGTCCTCCACTTCCTCCTCCAGCTGGAGGGTCTCCTGTACTTCCAGGTCTTGTTGACTTTTGAATTTACAAGGTATATGGGGCGCTAAGGCTTGGGATGATTGCACCCTGGGGCCAGACCCGCCTTGGGAAAGCATCCTTTTACCCAGGCCCCACAGAAAGGGGTGGGGACACAATCTGCTGTCTCCTAATGCTGCTTAGAAGTGACAGGGGAGAACCTCCAAAAAGAGGACAGAAGAGAGAAATGAAAGGCTGGCGCCATTCTGGAAAGGGCAGGGAGAAGTCATGGCCAGCGCCACTGTCACATCCTGAAGCCCCAAGTTCCTGATGGTGGACTAGCTCTGCTGGTGGGTGAAAGCTCAGGTGGGTGAGGAGCTTTATGGTGTTTACTTGGTTTATTGGCTCTGGGGAAGAGGATATGAGGCCCCATGTAGTTTTCTGAAGATAGGACCCTGCAAGAAAAGGCAAGATTTATGACTTCCGGAAACCTTCAAGGTTACCAGGCTGGGCATGGTCAACCCTCCTTGGCTGTGTGGGCTTAAGGGAGGGGAACCTAGAGGAAAGGAAACCTCAGAGTCCATTCCCCCCAACTCTCTTTCAATTGCTTCCCAGTGACAGCTCCACAGGGTAGATGGTGCTGGGATTCCTCTACCACTTCAACAAAGCAGGGACTGGGGCAGAAGAGCCCCTGTCCTGAAGGATTCATATCCAACCCAGTTCTGACTCCCACACTGGGACCCTTTCTCTCTGGGCAGCTGTCACTAAAGTGCCCTATGAGGCCCAGTGGGGAAATACCTGAGTCACCCTCACTAGGGTGGTGGCCTATAGTCACCTGTGTGCCACCCCAGGCAGGCCTGGAACAATAACTTCCCATCCAGCCCAGCAAAGTGACCAGGCAGGCTCTAGCACATGAACACAAAAAGGGTGCTTGACCTCCCAGGAAATGCCCACCCCGCCACGCCTGTGGACACATGCCCTGGCCAAGGGCTTCTAGAAACAAATGTTTCGCTGACAGCCCTACTTCACAGGCACAAGAGGCTGGTTCCTGACACGGCCTCCCAGTCTTCAGTGGCCCCTGTTAGCAGGATAGATTGTGTTTCTGGGCTTAATTAAGGGACAGACCATAAATATTCATGCAGCCAAATGAGCCTGCCTCACAAGTGCAGCTGCTTCCCGCTTGGGGAAAATTAACATTGTTTTCCAGCAGAGAGTAATGAGGCTGCGCACTACAGAGGAAGCTTTTCAACAGCCTCTCTAGGACAGAAAGGGACAGCCACACTCAGAGGCCCCGAGCCCTGGGGAATTGTCCTGGACTCTGCAGACCCCTCTGCCTCCCTGGTGAGGTTCATCGAGGCTCCTGAAGGGGGGGTGGCATTTACCAGGGTGCTCGGCAGAGCAGGAGTCTCTTAGCTGTCAAGAGAACTGGGTTTGGCAAAGTGTTGCTCAAGGGCTAAATCCACCTGCCACCACTTGTGTTGGGAAGCTTTCCTGGGACCTGGTCACGTTGGTTTGTGTCAGTATTGGCTAAAGAGTTGAGTCATTGTGTGGTGGACTTTTTAACCTGCAAAGCCTGAAATGCTTGACCACTAGGCCTTGTGCAGGTAGTTTGCTGGCTCCTAGAACCATCATGCTGGACATTTGTTGTTATTACTGCAAGTCTCATCTTTGGGCTGGCAAGATGACTCAGTAGATAAAGGCCCTTTACCCCACAGGGCTGATGACTTGAGTTCAGTCCTCAAAACTGGAGGCAGAAGAAGAGAACCAGCCTCCAAATGTTGTCTTCTGACTGCATCATCAGCATAACCATAAAAGCATTAGGAATAAATAAACAGAAGCCCCATCAGTTCCATCTCTCTGGATTCTAAACACTGAAGGCTGTTTTGCCTTGTGGACTTAATCTTCTGTGTAGACCCTGAAGACTGAGTGCTGCCCTTTCCTTAGCTGTGACTATCAGCAAGTTACTCACCTTCCTCCCTGCTGACATGTCCTTCTAAGGGTAATACTATCCATAGGGGAGCTTTCCCTACCAGGAGCACCGTAAAGTGTGTATTAAATAAATGGGATCACTTTCTTTTATTTCAGAGTACTCGAGGTTCAGGATCCTAATCCCTATAAAAATCAACTTGTCAGATCTTAGAGTCTCAGTTTCATCATGAGGACCTCTCCCCCAAGATAAGTTGGAGTGGGGTTTTGGGGCAATATTTATAAAATATATATTACAATGATATATAGTTGATATGTGATATGATCATAAACCATAATATTAAAAAGTAGGACTTTGAAATATAAGGAGCCTCACCTGTAGTTTGGTCACTAGGGGTAGACTGCAAAGTCAGAACCCAAGTCTGGAGTGCAAACTGTCTGACGGGCAGCCCCAAATCCCACTGTGTCCTTAGCCTCTGAATACCTGCTGTGACAGGGGCTCACCATCCCTAACCCCATCCCTGCCAGCATTCACACAGGGGTGTGTTCTTACCACCCCCTTGCTCCTAGTTTGAATTGACTCTTCCCATCTCTGTAAGGCCCAGCAGGAGAACAGGCACATTCTCAGGGCCATCTTCCAACTTCTGGGAGCCAGCAGCAGGATGAGGCTGGAGCATTTGCAGCAAACTAGATCTGGGCAGAAATCTCCTGTTTCTGTCAGACTCTCCTCCACAAAGCCCTCCCTGATGCCCAACGCTCCCAGAGATTCTGCCTGAACCACCTCTCCCTGAGACAGGCTGGTATTAACCCCAGGACTCTCTAATCCTTGCATTCTTTGTGCTGGTTTTCAACATGTCTTCAGATCTGTGCTCTCTCTCTCTCTATATCTCTCTCTCTCTCTCTCTCTCTCTCTCTCTCTCTCTCTCTCTCTCTCTCTCTCTTCTCCTGTGGCACAATGAAGCTCAGGAAATGCCTTGCATTGTGATTGTCCCCATGGCCAGTCCTGCTTGTGAGATGATGGACCCATTGGGAGGAGGAACAGACAATCAATGAGAGGAAGAGATGCCTACAGAGAAGACCTGGGTGCCAGTAACCAGGGAGCCCTTCAGCCCCTTTCTCCTCACATGCGTAGTAAGCTGGTAGCTATAGCTGCTGCAGACACTCTGACTCCTAGTTGGAGGCCACAAGACGAGCAGGAAGCTGTTGAAACAAATCCCATATGCCAAACAGTTTCACATGCACACTGGGCAGGTATTTTGATTCCTGAGCAGGTTAGTTGTCCTAGGCATCAGGCTGGACCAAGGACTCTTGTGGAGTGAGGGGAGCTCTAGCCTACCGCCAGCAGCCCTAAGAGGCCAGCTCATATCCTTTCAGGGAGTGGAAAAGGAAACACTGGGCCCTTTTACAGGGTTTCTTGTGTGTGACGAGCAGCCTCTGAGGATGGCCAAGCTGCCACGGATGGAAGAAACCGTTTATTTTTCCTGTGAGCCGCTCTGGAGCCTTTCAAAGGTGTGAAGTTCCAGGGCCTGCAAATGCTGACTCTACTTGCTGCACAGAGCCAGCCCTGCCTGGGCCTCAGCCCCCCAAAGCTCCAGCCTCTTCATGTGCTAGGGGAACTCCCCCAGGCCCATCTGGCCTCTCCTGTGCTGAAAGGCCACAGAGTGACAGGCCAGAAACCTGACTCAGTGTTTATTCACCAAACACTGAGAGGGCCCTCCTGAATCTCTTCCCCACCCAAAGCCTCCCTACTTCGGGGGCAGGAGAGGGGACGGCACTGCCATCTCCCATGCTCAGCATACCTGGTATACTTGCCCCAGGAGATTAGCCACAAGGAAAAGCATGCAGGCTGCCCCCGACACAAGAGAAAATCTGGTAAAACACAAGAAAGAACCACCACTGAGCAGCATCAGCCAAGAGAAGAATCCCACATCCTGTGGATTCCGGTAAGGACTCTGGGTACCTCTACCTCCCATGACAAGACCCCTGCCCATCAATCAGTTCTACCATGTTATAATCCCGAAAGTCGAAAGTCTACAGCAGAGAAGGGATCTCAGGCTGAACCAAAGGGCTCCGTCTGTATTTCTAGCTCCAGCCTGTTTCCAGATCTGCTGCTCAGATGAGATGGGCAGTTGCACCCATGAAATGACTCGTTGTTTCCTCATGTAGCCACCCAGGAAGCTGCGCTGGGTGGCTGTTTTCTGTTTCACTTGAGACAGGGTTTTTCTATGCAACCCAGGCTGGCCTCCAAGTTGTGCTAATTCTGCTCTCTTAGCTTACTAAGTGCTGGGATTACAGCATGAACTTCTATGTTCAGCTACACAGCAATTAAAAAGAAAAGCTGAACTGATACTGTTTTCTGATGCCTTCTCCCCGTTCCATTTTGGTAACATACCATACTGCTTTGTCATTCCCATGAGTTGTCTGTCTGAACCTATGTCTTGCTATGGAGCAGAAAATGTGGCCATTTATCTAGGACGGTCAGCTGTGTGGCTGAGGTAGCTGGATTTGATCTGTGCTGGAGGTGCCGCAGCCAAACTAACTGAGAGGGGTCCCGCCATCATGTCCCAAAGCTCATCTGGAATTCCAGATAGATGCAGTGACTTTGTGACTAAATCCCATCCTCATCACCACAGAAGGACACGTCATACTTTTGGAGTCTTCAGGCTAAGGAGCCAGTGTACCACACAGCACCTGTCAGCGAGCCTTGCAGGGCAGCCCTCACTACCTGTTCATCCTGGTGGCTGAGCCGAGACCTGTGATCTTGCCCATGGTCTGTCAGGACTGCCACAGCCCCATCACTCTCGTGCATCTTTGACTAACTGCTGGCATGACAGGCCTACTGACTTCCAGGGGGACAGTGACAGAGAACCCTCACCCCCACCCCATTCACCCTGTGCACACCCTCCGTGACCTTCTAGGCCTACAGTGAAAGGGGTTTGTTCATAAATGGAATGTTGTCCTTGTCCCTTTGTAAAGGCCAACCGATCCCCTCAGCCCTACTGCTCCAAACCCCAGAACCAGCATCAGTGGTCCCTGTGAGCTGAGAAGCATATGGAGCACAGTATCGCCCAATGCCGTGCTTCAAAATCAGGCTGGCTGGGGACTGTGTTTAGGAGAAGACAACCTTGATATTTTTCCTAGCTCTCCTCCACTTTTAAAGAGAAACCAAGTTAGACCGTGTGGTCTGTTGATCCCCCAGTCGCTGCATCATTTACTCATTTAAGCATTTCTTTCCTGATATCCTTCAGAACCGAGCAGGCGTTTGTCCCTTGTTTCACTACGATCTACCCACACCACTGGAAAATGTGTACAACAGCCACAGCCAACAGTCTAGGAAGTTTGGGGTCGTGGTTTTTCTGTTTAGCATCGGAAATCAAAACTGAGAGCCATGAAAACAGCAATTTTTGGTTGAGCGGCCTCTGAAATAAATAGGAACACCAGCCTGGCTGATCTGAAACACAACTCATAAAAAGGAAACAAAGACAAATGGTTCTTTTCCTGTTTCTAATATTTTCACTCCCACACTGAGATTATTTAATGCAACTTCCTACTGGTGGGTGGGCTATTAGGGATCAGAGAGGAATTGTGACTTGCCTGGAGGCACACAGCACATAGACAAGGCTGTGCTATGCACCTGGAACCTTCTGTCGTGTGCTTCTCTGGTTATTTTCAGTTTTGGAAAACTCTTGACTCCATCGAAATAGTATCCTTAGAAGCCAAGGAGAACTGTGATTTCATTGGCTATGAGGATTTCCAATCTCTAAACTAAGTGACTTGTTAAGAAAAATATTTGAAATTGGCAAATAATAAAATAAATAAAAGGGGATTGCTTTCCCCATTTTATCCGTAGGACACCGACTAATGTCTTGGGATTTCTGGCCCACATTCCTCTCTCCATGCGGAGTCTTGAGGTACTGTAAATGAACGTCAGGGCCCCAGGACTTCTGGAAGAAGCTGGAGGAAAACCTGACTGCCACTGTCCTTAGGCAAAGGATCACATTCAAGTTATTTGTCTTTGGCTAGTCCTTTAACGGTGCTTTGGAATGGACTCACTAGGAAGCCAGTGTTTTCTAAACTATCACAGGGTACCTCTGAAGTTGCCTATGGTTTGCTTTGGGTCTGTCCCTCAGCGATGTAACAGAATCTGGAAAGTTACTTCTCCCCTTGATATCTGACCAGCCCCTCCACTGTGCCATCCCCTGCAGGGATTTACGGCTTGGTGAGGAGCCTCTGTGTCTCCTTGACAGGAATTCCACCATCAACTCATCACCAAAGCGTCCTCATCAACCTGGCTTTAATCGCCTCCAAACCTGATAAACATCGGAGGAGGCTGTTCATCCTTGGCAAATTATCTAATCCACATGTTGTTCAATTTGTGTAAACCCCAGCCCACGAGGATCATAAAATAAATAAGCATGAAATGGTTTATAGTTTCCAGTCTCCTTTCACCTAGACAGGCCAAGCTGCTCTCCCAGCCACCTCCATGGCTCCCGCCTCCTTCCAAGATAGGATAGATGTTGTGGCTTCTAGGAGTACCTGTGTGCTGCCATCTCTGCCACAGGCCACACACTCTTCTGCCCCATCTCTTCTGTGACCCTTCCCATATCCCAGAGGAGCCAAGGCTTCGCATTACTAACATGTTATTCATAGACTTGTCCCGAGAGGCTCGGGCATGGTGAATTAAGACACTGGGTGATTTGCAAAATGAAAGTAAGCTGTCTCTGGGAAAAAAAGCTGGTAGGAATTTGTCGTGATGGGAGGTAGAGCATAGAAGAGAGGCAGAAAAAGATGTCAGCAACTCTAAAGGGTGTAGGAATGACAAGATTAGAGGTCTCCAAGGCTATGCTCATCTGTGTGTGAACCTGTACGTGCAAAGGCACAAATACAACTGGGCCAAGAGTGGAGCTGATGGGCAAGCAACTCCCCCACCCCCATCCCTGAAATCCCTCCAGGCTATGTCTGAAATCCTGTAATGCCAAAATTCTGGGATTTGTACATCTACTTCTCTCACAAACAGACACTGATTGCAATGTTCTGTGGTTCTAAGTGCCTAGATCCAAAGAATCTGTAATTATGGACTGCTCTGAATCTCTCATTCCGCTGTTCCGGGATGCAGACGCTCCGGTTCTAAGATTCCTTCCATCAACGTTTCTGTATTGGTATTCTAACACTCCGCTGTGCTTGAGGTCGCTAGTTGTTAAGACTCCACCAGCCTGTGCTTCTGTACATTAACTCCTCCATATTGCTTCTCCGTTTTTCTTTTGTTTCTTTCTTTATTTTTGTTTTTCTAGGCATAAGGTCTCACTATGAAGTTCTGACTATCCTGGACTTAATATATAGACCAGGCTGGTCTCAAACTCACAGAGATCTGCCTGCCTTTGCCTCTATACCACCATATCCTGCTTCAACAGTATTCCTAATGTTCTACAAAATCTCAGTTGTAATTCCATAATCCCCAAATTTCTTAATTCTAATGCTTTGCACTACTAATAGTTAAGGCTTTCATGTGAATTTTTTTTTTAAGAATTCTAACAGGATGATTGCAGAATTCTAGGTTTCTCAGACTCTGCAACACAAAGGTACTTTTCCCCACATCTACATTTTGAAAACTCAAGCGATTCTCAGTTCTGTAATTTAAAGGTAGTATGTTATACCCCCAACATTTCTTATAGTTTATGATTTCCTTATTTGAAATACAAAGTCACTTGATCTGCGAAGGGCAGGAATTAAACTGTAGTACAGAGACCAGGGATGCTAACTGAGTCTCTGGCATCAGGGTGCAGGGTTTCCCAGGCAGTATCTTTGCAGTGGCAAAGGAGACCCAAAGAGGGCTGGAGATTCTAGGGGTTGAGAGAGACAAAGGCAGTGGAAGTGGAGGAGAAGTGGAGAAGGTGATTCCAAGCCCAGGGTCAGGTGAGGAGTCGGCCCCTGCACCCTGGGTCCTTCCTCAAAAGCCAAGTTCACAAACATCTGCCTGCACCGGTATCCCCGTATCCACATCCCTATTTCTAGCCTTTAAAAGTATCCCTCTCCCCTTCTTGTTCTCCATAAAGGGCTCCCATGACAATCATCTCAAGCAGCTAATGAGTTTCAGATGGGCTTCAGAAACCGGGGACCAAAGGGATGCTGGAGGGGGGTTCTTTAGCTGAGTTTTGTGGGCGTTGGGGAGAGACTCAAAACGAAGAATATTTTGTAGCAAACAAACGATGGGGCCACACACACCTTCCCCAGGCCCAGGGAAAGAACCAAGAAAGAAGCTGGGAGTCTTGTAGTCATATCTTACTCTCTGTACCCCAGGCTTGCTGGCCTTCTCTCTTTCCCCCTGTACATAGATCTACAGACCTGCGTTGCCTGGCTTGCTCTTCGTTGCTGTTTTGAACTCAGGCTGCATAAAGCATCAAGGATTTCTTCGGGCCAAGATGTCACCATTCACCTGCTGATAATGCATCTTTGCATTAATGTATCTGTGACCTGATGACCTTTCAGATGTACAGAGGTAGAGCCCAGAGACTGGCTGACTGGCCTGGAGGGGACCGGCCACTCAGCCACGCTTTGAAGCCTTCCTTCTTCAGCCAGCCAGGAACCAGGACACTCTGAGACTCATGGCTTTTCCACTCCTGTGCACCAGGGGGCACCGGTAGGGAGACAAGGGGCTCAGGCAGGGGTATCTCAACCTTCTTTTCCGTGGCACTCAGAGCTCCAGAGACCTGGCTGGGATTACACAGTGGGTTCTGCGGTGCTCTCAGTCCCTAGCTGCCCGGCAACTTCCGCTGCTTTTAAGATCTAATTTAGGAATATGCGGAAATAAGCAGAACACTGAAAGAGACACACCAATGCATTACAGAGTGAGTCGTGCTCCACAGCCCACCGAAGCTGTTCCGATCAGGGACGAAGGGGAAAATGCTTCAACAGGATGTGTATGGTTTAGGGTTCAGAGAGTATCTCCGTTTCCTTTCAGATATCAACAACAACAACCATATTTTCCCCACTGCCTACACAGGACAAATCAGGGATTAGGCAGTTCCTGGTGGTCTTCACACACACACACACACACACACACACACACACACACAGAAAGAAGGAAAAAATCTGCCTGGAAGCAAGCCTCCCCAGCCTCCCAGCGCTGCCCCCCCTTCCCTACCCAGAGCGCCCCCCCCATTTGCAATTAGGGGTAATCTTTTGTTGCCTGGAAAGTGTAAAAATCACCAGCTTTTCTTTTTGCATGCATAATATCCATTTCCCCTCCAAGTGCGCTATTTGGTTAGGGAATTACATCTATTTACAAGAGTAGATGTTGCACAAAGGTTGTGTTTATGTGGAAAATTATATCGGTGACACGGGCTGATTGGCATGTGGAGGCTGGGAGAGCAGGCCGAAGAGGCCTTCTCATCAGCTTGGAATAACAAAATGATTGTATTTTCAGCAAAGCTAATTGATCACACACCTCACCGGGCTATCTGTTTACTCAAAGGCCATCCAGGCCCTGGGAAGGTGGAAAGGAGGCAGCAGCGGACAGTGGTCACCACCAGGCCAGGCCAGCCAACGCTCTGGGGGTATGTAATAGACAGGAGATGGCATGAGGGGGCAGAGCGGCCTACTGGGTTCTGCAATTGTGCAGAGATGGGCGGATTCGCTTTCCCTGGAAAATTAGGACTAGACCCAACACCAGCAATTTTGTCCTTTCTATGAACCCTTTAAGTTCACATGGGCATCAAAGCTGTGGGGAAAGGCAGACGGGAGCCGGACCCAGAGCCACTGCAGAGAGAAAATGCATTCATTTCCTTATCCTCCACCTTTTGGAAACCAACCCCACAGTTTTCAGGCTGATGCCGAGCTGACTGCACTAGCATGGAGGGGCAGAGGCTTTGGAAGCAGGCCTGGCTCCATGTACATGTCCTGATGGTAACCCCAGTGTAGAGTTAGGGATCAGCCATAGTGGAGTGCAGACTTTGATAGAGGACATCCGATTTCCAAATGTGCTCAGCAGAACAGAACCCTTCTCCCAGTTGTCATAGAGGAGGTGACTATCTTTTGTCTATGACCTGCTTCCCTGAGCTGTCTGATGACAATATGCTGGGCCTCCCAGAGAAAAGGGAATGACCTCCCCAAACCTGGCAGGCCCTATGGGCCCAACAGCTCAAACCATCTTTTAAAAAAATAGAATTCTATTTTCTCCCTAGAGTCCAAAACTCCAGTTGTGGAGGCAGAAAACAAAACAGTTGAATACAACTAAGCAGGCACTTGAGTGAAAATGACTGGTTATTGTAAAAATAACTGAGGACTAATGTGGGAACTGATTCATTTAGCAGCACTTTGCAAATGTGAAGGTCCTTTGGAAATGACTGGTCAAAAAACATCCTCAACACCTGCCGATCCCATGATGCTGTCATATAGCTGTCTTGTAAACTTCCCATGGAACCCTGTCCTGTGACTAGTTACTCTTTTACAGTGACACCCAAGCACAACACCTGGCTTGTCGGGTTCTAACTCTGGTTTGATATCTTTCCATTGCTGGCCAATATTAGGTCTAGTAATTATTTCCTAAAGCAAAATTGAAAAACACTCCAGAGCAAACAATAAGTGCCCGTGATAAGTGCCTGTGATTTCCTAGAGAATTCCCGAGATCCTCCGAGGCCATTGAAAACAAAAATCGTATTTTACAATTAGGAAAAGTGGGACCTAGGATACCATGCTGACCCCTGCTCTGCTGGGCACAATTTGTACATTATTTGGGGTACGGGATCACATGGCCCAGAATAAACCTCTGGTGCTTTTGCTCCAACCTCAATCAGAAGGCTTCTCTCCTCTGACCAGGTCTAAGGGCAGTTTGTAACAACCTCCAGCTCCTCATAACACTGTGCGTGCGTGCGTGCGTGCGTGCGTGCGTGCGCGCGCACGCATGCTATTTACCACAGCATCTCTGGCCCTTCAGGAGGACAAGCTGTTTATTAATGTGGCTCTCTCTGAATCGTTTTTTAACTGGCACCACTTTGCAATGAAGGAACATTAATAAAACCCGAATACAAACCAAACTTCTCTGTGTACATTATTTTTACTCTGCAATCAGTGCTTTTTATTAGATTTAAAACTTTCACTGTGCTTTTTATCTCTGGCTGTATAGTGTTCTACAATAAAAAAGAGGGGTGGTGGGGGTGGTGGTGGGAACCAATGACTCCAAAGTCTGGCAAAATAATATACTTTCTTGGATGTCTCTGTGTGTTGCCAATTAGCTTTACTGAGAGCATGGGCCCCATCCATCACCCGCCTCTGGGTGGCTGTAACGGAGACCTAATTTGTTTCATATGCCCTGCGCTCAGGCGTTCATCCTTGCCTCCAACCTGCCATGGAGCCCCTGTCCAAGGAGGAGATGAATGACAAGAAACTCTAAGACAAGCCAGCAGGACCCCTATCAGAATCTGCTCTGCCTTGGGTGGGAAGAGCCCAGCCCTCACAGGCCTGCAGTGCCTCCCACAGCCCACCCCCAACACACACACCTCTCTCTCCACCACTCCTTCTCCCCTTTCACGACCCAGAAGACCCAAGACTCACAGGCAAGGCCCTCAGTGGAGAATGGAAAGCTGCCTCTTCCTCCAGCTTCCCAGGGCTGGCCCTGCCTCGCCCCTCTCTCTGCCGTTCCCACCCCCTCCCACCTACTCCTTCCACAAGCCTGACTTTTGAACCTCCAGTTCCCTAGGAATTTTACGAATGCTCAGCACAAGCCAAAATAAACTCGTAAAGAAAAGGCTTCTAAAGAAGGCCAGAGCCGCGTACAGCAAGTGCTAAGCGGTAAATACAAAAGTTCTCCAGGTCACTGGGAGCTGTGCTCTGGGTGGTAGAAGGTTAGGGTCAACCAAGGGAAAAGAGGACAAGAGGGACAGTAAGTGGAGACTTCCTTTTCCTTCCTTCAAGGGGAGAGAAACAAGCTCCAAGTCCTAGACTAAATCTTCATTTCTTTTAAAAGCCTAGTAGTCTGTCCCCTCGTTTATTGATGAGCTAGCCCAGAGAAGTGGAGCGATTTAGCATGTAAATTGACCTGTCCAGCCTTGGAGCGCCCCCTCCCTGTGTCACTGTGGGACTGCATGGTAAGAAAAGAAAGCCTACTGCAACCCTCTCTCCAAGGAAACCTTCTTTTGTGGCAGAATGCACTGGATCTGAGAATGCAATATTCTGCCCGATGTGTCTTTCAGTTTACATTTAAAACTCAGTCGTGGCATCATAGAGAGATGGCTTAACTGGTAAAGGCACCTGGCAGCCTGAGTTTGATCCCCAGGACTCTCATAGTAGAAGGAGAGAACCAACTTCTGCAAGTTATTTATTTTCTGACCCCACACACTTGTGCCATGGCATGAACATGCATATGTGTACACACAGATACAAATAAATAGATGTAATAGAAGCATTATTAAAAAATAAACTCAGTCACTGTGCCACTACCAGAGGCCATCGTCTGGAGCACCACAGCTCTTATACTCCACCACCTCTGTCAAAGTTCTACCAGAAGATGGTACTCCAAAGCACAATGACCTGGGAACTTGAAGGAAGCTTCTGGAACATGATGGGTGAGGGCTGGTTGCTCTGGCTTCCATAGAACTTGGCATCTCCATGGCCAGTGAGGATATTTGCCACTCAATGTGAAGGGCCCTGTTCTATGTACCCTCCCATCATGGCTTTGTCCCTTCCATGCTGGAGACTCAATCCAAGATGTTGGAGTTGGAGAAGCCCTCAAAGGCCACTTAGTTAAGCTCCTCCTGGAAAGACTTTCTCCTCAACTTCCTTCTCTTTAAACTGAGAACAGGTCCTCATCAGTATCCCATGCAGTCACACTCAGAACACCCCCAGATCCTCCTAGGCCAGGCCTGGGAAGGATCTGGAACATTGACATGAGTAGGGTAGGGCTGTTCTGAGGAGCTCAGATGGGCAGGACAGTTATGGGGGACTGTTCCGGGAGCTAGCCTCCATGGAACCCATGAGGGCCTGGCTAACTTGGGCTACAGTTAGGGCAGCTTCACCCATTCCCTGGTCTCCACACTTGATCAAAAAGGAAGTGTCAGAAAGAGAGGCCAGGGCTAAGAAGAGAGGGACTTGGTGATTGGTTAGGAGTGGTGTGTGTGTGTGTGTGTGTGTGTGTGTGTGTGTGTGTGTAGGAGAGGCAGAACCAAGACTGACTCAGGGATGTGGCATGTGTGTTTTCCGGAAGGAATCTGACAGTCATGACAATAACAGCTGGCATTGATGGAGTGCTTACTATATGCCAGCACTTTCTATATGCTAAGCATTTTATATATGTGACTACACTTAATCCTCTCAGCAATTCTGAGGGTTTTCCAGAAGAAATACAAAAGAGTTGTGGTATTAGCTGGCATTGACTAAGAATTTATTATATGCCAGGCATCAAGCTAAACATTTTACATACATGAATTCATTTAATCCTCATAGCAATTGTGAGGAACTCCTCCCGCTCTATCCTTTATTCTACAGATGAGCAAACTGGCTCAGAATGGGTACAAAGTCACAGCCTAGCACTGCTGTTCAGCACTCAGCTTCTCCCTCCTCCCGCCAACCTAATACTCCGTCCCTTCCCTGAATAGAGCTCTGGGTTTGGGTTCTTCCCAGGGTATCCCCATGCTCATGACTACTCAGGCACTCAGGCAGGGCTGTTTCTTCCTCTCCCCTCCTCCAAGGTCTTCTACACAAGACCTTACCCTCCCTCAATCCCATCTCTCTACATCCCTGTCCTTCAGCAATGCACATATGAGCCGCATGCTGAGACATCCCCTAAGGGGACCCTGGAGATAGGGAATTGAGTTGGTCCCTGCTCATGCCATTAGCCAACACAGGCCTCTCTCTGTGAGAGACTCCTGCCTGTCCAAAGGTCCTTCTCCAGTCTTTCCTAGTCTTCCTCTACCCTTTCAGTTTGTTCGTAACTATCATGGTTGAACCACCCTGATTTCTATTTGCAGTGCCTATCTACCCCAGAGGCAAGTTCCCCATTACAGATCACATAGCCCCCACATTCTAACGTTGAAGTCTATATTATTTACTTTTGTGTCATTGTGATAAAAATGGTAGTGGTAAAAATATCAGTGGGAAACAAATTAAGCAAAGAAATATTTATTTTGGCTGATGCTTTCAGGAGGTTTCAGCCACTATGTTGGCAAAGGCATGGTGGAGCCTAGGGTGGAGCCCATGATGGTGACAAGGAGTATGGTGTTGAGGATGGTGAGGATGATGGCAATGATGGTATTAATGACAGCATGTCAAGATAACACGACTTCACTCCTCCTCTTGCAGCTTCTCTTGGCTTCCTTTTCACATCAGCAGGGACCTACTCTCTACTTAGCCAATGTTCCCTGTTTCCAAAGCAAAAGCCCAGGAGTGCTGAGGGGCTCCACTAAGAAGAGGGACAAGAAGTTTGACACACATACCAGACAGCCTAGCTTGAGAGACCCAGGAAGGACAAGCTTCTGCCCACATTCAGGCTGTGCATAGAGTGGAGCAGGGTCCCTGAAGCAGAACTCACCATGTGGGACAGAGATGTGTCAGGCTGACACACCCCAGTACTAACAAGCCAGAAAGGACTAAACAATGAGGACAAGTCCTGTGAGGTGGGGACTCCATTATCCTGATCATATGCAGGAAGCAGGGGAGAACCCTGACCTGAACCAGTACCCTGAGATCACAACGGCCATCACCAGTCATTGCAGGATTGTGCCAAGTCCCAAGGCAAATTCAGGAGAAGGTGCTGGCATCCTTCCATTTTAATCGTGGAGACACCAGAGCTCCAGACCAGCTTGATCACGACACTAAATCAGGCCTTCCTCGCCAGCATCCTCCTGCCATTTCTAGGCCTCAAGGCAAGTGGCCCTACCTTCTCACCTCCCCCAAACTGTCCTCCTCAGTGCCTTGCCTCCCAACTCTTTTTTGTCCTCTATTTCTCCCTGTTGTCTGCTTCTTGACCCCTTGCTTTCTGGACATGGGCCTCTGCCTCTTCCTTTTCCTTCAGGCTACTCTGTATGCCTGAAACATCTTCATTAGCCACACAACTTATGAACCACATCCTCCAGGAAGCCTTCCTGACTACTTAATTCCTTAATGCAAAGGAACTACAGAGGTCCCCAGATTTTCTTCCCGGTTCCCCTAGGTCCCTCTTGTCTTTTCATGTAACTCTGTACTTTTCACTTTGGATGTGTCAACCCATATGCTGCCAGGTGTTCTAAGACAGAAAACATGAAGTGCATCCAGGTGACCCAAGCACTTCCCATTGTGTGATACCTAAAATATGCTTAGTGAATGAATGAATGAACAAATGATGGTGGTTTCCATTGAAGCCAAGCTAACAGCTTTCTCCTCCGTAACTTTCTGAGGATGCATCGAGGCGGGTAGGAGAAGAGGGTCAGGATTTTTGAGCTGGCTGTTTTCAGCTTGGTCCTCTGTTCCTGTGACCCTTTCAGTTCCTCCCCTCTCACTCTTCATACTCCCCTGTCTCAGATGGAGTTGAGAAGCCACCATGACTGAGAACAGGACCACACCACCACAAACTGCACAGCCCCAGGTGCCCTGTGTAGCCCACCCCAGTCTTCTCTGCTGGAGGTCTTGCAGATCCGTGGCTCTCCCAGAATCATTCATTGGCTCTTGGGCCTCCCCTCTCAGCACCAAATCCAGCTGTGCAAACCCCCTTCTGGCCTAGAAGGACCTCAACCTTAGACATGGGGGTAAGTGGCTACAGATGAAAGTCAGGCTGGCAATTTATGGTGTGTGGAGTCCACTCCCTCCAGGCGCTCCATCTGTCAAGGCAAGGCGATGTTTTCCTTGGAAACTACACAGGTGAGACCTCTTACTGGCAAGGCGCTTGCTCTCCCTCGGGTGCTTCCAGGGTCATCCACAGGGAATTCCTGAGAAGGTTTTGTTCGGAATGGCAGATGAGTTTCCTCAGTTCCAGCCTTGGTCTAAGCATGTTCCTCTAGCAGAGCAGGGTGGGCAGCTCTGATGGCTGAAGGAACTCCATGTGTTCTTCCTGCTCCATTTCACTCTCCCTTCTTGCTGTCCCCGAGTACAGATGGGACAGAAAGAAAGGAGCGAGCCACAACAGACACACCACTCGGGGAGAAACTAGAAATGAAGCAGAAGTGTTCAGATATAGACAAAAGTCAGTGACAGCTTGAAGGATTAGAAAGCCACAGGACAGAAACTGTGACCAAAGGGGCAAGGGACTTGCCCTACAACAAAAACAGAAACAAGGAAAGGCAGTGGCCAGGAGAAGAAATTGTGAACCAGCCCCAGCGAGAGAGAGAGAGAGAGAGAGAGAGAGAGAGAGAGAGAGAAGAGGGAGCAGAGGTTGAGGGAGTCCACACAGGGAAGATATCAAACTCCATGGTCTACATGAAAGACAGTCCCTGGTTCCACACAATACCCAACAAATGCCTGGGCTAGAAGAACTCCAGTGCCTGTCACACAAACTTTCCAGTGCTCCCCTCCTGAGAGAAACAAGTGTAGGGCCTGTGGCCAGGGGTTGGAACACAGATCAGCCCCATCCCCTAGTATGGAGGCTGTGGGAGAAGCTTGGGTCAATCCTGGTTTAAGGGGTTGTATAGGGGGCAGAGAGGGAAAGGAAATGGCTGGAATCCTGGCTAGTACAGGGTAAGATGGCCTTTGTACTTGTTATAAACTTAGACTTGTGTGTGAATGGCTATCTAACCTCTAGCACAGGGGTTCTCAACCTTCCTAATGTTGCCACTCTTTAACACAGTTCCTCATGTTGTATTGACCCCCAGCAATAAAATTATTTTGTTGCTACCTCAAAACTGTAATTTTGCTACTGTTATAAATCAAAACTGTAAGTACCTCTGTCTTCTGATGGTCTTAGGCGACCCCTGTGAAAAGGTCGTCCAGCCCCCGAAGGTCATGACCTATGCTGAGAACCACTTCTCTAGCAGAACAAAAACTTACTCCCTAGGTGTGTTAGTTACTTTTGTTGTTGCTGTGTGCAGTGGTTTGGACAAAGAATGTCCTCCATAGGCTCTGGTATTTGAAGACTTGGTTCCCCAGTTGGTAGTGCTGTTTGGGGACATTCTGAACCTTTATGAACTGTGGGCTTGCTAAGGGAGTGTGACACTGGAGGCCGACTTTGAAGTTTTATAGCTACTTTCAGTTTTCTTTCTCAGCTTGCTGTGCAATGAAATGTTGTCAGTCAGTTTCTTGGGCCAGCTGTGCCAAGCCTCCCTCACCAGTGTGGACTCCTCCTCTGGAACCCTATGCCAAAACAAACTCCTCCTTCTATGAGCTGCTTTGGGTCATTGTTGGTTTGTTTGTTTGCACAGCAACTGCATTGTAACAAAACACCTGACAAAAGTAACTTCAGGAAGGAAGGGTTTGTTTTGACTGATATCATGAGGGTACGGTTCATAATGGCCTAGAAAGCCACTCTAGCTGTGGCTGAGGGTGGAGTGGCTAGTTACTTGTTTCCACAGTCAGGAAGCAGAGAGATGAATGATGGTGCTCAACTCACTTTCTCCTTTTTGCCCTTTATTTCAGCCAGGACCCCAACCCATCAGAGGTTGCTTCCCATAGGTAGACAGGGTCTTCCTTCCTCAGGCGACCCTGTCTGGAAACACAGATATTCAAAGAGGTGTGTCTCCTAGGTGACTCCAAACCCTGTCAAGATGAAGATCAACCATCACTTTTACTGAGTCTCTACCAAGAGGCAGACCAGCAAACAAATGACACAGGACTGTGCCCTGCCCAACTTGTTTCCAGTAGAAGACAAAGACAAGAAGCAACAAGGCATGCATATGTGGTATCTTGGGTACAGGTAAGAACCATGACTGGTGAGAGTTGGGGAAGGCTGGGCGTTCTAAGTGTGGTAATAAAGAGCCCCACCAGAGACATCTGGAAAGCTGAGAGGAAGAGGCTGAGAAAGCATCTACAGAGTCCAGATCCCTACATCCAAGCAAGATGTCTGGTGTGGCCAGGAGAAAAGGAGCACCTAAAAGTGGAATGGAACTAAGTCCTGCGTTCAAGATAAATAGGTTAAGAAATGGAATAAAGGGAGTAATGACCTCCGGGCAAGATCCCAGCCAGCCAAGTCTCCAAGTTGTGAATTAAATGAAAACCATAGAGTGGGTATGGTGGTGCATGTCTTTAATCCCGGCATTGGGAAGGCAGAGGCTGGCGGATCTCTGAGTTTGAGGTCAGCCTGGTCCTGGTCTACAGAGCAAGTTTCAGGACAACCAAGCATAGGCAGTGAAGGACAGAAAGCTGCGAAGATGTAACTTAGTGGAAGGGCCATGTTCCAGCCCCAGTAAGCAGCAGAACATGGCAGCTTTGGTCACATAGTTCTGTCTTTAGAGTTAAGGATAGAAGAAATGGGTTATGGAATTTGCCTCTGTGCTTAAAGAAAGCCCCTGAGGCCAGGCATGTGTCAGGGGTGTCCCTGAATGGAGGCCTAGTAGAAAGGCCATTGTGTGAAACTATGAAGTTGAAGCCTGGATTGCCTTGGGGAACCCAAGATGTTAGAGATGCCAGAATTATGGGATACCTGCTAAGGAGATCTGCTAACAAGGAGTGGAACCAGCCCAAAAGAAAGAAATATGTTGGAGTAAAAAAAAAAAACTGAATAGAGTTGGAGATCTGAAAAGCATTTTGACATCAAACATGAAGATGAAGAGTTTGAAGTTTGCCCAGCTGGCTTTCAGCTTTGTTTTGGTCCAGTAGTTCCCTACTATGCTCCCTTCCCTATATTTTGGAATTGTATGTATACCCCAAGCCATTATAGGCTGGAAGTATGTGTTCTGCTTTTTATTTTTATTTTTACAGGTGATTACAGTTAAGAGATTATATGAATCTCAAAAGAGACTTTGAACTTTGGACTTTAAAACATTATTGAGACTGTGATAGACTATGGGAACTTTTGAAGTTAGGCTAAATGAATATGCATTATGATATTGTTACAAGCTTATGAAGTCCAGGGAGTGGAATGTGGTAATTGAAATGTAATTGGCCCCTATAATCTCATAGGGAGTGGCACTATTAAGAGGTGTAGCTTTGTTGGAGTGGGTATGGTCTTGTTAGAGAAAGTGTGTCCACAGCCATGGGGGTGGGCTTTGAGGTTTCCTATGCCCAGGATACTGCCCAGTGTTTCAGTCGACTTCCTGTTGCATGCAAGATGCAGGACTCTCAGCTATTTCTCCAGCACCACATCTGCCTGCATGCCACCATGCTCCATGCTGAAATAAATGGAGAGACATTCCAAATTCATGCACTGAAACCCTCCATGTTGCAAAGACATTAGTTCTCTTCAATTTGATCCATCGAGTCAGTATAGCTTTAATAAAAATTCTCAGTAGCTGCTTTGTGGAAATTGATATTTATTAAAATTTATACAGAGATACAAAGAGTCAAGAACTTGTAAGTCATGCCTGAGAAAAGGGAATACAATCAGAAGAATATTCTACCAGCCATACAAACTTTTACTATGAGTTGCAATGGGCTACAGCAATTGCTGTTTTGTTATTACCCACAAAATAGGTTAATTATATCAATGAAACAGAGTCAGAAACTGAATGTTTATATAGGTGCTTAATTAAAAACAAGGGTGATGCAGAGAACACTGAAATAACAATGGGCTTTTTACAAATGATGCCCAAACACTTGTTTTCAGTAAAGAAAGTTAAAACAAATCCTTTCCTCACTCCATACACACCAACTCAAACTGAATTGAAGATCTTAAGTGAAACAGGAAACAATACCAGTAACCTAGAGGATAATAGGAAAGTATCACCACCAACTAGGGGTAGAGAAAAGAGGTTTCGAAAGAGGGCATTGAAGTGAAAACTTCTATTCATTGTAAGACTTCATTGTGAGATTAAAAGGCAAGCAATGGGGTGAGGAATATTGCAATACATATAACTTTAAAAAAACTTGCATTCATAAAATTCAGAGGAGTGATATTAAATAATATGAGATGGGCCATTCAAAAGCTAAAAAAATAGATTTCAAAAGACATTTAATTAAAAAGGAAATCCAAATAGCTAATGAAAATTAGAAAAGGTGTCCAACCTCATTAGTCCCCAGACACATGTAAATTCAAGCTAGGGTGGCAAAACATGACATCCCCAATCAAACAGCAAAGCAAAACAGAATCCACAGCAATGAGTGTTAAAGAGGATCTGAAGCAATTAAAACAAATATTTCTGGTGGGAGTATTGTTAGTATTCAGGCATCTGTACTGGCCTGTCGTTGGAGTTCTGACAGGATACGCCCTCGGCTGTAGTCACTAAGAGCACCACCTGTGCACATTCACTCTGTTCCCTTTTAAATGCCCACCTCCCATCCTTCTCTCTCTTTTTCTCTCCCTTTCTCTGTCTGTCCCCCTTTTCCCTCTCTCTTCCCTCTCTGCCCCTCTTTCCTCTCTCCTGCTGGTCCTGTCTCCAGAGGCCAGTCTCCCTGCTTCCCTTTCCCCTTTTTATGATCCCGTTCCCTAATTAAAAAAAAAACAAACCCTCTGTTTGAACCCTATTGCATGGCATCTTTCTCTCATGTGCTGCTTTTCTTTAAAGTATTACTTGACATATACAATTTGGGGGACATCGTTTGACATTATCTACTGAACCTGAGAATATATACACCCTACTGCTATAGGACATTCATGCCTAGCATATGCCAAGCACAAATGTGTGCACATATAAAGCAATGGCATGTCCAACATACTTGTTGCTTATAATGACAATAAGTATAAAACCAGTAGAAATGCAAACATCCAGTGACAATAGAATAGATAACTATATATGAATAGTATGCATGGCCAAGCATAGAGAACCATCTGATACAGGGATAAAGTAACAATGTAGATAAACCTCAGTATAAAAAAAATTAAAAAAGCATGTCTGAAGTAGATATCCTATGTTTCTATTTATGTAAAGTTTTTGTGTTTTTTAAAGTTTTTAAGTTTTATGTATTATGTATACAGTCTTATGGTATGTAGATGGTTGTAAGCCACCATGTGGACACTGGGGAATTGAAGTCAGAGTACCTCTGGAAGAGCAACCAGTGCTCTTAACCTCTGAGCTCTCTCTCCAGCCCTCATGTAAAGTTTTTAAATGGACAAAATCAACTTATAGTAGTAAGGATTAGAAGAACGGCAAGTCTTGAGGACGAGGAAGGGACATGAGTGTGGAGGTGACTTGAAGGGTTTTGGGGAGCTGGTGCATGGGCTGAGATGCTGAGATGTATATTTGCATCAGTGCATTGGTCCACAGTGTGCTGGGTCCACATGAAAATCTAAACACAAGGAGTTTAATTTTGCTCTCCTCCAATCATCTCCATGATCTAAAACGTCTTCTCTGGCTCTTAAAACCCAAGCCAGTTTCACTTACCCAATATCCTCCACTTCCGTCATTTGCTGCCAGTGATAGGGCATCATGAAAGATAAATCCTGTGTGTTCTTTCACCTGTGGGCATCAAACAAAGTCAGTCTGAGTGCAGAATAGTGACAGTGAGAGGCTGGGAACGGTTGGGGGAGGTTAGAAGGAGGTTGGAGAATGGTACCAAGATGAGATCAGTCAGAAGGGAAAGTTCTATTGCTCTGCAACACCATTGGGTAGCTACAGTTCTTAACAACCTATTTTGTGTTTTAGGCATCACTAGAGGAGAGGAGCTCAATGTCCCCAAACACAAAGTGATGATAAGGAGCTAGAAATGGAAATTACTCTGGTTTGATCCCCCTATGATATACATGGACTGAAATATCATTGCCTCTCAGAAATATATGCAATTACTATGTATTATCAAATATTTTAAGTGGTTATTGGAGATGGGAATGCTAACAACTCCAATCTGGTCATTATACATACATATATAATTATCACCATGTAGCTCAGAAATATAAACAATTAAAAATGGTAAATTTTAAAGCCCAAATCTTATACTGCAGCCAGCCCCCTTCCCTACACTGCCAAGATTATTCTCCAATCAAAACTCTCTATCCTGTCTCTGTGCCAGCACTAACCGGAGCAGAAGAGACACAAAGGTGGGTAGGAAGAGAAAATAAAGCTAACAAGATTCCCACAGGTGACAGCTGAGACGTGAATGTGTCAACCAGGCTACTGCTGATGGAAATGGAGTTGGCCATAAAGGAAATATGGGAAAACCCTGAGTTTGAAGCCATCCTGGACTGCATAGGAGAGCATATGTTGGCAGCAGCAGATGCCAGTGCATTTCCCAGCTCCACCTCATCCTAGGTGTGAACCTGGACAGGTTCTTTAGGCTCTTTACTCTCAGATTCTTTACCCATAACTGTGGATTCTACCAAGAAGTCTTCTGAGGACTAAAGAAGAGCAAGCTAAACACATGACATGTCGTATATGCTCACAAGACTTAGTCCCTTCCCTTTCCCTTCTCAGCAACAGAGCTGAGTCTGTGCTGAAAGAAGAGAGGTATTCCCAAGTGATGTTCACTTGAAGGGACCTCCCTTTCACTTCCCCTTTCTGGTATCTCCTCCAGCAGCACCAGCCTGGGCACTGGGTCTGAAGAACAGGGGTTCAGCTCTGGGCTCTGCCATCCCCTTGTCTCAAAATTTCAGTGTTTTTCTACATATAATAGGACTTTAAAATCCTCCCTCAAATGAATAAGATTAGAATTCAGTGAAATTATGCATGGACAAGCCCTTGTGTAAAATGCAAAATGCTGTGTAAATGTCAGAGGTTATTATGAGAGGAACAAACATGAATTAGCACTTTCTCTCATCAGAGTACCTTGGAAGCATGACCTCATTAAGCCCTTGCAGGCCTGGGAAGCAGTTCCAACAAACACTGCTGCTTTCCATGAAACAGATCTGAAGCTTTGAGAAGGCCAATCATGTGTCCAGAGCCTGGGCTCTTAGATGTTGAAGTCAGATCAAAAATGGGTCTTCCTGATCCAGGGCGGCCTATGCTGGGAACCCTCATATGCTCCATCATATGAGCTGACTGAGGGTTCTCTGCCCCCTCAGAATCCCCCCTGGAGAATCCAGGGTACTGAGTAGTCCCTTAACGAAGCAGAAGGTCTGAGGATGGGGACTTCAGGCTGTTACCACAGGTGCTGGAAACTGCTGATGGTGTGCCCAGGTTTCCCTGCATGCCCCTGTCTCTCATTGAATGCTCTCAGGTCAAATGTGTCACCGCCTGATGGAAGGTGAGCCACAGTCACTCATCTGAGCCTGGTCCCTCTAGCCCCCATCCAACTCCTTCAAAAATGGAGCTTGGGGCTAAGATAGGGCACCAGCCAGTTTACTGGGTTTAGTGGGTTGGGGTGCCTTGGCTGAGTTCCACTGCGTTGGGCTTCATTGAATTTCTTCCAGGCCTGTTGGGCACTGAATCTCACCCTCAGTTATAACAAACAGCACTTCCCTCTAAAGCAGCTAAACCAGAGAGGTTTGGTGGACTTGCTTTCTTAGGAAATCCAGGGCAGCTTCTCCAGACGAGCTTCTCCAAGGACCAGAAGCAGGTGCTTTCTCATGTGCCCGCTTGTGCTCCCACCATCCTGTGCTCTCTTGTGTCATCAGTTCCTGCTTTAGGTGGCTCTGTCCAACCTCCTGATGGGGGTATATGGAGAGGGACTGGTGGGCTGGAGAGGAATGGCCCAGACAGTTCCACTTTGGTTTTATCTCCTCTGGGTTAACCCCCAACCAGGCTACTGGTGCTGAAACATTACAACCAAAGCAAGGATTTAATATGTGGGCTGGTTTGAGTCATGTGTCCAACCAGAGCCATCACATTTAAGAAGTGAAGTATTATAAAAAAGACACCCTGAACCGAAGGGACAGACACTCTAGCTGCTCTAGCTGGTGACAACTCTCATGGCAGGGCAGAAGATCACATTTCTCTTTAGGAAACTTGCCGGAGGAGAAGTCAGGCTGACTCAGCAAAGTATAGATGGAAGTTTCGGCCCCACCTCTTCCCACAGCTGTTTAGTCACAAATAAACACACAGATGCTTATATTAATTATAAACTGTTTGGCCAATGGCTCAGGCTTCTTATAGGCTAGCTCTCTCTTAATTATTGACCCATTTCTATTAATCAGTATTTCTCCATGTGCTTTTGGCTTACCAGGGAATGCCCAGGCATCCTACATTCCCAGTAGCTACATGGCATCTTGATCGTGACTTACTCTGAGTTCCTCTTCCCAGAATTCTCCTACTCTGGTAGCCCTGCCTATACTTCAGGCCTGGCTACATCCTGCCTGTCCATTGGCTGAAACAGCTTTATTCATCAACCAATAAGAGAAACATATATTCACAGCATACAGAAGGACATCCCCCATCAGCAAAGGCCAGGCTGACTCCGCAAAGGCAGTTTTTATTTCTGACTGGTTCACTCTGTAGGCACCTCTTCCTGGACTGTAGGGGTAGAAAGGTATTTGGGAAAGAATTAGCCTTGCTGTAATGGACCTCAGAAAAAGCCCAGAGTAATTCTTGAGTGCAGAGATAACTCCCTCCCTGGACCTCAGTCACTTCCCCTTTACCATGGGAATGATAGCTATGCCAGGAGGAAGGTCATGGAGGTAAAGCATGATCCATGCTTGGGCACTGGGGAAGCCTCGTGGGAAGTTGCCTGTGTAGTGTGGCTTGGGCCACAGAAGGCAGAACATGATTGGAGAGGCTGCCAGGATAGAAGCTAATTCATTCACGCCACACATTTGTTTATTTACCAATATATCAGGCTCTGTTCTAAACATTAATACAACAGCAAATCAAATTAAGTTCTCAAAGCAATAGCGCCCACATGCCAAGGGAGGGGACATACAACAAACCACTAACAAAACACCTAAGTGAGCAAATGACACAGAGTATTAGACCAAATATGACTGGTGTGTGGGGGCGGGGGTGGTACTGAGAGGGAGGGGATTCCAATCTTGAACAGAATGCTCAGAACAGATGTCACTGAGAAGGTAGCATTTGAGCGGCCTCAAGGGAGATGAGAAACAGGTCATCTACATAGAAGAGAAACTCAAAAGAAAACAGTGAGTCTCATCTGCAGTCCATGAGCAGAATTCCAGAGCCCATGATGCCTTAAGATGAGATATGTATATAGACATCTGTGTGTGTGTGTGTGTGTGTGTGTGTGTTGGTTTGTATATGTCTGTGTAGAAGCCCTTGAAATCTCAGCCCTGAACAGCTCCCAGAAGTACCCCATCCTGTCCCCACCCTCCCATGTTGCTGCAGGACTTTGAGGTCAGAAAGAGAGCTAATGGCTGGACTGGGGTGGGAATGCATGTTCCCCAGTTTCTGGCACAGGATTCAGACTTCCCTGTGAGTAGGAAGCCAAGTCATTCCATGGTACCAGCCTGGGGTCACTTTGTCATCACCCTCCATCTGTCTCCAGCTTTGCCTCTGGGGTGTTCTCAATGGCAGACAATGGGCCACATGTAGAACACATGTAGAAAAAGGGCCAGGACCACATGACAGGGACAGCCTGTTTATCAAGAGTCTTTATGCCTTACCCCCTCTAATGAAAAAATATCATCTTCGGATGTGCCAAGGTGCTTCTCACTCCAGAGTCACAATCCAAGGGGGCAGAACAACATGCTTGCTTTTCACCTGTGCCTCCAGTTACATTTTAGATCCTTCCGTGTCACCATTCAGACCTCACACCCTGGGACAGTGCCTTACTTCAAGATGCTCTCAAGCCAGGGCCTTGGTTCGCAGGGTCCTTAAAAGGCACCATCCTCCTGCCTTAGCACCAAAGGCCTTGAAGAGGCCAAGTGAGCAATGCCCTAGGCAAGAGGGATTCATTTGTTATGCAAACATCCACTGATTATTTTTTTTGCCAACATCACTGATTATCTTTTGCCAAGAGTCACAGCTCTCAGAAGTACCCCATCCTGTCCCCACCCTCCCATGTTGCTGCAGGACTTTGAGGTCAGAAAGAGAGCTAATGGCTGGAGTTACGAAAGAGATAAGGTTGCTGCCTGAATAACCAAGAAGGACCTTGGTTCTCTTGGTGGGCATGCAGCTCTGCACAGTTGCTTTGCTGATCTCATCATGGGATGGGAACTGTTTCTCAACTCTGCAGCTCTGTGCTGACTGGTGAAAGGAGTTATGACCAGCAACATCTGTACAAGCACTGTGAAAGCATATCTCCGAAAAAAAAAAACGTGCACAAATCCTGCTGACGGCTGCTCTTGGGAGCCCTGCAACCACTGCCATATTGGGACACTTAGGCTAACCTGCTGGATAAGAAGCATGCCACTTACTATCCCCTACTCATCCCTGAGCTGACCACGGACACCAGAGGAGCCCTAGATGACATAACAGTGGGACCACTTAGGTGAGCCCAGATCCAATTGCCCAGTCATCAAATTGTAAGCTAGACAAAGAGCTATTGTTTGAGAGCCAATGAGATAGGTTTGTAGGTAAAAGGTTGTACAAGCCTAGTGGTCTGAGTCCAATCCCCAGAACTCATGTAAAGGTGGAAAGAGAGAATGGACTCCATAGAGTTGTCCTATGACCTGGACATGTGCACTGAGGAATGCATCCTCTCCCCATAATAATAATAAGAATGTCTGCAATCAAACTCATTTCATTCTCTCAGCATAGAAGACTATATCCCTTACCTTCCTGCCCAGGAAGGGTTGGTGCATGAGTCTGCCCTCATGGGCTCCTTTGAAACTCGGTTGGCTGTCAGCAAAGGTGGCATTCGGGAGATCAAGAGACAGATGTTGGAGCTTTTATTCCCATGGGTTCTGCTGCAAGCTGTTGCTCCATACCAACCTCAGCCCTGTGGAAGGTACTCTCACATGGCTGTGCTTACCATCTCCTGCTGTGCTCACCCCATCCTCCCCTGGCCCAGCAGGCCCAGACATGCTAACACTCCCTGGAGGTGTAAGGCTTTAGCTGTTGGCCCTAACCATTTCTATGCTTATCAAATAAATAAGGAAATAGAAAATAATAATTGTTTTTGTCAAATTACTCAGGTTGATTGTGCTGTTTCCTCCTAGGCTTCCTGATTGACAGACTAGGAATGCATGTGCACCAATAATTAGCTATTTGAACAGTCACACAAAGAAAACGTGTCATCTTTCCTGTCTAGGTTCCCAGCTTCACTGCTCAAAGACGATCATCCTCAAAAGCTAACTCTTTAGTCTAAAAGAAATAGAAACATATTCCAGCATTTGGCAAGCTGAGGCAGAAGGATTGCCATGAGTTCAAGGCCAGCTTGAATTATATGGTGAGTTCCAGGCCAGCCTGGTCTACAAAGTAAAAGCTTGCAACCCTACATTAAATAAATAATAACTAAGCAAAGGAAGGTGTGGTGGTTTGAATAGCAATGGCCCTCATAGACTCATGTATTTGAATGCTTGGCCCATAGGGAGTGGCACTGTTAGAAGGTGTGGACTGCTGGAATAGGTGTAGCCTCGTTGGAGGAAATATGTCACTGGGAGTGGTCTTTGAGGTCTCATATGCTCAAGCTACACCCAGTGTCACACACAGACTCCTTATGCTTCCTGCAGATCAAGATGTAGAAAACTCTTAGCTACTTCTCCAGCCCCCTGTCAGCCTGCATGCTATCATGCTTTTTGCAGTGATGATAATGGTCTAAACCTCTGAAACTTTAAGCCAGCTCCGATTAAATGTTTTCCTAATAAGAGTTACCATGGTCATGGTGTCTCTTAACAGCAATAGAAACCCTAATTAAGACAGAAAGTTAAGTGCCTTGTTTATGGTTACTCTGCTCCTTAGGACCTAGCTGTAATTTAAGGCAGAGGAGCCTGGCTGACTGCAGAATCTGTGTTCTTACACACTTACACATGTTGCCGCCTGGAAAATCTTTGTTACATTTATATTTCAATGTTTTCTATTGATCTGACACAAATTGAAGCATACCCTGTATACTAAGCATGATGAGCACTGAAGGGAGAGATTTGACAGTCTTTCTAGGCACTTTTCCTTTTCATAGCACCTGACATGCTTTCCTAGCATGTGTGAGTCCCTTGGTCTGAGTTCAGGCTTCTATTGACTTACAGTTCAAGTGTTTTTAAGCGCTTGCTATGATAAGCGGTGCCACAATAACAGCATCATGAGTGTGCCTGTATGTTTAGAGCAGTGTCTATGAACTGTGCGGCTCTGTGGTTATGTGAAAATGGATGTGGACTTTTCCCTCTGGACAGCTGCTGCTGCTAAGTTGATTAATGATGACTCTCCCAACAGTATGCATAGGGTTAGGTGCCTATTTTCCAGGTTGTGTTACCAATATATATATATATATATATATATTATATATATATATGTATGTATGTATGTATGTATGTATATATGTATATATGTATATATGTATATATGTATATATGTATATATGTATATATATTCTTTGCTTTATGAGTGTGTTTGAAACTATTACCTTAATTTTCATTTCCCTTGTGATGGTAAAAGTTAACTATCTTTTCAAATAAGGTATCATTTTATTGGCTCCTTAATACTCCACCTTTACCATAGTTTACTTGACCCACCTTCCAATTTCACTTTTCATAGCAACAAAGGACGGGCAGCCTTACACATAAATATTTGTCTGTGTTTTCTAGGAAATTTCTAAGAAAATAGACATAGAATTACTAAACACAAAGGCATACGTCAGGTTTCACTCTGCTATATGCTGCAAATGCCTGAGGCAGAAAGTAGTCCCCTCCCACCAGCAATGTTTAAGAGCCTTGCACTGCCTCCCAGTGCTTCTGTAATCTTAAACCAGTGCCTGCCAGTAAGAAAAATAGGATCTCGGCTTAATTTCCATTTCTTTTCTTTATAACAAACCAGTTTAGACCTGTGTTCTCTTGCTTCTTGGCCATTTTGTAGCTGTGGCTAGCGCTTCTGCCTCTAGACTCTATTTTGATGAGGATCGACGATTTCACAGCAGGCCCAGCACTGCACATCTTCAGTTAGGTCATCAGGCCCAGCACTGTGTGTGTGTGTGTGTGTGTGTGTGTGTGTGTGTGTGTGTGTGTGTGTGTGTGTGTGTGTGTGTGTTTTCACTTAGGTCAGCAGACCAACAGAGTACTTATTAAAACCCCGCTGTGTGGCAAACCTGGAGCTTGGTGTTTAGAGAGGCATCAGTGATGGGCAGTCATTACCACAGAGGCCTTGAGATTCCACAGCAGACAAGGCCTTACATGAAGAAGGAATTAGAGAGTGAGGCAGACACACTCTAACCAGCACTAATCAGGCAGCTCAGCTACCTGCTATGAGATCCAAAGGCAGAAGGAGAAGGTTCTAGCCAACTACAGCCAAGGAAAGAGGCTTTCAAGAAAAACCCCATGCAGGAGCCATGACATTTAATATGTGACTACTGCATAGTGACACATATTCCTGTCCTCAAGCAAGGAACATGACGCCTCAAAGCTTCCAATGGAAAAAGTAAGCTTGTTGGCCACTGCCATGGCCCAGCCTGGGAGCATTGCTGGCAGTTGCCATCATTGCCATGGTAATGGCAATGACAACTGGCATTTATTGGGTTCCAGCCACGTGCCAGACACAACATGCTAAGTACTTTGTTCTCAGTGTCTCCCTTAGGTTCCTGTAGCCCAGGCAGTAGATTCCTTCATTGGTCCTCTCACTGGTGTGGAAACAAAGATTGAATAAGTCACACACAAGGCATCATTGAGAGTATCAGATCGTGCCAATATCCAGGTTTGGGTGAGAACTACAGCTTTTCCACCTATCCAACTTGTCTTTTCGTCCTGTATTACATCTGGAGGAAAAGCATTCCTCTGGTATGATTGACAGGAAAACGACACCTTCTTTTGAGGGGGGAGGAATTGAGACTTAGAAGTTCACAAAGACTGCCCCAGCTTGTGCTAGACTTCTGTGAGGCCTGGGGGTTCCTGCTGAGTGGAGAATGAGGAGGGGCTGACAAGGCCCAGTGGAGATTCTAACTGGCAGGAAGCATACAAGGAGCAAGAGATCCTCAAGCTCAGGTCAGACTGGAGAGGGTTGGAGGTCTTCCAAAGGCAGCTGCTTTCTCAGTCAGTACTGGACAACAGAGGAATCAGCCAAGCCTGGAGGGCCAGAGTCTCCACAGGAGGGATCTCTGGCAGGAACCTGGGAGAGGGGCTGTCACTGGGGGACCGGAGGCTATGCCCTTCATCATGCCCCAGCCATGTCCTCTGCTGACCTATCTTCTCTCCAACAAACTGGTACTCCTTAGGCCAGAGATACCGTCCAACACAATGCCCCTCCACCATGATATCATAATGACAGGGAGCATACTGGGCAGGCAGGTGAAGGAGGTAATGACCAAATGCCCTGTGTGTGTAACCAGACCGTATACCCCTTTGAGATTGTGTAGGCGATCACAAGATCACCCCTCTCTGAGATTGTATAGGCAACCACATGCCATAATAATCATTATCCCTTCTATAGTAAAAGCACCTAGAAATAACTTACAGGCCTTACTCTAAACCACCTTCCCATTACACCCTAAAAATTTCCCCTGTATTCCTCTTACAGACCAGAAAGGGAGCCGTGGGAAGGTCTAGTTACTCGCCTAAGATTACTGGAGGAACACTAAAGTAGGAAAATTAGATTGGGCCTATTTTCAAAGCCTAGTTACTGTTAGGCTGTTATATAGCATCTCTAGCCTCAGTTTCCCCATTTGTGAACTGGTCATTATTATACCAGTCTCATAGTTTCCTTAAAAGGAGCAAATGCTATCATGCAGTCCCTGTGTCAGCACCTGGCATAGATAGATAGGCTTTTGGGTATCCATAGCCATTATTTTGACCTTAGAGTCTGGAAAACAATTCCCAGTTAAATGGGTCACACGCTGTACTCCCTCTCCTCCTAGTATCTTCTCAGAGTTGACCTCCTCCCACCACCTTTGAGAGGCACACAGGAAGACGCATGAATCAGACCCCATTCCACCCAAGCTTTTAACCTCCTATCGACAGACTTCTTCCATATCGAGCAATCTTTTCCACTGACCTGGCTGCCAACAGAGCCCAGCATTGGAGAGCATCTTGGCTCCCATTGGAAGAAAAACAAACTTTGCAGAAAAATAAACACTTTTTAAAAAATCCTGCGGTTTTACATTCAAGACCTAATAGTTTTTCCTTTCCTTTTTTTCCCAGATACTACAAATCTTCTGTTAGAGGATGAGAATATAAAGAGTGACTGGGAAGGGACTTCTAGATTGTTCTTTGATAAAACCACAAACCAACATGGCAGCACCCAAGAACCAGCATCTCATAGCTGTCAGCAGTGAGAATTATAGCAGCAGCCTTCCAGATCCCAGACACCTCTCTGCCCAGCTCTCTGAGTGATCCCTTCTTCTCTTTGCTTCCAGAAAGGTAAGTAAGCAATCCTTCTGGTCCCTTCTGTTGCTCAGAGACACAGAGATAGAGCCAAGTGGGACCAGACAGTGGTTCTCATGTGAGAGGCCTAGGACATTTTCATTCCAAAATACAGTTACCTCCCACTGTGAGCTTGGCAGGACAGAGGCCTTCTTGTTCCATTGACAGGTCTAAAATAGGAAACCAATTCTTAGAGAAACACGAAACCATCACTCTGGAGGACATGGAGTAACACAGCAAGCAGAACCAGCCCACTGGTGTGGAGGGCAATTGAGTGCTGTGCCCATTCCCCAGCAAGGCAGGGAGAGCAGATCCATGACCAGGCAGAGGCTAAACTCTGGAAGCCATCTCACATACCCACAGTAGATTCATCCCCAGCCTCAAGTCTGGGTCACCTGTGGTGGGCAGCTGCCAGTAGTGATTTAAGGCAACAGGTAGAGAAAGGACCTGGAACATCATGGTTGCCCTTTTCATTTCTGTTCCTTTAGATCTGGAACTCTTAAACCTGCTACCCATGGCTTCCAATGTCCTAAAAGTATCATCACTAGGTGAAAGGATTTTGTGGGCATGTCCTCCATGGTGACAACAGTCATTAAAATCTCCAAGGCAGGGGCCTGAGAAGATACTTCAGTCAGTGTAGTGCTTGCCTTGCAAGTACAATGTTCCTAAGTTCCTAAGTTCCATCCTAAGGCCCACATTTTTTTTGAAAAAGCCAAGTGTGGTGACTCATATGTATAATCTCAACACTGGAGACACAGAGACAGATGGACACTTGGAGCCTACTGGACAGCCAGCCTAGCCTACCTGGCAAACTCTAAGCCAGAGAGACAATCCATCTCAAGTAGCAAGGTGAATGGCACTTGGGAAACCACACTTGAGGCTGTCTTCTGACTTCCACACACATGTGCACAAATATTCATGTGCTCCTGCACACACACAGACATGCATGTGAATACACACATGTGTACATGCACACAGGTGCACAGTGGCCAACGGTTGGAGGCTCAGAACCTCTAACTTACAGTTTACCTGTTTGATAGTTGAGCTTCATGGAGGCAAGAGCATGTCTTATCTGTCTTGGCATCATTATAGTCCAGGGAAGATTTGACATTTTGGACATTTAGTGGAATGAATGAATGAATAAGCAAATGAATGACAAATGTCATATTCCTTCTAAACTCCAGAGCTTGGAAATGGAGCGCCAGGCAGGAATAGATAACAATAAAAAAATGGGAAAATAAAGAGCTGTAAAAGTCCTGGAGGAGAATCGTGATTCGGTATTCCAGTGTGGACTGAAAACTTGTCCACAAGGCTCGGATCTTCAGCATCTAGCCTCATGGGCTGGGCAACTGCTGCTTCTCAGCCTCTGGACAGCGTGTAGACAATCACTGTTGAACTGCTTGACTGATGGTGTAAGACAATGTAACAAACAGCCTTAGAATATATACTCATTCTATCAGTTCTGTTTCTCTAGAGCTCTAATACAAACATTCACAAAAATGTAATAATTAAGTCTATTGCTTTTGTGTAATTAATACATGCTATTAAAAATATTTGCAACAAAAAAAGTCCTGGAGGGATGGGGAGATAGAGAGACAAAGCACTGGGTGGGACTGAGGGCAGGGACAGTCCTAGATACAGTGGGAAGACATTCAGGAAACATACTCTAAGACAAACATGAACTTTTTTTTATAGAAATCTGTGGTTGGTTTTGCATCCAGGGCTAATGGGTTTTCCTTTCTTTTCCCATGAAAGCTGCCCAGTTTGGCTAGAGGGAAGAATATGTTCAAGGCAGGGGTGGGCAAGAGGTTTGGAGATGGAGACTGGGCCCTGAGCAGGAAGGGTGGGGGAATAGAGGGGACTCAGAGGCCATTTGCCATAACTGTTCCCTGAAGCCTAAGGAGTGAGTGTTCTCCTGGGAAAGAGAGAGAGGTTGTGGGGTCTGGATCTGCCTGAGCCAGCCAAGGGCTGCTGCAGGGATCCATGCTGAGGCTAAGAGGCCAGCATGGAAAGAGAGTTCAGGCTACAAATGACAGGATTACCAGCAACTGCTCACTGACTTCTTGTAAGCTGTGTAAGTTAACGTTGTTCTCAAAGAGCCCTCTGGTTTCCACAACCTCAGGTATGAGCTGTTTGTGGCAAATATGAAAGATGAAATTAAACAGTTACAATAATATATAAAGCAAAATTTAAAACATGAACAGGCAAATACATGGGTTAGGCACATGATGGGGTAATTTTCTTTCTTCTGATCGTAGTCAGACATGTTATCCATTGTGCCACTGGCCCACCATGGTAATTTTCTTTCTTGTACTCAGTAATTGTTTCTAAATCTCCAGCTTTCTCCCTAAGGCTCACCCCTCTGCTTCCAGATCCACAAAGATTCTGCCTTGAGTCCCTGCCTCCTATGCTTCTCATGGACCCCTTACAGCACGAAGCAACCTTCCTAGGTAGTGGCAGCCCTGTGCATTGGATGGTGGATGCCGGATGTTACTGAAGATCATGGCCAAGGTCATCATCACCACATACAATGCATTCTGAAGCTGCCCTGAGTCCCTGCATCTGGCCTTGGCCTTCTCTCCCAATTGCACTTTTACCTGGGCCTCTGTGGCTGTGGAAGGTAAGAATGTGAACCAGTCATTGCTGCTACTGCATCTAATCCTCATAAACTCCCCACAGAGAATCACAAATAAGAATGAGACACAGGCCTGACCCAGGCAATAGAAAAGCCAAGATTCTGTATGCACTGGGCTTCTGAAACCCTACCTCTTGACCCTGTCATGTGAGGATCATGTATGTCCCTCATGTGCTCTCATAGATGGACTCCAGTGGAGTTCGTCACTGTAAAGACATTCAAACAAAAAGAGTGATGTTTTAGCCTTGCAATATTCTTATGAATATATACTTTTAAAATGCCAGAGGGCAGCTAGGGTTTAGCTAAAGCCCTCACCTAGCCTGTGCAAGGCCCAGGCTCAATCTCCAGCTTTGCAGTAATGACATTGGTCCTAAAGTAGGAGAAGAGAATTGTTGAATGAGGTACCCAAAGGGAATATCACCCTGTGGTCACACCTGTTCCCTATACTCCATAGTGACCTGAACCCTGTCCCTGCCATCACAGTCAATCTGCAAAATGGGTTTGCAAAGTGAAAATGAGCATGGGGGGTACAGACCCACAGAAGAACACAGGTATGTATCACACAGCAGTGGCAGGGGCTGGTGTAGGGGAGACAAGACCTTCTCAAGCAAGGCACCAAGGACCTTGGGGGCCACAGAGAAACAGTGATTCTAAACATAGCACTGGAGAAACCCTGCCTAGAGATGAAGTTTCTGTTTCTTTGCTGGTTCAGCCCCTTTTCAAGCTGTGAGAGTGAAGTCTACCCTCCAAACTTGGGCGGTCTGTGTGAGTAGTCTCATGCCGCATCCATGACCTTGCTCTTTTTCTGCTTTTATTCTCCTTTTCCATCAGTTGAACTTCTACTTATTCCTCAAAGCCCCATGGAAATTTCCCCTCCCCACCATGATCCCCAGGGACAGTGGACGCATGGAGCTCTCTTTGGGGGACTTCTATATTTTTCTGTCCTGTGTTTTATGTGTCTAATTGTTTTAAAAGTGTTAACTTGGTATCTCCTGAGTTTAGGGTTGCGCTGGGGCCTGAGAATATAACCAGAAATGAGAGATTGTTATAGGGGAAATTGTGGCCCCAAAAGATAAGTTGAAATTCCAACCTTAAGTACCTCAAGATGTGGCCTTATTTGAACGGAGTCACCACGGGGGTAATTAGTTATGTTGCTGTGGTCAGAGTAAAGTGGCCTAGTCTTAATCCAATATCCCTGGTGTGTTTTCAAGAGACACAAACAGGACACACAGTCATGGAGATGGAGGTAACATTGCCACCATGCAGTGAGGGCTCAGGGCCACCAGGAGCGGAAAAGGCCAGGAAGGACTTCTCCCTGGAAGGCTAAGAGGAAGTGTGGCCCTGCCACACGTGGTTTCAGCCTCCAGCCTGTAGCCTTGTGTCCACATCCCCTTCTGTGTTTACCCTGCCTGGCCGGGAGTCCCCTGCTGTGGCAGCCCTGGGGAGCTGATGTAGAAATGATCTCTACTTTAAAGGAGCAACATAGATGGACAGTCACAAAACTGCAGAACACACTGCTAAGAAACAGTTAACAAGTCACTGGGTCTCAGAGGAGGATTGGAACAGGCAGGCAAAGCAGACACAGCTGAGGTTCTGTGTGTGTGTGTGTGTGTGTGTGTGTGTGTGTACATGCGTGCGTGTGTATGTGTGTGCGCACACACATGGCATGTGGAGGACAGGGAGTAACACCAGGTCTCTTACTCAATTGCTCTTCACCTTACACAGAGTCCCTCACTGAGCCTGTAGCTCACCAATGGCTGGCAAGCAAGCCCCAGAAATCTTCCTGTGTCTGCTTCCCCAGAAGGTGAGGTAACAGGTGCACACCACTGTGCCCAGCTTTTTACTTATGTTCTTGGACTCTGAACTCATGTCCTCATGTTTGCACAGCAAGCACTTAAACCACCAAGCCCTTTGCCCAATCTCCCTGAAGCTGGGTATTGAAGGATGGTTAGGAGTTATTGGAGAGAAGGGTATTGGAAGAACCTGGAAGAAGGTTAATTGGAGAGAGAGAGAGAGAGAGAGAGAGAGAGAGAGAGAGAGAGATATGAGAGAGAGAGAGAGAAGAGAGAAATGTAGATAAAAGAATGACAGCATCACCCATGTGTCTTCATGGTGTCTCCTTAGAAACTGTGATCTCAGTATAAGGTGCTGCCCTTGACAGATGCTCAGCATCCATCCCTTGGGCCTGCAGAAGAATCAGACTTTACGCAAGAGGAAGAAGGAAACAGGGATGAGGTGTTCCTGGCTGTGACTGCGATGTACTACTCCTGCAATGGAGAGCAGATGCTGAGCCCAGCAGAGGCCCCGAGGAGATTTAGAACAGGGCAGGCTTTTAAAAGAAAACAAAAAGCAAAATCGGGTTGTTCTCTAGGGCTCTGGCTCAGTAGAGAAGGAAAGCAATTTATGGTCAAAGGAAGTAGCTTGACAGTAAACAAAAATACAGTGACCCCGAGTTCCCACTGGACAGAAGATAGATGGGGCCATCGTAAAAATGAGATTAATTTTAATAAGGGCTTTCACCAAGCTTCAGACCCTGGTGGCCAGAGCCTGTGGAAGTGCCAAGGACAGGCAGCACTGTTGATGGATGGGGCCGACCTCAGAGAGCTAAAGACATGGGGACAATCGGAAGTTTAGGACTGGCCCCTTGCTGTGACATGGCAGCTTCTCCCTGGAAGCATTCTTTGTATCTAAACTATGGTTTATCCACTACAGGTGGGAATCCCCTGTTCCCTCCCCCTTGGTGGGGATGGTGAGTTCTGTTTGTGTATAATTATGGGAATGGGGAGCTCACTAACTAAGCAAACTGTGGGATAGCTCTCCACACACAGACACCCAGAAAGCTCTGTTTCATTAGTCGTGGGAATATCCTGTAGTGTCTCTGGTCACTCCTGATTTAAAACAGCAGGACTCAATTTGACACAGACTGCCCGAGAACTCACTGTGTAATAGGTTATGAGAAGAAAGCCCCTAAAGGATTGGTTCCTGCTTCCAGAGGCAAAGACAGACAATACCCTTATCCTAGCTATTGACTGAGCCCTAATCCTGATCAAAGGCTGAACCCAGATCTCTTACAGGGCTAGCCCTAATCTCAGATGGCAAACTGAGCCCTGAAGCTAAGTCCTCACTCAGATGGGTTTTGTTCTCTGAATCTTAACCCTTTCATAGCCTGAGCCCTGATTCTTCTCACTAAAAGTGAGCCTGATTCTCACTCTCATACATAAGTGTTCGTGTACTGAAGGGCAGAGGGGCAGAAGGAAGTACAAATGAGAACAAACACAGCTCACTGGAGCTCATCATGAGCCTAGAACAATGTCCAAGTCCATGGTGTTACAGATGTGTTTAATACACAAGCCTTGAAGCACTGCACTGAGTGGAAAGGATTATAAATATCGCATCCCCAAGCTCGAACATCCCCCAAGCTCACACAGCTCCTGCCACCTCACATGGGGTCAGAGTGTCACTGTTCATGTGGGCCTACACACTGCAGGGCTTCTGCTCTACTGATGGATAGAGCCTGTGTTAGTCACAGGTCCTTCTTTCCCCCCTCACGCCTGGATACCCATTCTGTGTGCTAAGCAGTGGCCCACTCAGGATACAGAGCTATACAGGCTCACTGAGTGACAGGTATCAGCAAAGGCCAGGCTAGATCTTTTAATCATTTTCCTTATCAGCATGCTAAATGGAGTGATGGCCCCGTAGAAAACATTGCCCTGTGGGGTTTCATAAGCCAAGTACCTGCCAGCCATAGAAAACCTGCCCTGGTGATTTCCTAGCTCTTGACCCCACTGGCATCTGATAGCCCAGTGTCTTGTCAGCTGTTCTCCCAATTATGTATCAATAAATGTCACACAATCGAGTCTTGGCTCCCAAGCGAGTGTTTGAAAGTCAGAGATATTTGCCTAATGCAAGCCGATGTCATGTCAGGAATTAGTTTGACTAATAGGCCTTTAATGAGATCCTTGTGAGGTCTGGGCCCCAAGCAGAGGCTTTCCGAAGTTTTTCTGCAAAAGATAAACTGTCTGCCCCCCACCCCCAGCCCCAACCCCGTGGCCATGTCAATCTCTTGCCAGGAAGCTCTCAGCCAGGCCTGGATCTGACTGTTTACACCAACCACCCAAGAGTGGAGTGCCAGAGGCCTTTTACATCCCTAAGCAAATTGGGGAGGTATCAGGCTAATGCCACCTGCCTGAGATGAGGTCCAGGGTCATGGAGGCATATCCTCAACAACAACATCAAATGTCCATTTTGCCACCTTGGGTCACCTCTACAGAGCCAACTATGGCAGAGAATAAGGCAGGCTCATCACCTGGAGCTTTTCTCCTAGGGGAAGGAACATGGAAATATAGAGGATTCTGGAGAATGGCATTTGATCCCCAGGAACCATAGGTGGAAGGAGAGTACAGACCTAGCAAAGCTCTCCTCTGACCTCCACATTCAGGCCAAAGCATATGCACCTTCCCACCTCCACATAAAATAATTTTTTTGAAAAAAGAAAGTGGTTAAAAATGTTTGCAGATAAATGGCATTACAACATTTATTGTATTTTACTAAACTGTGACTGGTCAGTGAAAGATGAAAAATTAAGTCTTTTTACCAAACACAGTCTGAAGCATGGGAGGCAGAGAAGCTTCGAGGGCAGGCTTTGTCTCAACCATCTCACACCCAATAAGCTGAGCCTCCTGTTTCACTTGCCTGACTCCACAGGGTCTAGGTAGGCCGTGTGCTCAAGTCCTGTCCTAAAACCTTGCTACTTACACCATTTAATTTCAGAAGCCAAAACAGTTGAAACCTGAAGGGCATGCTCTTTGAACAATTAAAAACTAACAGTGGCCTGCAACCAAGTCAGACATCTTATCTCAGCTCTGCAATTGGCTCTTAGAGTGAATTGTTTCCTCTTGGGTCCTCACTTTCCCCATATATTGCAAAGTGGGATGTTACCTTCAGTTATCATAAGACACACTCATGTTGACCACACATCCCCCAAAAGAGGCCTTTAAAAGCATTTGATCAACTTCCCTTCAAGAGTGACCTGAACCAGGCCCCTACAGCCTTCTGTCTACTCCCAGGGTGTCCTTGACTTGGTCCCTCACTGGCAGGCTGGATCTTCCTCCTGAGCACTTCCACCATGAGTACTGGGTAGGGGCCCTGCTCTACCCCGAGTGCTAACCCCATATCACTCTCCTGGGGCATTGTTCCCCAGAGGTGGATTTTCTCCTACCCTTCCTTGTCTGATTCAACCTCACCCAGAACTGGACACATGCTTTACCTTAGGAAGACATTCTATCTCCTGGAGAGACTCACCTCTGGAGGATAGAAGACACCTGTGCTGTATCCCTAGGAAAAGCCAGGAAAATCCCTGTGTTCAGACTCCAAGGATTCCACACCAAGAATGACCCCCAGAGCTTCCTATTTCCTTTCATAAGAAGCCTGAAGGACTCAGGAGATACCAGAGGCTATCCCAAGGTCTATAATGGCTCCAGGATGCTGGTCACTTGAGCTCTTCCCCTTCAGAGCCCCAGGGCTACACAGCAGGATGCTGCCTGCCCAGGCAAGACTAGGAATGATGACCCCACATGTCCTACCAAGTACCCAGAGCCCACCCTTCAGTAAGACCCTTCCAACCACCCATATCTGCCTAGAGAACGAGGCTCTGATGAGGCTATCACAAGCACACCATCTGTAACCTCGTGTTCCATTACCGAGCCGCTTCTAGTTGTGTCTGCAGTGCCGATAAACAGCAGAGAGCTCAGGCTCAGTTGATCTGGAATGCAGTAACCAAATGCAGATCTGGAAATGCAAGCATCTCAGGGCCATCAAGCCAGGGAATCCAGACACCAAGGACCCTGGGAGAACTCCATCCAGAACCGCTGCTGATCTTCACAGCTCATGCTCTGGCTCATCCAGGCCCACTTGGCATACCACCAGACTTCAGAACAGGAAAGAATGCTCCCTTCAGTGCCAGTGGTAGGATGAGGTCAATACATGTGCCACAAGACAAGAGGAGCCTAAAGGAATGGTGACAGTAGCAAATGGGCAGGTGTTCTGGGGAAGCAGGAGATGAAAACCAAAGACAAGAGCCCTGATAGCATTAAGACCGGGCCAGGGCTGCTGGCAGGCTCCTTAAGCAGCCCCACTTTCTGCTACCTGGGGATCTCCTGGAAAAAGCTCTCACCAGTTGAGTTTGCTTGTGTGCCATGCACTGAAATGCCACCTCTCCTCACCTCGGTGCTGCCCTCTGCAAAATGCCAACCTGCAGTAAGCAGGTTCCAGTTCTTTGTCTTTCATTGGAAGGCCATTCCTGTCTAGTACAAGCACACTGGCAAAGGCAGAGAGGCCAGAACATGGGGCATACTCATAAGAAGTGGTCAGTTTTGCGTGTGGAGGGCAGAGTAACAGGAGAAGAGGGGATGCTGGGATGACATACTGGCATAAAATGGCAGAGGCCCCGGAGGCTCAGGAGTTGGATTCCATGTGCCTCTCATCTTTCCACATCCCTCGGTGGCATGGTCTGTGGCACAGAGGCCAGAGTCACTCACTGCTCATTGTATGACCTTGATACGCCCCAGGCAAGACCCTCCTGTGCAGCAGATCTGTGGGATGCCCTTTCCCTGCCCCTGGGTGGCTCAGTGAGGCCCTGGAATAGTCGTGTGGTGGGCTCAAGGTGTAATGTGCAGGCTTAAGTGTCTCTAAAACAACTAGTAAAAACCCTAACTAAATCCAAACCAGATGCCCCAGGACGCATGGGGCTGAGAGCTGTCAGCGCCACTGCATTTTCACCTGCTCATGTGGGTTGCACCTGTAAGCAGCAAGCATGTGGGAGGGCTTCAGGCTGCCCACTAATGCTGGCCCACTGGCCTCCCCAGAGAGGAGGTACCCAGGACTGCAGCATCAGTCTCTTGGTCCAGTCACCACTGCTAGTTATCTCTACTTCCTCTAATCCCCAGGATAGTCCCCCGGGATTAATTAATGCCTAAACTGTACGCCCAGACTCTGAGATGTTGGGCAATTAGCCCCAACTTCCTACAAGCAACATGAACACTTGGATATCAACCTCCAGATTCACTGGATTATTCATTCACTCAGCAAGACAGATGTTTATTGGGTTTTACTCTAAGCCAGGCACTGGACTAGGAATTAGGAAAAAGGGTCCTTGACTCCTTAGAGTTTACAGAAGTGCTTCTCAATCTTCCTAATACTGTGACCCTTTCATACAGTTCCTCAAGTTGTGGTGACCCCCAGCCATAAAATCATTTCATTGCTACTTCATAACTGTAATTTTACTAGTTATGAATTGTAATGTAAATATCTGATATGCAGGATATCTGATATGCAATCCCCAAAGGGGTGAAAAACCACAGGTTGAGAACCACTGGTTTACAGTCTACAGAGATGACAGATAAGCAAAACACCCCCTCCTTCGTGTGCAAGTAAATATGCAATTTGTAGATTGGGCTAATAATACTCTCAAAGGATGTGTCAGGTACATATGAGTACCAGGAAACATACAAAGGGGCCGCAATAAAGGAGCCTTCACTGAAGAAATTAATGTTGAGACTTAAATCCTGCATAGGAACTCTGAGGAGGCACAACAGCTCCAGTCTCCAGCATGTGTCAAGGCACTGAGACAGGGGAGCTGTCCACTCATTTTCTCCTTGTGGGCAGAGAGGAAAGACAAGGGAATAACAACAAATGAGGCTGGAGACTTGACAGAGATGAGACGGAGGCCAGGCTAGGAAGCTGACTAAACTTCATACTCTGCAAGCAAGTAAACTCAGCACTACATCGTGACCCATGATCAGACCAAGTCATTCCCAGTAATGAATGACCCCAGCCCTGCAGGAATGGCCAGCTGAGAAGACGGAGATGAACAGATGAAGGGAGACTTTAAAGTCAAGCACCATGCCAAAGAATGGAGGTGTGGGACTCAAGGGACCAAGCTCGCCCAGTCACTACAGGGACTGGGGAGAAGTAGAATGAAGCCAGATGGCATATCTGAGGACAGGCTGACAACTCTGCAAATGCCAATGACCATGTTTGTCCCAGGCTCATCCCAGCCCTCCCCAGAGACCTCACCCTCAAAGCATAACTGCTCTCGTTTATCCAGAACTTGTCTGCTAGGGATCAAGGTTGGTGTTCCACCCATTATCTGATCATCATCACATTAGGGTGGATCACCAGCCCCACCCCCACCTCCTTGAGAGTGCCCTTCCCAACCAGGATACCCATGGTCCAGAGAGCCCTTGTTCCTCTGATGAGATCTCTGCTGGTGCTGCCTGGCCACAGCTCCTTTCACAGCCACACTTCCTGCAGTACCCTCCTCTGTTCAGTCCTTATTTCCCAAGCTGCCCCTAGCCTTGCTTCTAGGTGAATTCCTACCTCCCAAAGGCTCATTGCCCTGCTCTCAGAGACTCCAGTCACCAGCAAGGCTCCTGGTCCTCAGGGACTTGTCTCTGCTCAGGGTTCATACAGCTCAGACCTTCTGTTGCTGCTTCAGGGGATATGAGCTGGTGAGCAAGACTCTGTGTGTCTCCTGTCTCCTTTACCCAGAGGCCAGTAAATATCTAGATCTCTCCTCTTCCTTTCTGGGAAGAGAGCCCAGGAAGGGACTAGGAGCATGAAAAATTAATTTAGAGTTTAAGTAGTGCCTGTTTAAAATCGTCCAGTGTCTAACAGCAAATTCCTCCTCCACTGCCCCCTCCCAAGGCTGCAGTGGCCCCAACACCCTGACACTCCTGTGGCCATCCAGGAGATTGAACAAAGGTCATTCCTTCCTTGTCCCCAGATGCCCGTTCTACTATTCCTCTTTCCCCCTAGCCAGTGGCCAGTGCATTAGGGGACTGTGGATTGAACCTTGGCCCAGGTGTGATGGGGCCATTCCAAGCCCTGAGTGCAGGACAGGCCTCCCACTCCAGAACAGGCCTGGAGAAAATGCCAATGTCCCCTCTCCCTCATGCTTTTCTGTATAAATCCACTTTCTCCTCCAAAACCCAGAGCTAATCCCTCTCCTCAGGGAAGACTTTTCCTCCCTGGCCTCTGCTGAGCTTGAAGATGAGGTAGCCTCCCCACCCTTGGGTCCCCTCATGGTGCACTGTGGGGCAGGATGGAGCCATCTCTAAGCCTGGATAAAGGTGAATTCCAGCAGTTGGGAGAGGTTATTTTTGGAGCTGACACAATGGTGAATGAAGCGCCCCTAGCCTTCCAGGCAGTCTTTGCTTTGTGCTGCAAGGCCCAAAACTAACATTTTCATAATAATTTTCCAGTATCAAAGTGATAGTTTTGATTCAAGACAGCTGGAGCCTACAGAACTGTGTGGCAGCCTCTCCCACCCTCGAGCCAAACATGTGCCTCCTTCTCTATTTTAACACCTTTAATAATCGTTGAAAAATGCATGGCCCCAGCACTTTTCACAGCTCCCTAATCAGAAGAGTCGGCCCTGGAAGGAGAGCATTGGGTGTCTGTTTTCCTTCTATGATGCCCTGAGCCCAGGGCTTAGTCCTCCCAACCTCCCTCTCTACATTCCATTAGTGATGTCTGATGAAGGAACTGGCCTTTCTGCTACTATTAAAAATGGGGGGAGCCCAAGAAACACAGAAACCCAATAGCATGGAAAACTGATATAATCTTTTCAAAACTGTAAAGATTGTTCACCCTAAGGAACATCTGCACAGAAAAAGAAAAAGGCTTTAAACAAACTGGAACGGGGTCGAGTAACTTGTAAAGGCAGGAGTGCTGGAGAGATGGCTGGCGTGTCCATGGCCTGCTGTCACTTTGGAGGAGGAAAGCCATCTCTAAGGAGCCAGTTCCCTCACCAAGAGCTCCTGCCATCTGGAACTCATTGCAGGATGGAATCCTGAGGTTTGTAAAAAGAAACCCTGCCTTACGATAATTGTCCCTTAAATCATTAATACAACCTGCACACCAGATGGAGAGAAGACAGCAGGGACAGGCTAGGGACCCATCCAGAGTCCTGTCCAGCCCACTGCCATCTACTGCAGAAGCTGTGGCCACCTTCTCCCAGGAAACAGTCTGGGCACATTCATTCCCTACTGCAGCAACTCCATTATCTGCAAGGACCTCCCCTGGCCTTCAGCACCTTCTGGTCTGAGGCTGGGCACGGCTGATGCTTGAGGCCTGCCTCCCAGCACCTTGGGAGAGGAAGTGGCAAGAATGGTGTCTGCCATTCTCAGGAATTAGCCGATGACTGAGTCAGACACGTGGGCCACATGCACTCAGGTTAGAGCCAGTGTGGGTCAAGGTGAAACCAGTGACTTGATGTGATGGACACGGTTTTGTTGTTTTGTTTTGTTTTGTTTTTTGAGACAGGGTTTCTATGTGGCTTTGGAGGTTTCCTGGAACTAGCTCTTGTAGTCCAGGCTGGTCTCAAACTCACAGAGATCCGCCTGCCTCTGCCTCCCGAGTGCTGGGATTAAAGGTGTGCGCCACCACTGTCCGGCTGGACATGGGGTTTTTGAGACGTAAAAGGCTAGTGTGGGCCAGTCACTGGGCCTCAGAATAACAGAGCTGCAGTTGTGACATCCTGTCTGAAGCCTGGAATCTGCAGTAGAACTCTGGCAGCTACTTTCTGCTGTTCACTCCCAGAGCCCTGGGAGCCAAACTGTCTCTGCCTCTGATACACAGATGAACTAAATAGGGAACCATAGGTCCTTGGGTATCAAGAGGACACACACAGGCCCCAGCACCTCCAATGACTGTGTGAGCCCTCAGAACATCAGGGAGACCCTTCCTCCAGGACACTGAACACCTCTGGGTGGAGTCCCTTCTCCAGGGGGCTGGAAAAGATCACTAGGGCCTGTGCACTTGTCTCTGAGGACACCTGTGCCTTTTGTCCCTTTGCTGTAGAGACACATGAAGGCCCCTGTGCTTCTGAACCTGACTCTACCCCAGCCCATCTCTCTCCAGAATGAGAGCCATGTATCCAGAGGCTGCCACACACAGTGGCCTTGACCCTTCTCAGGATCTGAGATGCCCAAACATACCAATCAGTTTCTGCATCCTTGGGAACTGGTTCCTTAGCAAGCTCCCCATCTTGTGGACAGCAGTGCCCTCCACTAGGAGTACAGCTCATCCCTCATGGCCTTCTTGCCCTCCCTCCCTCCCAATTCAGTCCTTGCTGCCTGGAGCCATGCTCTGCCAGCTCTTCCTTCTAGAGTTCTCAACCCACTCTCTGAGTCCCATTATTGGATGGTACCATAGTCCAGGCTGACCCATCGCAGGCCTGGTCATGGCAACTTCTTCTGCACTGACTTCTAGATGCCTGTTAACTTCCATTCATCCTCTACCAAGTGGTTGAAGCTCTCCTCCTGAAAGTTCTTACCGTTTCTTCTCGTGCTCAGAATGCTTGGAACCCTTGAAGGGTGTCTGTAGGACAAATACTCCCCAATCTGCTGCTGTAGCTCACATAGGTTACATCTGACATCTATTTCCCAGCTTCTTGCGCACACCCCATCGAGGGCTGACAGGACCTCTGCTTACTCAGGTTGCAGGCTGTCAGATGTTTTTTGGGTGCGGTGTTATATGGGAATATTGCCACAGAAGGCTTTGCATTGGCAGTTCAACACATGAGCCACTTTCTAGTGTTGTAGAACCATCTGACCACTGGGGCCCAGGAAGAGTGGCACTCTGGGATAAGGGGAGGACCAAAATGGTGACACCTTAGCCCTATGTGTCTCAAGGTACCATTCCTGAGGTTCTTCAGAGGCTGCCCCTTCCTCCCAAAATATCGGCCTCCAGCTTCATGCACAGAATGTCTCCCTGACAGCTAAGATATCAGGTGTCCTGAGAAGCTGGCCCTGAATGCAGTCTAGCAGGGCCCCTTCCTACTCTCAGCCTTACCAGAACTGTCTGTTTATCGTCTGCTTTTTCTCAGACTGTGTGTTGTCTGAATAGTCCACCCTTCCACCATCTGAGCAAATACTGGTGTGGGGGAATAGTGGGGACTCGGGTGAATGAACAGACATATACATGAATGAGAGAGAGGGAGACGCATTAAGATTTCCATCGCAGAGCCATCAAGAGTGGCAAGGAGCCTGGAGTGCTCAGGAGTGAAGTCACCAGTCCATCTTGAGTGAGAAGCAGAAGGCAAATGTGGGCTGGGAAAGTGAAAAGGAGCCTTTGAAAGAGCACATGTCCCATGTAGAAAGACAGCCTGCTATTAACCCCAGCAGACCAGAGCTCCCCACTGGGGTTGAAGCACAGGTGGATCTCACAGGTCACAGCGGAGTTCCTGTGCAAAGCCAGAGGCAGCACTGTGCCTGCCCTTCCTACCCTTCTCCCTCCCCTTTACTCTGGTGACTAAAAGGAAGAAAACCTCCAGTCGTTTTACTTTTGGAAGCAAGGTACTTTCCAAGGGCACACACGAGTCTCTGTAGCTCCCCCAACAAGCATGCTACTTACACTCTCTGCTGATGTAGCCTCTGTCTCAGATCCATCCCTCCTCTCTATGCCATGAGAGCTCAGCCACCTGGATCTGCTGTTCCTACAGTCATGGAGACATTGGCCTCTGCCACTTCATTTCCCCAGCCCACTGCCCAACCCAAGTCCCTGAGTGGATATAGGGATATAAACAACAAGTGTCTCAACTTCATCCTCAAATTTCATTCATTTCCATCTTCACCAAGAGGAGAAGATGCCACGCAGCCTTCTAAGCATCCCCTCTAAAGCTTTGAGGGCCAGACAAAACAGAGTTTGTTCATTGTAAGTGACATTAGAGTCTCAAGCTGAGAGCCCAGGAACAGTGTCCAGGCATTCAGCAAGGTCTGTAAATGGTGGTCTGTTAAGTGAGTTTTCTTGGCCCGGCTGGTCCCACAGCCCTTCTCTGCCCCAAATGAATATGCAGATACTATATTAATTATGAAACTGTTGGTTGGTGACTATGGCTTCTTCCTAGCTAGCTCTGTCTAAATTAACCCATTTGGAATAATCTAAGTATCTTCACCTGGTCTTCTCTTACTGGAGAAAGGGTCCGGACCTGTTACCCCTCTCGAGTCCTACATGGTGACTGACTCTGCCCATGTTTCCCAGAATCCTCCACCTCTCCTAGTCCCACCTACCTTGCTTCCTTATTGGCCAACAGTGCTTTATTCATTGACCAATAAAAGAAACATATTTACAGAATAACATCTCCCATCAGTGGTAGGAGTCCAAGGTACTGAGTCCTATAGTGATGACCATCATTCTTCTCCCTCTTTCTACTCATGACCATCCCATCCCACTGTCACTTTCTGTCACCAGGTCTTCCTCTTCAACGTCTCAAGATCCTTATGCTCACATGAGTTTCAACAGCGGCCCACTCTGCAACCTGAGCCATCTTGAAAGCACACCCCTACATGGGGCATGCCCCTGCTACATACCTTCTGCTCTGGAGTCAAGGTTAAGGATAGCAAGATTTTCTACCTCCTGAACTGAAAGAACCTCCAACAGCATCCATTTCTGCAGCATGCCTCTCCTCTTCTGAGAAAGTAGACAGTGTGAGCAGGGCCTGGCCAAAGAGGAGTGTTTTGTTATATGAGCCTTCTCTATTGGTTAGGACCTGCCTTAAATCTGGAACAAGGCTCAGCTTTGGTCACTGCAGCAGTCCAGTTGCCAGAGACCACAGTACCCAGCATGTAGCAGTTTATAGCAGTTGCTCAATAAACTATAGGTGGCTGACTGGCTGATGGTTGGGAAAGGGCCCTGTTGAGCATACATACCTGCTTGCTCAGTCAGGCTCCATCTGTGGGTGATGGGGATCCAGCCAAACCCAGAACTGCCCCTCCACCCTGCCATAAATCCCAGTGGCCTAGTTTTTGTTGAACACCCCCCAGAGTTCCTCCCTCCCAGCAATGACTGTAATGGAAGAACTGGGTTTTGCCAAGGCAGTGGTAGCCATGGTGCCCTCACAGCCATTCTCCTGGCCTGCCACACTGGGCAGCCTTTCTCTTGGCAGCTGTTTGCCAAGCAGTTCCACACAACTGGTTCCGGTGCAAACTCAAATGTTCTTATTGGAATGAATGAATTCTAGGTTCTGAGCAAAGAACATAAGCATTCTTGCTCAGTCTCTGCACACCTACCCAATCCCAGAAGGCCAGTGCCTGAATGCACACTTCTGTTATCAGGGGCCTCACTGACAATAGTTTCCTCCATGGTTGGTGGCACTAAGTGCTGCGGCCATCGTTAGGCAGAGCTGGCACCTGCTTGCTGTAGTCCTCCTGGTACCAACCCTGAGGTGTCACATGCCACATAGGTCCTTCCATCCGTGACCAGTCTATGAGGTAGAGACCTTGCTCTGCACTCCCACCTGCTGCCTCCTTCTACAGAACACTGAGTTCCTTCTCTTCCTCTATGAATTTTTACGAGGACTCTTGAGTCTCCATCTATAAGGTTTTTGTCAAGGTCCATCATTGTCTTGTTCCATACTTCTGGCCCCAAAATGCAGAATATAAAGGCAGGTGAGCCTGAAATTCTGTCTTTTCTGGGAGAGTGAAAATTTGGGTACTGAGGGGCTTAATGATTTGGCTAGAGTCCTGCAGGTACCCAATAGTACAGAGGAGACAAGAGCCCAGGCTGTGGGGGAAACAAATGGGGTAAAAATCAAAAGAGCCATGATATACCTAAATCACTGGAGACCTGGGAGTGTCTCTGAGAGCCCTCAGCAGTGACACAGGAATGAGGGCTGGGCAGGTGGAAGGCTTTCAGAGCACAGCATGGCACTCCTGTAGCCACTGCCCAGCAGATAGGGACCCAGTGACCACATTCATCATCAACTTAAATCCATCTATACAGAAGTCCTGGGGAAGACATCAAAGTTGTTCCTTTAGAGAAAGAACTAGAAGGCCCCAAAATGTTCCCAAGAGGAAGGAACTCTGTTCATGGGAGCCCTGGTAACATTCAGGCTATAGCTGTGACAGTAATTTTGTATGCTTCTAGGTTAGGACCTTCACTGCTTAGGACACCAGTTTCCCCATTTCTTCACAATAGTTAGTAAGGAGGAGAAATCTCTAGTTAGTAATCTGTAGCTAGTGGCCTTCCCAAGTCTACCAACTACCCACAACTTAATATGAATCAGTACCTCAGTGCTACCAATGAGCAAACCTCCAAATGGACCAGTCATGCATCTAAGCTGAAAAGAATCAAAAGCAACGTCAGCTAACTTGAAGAAGGAGAAAGAGGCTGGAGGGAAGAACCTGGCATAGGAGCACATGGGATAGTGGGACATCAGAGAGATGTACCCCTGGCCATCCCATCAGATGTCCTTTCACACCAGCCCTCCATTGCTCTGTCATCAGACAAACTCACCTGTTTTTCCTATCCCCAAAGGTGGAGACACCACACCCACAAAGCTCATCACCACCAAGTCACTGCCTCCTGGAAGCACTATTGGCTGCCATCCTTTCTCTCACTCCACTATGACAGGCGGGTGGGTAGGTGGGTGGTCTTCATGGCCTAGGATATAAGGGAACAGATAAAGTCACAGAGCCCACAGCCTCTCACTATGCACACCTGATTCAATGCTTACTCTTGGCTGAGTGGTCCTGCTCTCTGAACTGTCAGCATCACACAGAGGATGTGCCCTGTCCTGTGGGGAGGGGTGAGGTTAGTAAAGTGAAAGTATATGCTCTGATGGGGACACAAAGTGAGAGGAACCATGGTCCCTTCCTGTCTTCGGTCTCTGTAGTACAGAACTGGCCTCTTGAGAGCAGCTATCATTTGAAGGGGACCACCATGGAAGGGAGGTGGCGCCTCATTGCTCCCTTCGTTTTTGTTAGTTAAGTGTCCCCATGGTGTGCCTTCCCTGGAGGGAGCTGTGGAAAGGAATGAGATTCCCATGTTCTACTTATACTCTTTCTCTGCCTTGTGGTCCTCAGGATCTCCTACACTTCATGAAGCACTCTCATCCTGTCACCATGCAGAGTGCATGGTGGGGGTGAGTGAAGCAAGGCCTTATGGGTGGGTTTAAAAGAGCCTCTAGCTTTATCCCTTTCCCCTTCTCATCCCTGAGAGCAGACCCTATGCCACCCCTAATCAGGGGGAAATTATACCAGGTTGTAATGGGGGGCTGGAGGGAAAGCGACTCTGCTATTCATCCCAGCCACTGCACGGACCTCTTGAGCATCCATTGTGCTAGCCCGGCTGGGCTGCCTGGGCCTCAATTGTGATCAGGTGGTCTATGTGGTCCCCTCCCCCTGGCCTGGGATAGGAACAGGCACAGGCAATGGGCTGGCCTGCAGAGTTCTCTGTCCATCTTCTCAAGGGGCTTTTGTTGAGTAAAATAGCACCCGCCACTTGACCACTTTAAACGGAGGCCAGGCACTTGAACGTGGAAACAGGGGCCCAGGCGCTGGGAGCACAGGGACAATGGCCACCCTCAATTAGCTCACTGAGGTGCCCCAAATGGACTTGAGGAGGGGCCATGACCATGGCCTGCTCATGCATATTTATCACAAGCTGGGCTTGCAGGTTCCCATGGCAGCAGGAAGGGTGAGGGGCTCACCGGGCCCTGCAGAGACTGTGCTTCAGAGTCAATCTGGCCTTAACTCGGCAGATCAAGACACTGCCATCAGCCTTTACTTGTCCTTTTGCCTTTACTTGGCCCTGAGGCTCATGGCCAGGGTGACTGGAGATTCTAGACCATCAAGGACAAAAAGCCCAACAATGTCTTTGGCACATTTGTGAAGACCAGAGTGGAGAGAGACATGCTTTCCCCCTTCATGAGACACCCAGGGTGGGAGGCAGCCAGCCACAGTAAATGCATTTTACTGGGTGTTGGATAAATGCTGGGGCCCCAGATAAGTGTCCTCTACTGTCTTATCAGAACAAAGACATCAATTCTGGATGCCATCTCTGGAAGAAGCTGATGCTCGGTGTGAGGTGGGGGTTTGTCTAAGACCCAATGGATAGTACAAGCTACAGGGCTAGATTCTGACCCAATTCCCACTCGTCACTGGGAATGAGTAGGTTATCAGTGCTATACAAGCACTGTGTAGGTCTTGTTCAAGTTACCTCCTTAGTCATTCATGATAACACGGAAAAATTCAACTTGTCAGACTTGGAGACTGGGGCCAAGAAAGTACCCTGCCTCGGGCCACATAGAGCTAACAAGTAACAAAATGGGACACAGCTCATACTCAGGCACCTGCTCTCTTTATTTTAAAAGCCTCTTGCCTTCCAACCCCTCTTAGACTGTGGGAAACCTCCAAGGTTATCCCGGGCACAGACAGCCTCTATGAAAGGCAGCTGCAGCCGAGCCTCCCAGCATTCTCCTAGGAGACTCTGGAGTCCCATCAGGAGCCTCTGCTGATGCTCCAGATTGCCCAAGCAGGGCTAAAATTCCTCTTCCTTCTGTAATGCAGTTTTTCTGGAAATTCACAGCATCAGCCCAACACAGCACCAAGACCAGGACCACAGGGATGGCCCTCCAGTCCAGAGTGACAGCGAGGTAATCAGTGTCCCCTGAGCCCCCAGTTCATGGCAATTTGATGCTTCCTGACTGGTGCCTTCCCAGCAGGCCAACCTGCTACCCCTGAGGAGATGGTTCTACTTTCCTTCTCTCTGCCCATGCTTAGAGATGAGCAGGTAGATGGAATTGGGTTAACTTCAGTTCTCATGGATATAATTGAGTTGACTTCAATTCTTATGGATGGAATTGGGTTCCATTCCTCTTGTTCACTGGGGTTGAACTGAGTTGGCTGGGCATGCTTGTTGAAGGGTGCGCTAAGTACTGCTGCACTAGGTTAACCTGAGCTAAGCATGGTAAAGGGAAAAGAGTTGACAAGGTTTCCTTAAGCTCTCTCTTCTACTAACTTGACCTATAGCAACGGGCAAGTCTCAAGCTGAGAAGCTCCCAGGAGCCAGAGTGAGGGCTCTGAAAAGACGAAGTTCCAAGAATGAAGAATCCCCGTGGGCAGAGTGGGAGTCCTTTCCATTCTGTCCCAAATGTGCTGTTTGACACCACTCAGTAAAATGGAAAGTCACAAGGGTTTGAGAGTTTCCTTGCTTTTGTGACAGCAAGAAAAAAATAAATCTTCTGTCCCATGATGTTCCACACATGTCAGCATAAGTTCTTAGCCCTTTGACTCATGATGGGCAGACCCGCATCAAACAAGCACTTCAGGAAAAGCAACAGTGACTCTATTGTAATTGACCATGTCTGATATCACCCCCAACACCAGGGTCCTTCAACACCTTCTGAGAGGAGTGTAGGCAGATTTCCATTTGGGCCTCCAGCTCACAAATAATGACACAGAGACTTAATATTAATTATGAAAGCTCAGCCTTAGCTTAGGCTTTCCCACTAGCTCTTATAACTTAAATTAGCCTGCTTCTATTAATCTATGTTTTGTCATGTGGCTTTTTGCCTTTCTTTCATTCTGTATGTCAGACTCTCTGAGTCTCCATGGTGTCTCCTGCATGCCTTGATTATTTTCTTCCTCTCTCTGCCCAGAAGTCCCACCTGTCTCTCCTGCCTAGCTATTGGCCATTAAGCTTTTTATTACACCCATCATAGCAATACCCCTTCACAGTGTACAAATATCCCACAACAGTTTGTGGGCACTAAGACGAAAACATGCAGAGCACTTGACTCCACACAAGGCATACTGAGAGACTGAGTTGCTTTGGTTACTTTTCTAAGGTTGTGACAAAACCTCATGACCACAATAAAATGAAGAGTTTATTTGGGCTGGTGATCCCAGAGGGATAAGAATCTATCATGGCAGGAAGACATGGTTGTTACGATAAATCTTTCTGCCAAAAGCCGCCTGAGCCCCACCACCATGTGTGAGCTTTACGCCAGCCGCCCACCTGAGTTGGGGCCCAAATGAATACAAAGAAACTTGTATTAGGTTCAAAGCTGCTTGGCCAATGACTAGGATTCCTCATCTGTTAGCTCAGTCTTAATATCATAAATCTATATATTTTATAAGACTTATCTTATTGGACACCTTATTGGCGTCCCTCCTTGCCAGTGGCTCACATCCTGCTGCTGGAGGAGGCGGGGGAAAAAGGGACACTTCCTGTTTCTCCTTTGCTTAAATATGAGTCTCCTTGCTATGTCACTTCCTGCCTGGATCAGCACTTCTCTACTACATTTCCCAGAATCCTCTTTGACTCCTAGTTTCATCTAACTTGCTGTCTCATTGGCCAAACAGTATTTTATTTAACAATCAATAAGATAAAGATACATAATAGTACATTCCCCATCACATGGTGGCAGCAGCAGTAGACTGAGAGCTCACATCTTCAGAGACTGGCATGAAGCAGAGAAAGCAAAATGGACATGTGGGAACAAGAACAAAGTTCACCCCTGGTTGCATACTTCCTCCAGCAATGATGCATCTCCTAAACTACCCCAAACAGCACCGGCCAAATATTCAAATGTCTGAGCCTTTAGTGGACATTTCTCATTAAAACCAACACATTCCACTCCCTGACACCCATCAGCTTGTGGCCATATCATAACGCAAAATATATTTAGTACAACTTCAAAAATCCTCATAGTCGTTCATAGTCTTAGCACTGTTTAAAAATCCAAAGTCTCTTCTAAGGCTCAAGGCAGTCTCTTCATTGCAACTTCACATAAAATCAAACAGTAAAATACATGCTTCCAGTAGCTAATGGAACAAAATATGCACTGCCATTTCAAAGGGGAGGAATGGGACTATAGTGAGGAAAGACTGGATCGAAGCAAGATGGAAACCCAGCAAAGCAAATACCAAACCCTGTAGCTCTATGTCCAGTTTCTGGGACATTAGATGGCTCTGTCTCTCCAACTTTGCTCCCTGCAACATACCTGTCTCTTTTACAATGAGTCCAGCCCTTGTATGTGGCTCTCCTTTACAGATATCTCATGGCTCTGGTACCTGTAACACCTTGAGATCTCCGCTGTAAGCCAGCCTTCATTTTGACAGCTTTACCCAATGCCCTCTCACAGCTCCTTGTCTTCTAAGGGCCTTCACACAAGGACTTCTATGCCACACACTGCCTGGGCTTAGAGGCTCTCTGAAATTGTGAATGAAGCATTCATGACCCCTGTACTCTTGCATCCTTCTTGCCTCTAAAGCCAACAACACATGGACAACACTGTCAAGTTAGGTTGGCAGCTTTGGATGGACACTGGCCCGCCTTGAATCACATTAGCAATAATGCATTTATTCAGCCGCTTTCTAAGAGCATAAAATGCCTCAGGCTCTCTTGTACAAGTTGGAAGCTTAGCTGAGTGGGGTCTTTCCCTGAGTGCACCCTTCCCTTTGTGCAGAGCAGGACTCACCTGCATTACCGCTTTTCTTTTTCTTTTATTCCTTCTCTTCCTCTTCTCCTTCCTTCCCTTCCTCCTTCTTCCTTCCTCCTTTCTTCCCCCCTCCTTCCTCTTCCCTCTTCTTCCATTCTTCCTCCCTCCTCCTCCCCCTTCATTTTTTGTAGGTTTTCCCCTAGGCCCATGAACTATCTAGTCTCAGGTTCTTTGTCACTTTAGCAGTCATGTATGGGTTCTGTCTCATGGAGTGGGATGTAAATCCAAGCAGAAGGCATTTAGTTGCTCTCATAACATCTGTGCTCCCATTACACCAGTGTATTTTTCAGGTAGGTCTCTGTAGTAAGTCACAGGGTTTGTAACTGGGTGATACTCATGATTGCTTTTCTCCTCCAGTAGCATGCAATGTACCTTCCAGCACCATAAACGCTAGATAGTAAGGGGTGAAGCTTCTAGGTGGGCATCAGCTTGATTCTCATGTGTGATGACAGAAGTAAGTTGTATCTTCAGCAATGAGCTTGCCTCCCCTTAATGGAGTTAATCGCCTCAACCATTATAGCCTCTCTTCCAGCACAAGCCTTGGCTGCAACATCAAGTTTCCTGGTGTTCTTTTTCTATCCAAAGCATATGCTTTGTATTTCTTTTTGCCCCACTTGCTCTTTTTCACTACAGACCCACGTACACATTATCATTAGTAATCAAATTAAAGACTCAACACTATATAGTCTTGAAATTCCTCCCACCAAAGAAATTAGTCTGTTGTTTTTTAATTGGAGCCTTAAGCCAATTCTCAGGACATGGGCAGAAAGCAACTATATTCTTTGCCAAAATGTCACAGGAAAGGGCCTCTAACCCAGTTGTTGGTACTGTTTCCCTCTGAAACCTCTTGAGCTGAGCCTATACTGCCCAGACTACTCTCAGTCTTGCTTTTCCTCCATGTTCCTACTGTAGGAGCCCTTCTAGCTCTATTTAAAATACTCAACTGATTTTCTAAGCCAAAGTTCTAAAATATTTCACATTTCTCCTAAGAACCAACATGCTCACATTCCTCGTAGCAACAGCCCACTCTCTGGTACCAACTTCTGTGTTAGTTACTCTTTCTGTTGCTGTGGTAAAACACCATGACCAGAAGCAACTCATAGAAGAAGTTAATTTGGGCTTATGGCTTCAGAGGGATAGACATCCATCAGAGCAGGAAGGCATAGCAGCAAGTGGCAGGCATGGCAATAGGAACAGGAAATTTTGAGCTCACATCTTCAAAGGCTAAGATGAAGCAGAGACAATGGACTGGAAGAAGGGTGAGACTGTACAATCTTCAAGCCTGCCTCCAGGGATGCATTTCTTCCAGCAAGACTGTACCATCTAAGTTCCCCTAGACAATGCTACTAATTGGGAACCAAGCTGAGGAGAGTTTTCACTCAAACCACAACAGGCTATCATCTAAAGAGGCTCTTACTCCCAGCGTGAACCGTATCAGCCTTGGCTAGCAGTAACTCCTGATAACACTGGACAGTGCTAAGTATCCTGTTGCCAGACAGGCTTCTCCACTCTGAGCTGGGTAATGAGTAGGTGAGCAGAAGGCAATGTTTATGACCAGCAGCTTTCCACTCTCACACACCCCATTCCCATGCATAAGGAAGGCATTTTTCTGCTCTCACAAAGTTCCAGGCTCTCTCTGTTCAGCCTAGTCCTAGCCCCAACTTTAGCACTGAGTTTCTGAAAGACACTCCTCTTCTCTTGACCTCAGATAGCCCATTCATACACCTGAGCCATGTGCTCGCTCTCCTCCAGCCATCTGCCTGGCCCTGGTAACTGCTGGACAGTCCTGCAGACAAGCCCCTCCAGAATTCATACCGATATAATAAACCTTCCAGACCCAGGCACCATTTGCAGGCCCATACAGTCCACACTGAAGGCTGGAAGATTTCAAGAAAAACTTGCCAGAAAAAACTTTTCTTCGTACATGTTTTTAATCCGAGTACTCAACAGACAGGGGCAGGCAGAGCTCTGTGGATTCAAGGCCAGCCTGGTCTACGAAGTGAGTTCCAGGACAGCCAAGGATACACAGAGTAACCCTGTCTCCAAAAACAACGAGAGAGGGCTGGAGAGATGGCTCAGAGGTTAAGAGCACTGACTGTTCTTCCAGAGGTCCTGATTTCAATTCCCAGCAACCACATGGTGGCTCACAACCATCCGTTATGTGACCTGGTGCCCTCTTCTGGTGTGCAGATTTACATGGAAGCATAATGTTGTATACATAATTAATAAATAAAATCTTTAAAAAATAAAAAATAATAATAATAAACTACGAGAGAGAAGGAGGGAGAGGAAGAAGGAGAAGGAGAGGGAAAGAGAGAGAGAACTACCAACTGTTTGTGAGTTTTTTCCCCAAGCAGGTAAAGGGCCTCCCACAAGGGTCACCAAGCAGAACTGGGCCAAAATTCAATTCTTAAAAATGTTGGCTATCTGTCTACCCATATAAAGCACAATAATTGAACACTAGCTATATACCATACACTACTAGGCACTGTGAATAGCAAGGCAAATGAAACTTGACCCATTTGATCAAAGAATTCAAGAAAGTCCCTGGCAAGAGTCAGTCATTTGTCACTCAACAAACATACCAGCCCACTTTGACCAGGTCAGAAGACCAGTTCAGACCCCCAAACCTGCTTCTACTCCCAACAGCCTTGCCCCTGTGGTAGGGGAGAGGCCTGGTGGTAGGGCAGGCCACCCACCTTTTTCTGAAGGGACCTATAGGCATGAGCTCATGTCTGGAGGCCCTGCAGCTCTCAGAGCAAGCTCTGCACACAAGGCTTCTTGTGATTCAGAGAGATGCAGTGGGGGCTGCAGGGCCTCAAAGCTCTGGGCACTCAGGGCTGTCAGCAGACACTCCCATGGACGAGGGTGCTGGGCTTTGATATGGCATTAATACACTAATATCTTAATCCCACCACCACCCGCCAGCTGCCTGGCCACACAGCGGGACCCTGGGGACAGAGTTTCCAAATTACATTATTGAATGTTTACCTAGTGAGCAATCCAAAGAGTGTTTAACACCAGCTGAGGGCAGCGCATGTGCACAGGACAGCCCCACACCACAGCCTTGAGCACACCCCCCACACTTGAACCCTCCCCTGATGAGACACAGTTGGGCAGATAGCATGTCTCTTAGAAACACATGTGTCCCCTCACACAAACTTCACACCCTCCATGTTCACAGCACGTGTTCACATCATGTCATACATTCACACAGTCTCCTGCGCTACCACACCAGTTACCTGCCTCCCTCTCTCAACCAGAGAGAACTACTGACGGCTAAGCTGGGGGAAAGGCATTGGTAGAAGGCTGTCCCTAAGCATGCCCTAGAAAGTCACTGTTTCGGGGTCTTAGAAATAAGAATCCAGCCTCACCAGGCTCCCTGACTCCCACTGCCAAGTTCAAAGCCACTCCAAGCTCTCCCTGATGCTGCTGCTCATGTGCCACGGAGACAACCTGAGCTGGTTGCTGCCCCTTTCCCTGTTGCCCCTGCCAAACTTTCACTCCTCTTTCCAGGGACACACACCTCACCCAGATCCTTGAGTCCCAGTGGTTCAGCCATCATAGGAAGTTCTTTCCACTCCACACACAAAAAGACCACTCTGCTCCAGGGTTCTCTACACTGGCCCTGACTTAGGGCACAAGAAGGGTCCTACCTCAACATGAGGATAGGAAAATTTTCTACCTTGTTGGGGTTATGGTAAGGATTGAACATCCATTTGTTCACAGACTGGTACTCAGTAAGGCATCTCTTGTGTACATCATTTTTTTTATACAAACTGCATGATGCTCTATTGTTTAACGAGCTAACCCCATGCTAGCCAGGGTCCCTCACCCATCCACCAAGGCGGCTGGCTACAAAAGACAGTTCGAAGCGGCCGCATACAGATCCTATAGGGCAGCACAAGGGGAGTGTCCAGGGGTACGCACAGGCCCAGGACCAGTGTGCCTCCAGGCCTGGAGGGCCTGCCCTGTGTTGATTGGTCAACCGGTTGCCATGGCCCATAGGCCCTCCCAGGGTGGCTCTGTGTGTCATTGCTGTGCGCTTGTCCATAAAGCACACCCAGAGCCACAAAGCATAGTACCACCAGCCAACCTCTGACTGGTTCCCTGCCATGAGGCAGGCATCTGACCTCCAAGTAACCAAGGCAAGGTCATAGCAAGCATGTGTTCAGCTGCCATGGCTGCTGAAATGGGGAGCTGGCCCCCTCATTCCCCCATTTTCTTTTTTGGAAATTCCAATCATGGAATTTCCTTCTGAATTACATTTCAAGCAGGGAAAGTGGGTGACGTATTCTTTCTCATGCTACTTCCTGCTGACTTTGGGATGAAGTTAGGGACCCCCAAAAGGCTAAAATGCTAGTCAAAAGCAAAAAATGGGAATTTAGGCAATGGGGATTCCATCAGGAGAAACAACCATAAGGAAGATGATGACCATGCTCCCTGGTCCTCTTAGTCTAATCTCTTCTATGTTCTATGAGCAACAAGAGGTATGATCACCATCACTCATCAGCCAATAGTTGGACTCAAGGCCACTTGGGAAAGTCATTAAAAGAATCCCACTGTCAGCTCTGCACTTTCATGAATGGATCTTTCTAGACATACTCCCTTAGAAGGTAAGTGTGAAAGCTCACTGAACTAAGTAAGAGTGTTCCTACTTAGATATACTTACTTCTGGCTCTGCCACAGCACCCTGTGGCTTTGGTAAGTCCATTCTTCTCTTTGGGAATTTTTGTCAAATAAAGATCTTGATTAATGAGACCTCCACATCTCCTACAGTTCTGGGGTTATACAACTCTGAGCCACCCATGGCTGTGAGGACTCCAATCTAGATGAGATTGGGTCAGTAACAGCGGCAATAGGGAAGGAAAGGAAGAAAGAGGGAGACAGCATTGCAATGATAGGGCCAGCAGAAACAGAGATGAGGGCCTGGGTACCATGTGGACAAGACAGGCTCTAGGCAGCAGATTGGCTTAGGGAAATAGAGTTAGCTCCAAGGGTCTCATGACAGATGAGGCCAGACCAGTGAGCCAGAACTGTTCTCTCAAGGGTTTTGTGGGCCTGGCTGAACAGCCAAGGTTTTTTCTTGTAGACCAGAAGATGTCAGGGTTTCCTGATCATCAGGCTCACCTATGGCAATGTTGAAAGTCCAGATTCTCACCTGCACCACAGCCCAATTGAGACAGAGATTCTTTTTCATCCTTGTTGTATGTATGTATGTATGTATGTATGTATGTATGTATTATGTATGTATGTATGTATGTATGTATATATGTGTGGATGTGAAAATAATTTTTCATGTAATATATTCTCATCAGTTTCCTCTCACCCAGTTCCTTCCAGATCCTCTCCACTTACCCACCCAACTCTATGCCCTTTCTTTCTCTCTCTTTAGAAAACAGAGTGGAGGTGGAGTTGGTTATTTTACCCTTTGTTCTTTGTGGGCCTACCACCCAACTCCCAAATAAATACTCAGAATTCTTACTTATGAATGCCCAGCCTTAGCTTGGCTTGTTTCTAGCCAGGTTTTCTTAACTTAAATTATCCCATCTACCTTTTGCCTCTGGGCTTTTACCTTTCTCTTGTCTACATACCTTTCTTTCATTCTAACTCTATGGCGTGCTGTGTAGCAGGATGGCTTGCCCCTAGTGTCCTCTCTTCTCCATTTCTTCACTCCTTCTCTTCTCTTTTTCTCCTTATATTTAGTCTCTCTGCCTGGCAGCCCTACCTATCCCTTTCCTGACTAACTATTGGCTGTTCAGCTCTTTATTAGACCAATCAGGTGTTTTAGGGAGGCAAAGTTAAAGCTTCACAGAGTTAAAAATGTAACATAAAAGAATGCAGTGCCTCTTTGCATAATTAAACAAATATTCCACAACATAAACAAATATAACACATCTTACATTAATATTCCACAACAGGGGGACCTAATAGAAGAAGAAAAAGAAACAAACACACACAAAAACAAAACACAAAATTGGAAACCATAACATACAAGCAAAAGACCAGTAAGAAGAGTTTTCATCCAGTAGCTGATTGAAGCAGAAACAGGCACTCCTGGAATCCAACTGAGGAGAGGGAGGAGGGGTGAGCAAAGGAGCCAAGACTGTGCTGGAGAAACCCACAGAAACAGCTGACCTGACCTAGTGAGAGCACAGAGACCCTAGTCGTAAAGCTGGCGAACCAGCATTGGACCAAACCAAGCCCTCTGAATGTGGGTGCCAGTTAGTAGACCTGGGCAGTTTATGGGATCTCTAACAGTGGAACCAGTGTTTATCCCTAGTGCACAAATGGACTTTGGGAGCCCATGGAGGGGTACTATTGCAGCCCAGATACAAGAAAGAGGACCTGGGCCCTCCCCTAAATAATGTGACAGATTTTGATGGTACCCCTTGGAAGGACTCACTATCCTTGGGGAGTGGGTGAAGGTAGGTTGGGGGGAGTCAGTGGGGAGCATGGGAGGATGGGAGGGTGAGCGAATGGGGTGTAGGGGATTGATATGTAAATATGAGTGCTTCTAAAATTAAAAAAAAAAAAGAAAAACAAAAAATGTCCAAGCAAAGCAATATGAGACAAAAGTCTACAAAAATGCCATTGAGTTTGTTTTGTGTTGGCCATCTACTGATGGGCCCAGGGCCTACCCTTAAGTATGGGTAAGACACTCAGTGAGATTTCATGGGAGAAAACTAAGTTTTCATTTACAAGCTTATGGAACAGGTGCTGGGGACTCTGTCCTTTCGGCGAGTGCTCCAGTTGACTCATGAAAACAGGCAAGCTTGGGAAGCAGTGCCAGGTGAGACAAATTGCTGACAGGATTGTGAAGGAAGAGGCATTCACATGGCCTCTTTCTATCATGTGGGAAGGTGTCGTGATGAAGGCCAATGGCTCAGCTTCAGGTTTCCAGGGTCCTACCTCCTCCTTTCTGTATCCTGAGACCTTGGGCACAGTATTTATTTTTCCCACCTGTAAAATGGGATCATCCAATTCTCATCCTAAAGGTTGGGCCAGTTAATGAAATCTGCTAAGGAATGGTTTTGTAAGGTAAAGAACAATGAAGCTGTTCCAAGAAGCATGGGTGGATGTGCTGCCTCTGAGGCAGAGCCAGCTGCCCATGAGGTGAGACAGGCGGGGGCTGGGAGCAAACTGAAAAAGAAGGTCATCAACAAGAAGAGGGGCTTCATAGGGTATCTACTTTGTTCAGTCACTCCTCCACCAACATTCACTGTGTACCTTGCCCACCCCTGCTAAGTGCTGGGTATGCCAACAGAAACCCAGTTTCCCCAGCTGCCACCCTTCTCTTTGCAGAAAAATATTCTAGAAAGAAGGTTTTTTTTTTGTTGTTTGGTTGGTTGTTTGGTTGGCCATTTTCATTGTTGTTTTGTTTTGTTTTGAAGGCAGGTTTTCTGTGTGTAGCCCTGGCTGTCCTGGAATTGTTCTGTAGAACAGGCTGGCCTTGAACTCAGAGATCCACCTACATTCCAAGTGCTGGGATTAAAGTCTTGTGGCACCACACTGGGTGAGAGAAGGTTTTTTTTGTTTTTTTGTTTTGTTTTGTTTTTTGTTTGTTTTTTGAGACAGGGTTTCTCTGTGTAGCTTTGGAGCCTATCCTGGCACTCGTTGTGGAGAACAGGCTGGCCTCGAACTCATAGAGATCCGCCTGCCTCTGCCTCCCGAGTGCTGGGATTAAAGGCATGTGACACAAACGCCCGGCTGAGAAGGGTTTTTTAAATGGCCTAATATGAAATCAATTCTGAGTCCTAAAGGGTGATGATAAGAAAATGATCTAGAAGAACAAGTAGGTGGCCAATGAAAACCCCTCTGAATGTTGAAGGATGAAGAGAGGACACCGGCAAAGAAAAGCCACCTGGCATGCTCTGGGAGCTGCAAAGGGGCCTGTCTAACTGGGATGTGGGGAACAAGGGGTACAGTGGCACAGATGAAGGTATTGGGGTTGACAGAGGTCTTGATCAGAAATCTGGACTTTATTTAAGTGAGTGAAGAGGTTTGGGGCCAAGGAGTGATGTGGTTTGATACATATTTTAAGAAATCCCGCTAGCAGCTTGCAGAGATGTATGGGGTTGAGCAGATGGGGAAGACCTACTAGAAGGCTCTTAAGCTAGGAAGTGGCAGCAGGGGAAGTGGGAGGTGGGTGAGGAGGGAGGCAGGTGAGGTGAGCAGAGTAAAGAGCTCTTCTAAGGCAAAGCTCAATGGTCTCCGACAGGTGGGCTGCGGATAGGAAAGCACAAGAACCAGAGATAAGGGGTGACACCCAGGTGTCTGGAGAGCCGCACAGAGCTAAGGCAGCATGGGGAGATGGCAGAGAGCCCTGGTCTTTGAAACTTGAGGTTTCCTAGAACCAGGAGTGACTTCCACAGGCTTTGTGCCAGCTCCCCAACACTGCTGCCTCTCCTCCTACAGCCAATAGGGCACCTTCAGGAAGGTTAGGACAGTCTTCACACGTCACTTAGTTCCAGAAAATTCTTTCAGGGAATTTGCACACTGCCAGTGTTTAAGAACATGATGTCTGAAGTCAGACTGCCTGGGCTCAAACTGACCAGGCTGCTTCCTGGATGTGTGGTGCTAAGCCAGTTATTTGCCTGTGCTTCTGGTTCCCCGATAGACCTAGGATAAGAACAGCATGCCCTTCCTAGACAGATGCCATGCTCTGCTTATCAAGTTCCTAGCTGAGTGCCTGGCATGAAGGAGATACTGAGAAATGTGAGCACCCCCTGTCCACTCTGTTAGTGGCTGTAGCTACCTCACTGGTGTCATGGCCTTTGCCAGTGGCGCTCCATAACTTTCTCCTTCACTTAGTAGCTATATGGCTGTTAATCAATTACCACACAATAGGCAAAATTACCTCTGCCCTGGTAATAGTGCCCCATGTGGGGATAGGGACTCTGTCCAGTGGTTCTACTAAGGGGAAGACAGGGCAGTCACCCATCCTAGGCAGCATCCATAGGACTGGTCTCAGAACCAGGATGCCCCCGGGAGCCATGGTGGTTGAAGCCAGGCTGCCTTACTAGAGTTGACCCTAGGTGCGGGACCACATTTGATTATTATCACTGTTTAAACATGAAGTATTAAAGAAATGGATCCCAGCCAGTGGCACCACTTGGGGAGATTGCAGACACTTCAGGAAATAGGGTTCACTGGAAGAAGCAAGTCACTTGGGATGTGTTCTTGTGAAGAGGGTCTGTATTTTTTTCCTGGATTCTCTGTCTCTCTGCTCTCTGCCTATGCAGTGAAGATCCTGGGTTTCTGTTTCCCCAGCCATGTTTTTCTGCCTTGCCAGGACCCAGAAGCAACAACTGTGGGCTAAATCCAATGAAACCATCAGCTAAGGTCAATCATCCCTCTCAAGTTGATTATGTAAGGACTTGTGTCCCAGTGAGTCAAAAGTCAAATACCATTGTCCCTGTGGAATGACAATGATGATCAAAACATGACCACTTTTTGCCAGACCTTTGTAAGATCCTATTGGTTCATGATATCCACAGACTAACAGCCACCTGGCAGCTCAGGTACCTCGTGGTAAGAACACAGGGTGTCTGCAGGTTCTTACAGTTCTCACAACCGGTTGCAGGGCCCTAGACCAGGCATCCTCATGGCTGTTCAAAGCCCTCCTCCCATGTCACAGTCTTCCCCTTGCCCACCCCACCTATGCAGGTCTCTCTGCTTCCTGTCCTGAACTCCTCTTGGCTTGCCCCTCACCTTCCCACAGAGGTCCCTTGCTGGCCTTCACTTCTTGTGTTTGCCAGCCACAGACAACTCCTTACTCTTAGAAGGCAAACTCAAGAGAACTGGAAAGAGAAAAGCATTCTCCCTCCCCCTTATATCACACAGTTTCAGAAACCATTTCCAAACACATATGCCCCAGTCCATAAGTGACCTAAATTCTGGCTGTTTTACAGCAACTCACCCTTAAAATCAGAGAGGAAATGGGATGCAAAGGATTCCTCGGGAGCTGAGTGCCATGATATAGAACAAGGGACACCAGGACAGTCTCTCCTGCCTCTTCCCACTAGAACTCCAGGCTTTTAGAGATGCACACCAGTGGGACAGAGTGAAGAGATAGACACTCCTCCTCTGCCCTTCTATTATTGTTTCTCACCAACAAAGGAGAGATGCACTACATGACCTTTAAGGTCTTATCCTGCTCTAGAGGACATGATGTTTGGGGCAGAGGCATCATGATGGCAAAAATGAATAACGAGCACCATACAGACTGTGGCACACAGGGGGAAACTGTGTATAGATCTTTGGTCACATACTGCAACCGTTGGTCTACATAAAACCCCTTAGCAGATTAAGAACTGATTACATTGCACTTGCTAAGGTCTTTCTGGAACCCGCCACCCACTTCCCAGGGTGTAGTTTACATTCCCGATGATATTTGCATGCAGGCTCCTCTCTGAACTATAACCACACTGGCTTCCACTTTCTTCTCTTGGGAGCCCTTGTTCCTGTTCCAGGCTCTAGTCTGTCACCTCCACCCTCCCCAGTCCATGCTGGCCTGGGGTTATAACTGCCTGTTTACAGATGGCTCTACCCTTCTCAGCCTTTGCCTTCTTCTGAGGGGGACCCTGAGAGGATGAGCCTTTCTTAGCCTTTAGGGATTAAAAAGTGAAGGTAGAATCAAATTCTCAGAGTTCTAGTTTGTCCTAACAAAAAGTACAAGTAGGCATACTGGTTGACAAGGAGAGAGAGATAACCCCACTCCACAGTGGGGAGATAGGAGCTGGGGAAGCTAGGCAACGGCCCATCTGTACACGAGGGCAAAGGGCAACGTATAAAGGAGAAGGAATGCTTTAAAATAATACTGCCATCTAAAAATAGTGCACAGCTTGGCCTGGCTGACGCGGAGGGGTCACGTTTTATGGCTGCCCCCATCTGCTTTTCTGGGACAGTGCGGCTCAGGCTGCTCTGGTTATAGATTTTCCATGAGCTCGGCTCGGATTTCCCTGTCCCACCGCTCAGCCCACAGGTCAGTGGCTAATTTTCCAACGTTTATCTTTCCCCTTTACAATTTCCCCATGTAAACGGCCTGTGCCTTCAGCCCCCTTGATTTCTGTCTTGGGGCTGGGATTTGGGACAACCAGGCAAACAGACCTCCCAGGCTTCTCAGAAACCCTGGAGCCCTCTGTAAGGACTAGACCCAGTGTGGCTGAAAGCAAGTTGCACTGTTCCCTGTGCTGTGAGGGGACCTGACAGCTTACTTTTGTTCCATAGGCCCAGCTACTTCAGAGCCTGCACAGCCAGTCCATCCTTCAGGCTCTAGTATAGCCCAGATCTATGTTAGCTTTACAGCATTCAACTTGAGAAGCAAGGGTAGAATTGACACCCCAGCTTCCCTCATTGCAGTTCCACTCTCAGAAGAGGCTGAAGTGATATCACTATTATTGCTATGAGTGGTCACATGGGAAACAGCAGGGCTTATCTGTGGCTGTGTTGACATGGAGTCCCTGAAGGAGATACTTGCTCTGCAGCATGGGTAGGAGGGTATGGGGTTCAGATGTGGAGCCTATCCACATGGACCAGTGGATACATGACCACAGAAAGGATCCTGGTCTACACTCCACATTGGGTTCAACATTCTCTCCAATTTGTTCCCAATTGCTTCTCATGTAATAAGTTTCATCTCCCCTGAGCTTCTCCTGGAGTTCACCCACTGCAAGCACAAGGACAACATAAATTCTAGACAACATAAAATCATAGATACATCCGTCTGGACAGTTCATTCACATCCAGGGAGGAAGACAAAAGAGAAAGAAAAGACGGCCTCAGGCTGGAGGTTTGGCCTTCCTCTGTGAAAGATGAATGTGGGCCTGGTAGACCAGATGGTTGCTCTCTAAGCAGCTTGAATCCTAGGAGAGGAAGGCATCGGGCTACTCAAGCCCACATCCTTCCCACACTCAGTAATCAGAAGAGCCCCAGAGAAAGTAGCTAAGAGTGGGTGCACTGACTCTGGTACAATCAGTACTAGAGTCAGTCCAGGAGGTGACTTAGAGATGATGGTATCTCCACTGAGTATGGTCTGTCAAAATCACCACCTGGGCTGTAGTTACTTTTTCTGTTGCTCTGATTTGTGTGTGTGTGTGTGTGTGTGTGTGTGTGTGTGTGTGTGTGTGTGTGTGTGTGTGCTAAAAAAGCAACTTAAGGAAGGAAGGGTTTGTTTTGGCTCACAGTTTGAGGTTATAATCCATCATTCCAGAGAAGCCATGGTGACAGGAGTGTTGGGACACTGGTCACATTACGTTTGAAGTCAGGAAGCAGATAACAGTGAATGCTTCTCTTCTACTCAACTATTTTCCTCCTTCTTATACAGCCAAGGACCCCAGCCAGTGGAATGGTGCCATCCACATCTGGGGTGGATCTTCTCACCTCAACTAACCCAATCTAGAGAATCACTTACAGACCTGCCCAGAGGCTGACCCAATCTAGATAATCCTTCATGGGTATATGCCTATAGGCTTGTCTCCATATGATTCTAGAAGCTATCAAGTTGATAATCAATATTAACCATCACACAACCTCATTCTGTGAAAAGAATTTGTTCTGTGACAGTTTCCTCTAGAGATTGAAACTTTTCATCTTTCAGGGAAGCTTCTTAAGCAGGAAGGCAAACAAGTGAAAATAGCTTCAGGAAGTTCCTGAAACTAACCAGATTCACTAGATCCCCTATCTGCCAGAACAAGCAATAAAAGCTGAGAGTCCCTCTCAGAAAAGCAGAGCCAAACTGCAAAGCAGACTCTGAGACCAGACCAGCTTCCTGAGAGAATTAGAAACCAGCTGAGCTGCCTGGAAGAGGTTTAGACCAGAGTCACTTGGAAAGGACACTCTCCAACCTATTGATCTGTCTCAAGGCTGTGCAATATGCTTAGATTTCCCAGATTTTATGAGCTGTCACCCATGCTGGGGTGGGCCTTGGTAATGAAGCCGTCTTTGAGTCATTTCTTCTCCCATAGCTGACTCAAACATACATTTTCATCTTCTACCTTACACTCCTTTAAATGTCTTCAGCCTTTCTCTGGCTCTACATATTCCCTCCATGTTATTGAGGGAATAAACCATAGATTTATTCCAAAAGTCCAAAACCATAGATATGAACTCCATATATGTTAACATAGGCATCTTGTTAATGTCTTCTATGTCCCCCCTCAATTGCACACATGCATACATGAGCACAAGCATGTGAGCACCTTTCCTAAAAAGAAAAAAGAAAAAAAAAAAACCCTAAATCTGTCCACCCCTCTAATCCACCCTACTGATATTTTAATCCAGATCACACCATCCTTCTCCTGGACTCTACCATCACTCCCAAAGAGTGCTCTGCATTTTGTCTCACTTCCTTCTGTAACCTTCTCCTCTCTGGCCAGAGCAACCCCTATAACAAGGATCAGATCAATCCGCGTTGTCTGGCCCCTTCCATCGACCTCCACTACAATGAAAGATAATCTACACTCTTCATGCTGGTCTTGAAGGCCTTGCTAACCATGCACCTCATCTCTCCTCTGTGCCCTCTCCCACACACACTAACCACCATCACCTTCTTTCTAGTTTTCAAACATACCAAGGTTGTCCCAGCCCCCGGGACCTTTTCAGTAGCTTCCCCCTCTAGTTGGAATGCTTCTCTGGAGAGTATAATGTGATTTTAACTTTTTTAGTATGGAAAAGATTCACTTTCTATAACTTCACTACCAAGATACTTACTGTCCCACCCATCAGAGTCCTCCTACTGTCCAGGGCATAATGCCTGCGTCTGCTAGGGACACGGTGCCTGGGTCTGCTAGGGAGCACAATGCCTGTGTCTGCTAGGGAGCAGAGAAATGATTTTTTCTTATCCACTCTGATGTCCTGACCAGGTGTCCCAGCACCTTGAAACAAGGTTGTTCCCAGGGCAGGTATTGAGGAAACAAATGGGAGGATGGATAGATGGATGGACAAATGGATACATGGATGGACAGATGGACAAATGGATACATGGATGGACAGATGGATGGATGGATGGATGGATGGATGGATGGATGGACAGATGGATGGATGGATGGATGGTTTTGCTTTCAGTTCACAAATCAAGAGCTAAATCCAGTCTTCTGAGGTGACATCACCACTGCTACCTTCCTGCCTACATCATGTGCATATGATATAGAAATATCAGTAAAGAAACAAGAGGTTAGGAGTAGGAAATATTTTTTATTAGTGATAGACCTGAAAGACCTCAATTTCCTCATTCAAACCTGGGAAGAATATTTATCTCATTTAAATGGTATGAGGATTTCATATCAGTCACTGGTGGCACCAAAATTGTGGTCCATTCACTGGGTGACATCTGTCATTGTTCTTATTTGTTGCAGTTCCTTAGGTTCCTTGCCTGATCAGAGGGCCCTATGACTTGTCCTGTGGCCTTGTTCCTCTCCTGATCCCTCACTTTTCACTACCAGAAATGGGCTCTGCCGTGAGGGCAGACAGCAATGGAACCCAGATCTGCCACTACTGCTTCTCAGATGCTAAGTTTCTTGCTCTTCAGACCCCAATTTCCATTCTGAAATGATTCTGATGAGGCCTTAACATTGGTGCATCATGAAGATTACCATAGCAACCCCATAGAACAAGTCTTGAGCACTGGGATAAGTACAGTGTCAAAGTCTGATCAGTGAACAGATGACTAACCTGTCCCTGCACACACACCTGCACTTGCCCATGCTCCCATTTGGGAGTACGTGGATCCACCTGCACACAGATCTCCCATCTTAGCTGTGCCTGGGGCTACCTATTTGCACTTTAGGGATGGAATCAATTAGACTTATTTTAAAAACCTCATCTGTTTTGATTTAACAGGAAGCTTCTACTCAGTGAAACACAGCATTCATCAATGAAAAACCAAAGGCCCTGAATTTCAAGGCTCAGTTGTCAATGAAGACTGAGCAGAGCACCCCCTAGCCCAGCCCCTATTTACACAGTTCCCTGTCCATAAATGGCTTTGTTCCTACTAAGCTCTGAGAGAGAAAGGTGTGCCCTTAGTCAGGGGTCCATGTCTACTAGCTTTGAGCCATGACCCTCTGAACACCATGCTTCCTGAACACCTACTTTTGTCCACCCAGTGACTACCCACATTATTTGTCTACTTTTTGATCTGTGTCTCCAGTACCCAACCCAAAACCTGGCACACAAAATAAACTAGATGAAAACTTTTATGGAAAGAAAATGTGTGATGGTTATCATGAATAAATTATTTAGTTGCAACGGTAAGTAATATTTCCTGTACTTACATAATCTCTGCACCAAGTTAAGCAGTTGGTGTATTGACTCTGAGCCTTCAGGACGATGCCATGTGTCAGGCTCTCTTCCGAAGCCTCATTTCAATTGTGGTATGAAAGAGCTTCCTTACTCTGAGTTTATAAGCCACTTTCCTCATGTTTTCTTCTGGCATATTTGTGCTTTGTCTCATGAAGCAAATGCAGTTACTGGGATTTCAACCCAAGCTTCAAGACCCTGATATTGTGCCATTCATTTATCCATCAGTCACAGGACACCAACATTGTGCTTGGCCCTGGGAAGAGCCCTAGAAATACCCAGATGGATTAGACCCACTTTCTCAAGGAAGTCATGGTCTAGGAAGGAGGAAGAGACATGGAAATGGGTTGGAAAAGAGTGGCAGGGCGGGGGTGAATGTGAGGGAAGTAAGCTTAGGTAACCCACTGTGGTGAGATTCTGAGGTGCTTTTTGAAGGGCATGGTCTTTTACTTCCTCATCCAGATAGGAGCAGGAGAAAGGGCACCACAGACAGAGGGACTGCATTTGTGATGAGCATGGGGTCAAATGGGTGTGGTGTATTCTCAGCATGATATGCGCCATGGGAGAGGAAGTAGAATGGGAACAAGAGGAGAGATCACAAGGCCATAGACAAGTGTTGTCTACAGAGAAGCTGGCGAATTACTGAAGAGACATGAGATCCTTATAAGGGCAGGTGACACAATGTGCTCCGTACATCAGACATTTCAAAAGCTAAGCAAACACCAGCTGTCCCCATCAAAGCTGGGAGGAGAAGAATTCTGACTTTATAACATTTTATAAGCTAATTTTGGGTGATTGAATGAAGACAAGGGTGTAAAGATTTCACTAAAGCTAAGATCAATGATGAATGAGTGTTGGGGAACACTTACATAGGTAATAAAGAACTGCAGGAGCACTTCTCAGCTCTTCCTGTCAGATCAGCTGACCCAAGAGAAAGAGCCTCTTAAACCACTCCTCCGGCTTCTGTCTTTCCGCTTCCATTTGCATGAAGCCACGCCCAAAGGGGCGTGGCCACCACTATAGGTTCACCAGCAAGAGACGCTACAATTGAACATCTGTGCATCAACATGAGGTTCCTAGTCTCTGACTAAGTCTTTAGGTCTTCTGTAGAAGTTTTATCTTTCCCCATAAGTTTCTGAGGCTTTGGGGGTATGGGCAATGGTAGGATCAAACCCAGGGCCTCACAAATGCTAGACAAGTGCTTTACCCCAGGGCTTCATCCTTAATAAGTTAATAGCTTGGTAATTTATAGTTTCTGTTGCTGATGTGAAAACTAAAAACGAAAATTAGATTGCATTTTCTAGTCAGTTGTTATAAAGGACACTTAAGCTTTTGTGCAGTGAGTTAGTGCAGGCTTACTTTTCCATTAAGATTACACTATCCCAGTTGAACAGATTGCATTGTCCATTACTGTTCATTGGTTTGGCATATCACATGTCGTGTTTAAAGTTTCCATAGATGTACATATTAAAGTTAGTTACTGGAAGTGCCAGTAGGGATTAGCTTACCTCGAAAGCCCTACATTTGACTTTGATCCCCAGAATTCACAAGGTGGAAGGGGAGAATTACCTCCTCAAAGTTGTCCTCTGATGTGCACTGTTCCCAAGAACACTACTTTCTCTCTCTTATGCACACATACACACACACACACACACACACACACACACCATGCACAATATACATATGCACCGTAATAATAATAAAGCTTTTTAAAAAATAAAGTACTTGTTTTATTGTTTTTTAAAGAGAGGGAAAAAAGGAGCATGGTGGGAAGGATTTGGGAGGAATGGGGAAGAGGAAAGACCGATCAGAATACACTTTAAAAATAGTTTCAATTTAAACAATAAAGTGCTTAATTACTGAACAAGGGATGTGATGAATTCATACACAGTCAAATAAAAAAGGTAGCAACTGTCTTAGTTATTGTTTTATTGCTGTGAGGAGACACCATGACCAAGGCAACTTATAAAGAAAGGCATATAATTGGGGGCTTGTGTACAGTTAAGAACCTCATGAACATCACTCAGCATCGTGCAGGCAGGTATAGCACTGAAGCAGTAGCTAAGACCTCACATGTGACCTATTAGTTTCAGCAGAGAGTGAGATTGGGTATGGACTGGACTTTTGTAACCTTGAAGCCCACCCACAGTGATTCATCTCCTCCAACAAGGTCACACTTTCTCCAACAAGGCCACAACTCCTCCAACAAGGTCACAATCTCCTAATCCCTCCTAAATTGTTCCACTAACTGGGGTCCAAGCATTCAAATATATGAGCCTATGGGTCATTCTCATTCAAGCCATCATACTGACTCCTCCTACCTCACAAAACTCAGCCTAGAAACTTACTCTCCTGTGTGTCTAGAGTTAGTCTCCTTAGTAACCCTAGATCCTATCAGGTTGACAGGTGATATAACCCACCACAACACCCTCCTGGCACAATTTCCTCAGCCTTGCAGAAAGGGTATGTCCTGCCGGGTGTTGGTGGCACACGCCTTTAATCCCAGCACTCGGGAGGCAGAGACAGGTGGATCTTTGTGAGTTCGAGGCCAGCCCGGTTTCCAGAGCAAGTGCCAGGATAGGCTCCAAAGCTACACAGAGAAACCCTGTCTCAAAAATCCAAAAAAAAAAAGAAAAAGAAAAAGAAAGGGTATGTCCTCAGACTCTTGGATATTTCTTATCATTCCCAATGAAGCTTGGATCTCTGCATAGTTTTAATCTGCATTTCTTCAATCACAAGTAAGTAGATCCTGTCCTGGATGCTTGCCTCTCCCTTGCCCATTTTCTCTGGATTCTTGCTCCTTAATCTCGTTGATTCTAAAACACTTCATATATCAGGGAAATCAGTCCTTTGACGAAATATGAGTGTGAGACTATCTTCCAATTAGTTACTTTTCACTCTCTGTTTTGGTATAAAGTGTTCTTTGGTGTAGCTTAATTTCTCTATTCACCTCCCCCCCCCAAGTCCTCTCTTCTTCAGTTGCGGTTTGAAAGAGCTTCCTTACTCTGAGCTTATAAACAGCTTTTCTCATGTTTTCTTCTGGCATATTTGTGACATAGTTTTTGCTCTTCAGTCTTCGATCCATTTGGAATTTGTCCTGGTAGACAATCATAAGTTTGACGCTAACTTTATCATTTTTCCACATGGCCAACCAGTGACCCCAACCACATTTACTCAACAGTTAATCATTTCTCTCACTGATTTTAGAGCCCACTCTTTTGCTGCACTAATATCCCATGTGCATATTTGCTTCTATTTCTGGGCTTTCTATTATGGTTGATTGGCCTATCTTGCTCTTCATGCATCAGGTCTTCATGGTTTCAGTTATTGAGACTTTTAATATGTTTTAGTATCTGCTTGAACAAATCCACTGATATCACTCCTCCTTTCAGAGTTTTTCTTAATGTTTTTATTTCTTTCTTTTTCACATGAACTTTAAATTCAGCTTGTCTAGCTTTAAAAAAAACTGTTGGTATTTTATTGGGATCACATTAAATTTAGAAATGTACTTAGGGAGAATTGACAGCTTTATGATGTTGAGTCTTCCTGGCCAAGAGCATGGTCTTTCGGTTTCTCCAGGTTTTCCTTTGTGTCTGTGTGGAGTGTTTCAGCATTTTCATTGCACAGGCCTTGCTCCAATGTGTAACTTCACTCTGAGCTGTAGATTGCCTTTGCTCCTGTAAATGAAATGTGTTTTTCATTATGTCTTCCAATGTAGTACTATTTATACACAAAAACAATTATTTCTTATTAACTTCATTAAATCTTCTCACTAAGTTAAGCTTACTCTTGCTGATAGTTTGCTGTGATTTCTTTAGGTTTTCTTACGTTTTTAATGTGTGTGTGTGTGTGTGTGTGTGTGTGTGTGTGTGTGTGTGTGTGTGTGTGTTGTCCATATGTGTGCATGGTGTGAAGTATGTGTGTGTGTGTGGTTTGTGCATATATGTGTTCATGGTGTGGCGTGTGTAGTTTGTGCATGTATGTGTGCATTGTGTTAAGTATGTGGGGAGGTGTTGTGCATGTCTCTGTTAATGCCTATGCAGGAGCCACAAGAGGCCATTGGGCCATTGGGTGTCTTCCTCTATCACTCTCCACCTTTGTTTTTCCTTTTTTGTTTTTTTAAGTGTGTGTGTGTGTGTGTGTGTGTGTGTGTGTGTGTGTGTGTGTGTGTGTGTGTGTCACAGGTACATGCTTTGGTGTGCCTATGGATGTCACAGAACAATTTCCAGGATTTGGTTTTCTTCTTCTTCCACTGTGAGCTATGGGAATCACACTCTGGTTTGCATGATAAGTGCTTTTTACCACTGAGCCACCTTGCTGGCCATAGCATTAATTTTCATGAACATTCTTTTTACAGGCAGCTATTTTTAAAAGGTGGATTACCCACTTTAGAACATAGATTTCAAAGTTATGTTTAGGATTTTCTAGTCTCAATTCTTTTTTACTCATCTGACTTCTAGTATACTGGTTGCTAAGCCAGGTAGTCTGCTCCATGAGTCCTGGTTTATTTGTGGTTCCTTTCCCCTGTATCTCCTACTGTTTAGATTTTTTGGACAATGATCCTGTGCATAAATGGGCAGTGACCTCTACTGCCTGTTATTCATCTACTTGTATGACTCTAGAGGGCAGCAGAAATGGTGGGTATATCACTTCTAAGATCAGGTGGCATAAAGTGGCACAGCTTTCACCGTGAGCGCCCTTCCACACCACCCACTTTCCCTTCCAGCAGATGAATAAACACTGACAAGAATGTGCCAGTCTCAGTTCCCTGTAGCCCTGGACCAGCAGCTTCCTTAAAACCCCTGAGCAAGCAGCAACCCCAAAGCTAAGCGGCCGCCCGCAAGAATCCTAATCCAGAACAACAAAGGTTCCTTGTCCAAGGCTGTTAAATTCGAGGGTAATGATGGACAGCTCTAGATAACTCATAAATATGTCCATTGCAGTTACAGCCTTCATCACATGTGCCTGTCTCTGGCTCATTTGACGCTTCTGAACAGAAGTCCTCCTTGTGGGCTGATGGCCTCTGTTCCCTTTGTGCCTTCTGCGGGCCTGATGGACCCTTGCCAGAATTTATATTTCAACTATGAGTGGCTTGTCACTAGTCTTGTCTCTGTTGGGATACATGGGATTTTGTTTAATTTTGCCTAATGTATGGCTTTAGTTTTTTCACATTTGTTGATATGAACGATGTGCTTGACCTTGGTTGCTGCTTGACTTTTATTTTCTGTTCTTTAGCCCTCTGCTTTGCCTTGCTAATTTTGTGAAACTGTTTGCTAGGAAAATTGTGGTTTTGTGTTGGTGTTCTATTTATCGTTAACTTCATGTGACTTCATTATCCAGACAGCATCATTAGTCCCCTCCAACAAACAATAAGCCCTGTGCACATTTCCCTTCCCCTTCCTTTTTTCTACCCTCAGCTTTTGTCATATTACCTTTTTGCTGATAACTCTCAGCTGTTTAAAAACAAAAACATTTGAGACGGGAAAGACAGAAAAATAGGCATTATGTTTGTCTTAATTAAGGTTTCTATGGCTGTAATAAAACACCAAAAGCCCTGGGGAGGAAAGAGCTTATATCACCTCATAGATTATAGCTCATCACTGAGGAAGTCAGGGCAGGAATCTGGAAGCAGAAACTGATGCAGAGGCCATGCAGGAGCACTGCCTACTGGCTTGCTACTCATGACTTGCTCAGCCCGCTCTCTTATACAACTCAGGACTACCTGTCTAGAGGCAGCACCACCCAGCCACAGCGAACGGGGACCTCCCACATCAATCATTAGTCAAGACAGTATGACACAGGTGGATGAAAGGCACCCACAGGCCAGCCTGGGTCCTCACAGTCCAGGCTGGCTGAATACCTCCACAGGCCCGCCCAGTGCCTCACAGTGCTGAGTGGGTGGGTGCCATTATGATGAGCAGAAATGTGGTGGAGAAACGGGAGAGAAAGAGAAGCAAAACAGTTCATGTGCCGTGGAAAGAGGCAGAACTGAAGAAGTGAAGGCAGTGAAGAATGGGCCGGTGTGGGTAGCCTGTTTGTCAGGGTGACATCCAGGCCTGAGCTGCTGACAAGGGCTATGTCTGAGTCCATGGTCCTACAGCAACCAGCGTCTATGCTGACATCCATGGCTTTGGAAACCACAGAAGGCCACGTGGATGCCCAGGGTCTAGTCAGCCACCTGCGTCCATGTTGGTGTCCTACAGCCATGCTTCTGCTGGGACCATGGTGACATCCAGGCCCCAGATGCTGTCGAGGACCATGCCTGGGTCATCGTTTTACCACAGTCAGGGTCTGTGTCGTTATCTGTGTCCCATGTTGCCACCAAATGCCAAGGGAATGCCTGGGATCTAGGCTGCAACCTGTGGTCATATTGGTGTCCGAGAGCTGTACCACTGCCAGGACAATGCTGATGTGAGTGGCCTGTACTGCTACCCGGGGCTATGATGTCATCTGGCCCAGGATGCTGCTAAGAGCCATGTCTAGGTCGGTGGCCTTATGGCAACCAGGGTCTGAGTTGGTGCCTATGGCTCCTCTTACCACTGAGGACTGTGCAAATGCCTGGGGTCTGGTCAGCCACCCGAGACTATGTTGGTGTCCAAGGGCCCTACTGCCACCAGGGCCATGGTGACTTCCTGGCCCAAGCCACTGCCAAGGGCCATGTCTGGGTCCTGCTGCAGCTTGGGTCTGTATTGATGTCCATGGCCCATGTTACCACAGGGAGCCATAGGAACCATATGTGTTGAAATCTGAGGGTTGTGATAAACTAGTACCACCCTTCACTGGACCTGGGATAGTTGGCCCTGCCCCTCTGCAGCAGGAGAACTTGTCCAGCCCCTCATGGGAGAGCTGCCCCCCTCACTTAGGAAAGCTGGCCCTAATGGCATGGGCATAAAAGAACTGGCTCCACCTCTTGCCTGAGGGGAGCAGTCCCCAGCAGCCCTGAATGACCAGCTCAGCTACCACCCAGGCCCATTTCCTGGGCCTTGGGTTGGCCCATCTCAGCATCTACCCCATCTAGATACATTCACTAGCAGGGAGTAAAAGCAGGCGGGCAAAAGCAGCCCTTTGATTTTTCTCAGACGTCTTCATGTCTGAGTCTCCACAGGAAAGTGCTACCTTTTCTGGCACTGAGGGTTCTCTTTCAGCTAATCCTTCCAGGAAATACATTCACAAACCTACCAGAGGTATGCCTCTCACATTCTATCAAGTTGATAGCCAAGATAAGTCAACATGGGCACACACTTCAATTACTCTAATTGTCAGCTTTACAATACATTTTATTTTCAGTTAACTTGAGACAAATAACAAATGTTCCACCCTAACAGTTTATATTAGCTGTATCAATTCTATAATCTAGAGCACTATTTATTTTTTGTTCTTTAATATAATCATGCTGCTTTTATATTTGTGGTGGTTTTGCCTCCCTTTTCCTTTGATTTATAGACCAGTAATCATACATGTTCGGCAGTGCTTGCCTATACCTTTTGTAACTGAAGAGCTGTGGATAATTGGGCTGGGTATAAAAATTCTCAGCTTTAGATCTTTCTGTGAGGAACTTACAAAACATATAATGGTGTTGAAAGTTTATCTGAATAAATCTAAGTCTATGTTTTCTTCCTGTTATACATGTCCTAAAATTATCTGAGCTAGTAAAGATTCTTTTCTTAATCTTTAAATAATTACGTAGAGTCAAGACTACTTTATCTCCTGAAGTCATCATGAGTTTATCCCTTTAATATTCACTCTGTACTGTTGTTTAGTAAGCTGCTTGGGGGAATCCAAAGTGCACAAGATGGATCTTCATTGTCTATTTTCTATCAAATATTGCTCTAAGATGTCTTTCTGTTTCATTCTGTGAGCTTGTGTTGTTTTTATTCTTTAGGTCACTTGCTGGATTTCTCTCAATGCCCATTCACTTCTTTGTACAATTTGTAAGCTGTCTTCACTCTGGGTAATTTCTTTTTCTAACTTTCTTGAATCCTGCAAGTTCTTGTATTATTATTCTTGTGGTCCCTGGGACCTTCTTCTTGGCTTCACTACATTAAAGAGGCAATGGCTTCAGGAAAATTGTTGTAAATTTGTGATAAAATATTTGGTCCCAATTTTCATCTGCTGTGTGGAAGCTTTTCTCTGAGGTCAAGTCTTAGAGTAGCAGTAAACCTCTGAATATATCCTTCTTTCTTCTCTTTGCATACAAGACTAGCTTTGTGTTGATGCATTTCTTATAGCATCTTTAGAGCCATTAGAGCCTGATTATTATCCCTGGTAAAAACACTAAAGATCCTAGCTAGTCCTGAATAAGATTGGCTGTCATTTCCTGAACTTTGAATTGATAAACAGAATGATTCTCTGGCAGGAAAAAATGGAGTTCAGACTTCAGTTTCCAAGCAAGGTCTCTTCTCTGCTGCCATAGGAACAAACCATTCACCAAACAAGTTCTCCTTGGAGATAATTTATGGTGCTATATCCTCAACTTTTCTCAATCATATCTATTCCAAGAGGCTCCTTTATTTAGCCTATATAACTCTAGTTACACTACCAGTTTTGGAAATAAGAGGTGGACTTCTTACACCTCTGTACATAGTTTCCTCACCCTTTTGTATAGCTAGCTTTCTTGTCGGGCTATCTTTGGACCACTGGCCCCCAAATACTGACACACAGGTTTGTTATTAATTATGAAAGCTTGGCCTTTAGCTTAGACTTGTTTCCAACTAGTTCTTATAACTTAATTAACCCATAATTTTTAATCTGTGCTCTGTCATGTGGCTCAGTTACCTCTCCTCAGTTAAGGCACATCCTACTTGCTACAAATCTGCTGGTGAATTCCATGCACCAAGATTCCTCCTCCTCTTCCTCTCTCTCCCTGGAAATCCCACCTGTCCTCTTCTGCCTAGCTGTTGATCATTCAGCTTTATATTAAGCAATTAGAAGGTTCTTTGACAAAGACATTATCTTCACAGTGTACAAAAAGATTATCCCACAAAAATTTTGCCTCTAAAAAGGATATTTCTAGGTTGTCTCATCAAAGGAAGTTGACTCTAAGGGTCTTTGTCTCAATTGTTTCCTCCTCACTTCCTTTCCTATCTCAGCATCTTTGAACTGTTCCATCATATGTTAGCAGTCTTAACTCTGGTTTTCTCAAAATGGTGTCTTTTTTCTTTACATTTTCATTTTTTTCTTTTTTATTTATATTGTTATTATTTCTATTTTGGGGTGGTCTTTCAGGGTAGGGAAAAACGTATTGATTTACACAACCATAACTATTCCAGATTTCACAATACCTTAATTACTAAGATTTTTAAAAGTAAATCATATGTTTTGCCAGGACAAATCTATCTTGTTCATTTTCTTCAAATGTTTTTTAACTATTATTGAATCTTAATTATCCCATATAAATTTTAGGATACACACACACACACATATGCATGCACACATACTGGGATTTCAATTAATTCCAATAAATGTATCATTAATTTGAAGAAAATGCATACCTTATGGCATTAACTTTTCCCACCTCTTCACTTATTTAGATCTTCTGTGACACACACACAAAATTAGTTTTTAAAAGATCTCTAATGCTGTTAGATTTATTCACAAGTAACTTATGATTTCTAGTCATATTATAAATACTAATTTTTAATTTTTAACTTTTACCACTTTTGTGACATGTAGAAATACAATTGATTTCTAACATTTATATTTTCTAATATTTAATATACATATTATCTAATATAATATAATTATGAATATATCTTACTTGTAACCCAGAAATCTTCTGAGCTTTTATTCATTTTGACAGTGTATCTGTAGATACCCCAGAGTCTACATAGACTGTTAAATCCTGTGATGATCAATCAAAGTTTCACTCACTTTTTTATGTCAGGTTTTTTTTGTTTTTGTTTTTGTTTTTGTTTTTGAGATAGGGTTTCTCTGTGTAGATTTGGAGCCTATCCTGGCAATCACTGTGGAGACCAGGCTGGCCTCGAACTCACAGAGATTCGCCTACCTCTGCCTCCCGAGTGCTGGGATGAAAGGCTGCGCCACCAACGCCTGGCAGTCAGCTTATTTTTTAATGATTTATTTATTTTTATGTGCATGTATGTCAGTGTGAGGATGCCCTGGAGTAGGAGTTACAGACCATTGTGAGCTGTCATGTGGGTGTTGTTAATTGAACCCAGGTCCTCTGGAAGAGCAGCCAGTGCTCTTAACTGCTGAGCTATCTCTCCAGCCCCCTTGTGTCACCTGATTATGCTGGATTATTGGATTAAATCAATGACTGCAGACATCCTTGCATCAGGTTAATTTTAAGGAGATGAATTAAAACAATTCCCCATCACATACTTTGTTTGCTGCTAAGTATGTGACAGAAACCCTCTCTCCAATTAAGGAATACTCCTTATGTTATTAGTGTATTCATTTCCTGTTATTATCACAAAATATCATAAATTAACAACCTACAATTCAGAGGTTTAGTCCATTATCATAATGGCAGGGAGCATGGCTATGTGCAAGTAGACATGGTGCTTGCTACATCTTGATCAGAAGGCAACAGGAAGTGGACTGAGTGTTACACTGAGGGAAGCTTCAACAAAAAAGACCTCAAAGTCCACCCTACAATGGCTCACTTCTTCCAACAAGGCAACAGCTTCTGATAGTACCACTCCCTTTGGGGCCCATTTTCTTTCAAACCACCACACCATGTAATGATTATTTGACCAACATTGCTCTTATTTGCTGTTCTTCACCCACCCACCCACACCTCTCTGGGCATCACATTCCTTCATTATGGACTAAATATGCTTTTTCCCAAGTCTGTTCTTTGGATAACCCTGCAGAGAAAGCTGTTGGCATAAACTCCATATGGTGCTCTTCTTATTTCTCTTCAATTATTTGGACTTGCTTCATAGTCTAGCCTCTCTTTGAGGAAACTGTTTCTTTTAAATTCTTCTTTCTCTTGATCGATTAACTTTCCCCCTCAGGTTCAATAGTCTGTCTCAGATGAGGACTGTGGAACTCAGCGGGGATAGAGTGCTCGGGCTGATACTCATAGCTACTCTTGTGTTGTTACCACTGTTGCCAGTGCTGTCTGTCCTACATGCCAACAGCAGGGGTAACATCCGTCCCACAAAAGCAAAGGTGGGGAGATACAAGGCATGTGTCATCCATAGCCACAAGCGCCTCTACCTGTCCCAGGACAGGCCTTGTGCTCTGGGATGCTTGGGCTATCTCTCTCTACCTGTCTCCAGGTCAGGCTTCACGCTCTGGGATGATTGAGCTATCTCGCTATCTCTCTCTCTCTCTCTGCCTGCCTCCAGGTTAGGCCATCATGGAGGGCCTGTATTACTGATGTAGGAAGTGAGGTTTATCCTAGGGGGTTGTCCTGAGGAGTTATGGAGCGCTAAAGAGTGCTGGGGTCCCACGGTCTCATAGATAGAAAAGGGACCGTGCAGAAACTTATATAGCTCAAAGCTTACTTTCTATGGAGCCCTGTGGCTGCTGCTTACTGAGGCCTGCCTCACTTAGAGTGGAGGCTCAGGGGGTCTACTCTAAAAGACACAGTTAAGAGCCAGAGATGCAAGATTGGCAGGCATCAGGCCTGTCTGACTCTGCAACATTAAGCTCTACTCCTGTACTACCCTTCCCTTCCCCATGAGTTATCCCGAGGTCAGCTCCTGGATGGGAGCCTGGCATTGAGACTACAGCAAGCAGAGGCTTTCTGCCTTCGTCTGGAGCATGAAGCCAGAACTGGCACGTTGCCCATCCTGGGGGCTTTCGTGCTGCACCTTGCATGGGATAGAAGCAGGTGAAAGAGATACCCAGGAGAGGGGAGGATGGACACGGAGGATAGGGCCAGAGAGGGAAGTGACGTACGTCCCCAGAACCTTTGGCAGGCCTCCCATGTATGTGTGATGGTGAGTAGAGAGCCTGCCCGCTCAGGCTGAGCCCAGTGTCCAGTGCCGAAAAGCTCTAGGGAGTATGGTCAAGAGAGCCCAGTAACCCAGTATTGCAGGGAAGCCACAGATCTCCACAATATCCTTGATTCCGTGAGCATTTTTAAAACAGGGATTGATGCACGGAAGTGAGGACAGACCGGCAGAGAGCCTCTAGTGAGGTCACTCCAACGCAGCAGGCGCTCGCTCGCTTGGGGCTCTGCGGGCTTAGGGCTTTGCCTCCTGCTTCGGGAACCAACAGGCGCAGCACTCTGCGGTCCAGCACAGGCGGCAAACTGGAAACAGCTGCGGAGGTTTTGGGTTTCCGCCCGGCCTCCCCCTGGCCCCTGGCTCGGCCCACCCGAGCAGTTCCTCTTAATCCTGCTCTCTCGGGAAGCTGTGCCGTGGAAATCTTCCCTGTTTCAGAGGTCAACCCCAGGCTGGTGACCAAAGCCCCATCCGACAGAACCCCTTCAGTGGGGTAGCAACCTGCCACATCGATGCTGCCTGTGATGCATAGCTCCTAGCAGGTGCCTCCCTGATGCTTGCAAGCTACATTCTACCTGGATCGGAAGTACTGGAAGACACTCTAAGGACTGGTGGGTGCCTCCCTTCCCTCTCCCATGGAGTGAGGTTGATTTAAACCTAATCCCCCCATTTCCTGGAGGGGGCAAAGTGTTTGCCCGAGGTCACAGAGAGTGCTGTCTATGCCTTGTTTCTTGCCCAGGTTCGGTTTGATTCAGTTTCACTTCCAGTACCACACTAGAATTGAAGTCCCTATTCCAGCTGCTGCCAGGTCTCAAAGTTCTCACTTGGCACGACTTTGTAGGGACGTCCTTGGCCCCAGCCCTGAGATTCCCTCCACACTGGTATGCAGCCCAGGTGAGAGGCAGCAGGTAGGGCTGGTAGGGCTGTCCAGGAGGCCTCATGGTCCTACCCTTCAGTGGAAGAGAGAGAGCCTTTGCAACCCTGTGCTCTGAGTCCAGGAAGGGCTTCCAGAGTTCAAAGCTGGCCCCTCACTGCCAGGCATCAATCTTGCTGACTCCCCACCCTTTGCTCTGCAAAAGGGACAAGACTCTAGGCAGGCCCTGAGGTTACCAGAAAGCAAATCTCATCTTCCAGAACCCCTAGTTACTCTATGAAGCAACTAGGCGCACACATGCACAGAGATGCACCCCCACATTGCTGGCTATGCATTTCAGTCACCCCTGTGAGCCTGAGGTTTCACACACACTCTTACCCATGCTGCGTTACACACAACTCTACACAGTCCCTATTCATACCACAGCCTCCAGCTCTCAGGGACCTCAAAGGGACCCAGATGCCCTGCTCACATGTCCATGACCTATGCAGGAAGATTCCAGAATACCACAGCCAGCATGCTGATGGTGGCCCTCGCCTACACAGCCTCTTAGGGAGTCTTTTCCAGGGATGCAGGGAGCAGACCCTGGGCTCAGCTTCTCCATTGGAACCCTAAGTATGGCCAACCACAAGCGGCTACTCACATCTTGAAAGTGGGATGTCTTATGGAATGTAATGGGTTGCACATGTGGAGGCGTCCATGCCTTTGATGGCACCTACCAAGCACTTGTCCCTTGAGTAATCCCTCTCCTGGGCCATGGGCCAAGAAGTGAACCCCTCCTTGGGTCTCGGGTTCTGCCATTTCCTCACCACAGTGCTTTAGGTGGGGCCCTTCTTTCTTTTCTCTCTCTGGACTTTAGCTTCCTGAAGTGTGGCCTTCCAGGCCTGACACTCAGTATGGCCCTGTCATTTTGCCACTCTCACCTCTATTGAGACCATGTTGCAGATGTGCCTGGAGGAGTGGGGATTTAGAGCCTTCCACAGACTCATCTAACATCATTTCCCCATACAGTCTCCACCTGGCAGCCATGTCCACACTGCGCACGCCAGGCTGGGGCCAGGCGCAAAGCTGAGGCCAGTGAGCAGGGCAAACACCAGCCTCTGCCCACACTCAGCCAGGGCACTCAAGGGAAGAAGAGAGACTGTAAAATTTAGTGACAAAAACAGTTACAATCCACAAATGAAAACTGCTGGGACCTGACTGGAGATGAGGAGCCCAGGAAGGGGTCCTTCTGCCTAAGAGAGATCTGAGGGTGAGTAGGTAAATTGGGCACAAGTGGAGAAGAGATTCAGAGCGCAGGGAGGTGGCTGCGGACAAGGAGGGACAGTGGGGAACTGAGGGTGTCCCGTAGGGTCCAGCTTGTGCCTCTCCACTAGTATGGTTGGGAAGTAGGGTGATACACGAACAGTGCAAAGTGGCTGCAGACTGTGCTGGTGTCCACTGAAGTTGGGAACTGGTGGAAACTGATCCACTACCCTTCAGTTCCTTCTTCCCTCTGAGCCCTGTATCCAGCACTACAAACGTGTGGAAAGGAGTCCTCCGAAGGCTACCTTCTGCTCGTTTTCTTTTATAGGAGAAAAATGGATATTTGTCCCTCCAGCAGCCCAATGTGGTAAAATGTCCAGTTGTACAGGTTGCTCACTGTCCAAGACACCCTCCCTATTGGCTAAGAGGGGCTCCTCAAGCTATGTGTCCTTACTGTCCACTAGCCTGACTCTGCATACACTGGATATGCCAGTGTGAGGCTCATCTAATCTTTACATGCGTGAGCAACACAGTCTATGAGACTAGGCAGAAAGCTAATGATGTGCTTTGTTTCCCAAGATTCTAGCTGAACAGGTTAGACAACAGGCTGCTTTGCCTCTCCCCAAGAGAGAACAGAGAGGTCAGTATAGGCTGCAGGCTTGGGGTTAGAAAGCAAGCCCCCTGGTGCCCAGCACAAGGGACAAAGCAATAGGAGCCAGAAGGTGCAAAGCCCTTTCTGGAAACACTGGGAGGCACCCCAGCTCACTTCATCTGTCCCTTCATTTTCTAGGTGACACAATCAATAGAACACCAAATGGCTTCCTGAAGTCTCATCACAAGATTCCAGACAGTCCGGGGCTCCCCACACCTAGAGCCAAGGTTCCCCACCGCTCCCTGAGGACCCATTTTGGAAACCCTCATTTGAGTCTCCAAGGTCAGGGCCCCCAACCCACACCCCAGTGGCTGTCTCCAACACAAAACGAAGGCCACTTTCCCCATCCACCACCCTGAGCTGTGGAGCCACGAAGCAGGCTCCAGTGCCTCTGCACCCACACAAGGGAGCTAAACTTGACTGTGCTTCTATCTAAATATATCCCTGTGTCTTATCACACAGGAAACTGATTAGCCCTCTCCCTGGTGGCTGAGAAGCCTAGGGCTATGTAGTGCTTCCCAGACCTCTGCAGCCAGGCCTCAGGGGACCACAGGCAGGGGAAGGATGAGGTAACCTGGGCCACTAAAGGACACCCAGATCTCCCACCTCCACTTTCTCCCTCTGGAGCTACCAACCCTCCCCTAGCCAGAGGCTGATGAGGAAAGGTTACCCTCTTTGTAGTCCATTCCATGGTTCTCAGTTCAGTTCACTGCTTCAGCATGGTTCCTGATATTTTTAAAAATAAGTAACAATTTTTCTCTACTTTCATTGTAATTTTATTTTGACATTTCCATGTCTGGAAGGTATGTCTAGAAGAAAGAGATTACCACCTCATCAGGACCACTGGGAGAAGCCCCCCCCCAAAAAAAAATAAAACCCCACTGTAACCAAGACTTGTTCTCTTGCAAAAGAACAGGGAACTCACCTTTGTAGTCAGCTTCAGGTCAAGAAGAATCGCCCTAGAAGCTATCCCAGGACCCTCCTGGGGCATCCCTTCAGGGAACATCTCCTCAGCCACAAACATGTCCCTTCCCAGGATAACTCCAACCCTTCTTAGAGTCAGAATGTTCTTGCTTTTCCCTGAACACTTAGTACCCAAGTACAGACCCCTAGACACCATAACGTAATTGTGTCATTTCTGTTTTCTTTTTTGTTTGTTTGCTTTGATTGTTTTACTAAGACAGGGTCTCCCTGTGTAGCTCTGGCTGTCCTGCAACTCACTCTGTAGACCAGGCTGGCCTTGAACTCACAGAGCTCCACCTGCCTCTGCCTCCCAGGTGCTGGGATTAAAGGCGAGCACCACCACCTCCAGACTGTCATTTCTGTTTTCCATGTACCCCCACTTTCCACTGCCTTTCAGACACTGTATTGTTGGTGCATAAGCCTCCAGAGCTTCCACAGTCTGGATTCCACTGGCTGCGGGATCCCATGGGGATAAGTCCTGGTATAGATTAGACCCTCGCCCATTAGACATACATTGTGTCTAGCTGCACCTCTTTCTGGAACTGCTGATGGCCCTTGCTGCTCATCCTCTGGATGCAGACATCCACCGCATACGGATGGCAACCTCTGACTTACATTTTTATTTTGTTTATTCATCCCTTAGCTGCCATACTTTTAATTATACCCTAGTTTTTTCTAGAATAACTATCTTATTTTAATTATGTGTGGGAGCCTATGTATGTGCACATAAGTGCAGGCACCAGGACAGGAGTCATCTCTCCCAGAGCTGGAGTTATAGGTGGTTGTGAGTCATTGACGTGAGTGCTGGGAACCTATGGGAACTGAACCGTGGTTCCCAGCAAGAGTGGTGTTCACTGTTAAGTACTGAGCCACCTCTCCAGCACCAACTATGGCCTCTTCTTGCAACCTTTATTTCCATTCAAGGCTATGGGTTTGACTCCCCGGGTGAAGAGGGTGACTGGGGATATGAGGACAGGAAATGTCACTGACCTAATCTCTCAAATCCCTTGGAAGCCCTGAACATATCTTCGAGGTAAAGTGCATTCCAGCTGCACACCCGGAACAAGAAACTTTCCCGGAGCCTCTCTTCACTGGCCATTCAGCCTCTGCTAGGCCGGCAACTCACAATCAAAGCCAATCCATCAGTGGAGCCCCTCCTTCTGCCCTCCCACCAGCTTGCTCCTCCTCCCTCAGAGAAGACATCTTTCTACAGGAAGCAGCTCTTCCAAGCTCCTCCCCCTGGAAGTCCCCCCCCCCCCGGGACAGGCTTGTGCTCTCATGCTTTCTTTCTCTCACTCTCCCCACTTCCAGGCTGTGGTTTCACATAAGCGCCACAGCCACGGAGCTGTGGCTGATGTTCATTTAAAATTCCAAAGAAGGCTTATCTATAATGTTCTACAGGTGGACAGTCATGAGGAGTCACCCCAGTCCAAGCGTCAGACTCTACCATTTCAGCTCACATCCCAGGCTCACCACAGTCCACACCAGCCATGACGGGTAAACACATATGGGTGGGTCCCCTATTGTGTGACACCCTCATGTGCCTGCCTGAGAAGCCACATTTCACAGACACTCAGAAGTAAGATGGCAGAGATGGATGAGGTAGCCAGATGCTTCCTCTGTGGCACTGGGCAGACAGCATGTATCAAAAGAAAAACAGCAATTCAAAAACCATGGGTCCACTTGCAATTGAAAATGGGGTTTGAAAGGGAGGTCTTGAAGCCATCATCTCTCCCTCTCCTTTTGAAGCTCGCAGGGTACTTCTTGGCAGATGACACCACTTTCCATCCAGTCTCTCCAGCGTCCATCCTCAGTCCTCCCTGAGCTTCCTCCCCTCAGCCTCACATTTAGTCCTCACCAGGTCCAGCCAATAGCTCTGCAAACCATCTGCATCTTCCCACTTGCTTTGTACCAGATGTCCTACTGAGGAAGGTTCTAGCCATTACCTGTCAACATGTCTGTTAACACAAGCCTCCCTGCCCCCCGCATGCCACACCCGGTCCTCAGGCCCCCAAGTACCTGGCTTGGACCCTGAACTCTTTCCAAAGCAACTTTAAGAGTCTGGGGGAACCCAACAGACTCTTAAGCAAGACTTGGTGAATACATGAGTGAGATCATTAATTCAATGAACAATTCTTAAGCCCCTTCTATGCCAGACTCTGTCCTTCCATTCTAGTCATCAAGGACCTAGTAATAAGACCAAGAGACAAAGCCTTCTGCCACCTCAGCAGAGCCTGATGATGAGTAAAACAGATCAGTAAATTAGAGAGTGTATTAGGAAGAGGTCTAGAGAAAGTTAAATGGAGCCAGGGCTTCTCCTACAGTAACGGATGGAATGGAGGAGCTCAGGAACACTGCCACTTGAGAAAAACTTTCAAGGAGGTAAAGAAGTGACCTGTGCAGATATCTTGGGAAATGGATGGATGGGGCTTCTGCTCAGCCCATCTTGGAGGATTATTGTTTGGCCTGGCCGAGGCTGGAGTGAGAAATGGAGGATTCCAGCTCCGTTCCTCCCTGGCCCAGTTCGAGTTTTCTCAAACTGGAAGCACGGAGGGGAACCCAGAGTTGCAGAAGGGATAGTGGCTATGTGAGATGGTTGAGTCAAAGGCTGGGAACAGAGCAGCCTGGGTGTTGAAAGTGTGATGCTTGATACCACCTAAACAAGAGTAGTGCAGGGCAGGCAGGCAAGAGAGTGCAGAATCAAAACCAGAGCCTCTGAAGGCAAATGGCAACAGTTCAAATCCAAGCTCTAGCCTCAGGTTAACTACCTAAATTCTGAGGCTCTCGTTTCTCAGTGGGAACAATCACAACTGCCTTACAGAAAATGAAACGAGATGTGTACAAAAAAAAAAAAAAAAAAAAAAAAAAAAACTGTGCATGACTCTGGTATGTAGGAAGTCTTCAGCAATTATCAATATTATGCTTTAACACATTGCTAATACTATCAATATATTATAATGAAATAATGCAGTGATTATTTTATATTGTTAATAAGCGGTGTAAACCCAATCTGAGCAAGCAATGTGTTGGGGTCAATAAGAAAAAATAGCTAATGCTTCTATTTTTTTCCCTTAAGTCAAGGGTTCAAACTGGCTGCTGAGACAACAGCTGGTGGACTGCCAGGCGCTAGCCCTGCCCCTGAGTGGACAGGAACATCTGGTGGATTCAGGGAAGCAACCACGGTGTGAAGGAATAAAAACCCCACCTGTGAGAGATGGGGGCTGCTCAGACTGCACCAGCAAAAGCTGCAGGGAGGAAACTGAAGAACTAGGTGGGGGCCTTGAGGGCGAAGCTGTGGCCTAAAGGAGATGGAGGCCCTTCAAGAAAGGACTCAGTGCATCTCTATGCAAAAAAAAAAAAAAAAAAAAAAAAAAAAGGACAGACTTTCATGAGCAAGGCCCTTGTTTAGTAACTAGACTGCTCAGAATCAAGGATATGTCCAAAGGACCTTGGACAAGCTCCACTATACTAAGGTGGGCTCTCCCCAGAAAAGAGGTTGCTCTGCATCAGTACCTGACTGCTTTCTGCTCTGATGCCATTCTATGACTTGCGGCATATTCACCCTCAGTGGAGCCTTGGGATTATAGATTCCTCGCTGTTCCATTCATCCTTCAACCCCTCCCCTACTTCAGTGCTTGGTGCCAGTGGTACAGCATATATGAACTCTGCCTTCCTAGGGTTTACAGTCTTGTGCAGAGGACCTTAAACTGCACACACATTAGCAGCCATATGCAAAATAAATAAATGCAATACTTAAGTCACATCATGGATGTAAGAGCTAATGTAGGAACTGAGACTAGAAAACTCGTGGGAGAAAATAAAATGGATAAACCCCTAACATCCTGATTTTGACAATAGGTCCTCGGATAGGAGTCCCAAATCACAAGCAACAACAAAAAAATTCATAAATTGAGCTTTAGCAAACTGTTGAGTTTTTGCACTTCCAAGAGAGCTATCCAAAAAGTAATAGGTTGGGGCTGGAGAGATGGCTCAGTGGCTAAGAGAGCATACTGCTCTTACAAAAGACCCAGCTTTAGTTCCCAGTATCTATGTCTAGCAGCTCACAATCACCTGTAACTCCAGCTCTCGGGGATCCAACACCTTCTCTGGTCTCTGAAGGTACTGCACTCACCAGCACAAACCCACACACAGACACACAATTAAAAATGTATCTTAAAGTGCCTGATTTCTCTATAAACCAAAAATGTCTCCCTCTATTATAATATCTCCATTCTTGTTATCATCTATTCATCCCCTGACTCAACCTTTCTGCTCCCTCATGTCCTCTGCATCCCTCCTCTTCTCCCCTTCTCATTCTCATAGCTCCCTCCCTCCTTTTCCCGTGCTCCCACTTTGCTCAGCATATCTTGACCCTTTCCCCTTCTCCAGGGGACCATGTATGTCTCTCTTAGGGTCCTCCTTGTTTATTAGCTTCTTTGGTAGTGTGGATTGTAGGCTGGTAATCCTTTACTCTATGTCTAAAATCCACATATGAGTGAGTACCTACCATGTTTGTCTTTTGTGATTGAGTTACCTCGCTCAGAATGGTTTCTTTTAGTTCCCTCCATTTTCCTGCAAATTTCAAGATTCCATTGTTTTTTTTTTCTACTGAGTAGTATTCCATTGTGTAAATGTACCATATTATCTCTATCCATTCTTTGGCTGAGGCATCTTCCAGTTTCTGGTTATTACAAATAGTGCTGCTATGAACATCGTAGAACAGATGTCCTTGTTGTATGAATGTGCTTCTTTTGGGTATATGCCTAAGAGTAGAATTTCTGGATCTTGTGGTAGACTGATTCCCATTTTCTTGAGGAGTCGCCATACTGATTTCCAAAGTGGTTGTATAAGTTGGCACTCCCACCAGCAGTGGAGAAGTGTTCCTCTTTCTCCACATCCTCTCCAGCATAAACTGTCATTGGTGTTTTTGATTTTGACCATTCTGACAGGAATAAGATGGTATCTCAGAGTTGTTTTGATTTGCATTTCCCTGATGGCTAAGGATGTTGAACACTTTCTTATGTGTCTTTCGGACATTTTAGATTCCTCTATTGAGAATTGTCTATTTAGTTTTGTACCCCACTTTTTAATTGGATTGTTTGGTGTTTTGGAGACTAGCTTCTTGAGTTCTTTGTATATTTTGGAGATCAGCCCTCTATCAGATGTGGGGTTGGTGAATATCTTTTCCCAGTCTATGGGCTGCCGATTTGTCTTGCTGACTGTATCCTTTGCCTTACAGAAGCTTCTCCATTTCAGGAGGTCCCATTTAATTGTTGACCTCAGGACAGGCTCCAAAGCTACAGAGAAACCCTGTCTCAAAAAAAGAAAAAAAAAGCAAACAACAACAAAAACAGTGAAAGGTCAATGCATGGAGCAGAAGGAAACATTTGTAAGTCATCTATGAGAGAAGCTTATGTATAGAGCAAAGAATACTTACAACTAATAATGAGCAAATGAGTTGGTTTAAAAATAATAATAAAGGGTAGTTAGTGGTGATGCATGCCTTCAATCCCAGCACTCAGGAGGCAAAGGCAGGTGGATCTCTGTGAGTTCAAGGCCAGCCTGGTCCATAGAGTGAGCTCCAGAACAGCCAAAGATACACAGAGAAACCCTGTCTCAAAAAAACAAATAATAATAATAATAATAATAATAATAATAATAATAATAGATCTCAAAAGACAATTTTTACAAATAAGATAGAACTGCCCAATGTACACTTAAAGAGTAATCATCAGGGGTATGCAAATCAAAATCCTAGTAAGACACTAGGTCACACTCAGGAGGATGTCTATGGTTAAAAAAAAGTCAGATAATCACTATAATATAGAAAACTCCAACCTCCATACACTGCTGATGAAAATGTAGAATGGTACAGCCGGTTTGTGGGGCAGGGGAGATGTCTAGCATTTCCTTAAAAAGTTAACCACAGAGTAACCATTTGACACAGCAATTTCACTCCCAGGAATATACCCAATAGAATAGGAACCATATGTCCACACAAAAACTTGTTTACAACTGTTCACAGCAGCACTATTCCTAGCAGCCAAAGGTGAAAATGACCCTATTGTCTCCTAACAGGTGACTAGATAGCAAAATGTAGCTTTGCTGTCATGGAAAAGAATAAAACTTACATGCTACATGGAGGAGCTTGGCCTCTGAAAACCTTAGACTGTACAGGTCCACAACCTTGTACTTTCAACTCCAAACCTAAAGAAGATCCAAGCCTTGCAGAAATTTGGAGCAAGGTTTCTTTTGGTGGCACTCTCTTCAGTGATGTCTTCATCCACACATCCCAGTGGAAGATCAGCATTTGCTCAGTGGCTGCATTCCCCACCCAGCTACACAGCGCTACAAAATATACTCTATGACACTACTGTCCAGAAATCCAAATAACTGACTTCCAAACACATCAGACAAAGGCTTTGAACCATACTTGTTCACGTTTTACAAACAGAGTAAACTAAGTCAGAAGGGCTTAAGTCCCAGACTCTGGACAAGTCTGTAGCCAGGAGGACACTAGCACCTTGCCTGCTCCTTCCTTGCTACTCTTGCTTGCCTGCTATGTGGGCCGGGGGCTCCCATGTGCCCTAGTGAGAGGATGCTTGCTGCTGCAGACCCATTGTGGATCTGCTACTTGGCAGTAACTAGCTCAACACATGGACAGGATCCAGAGCCTGTGCCAGAGCCTGCTTTAGGCGTTCTCTGCCAGCTAACCCTCCATGCATCTGCAAACGGAAAATCCGGGAAGGTGGTCTGCTTTCCTGGCAGATGTCGGCCTCCACCAGCCGTCCTGAATGGTGTAGCTGGGCTGGTAAAGGCTGGCTGCCGAGCTTGGCAGAGGGGTTGCTACATGGCGACACATGCAGCATGTGGACTAACAGAGAAAAGGAATAGTAATTCTGGAACACCCGACTCCCACAAAATTTCCTCAAGCAAGAAACAATGAAGATGACAGGCAGAGACCTTCCTGCCATGCTCTCTGCCTGCTTGTGGCAGCTGTTAATATAATCAATAGTAATAATAGCAGCTACTATTTAATGAGTCCCAGCTCTGGGCCAGCAGCTGAACTTAGCACTTCTCAGACACTAACACCCCCAGGGTGCGAAGCATTATTGTCCCATTTTTCAGACAGCAAATTCCAAGAGATGGTGTAAATAGGTCCCAGCTGAACAAGGCGAGGCCTGCCTCCTGCTGACCCAACACCAGCTCTTTCCCACCCCCCCACACCAAAGGTCTATCAAGAAGCTGAATTCATTCCATCAGTAAGGTAGCCTGAACTAGGCTTTCTTCCTTCCCTCCTTTTTGGGGAGGATTAAAAATGCCCCCAATGCCTTCAGCAATATGTGGTCTTACGCTGTCATCACACACTTCCTACCCATATCACAGACCAGAAGAACGAGTCCTGACAAAACAAGTAGCTGCACTGGGCCACACACTTGAGTCTTCTCCCCTGTGTGGCTCTCAGCCAGATGCCAGTCCCCGTGGCTCCACAGCAGTGAGAAACCTGGTGAGAGAGACAATTCCTTTTCTTTAGTGGATAGACGGACAGCCTGAGCCTGCAGGAGTCAAAGAGAGCCCTCTTGTGTATGAGTCTGCTGTTCACTTACTCTCATTTAAAATCACACACACACACACACACACACACACACACACACACACACACACACACACACACACACACTGCTCTAGGCTCTGGCTAGGCAAAGGATCAGACACCATCTCCAGGGCAATCAGTCTAGGCAACCAAAATTGCAGAGCCACCATTTGGTTGCCAACCCAAGTGAGGACCAGATGTGGTACAATCTCAGAGCCATGAGACACAGAGAGGGAGCCCTGGGCTGCCAGTCCATCAGGAAAAGAAGTCTTCGTGGAAAGTCAATGGCAGAGTGAACCTGGGCCAGGAAGGCATGCTGGACTGGTCACCACAGGCACAGGCAGAATGTACACCACAGCCCATGATAAAAATGGGGACCCCCCTAAGCAGATTTGGAGTACCTGGGATGCAGAGCAGCATTCTGGGCTCATCTCACCCAAACATCAGTGAGGAGTCACAACCAGAAGGACCCTACCTCAGGCAGGACACTAACAGCCTACTTAAAGGTTCCCACAGAGGAGAAGGGCCTACCCAGAGCAGCCCCAAAATCCAGCAGCCAACGAGGCTCAGGACCAGCAGTGAGGAGGACATCTCCTGGTCATTAATCCCAGCATGTGTTAATGTTTGATAAATTGCCCAACAGTTGCATTAGCTAATAACTCCCCGAACAAAACCAGAGAGTTCATCTGTTTTTATAAGAGGCCCAAGAGCATCCTGGGAACAGGCACGGTGGTCGTGAATAAAAGAGAAACATTCATTTATGGTAATTGGTTTCAGCTCCTCTCTTGGCTGCTTGTCCTGACCTAAATGTATCCAGTTGTTCCCTCGGCCTGGCTCTGGTTTGGGGGTCACTCCTAATGGTTTAATTCAACAAAAAATGCCTGCCATTTCCTGTAACCCCTGTCTTGTTCCACCCGCCTCCCAAACGGTTTTCTTGCAAGAGGCATCTCGGCAACCCCTCTGCGAGCTGTTTCCTTCTCACGGAACAAAGTCAAGATTGTTGACAGAGCAAAGGGGTCTTAACTCCAGGCCAAGAGAAAAGGCTGGGGGAGGGGCCACTAAAGGTAATAACCATTTGTTTGTCTTCCACCCTGACTTCACAAAGCAGGTTTTGTCCAAGGCTGGTGGTCAGGGACTCTGACACACAACATGGCCCTGGTGACCAAGGGCAATTTATGGGGAGGGAGCGAACACAAATCCTCATTCATGGAGCCGCCTCGGAGGAAGTGACTAGGAGGAACATTTGTGGCAGGCCAGCCGGCCCTCCCTATGTCCCTCCCACGGGTCTGAGGATGTGGAGGGCTGGGGAGAGGCTCGCTGGGTGCTGTGAGTTTTGGCCAAACTTCAGACCCAACCCGGAGTGCAGCCTTACTCTCCATGTCCAGGCTTTCTTTTCCACTCATAAGCACATGACCTCCTTACAGGGTAGTGCCCAGAGAGGTATGCCACAGCTAGGCCCTGGTGTGCGGCTGGTCAAGCCTGTCCCTCAGGTGGATTTATGAGCTCTGTGCGAGAGCGCGTGCAGACACACACACACACACACACACACACACACACACACACACACCAGGGAGGGGGCAGGGCAGAGCAGGGAGAGGGTCTGGAATACATTGCGCCGTCCACAGGGACAGCTTGTAAACTTTGTTGGGATGCATCTGGTAGAAAGGCGTTGTATAAATATTAGATCATTATCGGTGTATTGTGTTTCCCCGCTCTGGTGGAGAAGGGGGGGCAGTGGGCCACAGATGCCTTTCCTCAAGCAGACAGGGATGGCTTGTTGGAGTCCTTAGAAGGTCACTGCTTGCCCGTGGGCAGTCCTAGGAGGCAAGATGGGGCCCAGAGTCTTGGGGAAGCAGAGGTAAGCACCAATTTAACTGCCAGAGAGTTACTGAGAAGCCTCTGCCCATATAAGTCAGAGCAGGGGGTGGACCTGGCAGGTGGAATGGAGAAGGCAAGTAGGTGTAGGTAGACTAGGGCCACTTTATTGCCCTATGCAACCCCATCCCTCACCTCACTGAGAGTCCTTCTCTATCTGTGGGATCATGAGAAAATCTGACCTTGGGATAGTTGTGAACACGTGGCCTGTGCCATCTTATGCTGAGTGCTAGAGACCCAGCCTAAATGGGCAACTGCTGAGCTTTGCAAGCAGGTTGTAGGGTAACTGTTCTTGCCTGGGGAGCTTTCTCACCTACAAGGCATCCAGAGGTTCTGTATCCTGGGGAAGCCTGTGTACCTAAAGGGGTCTTTGCAAACCAATTGTAGGCAGCACTTTTCAGAGAGTAAGGCCTAGATAGTGCATCAGTAATTCCAGGTGACTGTCGCCTCCTCTTTATCATCATCAGTAAACTGAACCCCTGCTATAGAATCCTGACCATGGCTCTCCTCAGCCATTTGAAAGAGAAGATGTCACTGAGATCCCAGCAGCTGTGGGATCCAGGATCTCAGTGCTCTGTGCTCTGACCTCTCCAGTCTGCTTCAGGGTCAACACTGTCTTTCCTCGATGGGCCATGGAATATGCTGGGCCTGAGTCTCCAACTTCTCCACCTGACCAAGGCCCACTCTTCCAACTCTCGGCTCACACTTTTGTCTCTGTTAAAGCCTTCCCTGACCTCTTGTGGCAGCCAGACTCCCTCTGTGTGCCCCTGGATGCAAGAGGACTTTTTCTTCCTTAACTTGCACTGCCTTGAGTTGGAGTAGTGGGCTTACAGGTGAACACCTAGACTTACCCAGGCACTGACAATGTTGGATCCTCTCCATGTCCCTAGAGTCCAGGGGGAACTCAGAAAAGGGCTCATGGATGATTTTTAGTGAATGAATGAATGAATGAATGAATGAAGAAATTGATGTTCCTACTATCATCATTGTCACAATGGAGGCTACCTGAGTAGACATTTTACAACACATTCATGAGGTCAACAGAGCTTAACAGAGAAGGAAACAAAAGCTTCAAGAATGACTCAGCTAAGACAGGTGTGGTGACACACGACTTCAATCCCCGAATTCAGGAAGCAGAAGCAGGTGTATCTCTGTGAGTTCAGGGTAGCCAAGGATACACAGTGAGACAATCTTAAAAAAATAAGAAAAAGAAAAAAGAAAAGAGGCTGGGGAGACCCACCTGAAGTTACACAGCTAGTGTGGCTTTCACACACAAGTCTGACACCCTTGTTGCTTTCTTAAAGAACATCTCTGAAGCGGGAAGCTCAAAGCTTGAAAGATCTGGAGGGCTAGAACTCTGCAACCGCCCAAGAAGGACTTCTGCGGGAGGTCCTTTGATACTGAAGCCCCACAAGACCCTGACCAGGAGACTGGCTGAGAAGAAGCTGTCTGGACCCTGCATGCCCATGTCTCAGCACCAGGGCAGTGCCCCCTGACACTCTGAACTGTCTAACACACCCTCGGTGTCTGCTTCTATGGGGTTCCTCCAGTCCCCTCAGCAACTCTACAAGGAAGATGTAGAAAACTAAAGCACAGAAGAGCAGCCTAATTTACACAAGCCACACTGCCTAGAAACACAGATTCTCACCACTGAGCACATGACTTCAATAGCAGACTCCTTTATGATTTGCTTGTGCTCCAAGCACAGACCTGGATATAAACTCCAGAGTCTCATCTGAATATAGACTCCAGGATCTCATCTGGATATAGACTCCAGAGTCTCATCTGGATACAGACTCCAGAGTTTCATCTGGATATAGACTCCAGGATCTCATCTGGATGTAGACTTCAAGATCCCATCTGTGGCCATAAACGGTCCCTCAGAAAGCCATCCTAGAGAACTCTGTGGCTTCTGACATGCCTGCAAGCTGAGACTTTCTTGCCACACTAAGTGAAGCTAGAGTGCCAAATATTAGCATCTTTACTTTGTAAGAAGGGAAACTGAGGCCTAGGGACTGACACAATCAGAGCGATGAAGAATGTCTGGAATACCACAGCCATGTGGGGATCTGTCATCAGGACGCTCTTCAAGTGGGAAAGTGGCCATGGCCCCTAAAGACAAAGGGCTAGACCCATGCTCAGATATTCACTAGCTAGCCTAAGCCATAGATGACTTCCCTGTCAGGTCCTGTTAAGCTTTGGCTTTGAATGCCTCCAAAGATATAAGACGTATTTTACCTGCCAGTGTAGCAATGGTAGAATCATTCTGATACTAGCTTAGTAAAGTAAGCAATTTTGATAAAGAAACAACAGGGAACATCAAGGAGACTAGGCTGGGGCGGGTACACTAGAAGCTGTAATCTAATCAGACAAAGCAGAGCACAGCTTTGTCTCAGATGCCTGGACCTTCCCTTCTGCCAGTGACAAATGTATCTGAAGCACTTGTTTGCATTTACTCAGAGACAGGTGGCTAGGTGAGATCAGTGTCCTGAGGAAGCAGGGATGGCACTCCCTGCCTGGGTCACCCAGATGAAGAGACGTTGCACAGGACCTGAACCCAGACCCCCCTTAACCCCGCAGTGCTGTTGTTGTCAGGCTGCCCCAGTCACCAAAAAGCCACCCACATAGGTTGCCTACGACAGACAGCACTACAGGCAACTTCCAAATCTGGAATGGGGCACCGTGAGCCCCTTGGGATTCTGAGCTCTGTTATTTTTAGATGGATCAGTTGTTCCAACCCTGCTTTCCTCCTCAGACCCCCCACACTGATTTCCCAAGCAATCAAATCCACGTGTTACCAGTTCCGGGCCTGGTGCTGGGTGAGGTGAATGCTGGATGCTTGCAAGTGCCATCAAAGGCCATGTGCCCTATCAGTCTTGCCCTTCCTGAAGGTCCAGTGTGGTTCCCAGGAACCAGCATCCACAGACCTTACACTTCTTCCAGACCTCCAGAAACCCCAGAGGCCAAAGGATAAGAGGGAAACCATGTCTAGGAAGAGAAGCAGTCTGAAAGCCATGGAAAGCCTAGGTATACCCTGACAGCCTAACCACAGGTCTTCCTCCCCTATCAAACCCATCTCAATGCTGTGTGAGCTGAATGGGAGGGCAATAGCAGTTCCCACTCTGCCAGGTGACCAATTGCAATAGGAGATACAGTCCTCCACAGACTTGCAACCTAGTGCCTGCTCTGAGACTTTGAGCCATCCGTCCTGACCCCTTGGAGTTGTTATCTGCTCATCCCCAAACTGTGGGTAAGAACAGGGCCTCATCCACAGGGCAGCTATGAGGTTTTGCTGACAGCATATGTAAAAGGTTTCCCCTAGGACACAGCAGTAGCTGATACCCTGATCACTTCTTAATGACCAACAAAGAAGTTAAGCCTTGTTGAATACCACAGAGAGGGAAGGAAGAGAGCAGGTGCCCTTCTGGAGTCCTGTAGCAGTAAGGACGTTGATAGGATGGACACTCTGTCCCCTCAGCACCATCCTGGGATTGTTTTTGTCTGAACCAACCTACCCCATCCCACCTCTACCCATCCCACAGAAGAACATACTAGTTCTTGGGGAGTCTGAATGTGCCTACTCTTGCAACCTAACCACACAATCACCCCTGGAAGCACAGGAGACCCCTTTTGTTCTGGCCTTTTGCCTGGCTCATGGCTCCTCAGTTCAGTGAGGACAAGAACAACATCCAGAGCCCACCTCCCCATAGTGCTCTGTGTGTGTTCAGCAGGTGCTACAGGCACCTGCACTCCCCAAAGGACACAGAGGAGCCAGACTGAAGGCCTGGTTTCCATCGCACACACTCACCCTCTCAGAGTCTGTCTCCTCAGATATAAAAAGGGCCTGGGAGCCCAAAGTGATCCAGACAGAGGAGACATGAGAAGACTCTTAAACAGCAACAGTCTGGCTCTGAGCCACCACAGAAGCCCTCAAAGGAGACCAGAGACATGGAGAAATAAAGAGCTCCTCCAAGGTACTGGGACCCTAGTTCTTGCTGATCCAGGCCCAGTGAACAGAATATAGCAAGTAAGAAGGACAATATTGGAGGCCTCTCCCTGCCCCAGAAAGGCCCTGAAGCCAGCAGGATGGTCCTTCCTGGATAGGTCCTGACCTCAGATCACCCAGGATAGCATCACACAAACAGGACCTACTTCTCTTAGTTACACACACACACACACACACACACACACACACACACACACACACACACACACACAGAGGGAGAGAGAGAGAGAGAGAGAGAGAGAGAGAGAGAGAGAGAGAGAGAGACGTGTCAATATGGTAGGACTTATGCATGGTCCCCTATTCCTGCCATGGGAGACACCTCCCTCTACCAGCCTCTCCTTAATTCTTCCAATGTGGCCAAGAGCTATTGAACCTGGGAGGGAGGAAGGGAGGGAGGGCCAAGACCACCTCTGCTGATGGCTTGTTTACAGCCCGCCCATCAAGGTTACAAGCCAGTTGGGACAACCCTAGGGAGCTACCAGTAATACACTAAAGGCACTGGTGGAGGCCTGACCTCTGTCACTGGGAATGGCACTGAGGACAACCCTAGCTGGCCAGAAGCAGAACAGCCTGGGTGAGTCTAGCCAGCCAGCAGAGGCCTGGCAGCTCTGGAGAAGCCTAGGCTTGAAAATAGCAAATCTCCAACCCAGTGTCTTTCCAGGATAGCCAGAGGGCCTTGTTGTGGCAGGGCTGCCTGAGCCGTCTGAACAGGTCCTGGGGCTGAAGAATGAAGAGAGATGTGGGTGACTCAGAGCTGCTCCCTCTTCTGGTAGGTCTCCAGGCAGTGTTCCAGATGAGAGAGGCTATGAGGACTCCTGGATACCAGAGAAGGCTGAGCTTCTATTCCAAGTTTCCCATGGGCTTGTTATGTGATCCAGGTAAGACCCAACCTCTATAGATCTCTGAAATGAAGGAGAAGTGATGAAACTCTAAGTCTGCAGAGGAGAAGGATTCAGAGGTTGCTGTCCACCATTCAGATGAGGCTCTGTAGCATGATTCACACCCTCAGAAAGCTGAATGTGAATTAAGACCAGTGTTGGAATGGCTCACAGAGCTATAACTCCAAAGATATTCAATAAGCATGATGGGTGCTGTACCACACTGAGGACACGGAGCTGAATCAGCCTTCTACCTTCCCCTTAAGAAGCTTATCTAAGAACTAAATGTGACAAATGGCAGTTGGTTGAATGTAACCCTGAAGGGACAGATGTCAAAAAAGAAGCAAAATCAGGCCATTAATTTCCACTGTGGAACCTGGAAAAGACAGAAATTAAGCCAGACCTCAAATGGACAGACCCAGGGAGTCAGCACACGCATGGATGAAAAGCATTGGCGGACGGATGAGTAGGTGGATGAATGGTGGGAAGGACAGGAAAGGGAGAAATAGATGGGTGAGCTGATAGAGGCATACCAGCGTATTGATGGATGACTGGATATGTGGACAGATGGAAGAGCCAGATAGGAAGGAAGGAACGAACAAACGAACGAGCAAAGGAAGAAAGGAAGGAAGGAAGGAAGGAAGGAAGGAAGGAAGGAAGGAAAGAAGGAAGGAAAAATACTTCATTGGATCAATTCCTATAAACCTCTAGCCAAGTAAAAGGATGGAATGGTAGCTTCCTTCCCTAACTAATAATTAACTAATTATTAAATATTTAAATCAATAAAGACAATTCATAATTAAACACTTGAGGCCAAGAGAGGAAACATGATGTGCTTAAGGTCACTTAGTAAATGAACTGTAAATTCAGAACCAGAATGCAAGGCTCCTGACTTCTGTCCAGCAATCTTCCTGCACCATAGTTCCTGCCTGTTCCTGACTCCTAGCTCCTCCTCCTCTGATACAAGAAAGGATCAGAAGCAGCGATGGGATCAACCATGCTTGTGTGTCCTGGTTTCTGTCCCCTGATCACGGACTTGGTCGACTTATCTTGTCTATCTGTAAAAGTGAATTTTGATTATAGACTGGAAATGTGCTTTGAAAGGCACAAAAAGTCACCGCAAGTTGGAGTGGGAAGGAGTCACTTCTGTGCCCCCCCACACACTCACTGAGTGACCTCCACTCCCAGAAAGAAAAGGGTCTAGTCCTATGTCAAAAGATTCACAAGGATGTTGTGCCCAGGACCTTGTGTCATTGCAGAGATTAGAAAGATGGGGCAGGGAAGGGGAGAGAAACCATTCTGGGTTTCTGCACTCTGGCCTCCATGGGAAGAAAGGTAGAGCTGGGCCAAGATGCCAGCATCCACAGCCATGCCTGGACCTGGGCAGCATGAGAATAATGGTGCAGGCAGTCTAGATCATTTCCACCCCTGGATATGTCCACTATTCCCATGTTCCCTCCCTGGGTACTGAAGGCACACTCATGCTGAGAACCAGTGTCAGGCATCCTGGCACTAGGTGTTCTATAGAGGCTTTTTCATTTGTGCTCCACAGGGACTGGCTGCTTAGGCACCGATAGCTAGGGACAAACTCTGGCCCCAGAGTGTGGCATCTCAGATTCAAGTTGCATCCTGGAGACTGCCCCCATTCTTTGCCTTCTACATTATCTGAGTTTTCATAATTGCAAAAAGTACATGAAAAGGTTTGAAGACAGAAAGATTGATTTAGGCTCACAGTTTCAAATGTTCCAGTCCAAAGTAACTGGGTTCTGCAGCTTTGGGCCTGAGGTAAGGTCAACTGTCCTGGTGATAGAAGAATGAATTGCACGAGTCCACTCACCTCACAGTGTGTTGGAAGTGAGCATAGCAGGAAGAGACTGGGAACAAGGTACGTTTTCCCAGGACACAACCTCAGAAACATGCTTCCTCCAGCTTGGTCTCACGTCTTCATTTACACTCACTAATAGTGTCATCAAATTAATTCATCTATGGATTAATCAACTGATGAGATCAGAGTCATCACGATCTAATTACTTCTCAATGATCAGAATCACCAACTAGGACCAAGCCTTCAACACACTTGCGTTTGGGGGACATCTCAGGTACAGACCATAATACCTCCCACTACTTGCGGTTCCTTCATCTGTGAGTGAGAATAACATCTCCTCTCCTGCTTTCAGAGATTGTTAGCAGAGGAGGAAGCTCTGGCCCAGCCATTGATGCCAGGTGATATCTCACTGCCCAGGCAGAGCTGGTACCCTACTGGAGTATAGGGCCCACAAAAAAAATGGTACTGGCTGTCCTGGACAGGGAGTGCTTATAGATCCAGTATTGGCATAGAGGGAGACCAGCATTCGCCTTCCTGTGCTGTGTTAGGAAGAGTGATGTTTGTCCTCTGTAATCCACACCATCTTTCTTCCCCTTCTTCTAATAGCAAGGAGACTAGATCATAGGCTGCTGGAGACTAATAGAGTACAGGCTGCTAGAGACAAGAGCCTGGATAAGAACTCAGCCTTGGTTTCTTCTTAGTTATGCAGGTTAAAGAAACTCAACTAATCCCTCCATGCTTCTATTTCCAAATATGCAAAATGGGGACAAGGACAGAGTTGTTGCAAAGACCAAACACCTTAATGTGTGGAAAGGACTTAGAGCAGCATCACACACGTTATCATCACAATATCAGTTACTAACTAAATAACAACATTATCTGAGGCCCAGGCCTGGAGATGAGAACCACCCCCCAGGAGGATTCTCTGATCTCACAAATGGGGCTGCACTTTCCCCTTAGCCCTCCAGGCCACTAGCCCTCCCTCTAACAAGGCCTTTGTCTTCTTATACTTTGAGTCCATTCACAGAAGTGAAGACAAAGGTCTATTATTGTCAAGTGATTCCTCTCCTTTGGCCAATATGTATCCATTGTACACACACACACACACACACACACACACACACACACAGCCACCAGGTAACCTAGGGGCATGGCATCTCTGAGTGCTATTTGTAGGGTAAGAGACAACCAGGAGAAGTGGGGTCTGAGAAAGGAGGCCAGGAGTCATGATGATACAAGCCAGGAGTCATGATGACATGGCTGAAGTAGTGAGAAAAAAAAAAAAAAACTTCCCTTGTTGGGGAGGACCCTAGAGCAGTTTGGTGGTATTGGAACACAAAAGGAGCCAGGGGCTGGCAGGGAAAGAGCATATAGGCTCTACCACACTGGAATGCCCTTGAACACTAGTCCAGGACAAACAGGCCAATGCAGCAAGAAGGAAGTCAGTGGGCTGCTTGTAGCAAGACATGGAACCAGCAGGTTTCCACCTGGATCCCCATAAGCACTGGGTAGTCCTGTTATTGCAATGCTTTGTCAACTTTCCCCAGAACTGCCACTCATATACCCACCTTTATAACACCCATGAAGGCAGGTCTATTCCTCTTCTAGATCCCTGTGCCCCTGTGCCAGGCATAAAGCAGACACACAGGAGATGCTCTGCCCAGCCAAGTAGTTAACCAAAATCAAAGCACATTATGCCACCTGGGTGAACTGTTGTGCAGAAGAAAAACTTCTGAACCTGAGAGTTTAGTCCAAAGCCTGATGCCCTCTCACTGCAGAATGGCCATGGCAAGTATCATGGTATCATCCTGGAGCCTCAGTTCCCTCCTCTCCAGGGCTGAGCTCGCATGGGGTTTCAGGCAGTGTAACAAACTACACAGTAAACAGCAGCTAAAAGAACACCATGAAACTCTCTGGGTGCAAACTTGTAAGACCATGCCTTGATTCTGATATCTGATATGAAAGGCAGAATTTTAAAGCAGAGAGGTCTGGTTTAGAATCTTGGCTCTGCTCCTTGGAGCTGTGCAATCCTTGAGATGTAAATTAACTTCCCTGTTTTCCTTGTTTGTTCAACACTGACCTCGAGAAGTCCCAGCACGGACTCAAGAAGACAGCAGATGTGGCTATGCTCAGGGTACCAAAAGTGGGCAGTGACTATCACTGTGGGGACAGCTCCTGACAGCAGGACAGAGGGTCCTGTTGTAAACAAGGCCCCTACCCCATTCTGCAGTCTGAGGTTTGCTGGATGCTTTGTTCCCTGCAGGGCATAGCTCGGGGAGCAGAGGCCATGGCGGTCTCAACACTCCCACCATCTGCACCTCAGGGTTGGTCCATCTGTCCGGCAATGGGCACACATGTGGCCTCATCTTAGGGCACGGGGTCATCAGGGTCAAGCAGGAGAAAATTGGGGGCAGATGAGGAGAAGATTCCAGCTTATTTTTAGAAATAGGAAAGAGCAGGGAAGACAGGAAGGCCCTTGTTCACCGGCTCCTCACTCATGTGGATGGCAAGCAGGACAGCGGCTGGGCAGCCAGACCCAGGCCAAGGACAGAGGATCTGCTCTGCAGCCACTAGCCAACCCAGCCTGTGCCCTGCCCCTGGGGACCCCTTTTCTTCCCATGCTCAACTGTTAGATTGGAAAAATTACAATTTCTTTATCTACATTTAATTCATCTTTTTAAAAGTATCATAAATGTAATATTCTAGAACAAAGATGAATCCAACTATACTCCATTTCTATATGTAAAGTGCCAAAAACAAAATTAATAAGTGAAACAATGTCTAGTTGGCAGAGTCCAGTTCTAATGGGAAAGGATTGGGGGCCTGTGACAGACAGCACTTAGTGAATATCTGTGGAATGAATTACTTGTGTGTATCTAGCCCCAAACAGACTAAGGGGATGCATGGAGAAGCAGACACAAAACCCCACATAGAGAGCATGCCACCAACAGTCATGTGACCTGGGGAGGCTTCCTAGAAGAGATGGTAGTTGAAATCACAATCTACAGACTACTAGAAAGTGATGGGGTGGGGGTGGGGGAGCACACCCAGCCATGTGGTAGAATATAGAAGCCAGGCTGTTTGAACCATGTGAGAAAGGAAAAAAAATGCAGGAACAAATGGGCTTGGGACGCATGTCCCCTTTGTGCACTTGAGTACAGCAGGGCCCAACCTGCTGGTGTCCAATTCTCAACACAGCCCCAGCCACACCCACTTGGAACCATTAGAAGAGCCCAGGTCCCTAGAGGAGGCTGTGCCTGCTCAGGGTATTCAGCAATAAGGCCTTGTCTGGGCTGGAGGAAGAAGAGAAGAGCAGAGAGGAAGGAGGGGAAGAGAGTACATGTAGGTTAGAATCCAGTGTCAGGGAGGCCAGTGGACCGTCCCAGGAGAGGTTCTAGCACACAGTAGGCCTTCAGAAGTACAAATCACCACCTGTTGCCTTCCCCCTGGGATCCATGATGGTACTTGCATGAACCACCTGCCCTACCCCAGGGGCAGGAGTGATTAAGAAGGCAACTAGGGCCAGATCACAGGTGTGTAAATTCTGCCTTTTGAACTTCCTGGCTGTATAGCTTGGAGCCTGTTGCTTTGTCTGTCTGTGCCTCAGTTTCCTTGTCTATAAGATGGACACAGGTGTCATTTATAACACAGGGTTGGTATGAAAACGGATCAACGTACATGAGACGCTTGGAACAGAGTCATCTGTGGTCACTGACAAACTAAAAAGGGTATGTTCAGCTGGGATGGTGTGTGAGGAGGCAGAAGAGGAGCAGCCCCTGCACTCTCCAAAGGGACACGCTGACAGAGGGCAAGGCCATCAGAGTGTGGTGGACATGATGGGAATGAACAGGCCCGGGGAGGCCCCTGCTCCATGACAGTAGAGCAAGTCTAAGGTTAAACATGACACACCCCTCTGTGGCACTATCTTTGGGAAGTACTCAAAAATGGCAGCAATCTTTAAAGTCATTGACTTCTTCCCTTCGCAGGCCCGGAGCCCTCATCCTCAGATGTTGAGAACTTCATACTCTCTCAGGAACAATAGAGTCAATGTCTGAAGACTCCAAAGAGGATGGTTGGTCCAGGAGATAGCATGCTATCGAGTTGACAGCGCAAAGGTAGGGGGCTGCATGCATGAGTGTGTGTGTGTGTGTGTGAGAGAGAGAGAGAGAGAGAGAGAGAGACAGACAGACAGACAGACAGACAGACAGACAGACAGACAGACAGACAGACAGACAGACAGAGTGCCAAGGGTGGACCTGAACAGACATGATGCTAACTTGCATGCTGGAGGGAAGCTACACATGTGTCTATGGACATGTGGCTCATACACATGATCAGTGTACACACTCGTATTTGCCCACAAGCAGCAGCATTTGGGTTGCAATTGGCACAAGAGGCTGTATTTGTTAACCTGACACAGTGGGTACCCATCTGCTGGAATGGCCTGTTTTGTAAAATCAATAAACACACACTTGCCCTGAAGATGGCTTGGCTGACTCCTCCCAGAATGTTTCTGGCTGGCTCCAAAGGTATGTCCTCCTATGGGCAGCTGATGGCTATGGGACAGGGTCCCAGATTATCCATATTTCCTGAAAAGGTCTAGAGCCCTATTAGGGAGAGTTTCTCTTCTCTGGGCCTCAGTTTCTCTACCTGTATCAAAATGGGATAGATAGCTTAGGGGACCCCTGAGGGGCTCCCTACCCGACAGACTCCTGGATCTGCAGAGAAAGGTAATTGGGAGCAGCCGTCACTGGGGTGAGCATGGGGGCCTCCAGGAGTGGGTCACCAGAATTCCCCCAGCTGCGGACACTGCCCCGTGGTTTATGTCAAATTGTCAGGCCCAATCCTGTTTCCCTCCCAAGCAGGGCCGCCTGCAGTGGAGCTCAGGAGAGGTGGCCTGTCCAGCCGCTGTGTTTACAGTGCTCAGACGAGTCAGGGAACCTGATCCGGCCAGAGAAGGGTGGGCAGCCCCTCTGGGCCCACCATGTCCACACTCATTTCCCGGAGAATGAACATGGCCGGCCCGCCCACCTCGATGAGTCCAGCTGCTAGCCATCCACTCAGAGAAGCCAGCTCCTTGTGGGCAGGCACCCTGATGTTGGCAGTGGTGAGAGGGCCCACAGAGTTTCATGAGTGGGGTACAAAGGAACAAACTACTCTCTAAGCAGGCTGATCTCTTCTCCCCTGCCTTGGTGACTCTCACTCCATCATCTGGATCAGGGACAACAAGATAGACAGCCACTGCTTTTTTATGTTTGGGGACACTACAGTAAGACATAAGAATTATATGAATGTCAAATGTCAGTATCCACACATAAAGTTTTATTAAAACACCACCGCACTTATTTAGATAATGCCATTTTTGTCTCTGATTGCTTTTATGCAACAGCAACAGAGCTAGACAGTTTCGACAAAGATCATATGACCACAGAGAAACACAGTTTCCTTTATGGATGGCATTGATCATTCTCTGATCTGCTTCACTCCTAGATGAAAGAGGAATCTTGGGTCCCCATCTTACAGTCTGGCAAAGGAACATGTGAACACAAGAAATATCACTTTCTTAGTTCCCTAAAACTTAATTCCTTGCACCAAGTATTGGAGTCATACATATGTCTGAAATTTTCCTGATGATACCAAGACTGGGGGGCCTAGGCAGGCTACAACACTGTCCCTGGGTATTTATCCATAAGATATTCCTGAGATGACCTTTGTACCCTCCCCTTGTGCCCCAAGTACCCGACCTCCTCTGAAAATTTACATCTATCTCTGTTGCACCTATAGCCCCTGTTTCTGGGGCTTTTATCACTCCTTCTGAGTCACATGGCCCTGAGGAAAGCCCCTGATGGTGGCTTCTGCTTGTGTCTCCCCATATAATAGTACTTTTTTCTGGCACCCACCAAAATGCTCTTAATGTCAACTCTAATCACTCCAGACATTGAAAAGTCCCTTCTTTAAGAAGTAAGCTGAGCCAGGCATTAGTGGCTCATGCCTTTAATCCCAGCACTCAGGAGGCAGACTCTGAGTTTGAGGCCAGCCTGGTCTACAGAGTGAGTTCCAGGACACCCAGGGCTACCTACACAGAGAAACCTTACCTCAGAAAAATAAATAAATAAATAAATAAATAAATAAATAAATAAATAAAATCACCATGCAAAGACCATAGATGGGAGAGATGGCTCCAAACCAAAAACAGCCAGTCAGGGGAAGATGGGAAGGGAGAAAGGAAGGGAGGGAGGGAGGAAAGGAGGGAGGGAAGAGAAGAGGGAGGGAGGGAGGGAGGGAGGGAGGGAGAGAAGGGAGGAAGAAAGGCTATATCTTGGGAAGGAAGAAAGACAATGCAAAGGGCCATGGTGGCTCACTGCAAAAAGTGACTAAGGGTCAGCAGATAGGCTCAGCTTTGACTCCAGAGTCACCTTGCTCTGGATAACGTTACCTAGGGCAAGTCCCTTAACCCCTCTGCACTTCTGCAGCTCTGATTAAACCCAATTGCATGATGACCTACCCAGTGATGAAGACGGGCTAGTGAAGAAAGGTAAGAAAAGCTCCCTATACACACTTAAATTGTGCAGTCACTGAGGGCTCCCTCCTGCTTCTCACAGGATCCGTCTGCTCAGAGTTAGCCTGTAGTAATGGGTCTCTGCCTTCTACTTGAGATCACCACTGCCTACTTCCTCCCTTCTAGAATTTTCTTCACAAGGTTCTTGCCCTCTCTGCTCTCCCTCCACCCTGTGTAGGCTTAACTAAGAATGCCCCCCATGGACTCATATATTCGAATGTTTAGTCACCTGGGAGTAGCTCTATTTGAAAGGATTAGAAGGACTAGGAGGTATGGCCTTGTTGGAAGAAGTTTATCAGTGTGGGTGGGCTCTGGGGTTTCAAATGCCCATACCAAGCCCAGTGTCTCTCTCTTGGCCCATGGATCAGAATGTAGCCCCAGTGCTGCCATGATCCCCTCCATGACGACAATAGACTTAACATCTGAAACTGTAAGTGAGCCCCCAATTAAATGCTTTCTTTTATGAGAGTTGCCTTGGTCATGGTGTTTCTTCATAGCAGTAGGACAGTGACTTGGACACACACACTCTCAGCCATGTCACTCCACAGTTGCACTTGGTTGTTCTACGTGCTCCAGGTAGCCCATGACTCTCCCAACACACTGCACAGCTGCACAATCCTGCCCTCAGGAACAGACTCTTCAGACAGGAGAGGAAGCCTGAATACCAAGAGAGGCTGCAGGAGAAGTGGGCAGAGAGGCCAGGCTGGCCCAGGCCATACCCTTACTCCCCCCACTGGCATCTCATCTCACCTGCACTACCACAGCCCCCAGCAACATCCCCCAAGTCCCTCCCTTGTATCTGTCCCATAGAGTGATGATGGAGGAGCCACACAGAGACAAGCTGTGCTTAGAAACAAACTCTTACTGTAAATGCTACAACTCAAGCCAGGGCCCAGGAGAGTTGACTTGAAGTTTGAGGCTGTCATTCAAGACCTTTCATAGCCTAACCTGGTGTTAACTAGCTGCTCAATACAATCTTCTGAGTAAATGAATGCTCTCCACTGTTCATTTCCCCTGATGCACAGCTCAGAAAAATAGTGGCTTTTCTTTCCATCTAACACACACACACCCCTCCAAAGGCCCTATTGAACTCTTTTTCAACATCACTTTTCCCAGCAAGGCTACCCTCCCCTGCACACTCTCAGCTTTCACAATCATAGATATTACCAGGCAGGCTACACTGAGGGGATCTCCGTGCTTTTCTACCTCTTCCCCCATGGCTAGTCTGTGAGCACCATCCAGGATAGAGAGAGGATTCCTGGAATTCAGCAAGGAGCCTGGTGAAAAGGAAGGGCCTGGCAAGTACCTGGTCAGGGGTCGGTTGCATGGAACAGTAATCCCAGGAGCTGGGCCTTCCACCGGAAACAGGAAGCAAGCCAGGAGCTGCAGTAACCCTCCAGGCCACCAGGGGGATCAAAAAGAAATCAAGCTGAAATGAAATGGGGCTGAATTCCTCCCCCTCCCCTGCAGTTCACAGGAAGAACTGCTGTGGCTTGCTTCCCAGGCTCTGAGGCTGACTGTGTGACGCCCCAGAGAGAATCTGGACTGAGGTCTGAGTCCACAGGATCCTGAGACAGCCACACCCAGAGAGATTTTACTTCTCAAAGAGCTACTCTTGCTCCCAATACCAGGTAGAAAACATGAGGTTCACAGAGCAGACACAGATGTCAAAGAAGCAGAGCCCAGCCCTGCTGGGGAACAGAGAAAGGACAGGAGTGTCTGCAGTGACAAGCCGTGCAGTCTGACTGATGCCCATGTTCGCTTTTTGTCCAGCTGTGCATCCAGAGCTGGGCTCATGCTGTGGCAGGTCAGATGTCTGATGATTGAGTGGTTCCAAGTTATGTCTCCCCATCCCACTGCCTGCTCGGGAAGGTGGGATGATGCAGATCCAACTCTGCCTGCGACCAGCATGTGAGTTCTACCACCTCCCTCCCCTGATCTGCTGGCTTTCCCAGTTGCACCTAGAGAATGAGCTGGACTCTGAGTGGCAGATGATAGGTTTCCTGGAGGAATGTCACCTTGGGTTGATTAGCACTAGCTGCCTGAAATCTGTGAGGTAGGGTGCTGTGACTGATTGGTGATGCCTGGCCTGGAGCCAAGAAGCAGATTTGCAAGTAAAAAATAGGGTACCCTAGATCCGGAAACCCTGACTAATGCTCCTAAGTCCCTTGAAACTTTTCCTCATCTGAAAATCTTTATTTCTCATTTCTCCTGCTTTTTCTGTGGCTATCCAGAGTGGTTTGAAGCACTGTGCCAAATGTGAACTCTTCAGAGATAACCAGGCCAGGTTGGTTCCTCTGTCCTGGAGAAGTTCACAGTTGACCAAGAGACACCTGCCCAAATCCTCCTGCAAAAAACTGGAGCTGGCTGAGCCCAGTCTGAGGGACAAAGAGGCTTTAGAGTCAGAGGTCAGATGCTTCAACAATGAAGGAACCCTCTCAACCACTAATTCAGCCTCTCCTGTTCCCCACCACCTCTCAGGAGCCTTGTCACTAAAGCCCACTGCGTATTTCATGACAGCAGAAGCCTCAGCACCTGCACGGTAGTTATGATCATAGGTCCTGGCAATTCCATTACAAGCTGTGACAGTTCTTCCAAACGTGTCACAGATCCCTGATCTATCTGCCCTGCCTCTCCACTTCTCCCTCTATCCCAAGGCCTGGTGGGGCTGTCCTGAGGAAGAAAGAAGCCAGTTGGGCACAGAGCATTGGGACCAGCGATTTCCCACCTTGAGTCCATCTCGCAACTTCTCCAGCTGTGCCCTCAGGGAGACACAGACATCTGGCATTCCTATCGACCCAGGAAAGCTTAGTGCCGAAGCAGAGATGCCTGCAGAGTTATACCAACATTCCCTCCCTGAGGGGGGCATGAGGATATCTCCACCTGCTGCCTCCTTGGGCATTTACCAGCTATGGTGGCTGGACTCTAAGCTGACCCCTCTGAAGAGGATAGATCCCCCAGAGGAAGGTGGAAAGACCACGTTCTAAGGGTGCCCCTGCCTCGCTGACCTGGCTGTATTCACACTCACAGAGGCCTGGCCTCATTGTTGTCCTTTCCTCCTTCCCTGGAGAGCCTGTCTCCATGCCACCAATCCATATTGGACCATGGTGGGCTGCGTGTTTGCTCCATTCCTCCTCACCCCACAAATCATTAAACAAGCTGTAGTGGAAATGCAGCTGTCACGTGGCCAGCACGGCCGCCAACCTTGGCACTTCTTCTCTGATCCCGTTTGTTTTTCTAATATAAAACTAATATGACATAATGTATAATCTAATTTGGAAATTACCATTTGCTTGGCTGGCCCACACTGCCAGCCAATACCAACAGCAAGAGAAATTATTTAAGAATGTTTCTTTTCCTTCAGAACACGGCTGATAATTTATTTTTCCGTCAGAAGATTACTTTTCTCTTTACGACATTTCCTGCCCTTGTGATTTGTGTTAGGCTTCAACAAAATGCTCTGTGACTAATGCAGGGGGGTGGGTGGACCTGCCTATCCCTGGAACTGAGCAGGGGGTCAGTCATGGACAGTAGTGAGCTCGGACCTACACCCGGGAATGGAAGGCCAATTAAGCTTTTCAGTAAGGGATACATGGAGGTCAAGAAGTCTCTTTCCAATCCTAGAAGCCATTCCTGAAGGCTGCCTGTATATAGGTCCATGTAGCCCAGGAACTGCTGGCCTCTGGGGACACTAGTCCTTGTCCAGCATTCCTGAAGAGAGCTAGGCACCAGGGTGGGCTCTAAATTGAAAGGGAGCTCTTCAGGACTGCAACCTGTCTACAACTGAGGCTCCACTGGAGTGGAGTACCTCTTCCCTTGAGGCTACTGCACATGCTCGAGAACGTGGGGTGGGGGCAGGGCTATGTGCCATCTCACCTACATCTTCAGTGTAGTATAGGCCAGACCAAGTCACTCCCTTGACCCTCCTTTCAAAAGTATTTCAAAGGCCCAGCTACCTCTGCAATTTAGAACTGGTTTCAAATGCTGCCACTTAATAGCCTTGTAGCCTCAGGTAACTTTCTTCACTTCTGTGAGAATCCAGGAACTTCATGTGTACAATGGGGACATTGGGTGTTGTGGACAAGTCACGGAGTGTATAAAGGGCTTCTTACCCAGCGTCAGGCACGTAGTAAGTGCTTAGTAGTGTTACCCTAGTTACTGGGCTGGGACACAGACAGAGGTGATCAGGGATCTGGATTTGATGAAAGAATTCAGGTCTCTATGATGAACCTGAGACCTTGGACAACAGGCTAGTGCTGGGTCCGTGGTGTCTGCCACTGAGAACTAACTCAGCCAGCACACTAAGCACCTCTTGCCACTCCCTGCCTGGTGCAGAGCCGTGCACCCTCCATGCCACACACGTCCCCCTTCAAATGCTCTGCAGCAAGGGACTCTGATGGGCTCCCTCCCAACCACAGCATGGGAAGATGGCATAGAAGCTGTTCTGTCAGATCACCACAGCAACCTGCAGTCGCTCTGACTAGAAAAACTCCATCTTCCCCTGAAAGTTATTCACCAGATGAGTGACAGGGCTGATTTCTTCCTGACTGCTTGGGGATCAAGCTGATTGGGCATATTGGTGAAGGGCTCTTCAGTTTGCTGTGTGAACCACCTCCCTTGAGTCTTTGTTTCAAGTTCAGGGCAGGAGGGGTGTGTCCAGAGATCTAGCATGCCCTGTTCCTTTGACCACGCTAAGTGGCTGTTTGGGTTTCACTCCGTGGAGGCAAGCAGCAAATCGTACAGTTGACTGGATGTTTAGACACAGGCTCTCCTGCCTGAGTGGTTGTTTGACAGGATGGAGTGGGTGTTTTGTTACTGCCTGGTGACCAACGTGACCTGTGGCTTTTGCTCAGTATGACTGGGTTGACTGCTTGTTTGGCTGTGGTGATGGGCGGTTTCACCAAGTCAACCAGTTGTTATGTCACGGTTAAAATGGCTGTTTAAGTTGGATAGGTGTTTTGGCATTCATTAGCTCAGTTGACTGAGCTTGATTGAACTGACTGGATGTTTGGGTGAATTAATCCAAATATTTGGATGTTGTTTGAGGCTGTTGATTGGCTGTTTCTGAGAGCCTGGGTGTGCTGCTATTATGTGACCCAGCTGACCCATTGTTCTGGCATTGTTTGACCTGCAGGCTGGTTGCTGAGTTGCTGTGCAGTTTGGGTTTTGTTTAGCTCTAAAGACAGGCTGTTTGAATTGTTGGATCAAGGGGATGGGAGGTTTGACTGTGCTGAACAATGGCTTCGGTATCGCTTGACTGCTGACTTATTCAACCCGTGATGACGTGTTGTTGCAGTCTGACCCAGCTGTTTACAGGCACCCGCTTGGGGAGCTCTGCAGATAGGCTCTTTAGGCACTGCTGGGATCACCAACCATGACGTTGGTCTCCTCAGTTCCATTTGGCCAACAGCATTTAGCTGAATTCAATCATTGTTTCCATAGGGTCTCCAGGGCTGACCAGTTCTGTCCAGGTTGTCTGGCTTTTGGTCTCCCACCAACAGGCACAGGAATGGCTAGTTGAACCCTACACTTGCAACAAGTCACTTCAGAATCCAGCTGGGCAGAGAGGACCATGCACCTCTAACATGGACCCGGCAGGTGAGAAAGTCCAGCAGCAGTGCAGCTGTTGCCTGCAGGCGCTCCCCTATGCTCTCCTAACCCGGAGAAGAAAGCATTTGGCAGAACGCTTCAAGAATGCAACCTCTGGGTTAAGTGGATGAAATTAGGCCCAATGGGGCTGTTTCACTGAGAATTTACAGTCGGTCATAGAGAGCAGCATGATCGAGTGAGAGCTCCACCCGTCAAGCTGGAGCCGGCTGCCTACCCAGTGTCCTGCCCACAGAGTACCCCTTGCCTCTGAGAGTTCTGATGTGTGCAGCACCAGTGACCATACTATGCTAAGGCTTGTCCTCTGCATGGACTGGGCCACCCTCTAGATGCCATGGGAGATGGAGAAAAACCTTTCATCCTTCAGCTTTCTGATGGGAAGACTCTGGTGGGGGGCTACCCCACATGAGAAGTTGTGAATGGAGACACCAAAGCCTCCACCCACTCACTGAGGAGTCACTGGAATAGAACTGCTTAAATGAACAATTTAGTGCTCTAGATAACAGAGATTAAAGGTCTTTTCAGGGGAGCTGGACTGACCCCTTATTTTATGAAGAAACTAAGTTAGAGTGTGTTGGGGCAGACTTCTTTCTCTTTTGTTTTACAGTTGTTGCTTTCAAAATTCGCACTGTAGCCCAGGAAGACTTCAAACTTACAACTCTCTTGCCTCAGCCTGTCCTGAGATTACAAGGTATGTGCCATCACACCTGGGGATGCTGGATTACAGGTGTGTGCTGTCACACCTGGGGATGCTGGGATTACAGGTGTGTCCCATCACACCTAGCGAGAAAATGTCTTTCAGAAATGGTAGAGGACAATTGGGGTTATTCACTTTTTTCAACATAGACACATTCAAGTTGGAAATCCCTGATCAAGGAGCTGAAGGAGGAGGAGTCAGTTCTGGTACAGAGCAGGAACAGCTCACTAGTTCTCACTGCAACCTCCTTCAAAAGAAGAGCTCCAGGGAGCTGCTGCTCCAGAAACACTCAGTACAGGTCACAAGCTTAGGGATTCCGACTCCCACTTGTAGCTTCATCAAGAGAAGCAAGATCATCTGAGTGAGGAAGGCGATAGCTCCACCGGGCTCCACATAGAGTTCCAAATAAGACTCAGTGGACAAATGAGTGGGACATCTATATTGTCTCCTCCAAAGTGGAAACAATGTAAGGGCTGGAGAGAGGGTGGGATGGTGCGGATCGCTGACTCGCACCAGCTACGATTACCTGCACCACTCTGGGCCCATCAGCATGCTGTCATGGGATGCAGAGAGGCTCACTGCCACCCCCAGGGTTTATAGGCAGTTCATGGGTGATGGATGAGGGAGAGGTTTTCTTCAGTGGTGTAGCTTCTGGTAAATAAAACTCACTGGGTCATCAACAAAAGAGGAAAAACAGACATGAAAGCAGAAGGAGACTAGTTGGAAAGAGGAGGAGGATCTGTGGGAGGGGGATGAGGACAAGAGGGGTGAATACAATCAAAATATATTTGGTGTATGCATGAAAATGCCATAATGAAACCCACTATAATAATTATTATATTAATTAACAATTTAATTGTAATAATTAATTACCAATGTATAATCAATGCTAATGTCTTTGAAGTTAAAAAGAATCAAAGGGGAAACAATAAAATGATTCACAACAAAGACTGTGGCAGTGGGAGAAGGGCTGTGTCACTGTGAAGAACTTTCAGGTTAGCAGCTGAGAATGATGACGTCAGAGAGCAGGGGTTATAGCATCCTAGCACCCAGAAAGCACTTGGAAACATGTTTAAATGTAATTACAAGGAAACTGGATATAAAAGGAGCTCTCTGACTGACCACACTGTCTAGAGGAGAGGATGCCTAGTCCCTGGAGATGCCGCAGGGTTCCTTGTTGGGTAAAGAGAGCTGAGTCGAAGACAACAGACTGGTTTCCTCCATTCCTGCAGCCACATCTGTCCTCCCTGCTCTGGCATCGCCATCTGTCTCTGAGCCTGATCACCTCTACAAGCCCCAGACTCCTTTCATGCTGGGTACTGTGAGGCTGGCCTCACTGCCGCTCATGCAAGCCACCACCTCTCTGACTAGGTTGGTAAGTGCTCAACCGTTTTCTGGGTTCTGATTCTACCAAGCAGCCTTTTCCCTCTCCCTTACAGCCTAGGAAGAAGCCAAGTAGCCCTGCCGAGGGCGGAGCCCTGCACTGCTCCATGGAGACCTGTGTGGACCCAGAGTTAGAGAGCTACTCTGCAGTCATGTAACATTGCTGGTGTCCATTCTGAGATGCTGTTTGCCCATTGGACACAGAGCAGCAAAGCTCCTGAGCCGCTTCCCCACTGGAGGAGAGAAAGCCAGAAGCCAGAGCCTCCGGTGTCTCATCAAACACCTTGAGTAAATCCTAAGGCATGGGACACATGTGATCAACCTCATGGTCCCCTAAAACCTGGCTGGACAAAGATATGCTATGTGGCTGCAGCCCACAAAGTGTGCCACACAATTCCAGGCCTCTGCCTTTCTACACAGGCAGTGCCAGAGCAGATTCTGGGAGACGGAGACCCTCATACTCCTTGCAGGAGCCAGGGCCTCATTGAACACACAGATACAAAGCCACCCAGAGGCTGAGCACAGAGGACAGAGGAGGCTGGGCTGCTGGAAAACATCAAGGCAATGGGCCAGAGGCGTAGGCTCAGGGTCGCTTAGTGCCTTCCTGCTGACCAATCTGGGTCAGGCTACCAGGCCTTGCCAGCCTCCTCTTCCCAACAGGGAAACCACCCAGAAACCCTGGAGTCCCATTCTCAGCTTACAGTCAGGAAGGTGACCCAGTGACAGCAGTGGTCATGTGGGACTGAACTCTGATTCCCAGCCCAGCCTATATTTCCCACCAGGCTGCTGTTCTCCAGACCCTGTAGACAATCATCACTACAGTTCTAACAGCCTGAATTCTGAAGAAAGCACTTTAATTTGCTTGTGTTGCTATAGCAAACACACATCTCTCCATTCTGGAGGCCAGAAGTCTGAGACCCAGGTAGTGGTAGGGTTGGTTCCTTCCATGGACAATAAGAAACTGCTCCACATGCCTCCTTTGAGTTCTAGGGGTTATCTGGCTCCTTGGGCTGTGGAAGCATCGCCCCAACCTCAGTCATTCAGCATCTGGCACTCCCCGATTCTATACCAACACCAGCCATCCTGAGTGAGCACCCACCTGGCAGCCTGGTTTCAACTTTATTTCCTCTGTAAAGAGTCCACTCTGATGTAAATGCACACTCTAGGTCCTGGAGAGGGCACAGCAGCATATGGATTTGGAGAGGACTTGGTCAAGCAGCACATTACAGAGGATCCGTGGTACGTCACAGGGCATACACATGTGTGGACAACAGAAACCCTACCTTGGAGACCTTCCCTGACTCCCTGAGCACCTGGCCCATGCCAAGCACCAGGAAAGATGATGGTTGAGATGATGGTTAGACTGAGAACCTTCTGGAGAGAAGACAGGAAGTGCCGCCTTTGTCAGCACACCAGGCTTCTTCTTCCATGCTGTGTAAGGGTGACAGAGCTGGTGGCTGAGAGGAGCCATACCCGATGAAAAAGGCAATCAATCATACAGCAGGCATGGGATGCCAGTGCTTAAGCCAACTGCATTGATCCTCTGGGATATTTACTCCCCTTTCCCCTGTGAGGACAGGTCTCCTGCACTGCAGAGCTTGTCCCTGGCTAGGATGTGCACCTCTGCTATGCATCCCATTGTTCTTTCTTCCTGTCTCCTGCCTACCAGGCAACCCTTAAGAGTCTGCACTGACACATGTGGTCTTCTTGGGAGAACTTTCCAGGAGACAGTCCTGCCACTGTTAAGGTGTAGGAGCAAGGATCCCAAGCCAGACGCCACCCTCTGGGAGACAGTGGACACACTGCTGGAGGGTAATGCCCAGGTCAGGGCTTGAAGGACTGGCTGCTTCAACCTTGTCCTGATACGTGAACATAAAGGAGCCCACACACTGAAATATGTGCACACATGGAGTACTCACAGCACAGGGGCACATGCAGCACACAAGAACATTCACACACTACACACACACACACACACACACACACACACACACACACACACACACTGACTCCAGAGTTACACACAGACACAAGCAATGGAGATCATAGACCAAGGCCCATGGGTTGAGGGGACCCCTGTGATTGAGAATGTTTCTCCTCCACAAAAGCCTTCCTGATAAGCTGTCAATTGGGCTGCAACTTTAAACCTAAAGAGTCATTACCCATGTGATGAGCCAAGGGAAAAGCATTTAGGCAGCAAGAACAGAAAAATGGAAACCAGCAGTTGGGTAATCAGCATCCCTCTAAGAAATAGGAAGCTTCAAGGGGGTCCCTTCCTGGTGCACAGAGAAACAAGAGGAATGGAGCATAACCCTAGCCTGTTACTATGTGAAGGGAAGCTGGGACCACTGAATTCACCTGCTGTCCATTTCTCTAAAGGCACTGCAGGCAGGAACACAGCCAGTCTATGATGCCTGTGGGGAGAGGGCTCCTTGACTAGTTCTGTTCTCACCACCTGTGTGTGCCTCCCAGGGACCAACCCTGCTGGGGACAGATTCCAGGAAACCTTCTGATGGTCACCCAGGTCAGTGGTGGTGCAGCCTAAGCAGACAGGATACCCTGCAGTGACCACAGCTACCATGGTTCTGTGCTGGGTGTGCTGGGGTGGAAGTGTTCATTGCAGAGAGGAGGGAGGTCATTGGGCAGCAGGGAGAGCCAACTCACAGGAACAGGACAGGGTTAATAGGGTCTGTGTCCTGGAGGGCGGTTCATGGGCAGCAGGTCAGGCACTGACCATCTTTCTGACGATCAGATGTGTGCTTGTGGTTCTCTGGAGTGCTCCTGCACAGACTCTGCTGGCGGGGCTCCCTCCTGCCTCCCCCTCAAACAGCCTCTTTCCGCCCCTGATTTGAAGGCATCATCTCTTCTCCATGCCCTGTGATGAGCTCCTACCCCTCTGTATACCAATCCAGATGCAGTGGTGGGCCAAAACACACTGGCCCTTCAAGAGCCCACCTGTGGTTCCTTGAGACCTCTGACACCATGCAGAGATTAGAAATAGCCTAAAGGGACAGAAGAGCCTGGAGAGGATAACCAGGGTAGAGGAGGTGGCCACAGCCGGGAGGTGCAGTCTCTCAGCCAATGAATGAACCTAAACCAATTTGTTGGCCAGAGGACTACATCCTGTAAGGGAAGCCAAGTGCTATGCCGAGAGAGGAAATCCAGCCAGAGGGCCAGCATCAAGGTGAGCATGGTAGGAATCTCAATTCTACGGTAATGAGAACTGACGGCTGGAGAGCGTTCTGCCCCATGCCTGACCCGCCACCCAGCCTGGCCCACCCACAGCAAGCCAAGAAGTTGATTCAGGTGCTAAACTTGGGGTTGCATGCTAGGTTGAGGAGGGCAGGTACCAATGAGCCTTGAGCTTCTGTCTCTTTGGGGGCAGGGTGGAAGTGAGAAGCCCAGGGATGGTTTCCAAGGGCAGCCATCCAAGGGATCAAGATGAGGATTGTTCAGAGCAAAACTAGAGATCATTCTTGCTGCCTGACCCCTGGCAACCTTAGAGAGAGACTCTGAAGTTAGGCAACTACTGGCTGCCTAAACTAAAGACCTAAATGACCCTTGGTACTCAGTATAACTGCCAGCACTCTCAACAGAGATTCCCAAAGGAACACCAGAACACCAGTTAGGCTCCTAGAATGTCACCTCAAGGGTCCTTGGAACAAACCATGGAGAGAATGTAACTCAACTAGGAAGCCAGACACTGCCCCATGCCATCCACCTGCATACCCTCTAACCGTGTGCCCCAGCCAGTGCTATCTGGCCACCCCTACCTAGGGCCAAGGCTGTAGGGATTAGCCGGGTCCCTCTGTGCAGCCCTCTTCATCCTTGGAATCAGTGGGCAAACCCAGACAGATTCTGTGCCACCCTTACACACCAGCAGGTGCTGGGTAGCCTCTAGAGGTCCCACCAGCTCTGTCCCTCCCCTGGCCACATTCACCATTTCCTGAGCACAACTGTGACTGGCCCAGGAGACTGAGATGTGGGGACACACTGGCTGGTGTGGCAAAGAGGATGTGCCATCAGATCAAAGGCCAACTATAGGGTACCTGAGAAGACCTCCCAGAGGAGGAGGACATTTAAGTGTGACCTTGGAGGATGAGCTGGAGTCTGCCAAAATCACTCTTTTAAAAATATTTTTCCCCCTATACTATTTTCTTCATTCACTTCATTCACTCTTCTAGACTATGGTTTCAGCAAACTGGTCTCTCTAGCCATTATTCCCATTTTCCAGTTGAGAGGACTGAGGCTGAGATGGAAAGGTACTTTCTGAGGTCATCCAGCGGAGAATCCATCCAGCTCCTGAAGTCAGACTCCCAGGCTAGACCTCCTGCCTGAAAGCCTGGCTTGCCACCTTTGTTCCTTTTCAACCACCACCTGGCCCAACCAACTGTCCCACACCTCCTGCCGGACGTGGGACACGTTTTACAGGGAGGGAATGGGTTGGGTGGGGGCTAAGAGCACAGAGAGAGTTTAACCCCACTATGTTTTCATACTTGGAATCTGAAAACACAAGTTCCCCCAGCAAAGCAGCTTAGCGTTAAGCAGAAAATCGGCTCGAAAGGATGTGATATCATTTATAGCAGTACATTAAATGCAAGCTGAGAAGCTGATATATTTTAGGAACGTTCAGCACACTCTAGACTAATAAACATTTTACAATATTATTGCACATGTTCCTTTCACTTTGTCCAAATAACCATTCCCTTCACATCTAATAAGTCTGTTTGACACATAAGTGGTCTCGGGCAAACACCTCAGAGGCCGTGTTTTTCTGTGCATTGATCATTTATTTGTGTAGCCCGCCAGGACAGTGACTAATGATTTTGAGGTTGAAACGTCCTCAAACATCGTCTTTGCCCCCCTGCCTCTTATCACAGAAATGTAAAATAATTTTAGCTTGGCCCCAGAACTTATTGTTTTTCATGTATGAAAAATGCCTGTCCCTCCTCTGCCTGACATGGCATCAATCAGTTTAAAACAATATTTGGAGGAGCCACAGTCTTTGGGTCCTCTACCAAGCTCTCAAAGTCCCCAGGAGAGAGGTTCCCAAACACCACTTACTGGGGAATTTCCAAACAAACCTGCCACCACCACTGTAGCAGCCCAGAAGCACGCTCCCTACAAGCTGGGAGAGTCCTATCTCTCCACCACCCAGAAAGTAGAAAGTTGCTAGGCACAGCTGGCTCCTTTCAGCCCCAAAAATGCTCATGGGGTTCTAGGGTCCGGTGGTTCTATGCTAGGCTGTTAACCAACCCACCACAGTCCTGGCCTTTAGGAACTCCAAATCAGAGCAAGGCCAACACTAGTTCAAGAAACATTTATGTGAGAAGTTGAGACAGTAGCCCCTCTGGATGGGATCTGCCAGCTGAGCCCTTCATTGGAGAACAGCAGTGATATGCCTTTGTGTAAATTAGAAGCAAAGGATTTTTTTTATCTCTAAGTAGATGCTGGCTCCGATTTGGACATATTCTTTTGCAGTGTATGACCCAAACAACTGTCCAAAAAGGCCAGCCTGGTGGAGTGAGAGCAGGGCTCAGTGACAACAGACACCGAGACAATGCTATGAAATATATGTCCCATAAAGGGACAAGCCATTAGGAATAGAAGCACAGTGGGAAGAGCTGATAAAGCAGAGGGCTTTACGGAGAAGTGAACTTTGAGTCTGACCTTTAAGAAAATATAGGTGAGTGATAGGCAGAGGAGGGGGCAGTTCCCATCCCTCAAGAACAGAAAGAAGAGCCTGCCCCCAGACATGAGACAGGGATGCTGCTATTTGGACAGAGTTGACATGAGAAAAAAAGTAGGAGGGAATGCAATAAGAAATGATTTTATTTATATGCTGGGCAATGGTGGTGCATGTCTTTAATCCCAGAGAGGCAGAGGCAGGTGAACCTCTTGAGTTCGAAGCCAGCCTGGTCTATAGAATGAGTTCCAGGATGCCAGGGCTACACAGAGAAACACATGCACGCGCGCACGCGCGCGCGCGCGCGCGCACGCGCGCACACACACACACACACACACAAACACACACACACACAAGAAAGAAATGAATGTTTACTGGGGGATGCGTGGCTGAATGTAGAGATGGAAGACCAAACAGACAGATGGGAGAATGATGGGTTGGTGAGTGGGTGGATGAATGGATGGATGGATAGATGGCATATTAAGAGGTGGGGGCTTTGGGAAGACCTTACCAGGAAAAAGTGTGCCTTCTCTCCCCAGGCAGAAAAACCTGTACCTTACATTTTCCTGGGTAGTTTTTATTTACTTGTTTGGTTGTTATTGTTGCTGTTGTTGTGTTTGTCAACTTGACACACATTAGAGTCAACTGAGGAGATGAACCTCAATCATGAAAATGCCTTCATCAGATTGGCCTGGAGGCAAGTCTGTAGGATGTTTACTCAATTAAAGATTAATGTGGGAGGATCCAGTCTACTGGGTAATACCACTCCTGGGTAATACCAGTCCTGAATGGTAGAAGGAAGCAGGTTGAGCAAACCATGAGAGTAAATCATTCCTCTATGGTCTCCCCTTCCGTTCATGCCTCCAGGTTCCTGCCCTGAGTTCCCGCCCTGGCTTCCCTCAGTGGACCTAGGATATGTAAGGCAAATAAACCCTTTCCTCCCCAAGTTGCTTGTGGTCACTGTGTTTTAATCACAGCAATGGAAACCCTGACTAAGACTGGATAATCACTTGCCCATCATGAACTGGAAGGAGTCTGGGTGCCTGGGGGGAAACTCCCCACTCAGTAGGAATGATTCTTTGGGGTCATTTTGTTGGGGAAGGAGACAGGTAAAGCAATGCCTCTGAAGCCCTGTTGGGGTTGCTTTGCAACTGAACCTTGAGATTCTGAGGCTCAGAACTCATTGAAACAAGGGCCTTGCTCCCCTTTATGGCACAGCAGATAACACATCATGTTGAGGAGATGGCCTAATGAGGCCTCTTCAGCCCTCACACCCAAGAAGCCCAGCCTCAGTGTGTGCTCACTCAACCCTGGGGTCAAGTGCATGAACCAGGCCAAGCTGGCTCCGAGGCCTGATCTGCTCCTCCTCCCTGCTGCTTCCAGAAAAACCTGGAACCAATTCATGGGTCAAGAAATCTGTGCTGTGCTCTAGCTTTGACCTCTTCCCACCCTAGTCTCTCTCCTCATGCTTCTCCACCACACCCAATTTGCAAAATAATGCAACATGCTACCAGTCACGCACACATGTGTGTGCATGCACACACACACACACACACACACACACACACACACACACACACACACTCATTTGTGTGTGCTTTTCTCTCTGCATGAATTTACTATTTTTATCTAGTATCTAGATTTTTAAAAAGATGCCACTATCTAGATTATAGATAATGCCTGTTGCCTTTCCAGGACAACTCATGTGTCTCCTCCTGCAGAAAGCCCCTCCAACTCGATGTCTAAGGACCTCCCTTGTGTCCCCATGGCTGCTGACTCATCTCATCATGGCACTTCGGTGTCTATATTTTTGTGATGTGCTCACATAATCTTCTATTCTATCATGAGGCTGAAAGAGTGCAGAGAATGGGTTTGTCTTCAGCTCATAGCACAGGGCCTGGCCCAGAGCAGAATCAGAAAATTCGGAAAGATATAGATGAATGGATGGATGGGTGGGTGGATGGATGGATGGATGGATGGATGGATGGAGGAAATGAATGGATGGATAAGTGAAAATAAAGACAAAGGAATCTATGAGGACTTATGCCATCTAGGCCCCCAAGTATGTGTTCTCTGGTTGAAGCTGAGACCTTGTGCCATGGAGTCCACACACACTTGTCCCAAGGCTCAGGAGTTCTGGAGAAGAAGACAAGGAAGGAGCTAGAGGACACCAGGGCCTTGACTGTTGCCTGGTACTGTTGTTGGAATGCTGTCCTCCAAACATGGCATGACCATTGATATTTCAAAAGCAGAGTGGTTGTGATCATTCTATTCACAAGACCTTGACAAGATCAGACCTGCTGATATTCCTTCATAGAAAGCTGTATGGGGAGGGTCATTGGCCCTTTGCCTGAGATTCCAGACAATTCTTTTTGCCCACTATCCCCCAAATAATCTTGCCATAGCTGCACACAGTCTCAAGGGGTGCTTGAAGGTTAATGAAGGAGGGGACTCCATCTATAGAACTGTCAAGAGGCTGTCACTCATTCTGGCATGGTACTTTTCAATGATATGGGTGTGTTTAGCAAGTGCAGTGAATGCACTGTTCACCAAGCCAGACTCAGATCCAACTGTTGCTTTCCTTTATCATTAATGACCTAGATGGGGTGAATATACACCTGTTAACACCTTCCCTGGAAAAGCCATTACAACCTTTGGCACCGAAAAAGAATCAAAGATGAGTCTGAGGGCAGCAGTTGCCTTGCCCTGGCTGTGGAGGATGAGACATGCAACTAAAACTAAGGCATCTGAGGCATCCATGGGGACAATCCTTATGAAGCTGTCCCCTAACCCCAGTCACAGTATGAAATGGTATGCCTTCTTGCTGTAGCAGCAATTGCAGTGTTTATGCTATGGGTGACAAGCCATGCAGCGGTGGAGCTGTTTGCTTCAGGGGAAGTCCACAGGGAAGATCCCAGCAGAGCAGTCTTCCTCTGCATCTTATAGAAAAGTGTTTCTTCATGATGAATGTGGTCCACCAAAGGAGTATGGGTATGACTTAAAAAAAAAGATGAAAGACCAGAGAATATGTAACGTATTTGGAATAGGACCATAAGGAAGCTGTGGCAGAATTTGCCTTGCCTCTGCTCTGTGCAATAGGATAGTCAACCAAGGCTCAGCTGTCTACTCAGAAATACCTAGTCTGCACAGGGAAGAGTAATAACAGGAAAAAAGCAAGAAAAAGGCATGCAGGAGAAATCCTCGATGTTAGCCCCGGATTTGGTAGGCAAATTGGATAAAGGAGAGGATGCAGTGGAAATATAGGCTTGCCATTTCCTGTGTCTTGGGGAGGAGACAAATGAATAAAAATTGCATCTGTACTGAATAGCCCTTCCAGGAACCCAGGAACCCAGAAACCCGGAACCTGTGGAAAGAGACAGTGGAGAGGGAGAAAATAAGGTAAAAATGATAGTTAGGGAACTGGGCATGAATGCAATGCTGTTTAATTCCCAGTTGGTTAGGTGAGATAGCACTGTGCCTCTGGGTTAAGAAGTTAGTTCAGCAGGGACCGCAGGACTGGTGGGGCTTCTGCGGCTTTGCTGAGCACCGTGGTGATGCAGCAGAGGCTCCAGAGGATCCGAGTGACAGAGTGGCCTGAAAATCATCTTTGTAAAGTGCTAAGGCAATTAACAAGAGGGGGTGAGAAACAGAAAAATTCAAATGGGGCGGAGGGCTGTCCATGTCACTCAGAAACAAATATGGAAAGATTTGTGTCAAACAGACGTTCCTAGGGAAAATAATGGCAACCAAATGCTGCACTTGAGGGTTTCTAGAGGACTTTACAAACCTGAAAGTTCACCAAAGGGGTAGAGAAGATGCAGGTGCACCCTTTGGAGGAAGGTGCTTTCATGGGGTGGGGCAGGAACTGCCTCAACTGCTTATCTAATGGGGTGGCCTCAGCTGTCCTGCTAGAACCATGCAAGGTAACTAGAGGCCTCCCATGGAACTCTAGACTCATTGCTCTCCTATGAATGTGCACAATATTTGGATTTGTGTGGATCCCGTGGCTCCTGGTAGCTTCCAGGAGCATCAGTGGCAGTAGGTATCAGAGGGTAGATAGAATGGTTCAAGTAAAAAAAAAATGATTAAGCTTGTCCCAAGGGTGGGCAATTATCACCCCGGTGTATGATGTGTACACATATCCCCTGGAGGTGGAAACTGTTTATCCAGCCAGGGGCCCTTTCCACAATTAGACTTGGCCTGTTGACGTGCAGCAGCTGTAGTACCAGTCTGGAAACCCACTGGAGCACATGGAAGATACGATTGAAGAGAACATGGCCCTGTTCCCACTTGGCACTCAGATGGGTGAGCAACCTGAGCCAGCCATGCCTAGTGCACGGGTATGGGAAGATGTGTAATGGCCCCACAGCAATGCCCCAGGATAAAGACACAGAGGGACTTGAGAATGACTATGGTTTACAGAGAGCCAAATATAGTGCCTCTCATCTCTGCCACAGTACTCAGCATTGTCTTTTGGAGAAACAATAATTGACAAGCATGATGGGATTCTTTTTTTTCATGCTACATTGGACCTTGCCAACTTTTTGTTAGAATTCATTTAGCTGTTGTGTCCCAAGACCAATTGGCTTGCCTGGAGTAGAGGGCAGTGGACCTTCTGTAAAAAGCTTTTACAATATCATGTTAACCCCATAATTGCTGTCTCATTCTGACTGTTTTACAGGATTAGAAAAACATGAAAACATGTTTGAAGAAATAAGGATGAGAAATCAGTCCACACAGGGTGCAGAGACCAGGTGCAGCTTTGGGAATATTAGGGTGGAGAATAGCACAGTCACCAGCAAGGTGACCAAGAATATCCTACAACAGCCTGCTTGTGAATGTGAAGACATCAGTTAAGAAGTTAAACACAGAAGGCAACCTGCACAAGTAGGAGAAGGCACACCCAGAAGACACAAGGTTTTTTAATGAAAATCCCAGTGCCTACAAGTCATTGACCTAGAAGGCCCCTCTGAGGACCCCAAAACAACATGCCACAGATAGGCACTCATGTTTGGTACTGTACAACAAAAGCTTGTGGCTGAAGCATAGTCTCAAGTGGGGAAGCTTCTGCTGTCAAATTGCCCTCTAACCACAAATCTGTTATATCCAAAGACTGCTGTCAGCCATGGTCAGGGAGCTTCTTTATACCATGGACAGTGATTACTGTGCAGGCACAGAACCACTGTGTCTTACTTGGGATTTCTATGGCTGTAATAAACCACCATGGCCAAAAGCAATTTGGGGAGGAAAGGGTTTATTGGCTTACAGTTTACAGACAATCATCAGGGGAACCCAAGGAAGGAAGAAAAGGCAGGAACATAGAGGCCACTGAAGCAGAAACCATAGAGGAATGCTACTTACTGGCTTGCTCCGTTTGTTTTCTTATACACCCGAGGACCACCTGCCTAAGAATGGAACCACCCACAGTGGACTGGGCCCTTCCACATCAAGCATCAATCAAGAAAACCCCTCACGGGCTTGCTCATAGGTAAATCTGATGGGGCATTTTCTCAGTTGAGGTTCTTTCTTAGCAAATGACTCTAGATTATGTCACATGGACAAAAAACGAACCAGCACATCAGCCAACGCGACTGCTGCTGTGGAAAATAACCAATTCTAAGTCTCAAATGGGAGAAGATCATCAGACATCAGTTATCACCACCTCAAAGCTTAGGGAGCATCAGGGAGGGAAGGGTGGGAAGAATGTAAAAGATAGAGGAAGGGGTGGAGCATTGTGTGACACTCTCCTCAGGCATGACATTTCCATTCTCATCTCAGAATGAAAATAGCTGAGCTGGAGAGATGGTTTATCAGTTAAGAACATTTATTGATCTTCCAATAGACCCAAGTTCCATTCCCAGCACCCATATTGGAAGGCTCACAACTACCTAAACTCCCTACACACACACACACACACACACACACACACACACACACACACACACACCAGCTGCAGGTAACCGTGCCTCAGATACATAGGAGGGTAGAAGGTTAACTGCAGGAGGAACTCTATCTACACAGCTTTCAGGAGGTTGTCACCAATGATGGGGTTGGATGCAGGTATTAGAAGAGTCAGTCATATATGCCCCTGTAAATAAGCCCAAGAAACAAGCTGGGCTTGGATGGAACCATTACTTTACTGCCCTGAGGTGCACAGATTCTTGTTCAGATCTCTCCAGAAAACAATACTGAGGAAAACTAACAGAGAGGCCAGACAGCATGAGCTCAGGCCATGCTACCCTTCCCAGCTACTCACCAGTGCTGCCCTCCAGATCCCAGACAAGGTGTCTCTGCAACCCTTTCACCCTAGAGCCAAGCATGGAAAGGGATTCTGAGAATCAAGTTCCAGTTCAGCCATGATGCTCCCATAGAACACACTAAGTCTGCTGAGTGCTTGGCACAAGACTAGTCAGTGAAGATGCATTGGAGAAAAATCAAGGTCTCTACTATCACGAAGCTTTGTGTGTAACAAAGACAAATGTTTAAATGTTGCAGTTCAGTCACTGCTATAGTAGGGCACTTTTAGTTATTTACAGTCTACCATTAAAAAACAGTGAATTAGGATTATGTTTATATTCAAAATCACAGTGGCTAACACGGGCAAAAGTTACTCACTTCAAAAATAATGAGATCTTCTGGGATCAGGGACCCAAGTTCCTTCTGCCTACAGGGCAGGCAGATCACCTTCAGATCTGGGTCATCTGTTGACTGGTGCCATAACTATTAGGTCACTATCCCAACCCTCAGACAGGGAGGGAGGAAAATAAAGATATAATAGTCCTCTCACTTTAAAGACATGCTCTAGAAACTTCAATGAACTATCCAGAACCTAGTTGCCACACTTAGCTGCAAGGGAGGCAAGCAAACAGTCTTAAGATGGCTAGATACTCTCAACTAAAGAATGAATGTTTATGTCACTTTGCAATAGAAAGAAAGAATTTTGTGAGGCAACTAATGGTTATTATATAATAACTATACAGGCAAATATAGAACCCTGATCAATATCTCAGATGCTGGAATCACACAACCCTGAATTCCATTCCTAGCTTCTATTTCATAGCTGTGTGATACTGAACAAAGCAAGTACCTCCTCCTAGCATCTATTTCCATGAGCACATGAGAGCCTGCTCACCACATGTCTGGCACTGTTCTAAGTACTTTGCATATACTACTTTGTTTTCCTTTATCTTATTTTTATTATTTTTAAAATTATAACGTCTTACATCATTTTCCCCTTTCCTCAGTTCTAACCCTCCATATACCCGTCTTCACTCTCTTTAAAATTCATGGCCTCAATTTTCATTGTCTTTACATACATGTAAGCATATATGTATGTATGCTCAATCTGTGTAATGTTGCAGATATAATGTATGTCTTTAGGGCAACCATTTGGTATTAGATAATCAATTAATGTGCCCTTCTCTGGAGAATACTATTTCATTCTCAGAATTTCTTAGTTGCCTGTAGTTCTTTGTGTAGAGTTGAGGTCTCTTGGGATCCCTGTCCATGGTATCATGTCTGTTGTGGTCCTTGTTCAGCTCATGCTTATGCACCCATGTGGGTGAGACTATATGGGTGCAGCTTCTGACATTCTAAAGAGATACAATCTCACGTCAAACTCCCTGATCCTCTGACTCTTGGAATCTTTCTGCTGCTTCTTCTACAATGATCCCTGATCCTTAGCTGTGGCAGTTGTGTTGTAGATGTATCCATTAGTACTGACCTCCACACTCTGCCTTTTAATTGATTGTGGACTTCTATAATGATCTCTGTCTGTTGCAAAGAGACACCCCCTTGATGAAGGATAAGGACTACACTTATCCTCAGGTATAAGAACAAATATTTAGAATATAGCTGGGATTGTGCTGGTTTAGTAAAGTGGTGGCTGTAGGTTCTCCTCCAAGATTCCTAACTTCACTAGTCCTGGGTAGTTGGCTAAGTTTCTAGTACTAGGCATGATTTCCCACTTATTGAGTCCACTTAGAGATTTTTTGATTACCACCAAGGTATGTGTACCACTACTGCACCCTTAGGGTTATAGTGCCATACTGGTTGTTATTGTAGTTTATAGGAACCATAGCTAGGTAGGACAGTTGGTTACTACCTTCCTTTGGATGCTTGCATGATGTCTCATGGCACCATGAAAGCTAGTCCTCATAAAGGAAGACTTTTAAGTCAGTTCCAATTTGGGGGCCTCTGGGCCCTATGTGTGAAGTACACAGTGTCTCCAGCAATACAGACTTACCTTCCACCTCTTGAGCACAACCAAGGGAGTCTCTTGGACAACTCTATTTTTTTTCCTTTACGTGTGTGTGTGTGTGTGTGTGTGTGTGTGTGTGTGTGTGTGTGTGCGTGCGCGCGTGTGTCTGTCTGTCTGTCTGTCTGTCTGCTAGAGGACAAAGTACAAGAGTCAGTTTTCTCCTTCTACCATGTGGGTCCTGAGTACTGAACTCTGGTCCTCAGGCTTGGCAGCAAACACCCTTACCTGGTGAGCTATTTCAGAAGCCCTAAACTGCTAGTTTTAGTCTCACAGTGATCTGAGTCCAATACTATTATCCTCATTTTGTAGACAAGGAAGCCGAAGCTGGGAACAGAAATTCTTTTCCCAGGGTTGTGTTTATTTGTTAACTTAAACATGATTAATGAGTGTCTGCTCTGTGCCATGCTCTGTGCTGAGCTCTGAGGACACAAAGCAAAGTAATCCGTGACCTCAGCCCTGCCTGAGCTGTTTGAGAGCTTTGTCCCAACCCAAGCTCCACTCAGATTACTCATGGAGGAGTCTACCTGGCCAGAGAGGGAGAAGTCAGTCCTCACTGAATAGTCTCTCTGAGGCAGTGTGGCCAGCAGATGCAACAACAGTGGTGACAGTGACCCCAGTGTACATCAGGTTCCACTTCATGGTCACAGAGTGCTTATGAAGCCATTCTACCTCAGATCATTTTGTAGACAAAGATCCTGGGATTTAAGAAGTCAGGTCATTGCCCAAGGAGACACAGAAAGCACTGGAGCTCTTGCAGGGAGTACCACTGGAAGAAAAGATGGTGACCACCTAGCCCGGGGTCCAAGTAGCCTTGGTCCAGGACAAAGAGATGGGCACAGGGGCTATTAAAGATCTTTGTAGGAGCAAAGGTGCAGTGATAAGAGCCATTGATGGCTTGACAGGGACCCTCTAGGATGCCATATGTTAGGGGGCTTTGCAACAAGCAATCAGAATGCTTGGAACCATCACCAAGGAGGCTAAGAGAGAGGGATTGGTAGTTAAAAGCAGCAGTGCTTTTGCACAGACCTGAATTTAGTTCCCAGCACCTACATCAGGCAGCTCACAACCATCTGTAACTCCAGCCCCAGGGTATTCCATACCTTCTTCTAGCCCCTTCGGTCACCTGTACTTATGTGTTCACAGACATACACATAATTAACAACAGAAATAAATCTTTAAAATACTGAAATAAAAAAGGTTCTGCCAGGGGTGGTGGCGTATGCCTTTGATCCCAGCACTCCAGAGGCAAAGAAAGGCAGATATTTATGAGGTCAAGGCTAGCCTTGTCTACAAAGTGAGTTCCAGGATAGGTACACAGAGACACCCTGTCTCAGGGTGGGGGGTCGTTAATCCCTGCTTCTTCAGCAACCCTTCAGAGGACTGGCTTGAGCCCACACCTACCCCAGCCACAGGCCTTGGCATACACATCTGAGACTAGTTGGCCCCCACATAAGTAGACAGGAAAGACAAGGTGAGAGACTGCCATTCCCAGGTCTCAGAATCCTCTTCTGCAGAATCCTTTCTCACCTTGGTCCTGGCATTGGGCTAATGAAGCAGGCCACACCACAATGCACACACTAGATCTGTTCCAGAGCAGGCCCACCCAGTCTAGAGACAATGCTGTCCAATGGGGGCCAGGAGAAAGAGAAGAGGGGTCAAGATGAACTATGAAATCCAGGACTGACACCAGGCTCCTTACCGACACAAAGGTTTAGCAGTGAGTATCTTCTGGGGGGCCAAGAGGCAGGGCAAAGTACTAGCCAACAACAGAGGTCTAAACACATTGGCAGGAACATGTAATGCCTTCTGTAAATAGTGGCTCCCTTCCCTTCCCACCTGTTTGCCCAAGAGAAAAGCCAGTGGCAAACATCACTCAGAACAGATGGTGTCAGGGCTGGAGTTCAACCCTAGTTGAATCAGAATAGTGAAGGCCAATGAGAAGGGACTTGTCCCAGATTCACAAAGTGTGGTGCAGACCCAGGCCATCAGAGCACTGAGGTCTGCAGACAGCTCCAAAGGATCCTGTATAGACCAAGAGGCCGAGAGGTGAGGCATGCAGGAGCCTCAGCACTTGGTGGTGAGACCAGCAAAATGAAATGCATGGTCTCGCTCACTGCAGAACATTCAAGAAACACAGCTTAGTGACACCCACACAGCATTTTCACTACCTATTGTGTTGAGAAACATCCTTCTGTGTTATTTGTGAGCTCTGACCTTGGCCCCCTCCCCAAGACCCTTCCCCCTTTCCTGTTTGGCCTGTGAATTGGAAAGGGCTGTAAACAGGCAGGCAGGCTCTTCGCCCTGGGGGCGGGCCTGTCAAGCAGCCAGGGGAAAGGTAGGGCCCAGGGGACCCCTGCCCCCACCCACCCCACACAGCCCAGCTGAAGAACTTGTAAAGACAGGATTTGTTTGTTTTCTTGGATCTGGCTCAGGATCTGGCTGAGGCCAGGCCCTTTGGGGAAAAGCAACTTTTAAATAAATGCTTCAAGATTGTGCAAACATTTCAGTAGTATTGGAGGCCTGGTGTTCTGGGTCAGAGAGGGGAAAAAAATACCCCGTCAATCACTCTAGAGATGAAAACCTGATAGCAAAGCGGTTGGTGAGGACAAGAGCTTGGGTTGCAAATCTCAGTTGTGGCTGGCTGAGACCAAACTACACTTAAGCCCTCTCTCAAAAAATCATTTGCATGTTAATCAATACAGCAGCCTGCTTGACAGACACTGAGAGCACCAGTGCTGGCTGGCAAAGAGCCTGTGTGATGCTTGCAGAAAGGACTGGACTTGGAGGCACAGAACTGGGTTTTAGACCTGGCTCTGCCTCTGATAGTTCTGCAGTCAGTTGCTGGACCTCACTTAGCCTCAGTTTTCTCACTGGTAAAATGGTGGAGTTGCCATATCAACCTCACACAGACCTTGTAAGAATAAAACACAGATTGCAACAAAAATCCTGGTCCAAACAAGAGCTCTATTGAAGTGTGATTAGCTGCTGTTCCTGGGACAGTTTCTCTAAGCAAGTACTTAAATATGATTTCAGTAAGCCTCAAAACCCACTGGACATGGTCAAGCAGCTCTGCATCTTTTCTATGCTAGGTCCATACTGGCCTAGATGAGGGCTCAGCCCCTAACTTTCAGTCTCAAGACCTTGAAGCTCAGAAGCTCAGACTGGATTGCAGATGAATTCCCAGGGCGTGGAGCAGGGAGAGGGCCTTGCGGCTGCCTGCCTCTGGAAAAATGGGATATCTAGGCTGGTGTGGAAGATGAGGAAGAGAGCTGCAGGCAGGCCCTGGAGAGAGCACTCCAAAGGTAGGGCCTCCAAAGAAGGCCTCAATGCAGTTATGAGGCAATGAAGAGCCCTTAGAGAAATACAGACTGCCATGCAAGAGTTGAGTCCTGTACTGTGAGGATTCAGCTTGGTTCCCCCGACTAGGGCAGAATCCCACCTTGCTCTACTCCCCCACTGTTCCCTTCCCTACAGCTGGGTGACTAAGACTTTGGCCCAAATCTCTCTATCTGTATCCCTCTGCCTAGCCTCTCTCAAGGTACTGTAAGCGGTTAGAAAGCTGTGAGGTCAGCATGCTCCACCAATAGTGCTACATTGTGTTACAGGTCCATGAACACACAGACATGCACATGTGCACACAGGAAAGCAACAGTGTGGGTGCAGCCAATGTAGCCAGTCACTCATGTTTCTCCTTTAAGAAGAAACTACCATTCCTCGGGCCAGTTCATAACTGTGTATATCCTAGACGTCAGTCCCCAACTTTCTCATTGTACATATGAAGAAACTGAGGCTCAGAGAAGGAAGAGAGTACATGCAGCTCTGAAGCAATGGCGCCTTTGTAAGAAGTCTTCAAAAACCATAGACATGGCACTGACTGGAGACCCAGCAGGACTCCATGTGGGAGTGGCCATGTGGGAAGGGCCATGTGGGAAGGGCCATGTGGGAAGGGCATTTGGCATCAAGAAAACAGCATTGTGCCATGGCCCACTGAAATCTCTGATGGCCTTGGGGAAAGCTGAATTTCCTGGCCTGTCCGAGCTAGTGATGAGGCTGAGGGGAGCAGCTGAGGAAGTGCTGGCATGCAAGGCAGGGAGACATGCAAGGCTGTGTGGGGGAGCTGGATGCTTCCAGGAGCCCCAGAAAGGCACAGGAAAGAGCAATGGCACTGGGTCAGCACTTTAGGGAGGTTCCTTTAGTGTGAGATGCACACAGGACTGGAGGTGTGTTACACTTCTGCTCCCAGAGAGGGTGGAAAGTGGGCCCACTGAAGAGGCTTCCAGGAAACAAAAGCCCCTCCAAAGAGCATTGGTTTTTCTAGAGGAGAAAAGAGTGATGGAGACAGCCCTGGCACCAAGGAAACACTTGAGGATTTTCAAATCTGTAACACACAGCCACCTTCAATCAAGGGACTTCAACTATGGTACTCCAAACAGGGGCTCTCACCACCCTTCTGCGCACAATCCCATCCCCAGAGAACTTAGAGTCCAGAAAGAGATCATTGCAGAGGGTAAAACAAATCTCAGCTCCTCTCTCTCTCCATAGCGATGCCCTCCCCACTTCCGTGTAGCAGCGCTGCAAGTGGTGCTGTCTGGCGCACCGACCAGCCTGGACCAGACTGGGTTTGAACCCATGTCCTAGAGCTGGCCAGCAGCCTCTGTTTTGCCTCTGCTTCCTCCCTCTTTTGCTGCCCCTTTGCGGCTCCCAGCCCAGAGCCTTCCCCTCTTCGTCCTCCTATGGCGCCGCCCCCTCCTCCTCCTGGTACTCAGAGCCCAAATACGCGACACCTGGAGCAATCGCAGCCGCCCAGCAGCCTGGGCCTCATTATGGCCGGCCCTTATCGCGGCGTGCATCGCATTATTTCATTTCAAAGAATCCACTGAGAAGCCCGTCCCCGGCCGACAACAGAAAGTAAAAACACAGCTGACTCCCATTAGGGCCCTCTCACAGGCTCCGCGTGAGGTAATGAAATATGGAAGCGGTGAGATATGTAATGCTTTATTAAGCGGTCTCGGCTACAACGGCGTGCATGCCAATTACGCCTGCAGGCTACCGCCCGCCCCCGGCCGCCGGACCACCCAGCGTGCGCCCGGCCCGCGCCCCGGCCTGGCGGAGGAGCGCGAGCGGGAGGAGGGAGCAGGGAGGAGCGTGCGGGGGAGACCAGAGGAGTGGTATGTGGAGAGGAAGGCGCACACGTGGAGGAGGAAGGGGTGCAGGGAGGAGGGAAGGAGTAGGAGGGAGGAGCAGACCACAGGGAAGAGTGAAGCCCAGAGAGGGAGGGAGGAGCACAGGGAGGAGGATGAGCCAGGGAGTGGGTGGAAGATTAAGGGAATGAGAAGGTGAAGGAGGAAGAAGAGGAAGGGATGAAGAGGAGAGGAATAGAAGAGAAGGAAGGGAAGAAAGGAAAAGGACCACACATGTCTTTGGTCATGGCAAGCTCCAAAGGCCCTTTGCATGGTGACAGCCAGAGGACTTCCTGGAAGATCATAAAGGCAACAGCCAGAAGTAAAGCCCAGAGAGGGAGAGATGCTTCCCGAGGTCACAGAAAGAAAGCCTTGTGAACTCAAGTCCCTCCTCCTGGCGAAGCACCAGAAAAACAAACCACTCCTGCCCTGGAAGAGCGCCCTCTCTGGCAGTGGTAACAGCACCTACATCAGTGAGGGCCTAGACCCGGCATCCATCTGTCAGGTCACAGGCCAGGGAGGCTTCAGCAGCACTCAAGTTTGTGCAATCCTGTAGAAGAGCCCTCTAAGCGCACCCAAAAAACTTCAATGCACAACATACCCATGGACTCATGGAGAAACTGCTAGTGCTGAGCCAACAAGTGTCAGCCAGAGCTGAGTGACAGGGAGCCGCAGAGGTTGGGTTAAGCTAAACTACTTCAAGCATGGAGCCAGTGTGCTCCTTCAGCTCTCCGCAGTTAACTTTCTTTTCATCTTGCTCCCCAATAGGATTTCTCCAGACCCTTCATACTATTCTAAGATGGAAAGGGCTAGACCTCCATTTTCATGTTTCTGGTATCCTCACTTCCATTCTACAGAGGCATTTGATTCACACAGGAAGAACTATTTGAACTATTTTGAAATTACTATGTGGAAGGTACTGTGAGGCCTTTCTGTACATTGGCATCATGCCTGGTCTTTAAAACCACCGTATGGGAACATTCTTAAAACTCCCCTGCCCTTTGCTCTTCATATCTTTGGACTTGCTGTTCCCTCAGTCCTATGTGCCTTCTTCTCTCTTTACCTGAGGTGTTCTTTAGGCTTCCAACTAATGTGCTTTCATATGGAAGAGCCCTCCACACAGTGGTTCAAACTGGAAATAAGTTTGGTCCTTCTCATGGAATGGTTTAGCCTGGCATGTGATCCACAAAAATATAGGACAACTGGGGCCCCAGCTTCCTACTATCTTGTGGCTCCTCTCCATCCTCATAGTCAAAACTTGTTCCCCTGTACCACAGCCATGTTCAGCCCGGGGGCCATGGTAGCGAGCAATTTGACTTTCATTCAGATGTAGTGTGGAATCTCAGACTCACCTTCTGCAAGCTGCAAGGAATGATGCTGACTATAATGTTGAGCGAGGCAGCAGTGTGTCCTGTGGGACCTGGGAGAATGTGTCTCCTAAGAAAAGGGGAAGGCAGCAATGAGTTCTGCCACCTTGCACTCTTCCTCTGTGAAGCCTTCCTGTGTAACTTCCCAAGAGGAAGTGGCTGCCTCAACCCTGTGCTTCTACAGCCCTCTGTGTGTTGCTCCTTCAAGCCTTGCAGACAACCCTGTCCCTCCAGCTAGCCCTTGAGGGCTATTTCCTCTCTGCAATCACTATAATGAGTCCTGCTAGGTCCTAGGCACAGGGCTAAATGAGTTTTATGTGTGAACTCATTTGCTCTTCCTACACTCTTAGGGCTTCCCCCTCTATAAAATGGGCATACTAATGATATAGACCTCAGGGGGTTGCTGTGGGGATACAAATAACTTCTATTGAGATGGGTACCAACTACATACTCAATAAATAGTGACTGCAACTGTTGTGTGAGTGTAGGCTGGTAAATGGACCAATGGATAGCGTTAGTCCAGTTATAAATGACATTCCATGCCTTGCACAGCCCACAGCTGAACTGAAAGATAATCTCGCTCCAGAGCATGGGTTCACCTACAGGCACAAGGCCAGAAGACTCTTGATAAGGCTAGAAGTGGTCCCAAACACAAAAACCACAGTCCAAAATGGCAATAAAGCTGTCCACCTTGCCTCAGGTAAGAAAGCCTGCTTAGCCTATCTAGTCAGAACCATTGCTCAAATGAGGCGATGAGCTGTAACATAAGTATATTGCTGAGTGTATAATCTTAATGGAATTAGAAGGGGGAGTAATTGACTAGACACCTGGAAAAATCTCTAATATCTATTCACAAAAAGACCAAGTTAAAACATGTAGACTTTGTAACCTAATACCACTGACTAGTAGCAGCAATGGTTGCAGGGACAGACTCAGCAGGCAAAACAGTCTCATAATCAATTTAGAATTGTTCTAATACATTAGTCATAACAGGATCTTTACCAAATATTTGGTTTTAGTTTATATTGGTAAATTACCCTCAGAGTACTGCCATTTTTTAACATTTATTTTTATTTATGTGTGTGTGCCGCATGTGTGCCAGTGCCCACAGAAGCCAGAAGATGGCATCCATTCTCTGGAGCTGGAGTTACAGGTAGCTGTGAGCCACCTGATATGGATACTGGGAACCAAATTCTGGTCCTCCGGAAGAGCAGCAAGCACTCTGTCTTAGGGGCTGAACTATCTCTACAGGCCACAGCATTTTGTAGTTCTATTCTTGACTTTAGGGTTATGAACTCAGAGTGTATATCACAGTTGTAAATCAGTCTCCAAGATGAGAAGCAAGTACTCAGTCAGGGCTGTGTGCATAGTGTGACTTCGGTTGTGGGACCTACAATAGCGACCACAGCGTTGACTGTTAAATTTGGACCCCTAATTACCACTGTCTATATCCTCAGAAATGGTTAATTTGATGTAAAAAATAATAAGGTTTCTGTTTGTGTAGCAGACAGCCTGTCACCTACCTGTCAGTGCAGTTACTGACAGTAAAAACCACCCAATCTCTTCAAATAGATCAGAGAATGCTCTGGAGTGGGCCTGACAAATTGACCCATCAAGTCCTATAAGTTAAGCGATAAACACATGCCTGTCTAAGCTTCCAGCTAACTTTTTTTTTTAAAAGCTATTCAACTTCCAGAAATATGAAGGCATGGAGGGAGAGACCTGTGTGTTTGTCCAAATCAGAAATACTCACAAAACACTAATATTCTTCAGTAGGTCTTGAGACTATATTGGTAATTAGGGTGAGGGGAGTGAGAGTCCTGGGGACTGAATCCAGGCCCTCCTACAAGCAGGACAAGGGCTCTACCCCTAAGCTACACTCCTTCCCTGCCCTATCCTGTTGATTTTAATGGAATAGCATTCACAGATAGGCTGGTATCTGATGCCTGTAATCTCAGCACTAGGGAAGTAAAGACAAAAGGATAAAGAATTCAAGGCTGAGCCCTAAAAACATTCAAATAAACAACATTATATGAACTGAACAAGTTATATTTAGAGGAACACATATGTATATAAATATGTGTATATGAGCGCACAATAATTACTAGTGTTCAAAAGAGGTCACGAATTTGAAAAAAGAGAACAGAGGGGTTTGTGGGAAGGTTTGGAGGGAAGAAAGGTAAGGAAGAAATGTTGTAATTAAATTATAATCTCAAAAATAGAAAATGAAGAGTTCTAGGCTAATCTTGACTGTGTGGTAAGTTCAGGACTAGCCTGAACTATATGAAGCCTTGTTCAGAGAGGGAGGCAGTAGATAGAAAGAAAGAAGGTAGGGAGGAGAGGAGGAGTAGAGGGGAGCAGGAGGGGAAGAGAGGAGAGGAGAAGAGAGAAGAGTTGAGTTCACATACAGCAAACACAAAACCACATTGCCATGATAGTCTGAAGTTGCTGGTAAACTAAAGGGCTGCAGCGGAGAACAAGTGATGATCCGGTGTGCACTCAAACATTGATTGTGACCTTCACATAGGAACGGCTCTGTGATATCGGTTAATTTTCTTAAGTGTGCTCCTCTAATGTGACAAGTCTTTCCCCACTCCAAGGTGTAATTAAGTCAATAGGGCACCTGATAAGTAGCCTCATAATATCAAGAAACTCAATTTTTGGTTGACATTGAGCCACTTATTAGAAAAGGATTTTGTCATCCTATCAGCTCCTGTGTTCTGACCCTGCTGCTTTTACATTAAGTTCCCCTCTCACGACACAGTCATCTTCATATCGTTAGTACTTGTCTTCTGACTCCATAATTTATAATTTTCTTTTTTATTTTATTGTTGGTGTGTGTGTGCTGTGTGCATTTACCTTAGCATGTGTAGAGGTCAGAGTATGGCTTGTACAACTCGGTTCTCCCCTCCCTTGGTTTTGAGGCAGTCTGTCTCGTTCCTGTTTTGCTCGGTACTCCAAGCTAACTGACCTGAGAGCTTCTAGGAGATTGTCCTATCTACATATCTCCTCTTTCCACGGGAGTGCTGAGACTACAGGTGGACACCACCACATCTGGTTTTTAGGTGAGTTCGGGGATGGAATTGAGAATGTCAGGCTTGCACTCCAGGCCCTTTTACCTACTAAGCCACCTCACCAGATGTGTGTCTTGATTTTCTATGACTTTTATTGATTTCTTGCTATTTGCTATTTTTGTCTTCTGCCTCTCCCTTCTATCCTCCTCCTCTTCCAGATTCCTTCTTTTCTTGCCTCCTTCCCCTGTTCTATAGTGATGGAGATGAAAGGTTTTGTTGTTATTTGTTTGTTTGTTTCTCCTAATGGTCAGAATCTTTCTTTTGTCAGATCAGTGCTAGAAGGAGGAAATGGAACATAAAAGTCATCTTGGCTTTTGTCACCACCTGGAATTTCATGCTGTCCAACCCTCTGCCCCAGGTCAGGTCACTTGTACCCCAAACCAACAGTCTCAGATTGGAGATTCCTCGGGTGACCATGGTCAAAGACTAGCCTCCACATACTTTGCTTGTGTGTGTCCTAAAGACTAAGTTGTGTAGAAAGTTCTGAGCCACTTGCTAGGGAAAGCAAACCAATTCCACACTTGGCATCCCCAGAGCTGGGTTAGAATCCTGCCTCTGCCAGACTGGCTTTACAGTGGTAGGTTGTCATTGTGTCTGTCTGTTCATGAAATGGAACTTCTCAAAAAGGTTGCTGTTAGCATTGATCAAAGTCCTGATTGCTACAGCACCTGCCACATAACAGTTGCTTAGGAAGTGTTTGTTGACAGAAACTAACAAAAGGGAAGCTCTTCAAGAATGAAGAAGCAAAGAAAGAAAATGTGGAATGTAATGGAAGCTTGTACAAGAACATTTTTACAATTACAAAAGTGACAGATTCTTCCCGACCCATCAAGAGATGTCTCACCCTTTCAGGCTAGTTGGCTGTGGGCTTTATTTAGCCAATGGACCATCAGCAAATGTGATGCAAGTAAAAGATGAAAATTGATCCTTGATGCCTTTGGGAGCTAGTGGCTGCCACTATGGGAAGACTATCAGGCTAGCCTAATGAGTGGTAAGCCATACATGGCCCAGATACCCTTGTATCCCCAGCCATTACCTGCTGTCACTGCCATCACAGATGCATAAGAATCTTGCTATTGCTGCATAATAAATTACCTCCAAAACAGATTTTTAAAATTGTCTTCCTCACAGTTTCCCTCGGACCAGTTTAGCTACATGATTCATGACCAAGATAACATAAGGCTACAGATAAGTTGTCAAATTGGAGCCAATGTTGTAGCTTTAGTTCCTCTTCATTGTCAGGCCTAGATGCCCCACCAGAGGGGTTGGTACCAAGGTCTTTGATGCTTTAATGTGGGTCTACCCATGGTAATGTTCACTTCATGGAAGCTAGCTTCTTTCCAAGTAAGTGATAGGAGGGAGTGGGTACTCAACATATAAGGAACAGTCTTTCATTACCCAACCTCAGAAGTGATATACCATCACTTCTACTGTTTACTATTATCACAAAGACCAGAAATAATACAGAATAAGACTACATATGGATGTGTGAATGTTGTAAGCAGAGATCACAAAGAATAGTCTTAAAGCCTGGGTTGGTACCCACAATGTATGAACTTGACTGAGGCTATCAGAAGAATCAACTTGCTGAGTCCAGTTCTAGTTGCCAACCCAAAGTTTATAAATGGTAGCATTGCCACATGTTAGGAGTAGTCAGTTAAGGCATTAGTTAACTAGTGAAAATATCATATGTCTTGGCATCTCTTCTATCACTCACTAACCTGGTCACCAGCAATATGGACCAGAGCCTGAGCTGAATGTCTCTACAAGACCTCAGATGGCTTGAGTCTGGCTATTGAAGCTCAAGAAAACTGAAGATGAGCCAGGTCCCTCTTTCCCAGCTACTTCCTAGAAAGAGGTCCTGTATTTCTTCTACCCAGCTCTCCTCCTCCTCTGGACCACCTCTTCCTCTGAGACTGGGCCTAAAAGAGCCTGGGCTGGCAAAAGCAGGAAAAAAAAAAACAGAGTAACACCTGTCACAACCTGCCCCAAGTGTAGCCATGGCTCAACACACATATAAGCCTGCTTCAGAGTGTCAGAAGCCAAAGGGTCCTCCACAGTGAGCCTCCCTGGCCCCTCATTAAACAAATGGGGAGGTATGCCCAAAGTCATACCACACACCCACACTCTCTGACTTCCCACCCTAGGCTTATTTCTATGCCGTTAATGCAGAACACATTACAAGTCTGGTGACATTTCTGCACAGAAAAATGTATTTTTAAATATTGCCCATCTGGGACTCAGAGAATGGCCCAGGGTAACAAGAAAGAACCAGAAATAACAGGAAGGGGAGAAGTGAGCTCACTGCCCGATTACATCCCACCAGTGGCCATTTTTTGTGTGCCTTCTCCCTACTCTTTGCAAACCAGGACTTCTGCTTCTTCACATAATTGTGCCACACCAAAACATCTAGTCCTACCCATACGGTAGCTCCCTTGTCTACAGATTAATTTCTCAGTTATATAATGTCAGCCAGGGTCTCAAAAGTGTCAAATAGACAAACTTCTGCAAATAAACAATTTGTAAGCTTTAAATTATGTGTTGCTGTGTAGTGTGATGAAAGTTCACATTGCCCAGCTCTGTCTGGCTGTAAATTATTCTCAGTCCCTTGCATCCACACTGTATAAACTATCCACCTATGCCCCAGCCACCATATTGGTTGTGAGATTAACAGTCACAATATCATAGTGTTTATGGAGCCCTTACTTTACTTAACAATGGTCAACAAGGGTAAGTGATATTGGTGATTAGGATATGCCAAACATGAGCTCTGAAGTGCTTCCATCAACTAAAAAGCTAAATGTTCTTAATAAGAAGGGAAAATCTTAAGCTGGGGTTGCTCAGATCTACAGTAAGAATGAATCTTATATCTATGAAATGTGAAGAAGGAAAAAGAAAGATGTGAGTTTAACTATCATATCTCAAGCAGCAAAAGGTATGGCCACAGTATGAGGCCAGCGCTTACCTAAAATGGAAAAAGCATTGAATCTGTGTATGGGTGCATGTACAGGAAGAGATAGAATGAGTGTGAGTTGCTGTGCCCTCCATAGTTTGGGCATCCACTGGAGGTCCAGGATTATACCCTGCCCCCAAAATGGATCTTGGCATCTCTTAGCAGAAAGAAACTTTCTCCTGAGCTGCTGAGCCATATTCTCTCCATGACAAGTGACCATTCAGCCTCTGCTTACAGGTTTCCAATGACCAGGCATTCACCATCTCATTGGTTAGAAAGAGTTTTGAGAGAGACCCACCTAGGTTCAAATCTTAGCTCTATAACAGACTGCTGATATAAGAGACCTCTTACAAACCTCTGATAAGTCATTTGACCTCTTTATACCTATAATTCCTCCTCTGAAAAACAGAAGTAATTCCTTCTGAACAGGGTTGCTGTATAATTAGTTTTATAAATGTATGCAATATTCATAGAAAATCATGTACCACAACTAATGAATAGAACTAGGTCAAAGCTGGGTGGGCAGAGGGATCCTATCCCTTAGCTCTACCTGCTTCCTGTCTGGACACCCTAGCCCACCAAGGCGGTCTACTGAACATCTACAATGCCCAGAGGTCTCTCTCACTCCCATCTCTATGTCATGCTCTTGTTCATTCTCCAGCATTTAAGCTACTATTTCCTTAGGAAGTTAGAACCTAAGCAAGCCAAAGTCAGCAGACAATAAGGAATCAGGAAATACTAGGCCAATTGGATGGGAAATGCAACACTGTGGGGCAAGGGAACTTTCCCAGTATGCGGCTCATCTTTCACAAAGCAAAATAAATTTGCAAGCAAGTTACTGTGTGTGAGAAGTTGTCAGAGAGCAAAGGACAGGCACTGGGAATCCATTACACCTTTCCACTGTCAGTCAATATACAACCCCCGCTCCAAAGAGCCTTTGATTCCTGGCACTGACTCTGTGGTTTATTTTACCAGTGTTTGAACAGCTCCAAGGCCTTCCATGAGCTTGTTGGTAAGGTCCCTATCTATCTCTGCCTTACCTCATCACCCTCCGCCCTTCTCTGCTCTGTTCTGGACCTCCAAGGCTGGTGTGTGAAGACCTCATCAATTGGAACATAGAGATTTAGGGAGTCAGAGTGGGGCACTGACCCCACCATCTCCTTCCTACTCAATCACTGGGAGTCAGAAGGTGGTCACTACCCCTAACAGCAAAGGCTGTTGTGAAGTCACCCCAGGTTTCAGTAACTTCTCCCTGATGTCTTATCAAGGTTCCTGTCCTACAGACCACAAGGACCAGTTTCATCCCTTGCTGGTTCCCTAAACCCTGTCCACACCTTTGTAAACGGCACCTTTAAACTTTCTCCAAGCTGGCTAAATGGCTCAGCAGTTAAGAGTACTGGCTGCTTTCTCTCTTTCAGAGAACTGGGATTTGATTCTAAGCATCCATACTACAGCTCACAACCATCTATAACTCTAGTTCCACAGTATCTGATGCCTTCCCTCTTCTGGCCTCCTCAGGCACCAGGCACACATGTTATGCACAGACTTTTCATGCAGGCTGTCTTAGCTAGAGTCTCTATTGCTGGAAAGAGACACCATGACCATAGCAACTCTTACAAAGGAAAGCATTTCATTGGGACCAGCTTACAGTTTCAGAGGTTTAGTCCGTTATCATTGTGGTGGGGAGCAAATGGCAGTGTGCAGGTAGACATGGTGCTGGAAAAGGAGCCGAGCGTTCTACATCTGGATCAACAGGCAGCAGGCAGAGAACTAGCTTGAGCTTAGGAGACATCAAAGTCCACCCCACAATGACACATTTCCTCCAACAGGGCAACACCTACTCCAAAAAGACCATACCTCCTAACAGTACCACTCCCTATGGGCTAAGCATTCAAATACCTGAGTCTTTGGGAGACATACCTATTCAAACCATCATACAGGCAAAACACCTATACACATAAAATAATTAAAACTTTTAAAAATAAAATAGTAATGTTGTAGTATATTTATACACTGTGAAAGTGTAGTGCTGTGATTAATATAATAAAAAAAAAAACTGAACATCCAATGCGAGGCAGGAGGTATTCTGGGAAGATAAAGGAGGAGGAATCTAGGCACATGGGAGACACCAGGAGATATGGAGAGGAAATAGGAGGAGCTGCAAGATGGAAGAGAGGTAACACCACATGAGAGAACATAGATTAATATAAAAGGGTTGATTTAAGATACAAGAGTAGTTAGGAACAAGCCTAAGCTAAAGACTGCTTTCAAAATTAATAAGAAGTCTCCACGTCATTATTTGGGAGCCGGCTGGCAGGATAGAAAAAATTATTATGTATTACATTACATAATAATAATGTACTACTTCTCTCCATACCTAGAACAGGCCACTTTAGGGACAGAAAGTTGATCAGCAGTTACCATGGGTGAGCAGGCTGGAAGGTGGATGGAGAACTATCAGTTCATAGTTGAGAGCTTTGGCCAAGGAAGACGGCACAGTTCCAGGGAAAAGAGGCCATGGTGGTGCACACAGTGCAACTGTACTCAGTACCACTAGTATGTTTAAAAACTTTATGATCTATTTAGATTAATTTCTTTTTCTGTGCTGGAGTGCCATGATCAGACTCAGGGCCTCTGGCATGGTAGGCAAGCACTCTTCCACTGAACTACATATCAGCTCTGCCCGAGACAGTAACGTCTATGTTACATGTTTTATAGCTTTTGTTTTTCATTGTATGTATGTGTGCACTCATATGCGCATGTGTACACAAATGTGTGTATGTGGTGTGTGCATACATGTGTGTGTATGTGTGTGCATGCTCATATGTGTGTGTGTGTGTGTGTGTGTGTGTGTGTGTGTGTGTGTGTGTGTACCTAAGGCAGCACATGAGTAGAGATCACAAGGCTTGTGTAGCGAGGGCTTTCACCTGCTGAGACAACTCTAAATAGAGTCCTTACTACTGTCTTTTAAAACTCGCCTACATTAAGCAACCTGAGCATCCTCTAGTCCCTGCCTGCCACTGTTTCCAGGAAATACTTCTCCAATAGGTCCCAAGTTCCTAAACCTTGGTCTCAAGAAGCTAGCTGGAGATCAGGCGGAGCAACTAGACCCCATAGAGACCATTCCCATTGAGCCATGAAAACTCCAATCTCCCATGTAATGGGAGAAATTGTCTGTTCCCCAAGATGTTCATATTGAAACTCTAACCCTCGGTGTAAAGGTCTCAGGCTCAGTTTAGGTGATGGGGTTGGGTCCCCAGGATGGAACTCATAAAAGAGAGATGTGAGGTCTTCTCCCCACCCTTCCTTTCTTCCCTTCCCTTCCTTCTTCCCTCTTTATCCCCTTCTCACTTTCTCCTTCACCCTTTCCTGTCTCTCTTCCCGAGATGAGGACCAATCATCTGTATCCAGGAAGAGAACCCTCCCCAGAGCCCATCCATGACAGCAGCTGGCACTTAGATCTTCGTGAGAAAACACATTTCTGCGTGTGAGCCACCCCACCGACGGCATTTGTCACCCAGAAACTGAGGTTCTGTGTGTTCTTCAGGAGACACACATGCCTGGAACTACTCTGCAAGTCTGGCTCCAGATCAGGGTCTCCTGGTCTCTGATTCGCACACTGACTCCAGCTCCCCACACAACTGGGGAGTCAGGAGGGACAGCCTTACTCTGCCAGTGTCTGAATGACCTAGGGCAAGCCTGTCCACTCTCTGGGCCTCAGTTTCCCCTTTTGTACAATGAGGAAATTAGCCAGCAGTAATCAAACTTCTCATCAAATAAAACCTTACAAAGAAAGCCAAGGTTAAAGCAAGCTAAAATCATGGCTGCCTGGGTTGGGAATAGGGTTGGAGGCTGGATCTCCCCTGCTGTGCATCCGCAGCCCTGGTTATGGGCCAGCTCTATTTCTGAGGAGTCCTAGAGTTCTCTGAGGCACACTTTGACAGACCCCGCCTTAGAAGGTCCTCCAAAGCTCCCCAGGTTCTGGCAGGGTGTGATGGGAACTGTGCTGAGCACTGGGATTCATTGTCAACTTTTTGCTAAATGAATGACAGAATCCCCTGAAAGGATCCACAACCTCCTGGGTGGAGAGTGCGGTGGGGCCCAGGCCTGAAGACCACCAAATGGAAACTTGCTCCTTGTAACACCCTGGGGTATCAGGGACTGCTGAGCCCTGTGCCTGCTCTGCCTGAAGGAGAATCTTGCTCTACCCTAGCCCAGGCAGCCTGCTACTTCCAAACAGCTGTAGGCCAGCCTGGGGCCAAAAGCAATATTTTGTCAGTGAGTCTATTAAGAAAATAATGGAATAAAAGAAGCCACCATCTAGAAGTAATGTACAAGCTTCCCTTCAATCTGCCACAGCCTGACCAAGACTGAAATGGCCCTTCCAGATCGGGCATGCAGCCAAAAGCTTTAAATAATCATTAAAAATGTGTGTGTGATTTATCACTGGGGACAGGCTGGCATGGGACCTCGAGGCAGCCGCTCACTCAGCATCGAAGGCACAGTTCCTCCTCAGTGCTGGTTTGTGGAGATGGTTTGTGACCACCCTCCTCCTCCAGGTGACCCCTGTGGTGTTGACATTCTCAAGGAAGGAAGGATCTAACTGTAAATGTTCTCACTCCCTTCTGGCAAGGAGAAAACAAGTCGTGGTGACATCTAATGTCCTTGCCAGGCACATTTCAGGAATCACCTCATCTTATGCTCTGGACTATCAATATGGCTGCATTCATGTTAGCCTGGGAAAATGGAGGTAACTTGTAGGTAACTTGCTCACTGAGAGACAGCAAAGTAGACTTTGGAACCTGGTGTACTTAGTTCTTGGATCCTTCACAGGGGCTCCATGTGGCCCCCTAGAGGATAGGCCTTCACTTGGGGATTCCCAGTCTCTTCCTGCCTTCTGTGCAAAGACAGCCCTATAAGCCTCCCATGGGCCCCAATTCCATTTGTCACTTACATTACTATAAGAAGAGATATAAAAATCCCCACTGACAGTGGCTCTCCCCTCAAGGCTTCCACAGCAGGGTCTTTTCCTCAGCCTCTGCTGAGGCTTAAGGAATCACTAGAGATAGAATCCTAGCGGCCTGGGGAGAGGCAGGATGTTTCAGTCAGTAAAATGCCTGTCGTGCAAATGTGAGGATCTGAGATCATATCCCCAGCACCCACATAAAAGCTGGTCATGATGGTGCAAGTCTATAACTCTAGTGTTAGGAGCACAGAGACAGACAACTCCTTGGAGCTCGTTGGCTAGCCAGGTTCCAGGTTCAGTTAGAGACCCTGTCTCAAAAATTAAGGTGGAGAACAATTGACGGAAACACCCAGTGTCAATCTCTCACCTCCACACCCATGTGTATACATGTACACACACACACATGCACATGACCACACACACATGTACATACACCACACATACACAAAGTGTCTGGCCACATGCATATGGCCTAAGAGGCCAGGAAATAGACATCCTGATCCTAACTCTCCTAGGCTTTCTCACAGCTTTGGACGAATCCCGTTCCCTTCTTCTGAAGGGTGATTGTGAAAATACTTTTACCTCCCAAGGTTTGTAAGCAAACTGAAGTGGGAAATTTATTAAGCAGGGAGGGACTTGCTCCCTATAGGATGCTGAGCCTACAGAAGGTGTCTTATTAGCTTTACTTGTTTGCCAGGTACCATTGAACTTCTTGCAGCAATAACTACTCAGATGAGAGAAAGAGTCCCTCAAATTCGGGGCCATCCAGACTGAGCTGGGCTGACGATTACAGTTCTCACTAGCCAATGTGACTGTGCTCAGAGACCTGAGGCCTGATCCCGACTCAGTTCTCAGATACTCTCCTCTGGGTATTACCACCCCTATATTATCGTTTTCTGTTTATAGGCCAGTTTCTGCCATGTGATAACGGGGTTCCTAAGGACTCCTACTGTGGCTGCTTCTACCCTGTGCCTCCACCTCTCACCTGGCTCCAGCACGATCTACGGGCTCTGTGGATGAATGGATGGACTGAATGATGGGATGGACAGATGCATGAGTGATAAGGGAGAGCGATGTTCACCCCATGACCCCACTCTGTCTCCAAATGCTTCTACCCCAGAAATTCTTCCAGGAAATGCCACCGAATCGCCCTCTAGGGAGGTAGCGATCTCCTTGTCACCAAAAACAGAGGCAAGAGCCCTGAGAGAGGCCATGAAGCATGTCGAGTGACACTCCTACCCGAGGAGCCCTAGAACTTTCCATCATTCTGACACTCTTTAACCCCCATGGGCCCCCATCACCATCACAACTGCAGCTTCTAGCTCTGATTTCAGCCACATACAGCTCCTCTCCAGCTGGCTTCTCCATGGCCCAGTGGAGCAGCCTCCTACTTCTCTCATCTGTCTTTCAAAGACTAGCTCAGCTAGCCACCCAGGAGACAGTCTCCATTGCAGAGCCCAGACCATGCCTGGACACTCCCCACTTGGACTCTGTATGGCCTCGGAGTCTATCATTAACCTACCTTCCAACAAGCAATTTGGGGCCAATGGGGAGAACAGCCATACACAAAAAGCAGGAGCCCTGTCCTGACAGTATTCAGACAACAACACAAAGGCAGCACAGACACAAGACATGTCCTTGAAGATGAGTGACCTCTAAGAAAGTGGGAACCCAGGGGTTTCAGTGCAGGTGAGGGATTCAGTTAAACTACAATATGAATCCCATCTCTGGAACTTTCTGTGCTACTTGAAGCTGGTAATTGTAATTCTCGGGGCTTCTTATCTATCAACAGGGCTATTGTAGGTATTCAGTGGGGGCAGTGTGGGTAATTTGCCTAGAGAATCTGAACAAAAGATGCTAGCATTAGTCTGAAGGAGAAAGTGATAACAAAAGAAGGGCTAAAGATGGAATGTTCTTAAGACTCATAGAAAAGGAAAGAGGACACCAGAGACTGAAGAAGGCGTCCTGGAGGAAGCAACACTAGAGCTGGGCCTTGAGGGAGCAAGATTTCAACAGAAGAAAGAGAGTGATTGGCACTAGAGTGCAGGATACCAGCAAAGACCCTGAACTTGGTGAAAGATGCTGGTCGGGGTAGCAGAAGCCCATGGGCAACAGAGATTTTTTTGAGCTTCATGCTAACTATATCATGGAGAAAACATTTTTCCCTCAGTCTCACCATCTGTAGAATGAGGCTGCTGGAGTCCAGGAACCTCTGTGCCCTCAGCCCTCCAGGACATTTCATTCTGCAGGACCTAAGCTCCCAGGCTCCTAAATGCTTCCACATGTCAACCCTGACCTGCAGGGCTCCTTATCTTCGCCTGCACAACATGGCTAGCCAGCTCTGCTTCCGGACTCTGGATGGCCTCCCTGTGGTACTGGAGCAGACATCTATCTCAGGACCACCAGGCACCATGCCCAGGCTCCATCAGAAATAAGCCTGCCTGGGATGGTGGTCTCACCATCTCCCTCGTCCTCCTCCAGCCTCCGCAGTACTGAAAGCAACATGGGTTTGTTTGGGATCTGCAAGGTGCAGGGAATGTTATCATCCTCAGGGAACTCCATGCCCCAGGCTTACTGCTTTTTCTGGTGCTTTCTCTGAGGATGCTGCAGGCATGATTGGTGAGGTCTCCCTCCTGCTCTCTACTACCCAGAGCTCCCTGTTCCAAAGAGGTGTCAGGTTTCAGAGACATGAACTGAGTTCCTGCAAGGGCAGCAGCAGCCTCTTTGACTCTTGGAGCAGAGGGTCACTCCCCCTCAAGTCCCATGACCCTCACCTCTACAGATGGCAGGCATTTGCCTTTCAAGACAGAATATGAGAATACTAGAATCTTAGCACCTGAGAATTCTACAATCTTCCAGCAGATCGAATCTGAGGCTGTCGAAACCTAGGGGGCTGTTGAATCTTACTTATACTTCTAGAATCCTGAAATTCTAGACTCTCATAACCAGATCATGCATACAGGGAGGAGATGGGATCCATCACTTCCTGGCTGTGTGGCACTGAACAAGTGATCTAACATTTCTGTGTTCTGTTTCCTCAGCTGTAAATGAGGCTGTGCTACTTCCCACTTTTTAGAGCTATTGTGTGGACCAAATGAGCTGACATGAACATATCACTTAGGACAGTACCTGGCACATGGACTTCAGTCCTGTGGTCACAAAGTACTGGGTTCTGCCAGCAACCAGCATGCACTTGAACAAGAAACAGGGGCTCCAGAAGATTCAACTCCATGAGATCCTGAGCAGGAGGAGTCCACCCACACCAGGCCTCGACTCACATAGAAAATGGGTGTTATTTTAAGTCTGTAAGTATACAGTAATTCATTGTGCATCAGTAGAACACCTTCCAGCCAGAACCTCAGTCCCCTAGCTACATTCTGTCAGTCGAAGGAGTTACAGCAGGTGAGTCTAGATTCAGTATGAGTGGGAACCTCATAGGGCCCTGCACACCAGGAGGCATGGTCCATAGTGAACCATCTTTGGATAACAGCAAAGCATCATCAATTCCTCAAGGCTAAATCCCACCTTGACTCTGTGTCTGGCTGTCAGTTTTCTAGAGGGTAAAGGTACTGGTATGTTAAGAAAATTGTCTTATGGGGTAGCTGTATGTGATATCAGAACTGAATCTTCATGCTAAAGTCATCATCTAGTTTATCCCTGTTCAAACCAAGTGTGCTCTCCCTATTCAAACCAAGATTCACAGGCCACCTAGCTTACCCCTTTACAGTAAGGGGTGCTGAACTCTTCAGAGGGATCTAGAGTTCACAGTGTCCCAGAGCAATCCAGAGCCAGAATGGAGATCAAACATCGGGATGCCCAGCCTCCAAATCCACGCAGATAATGCAAGCTCTATGCTCTGTTCTCCAAAGAAGAAGCCCCACAATGCCTTCAGTCCTGGAGGAGACAGGTGGAGTAGAAAGGCTCGCCACACAGACCAGCAGAGACACGGGACTCTGGAGGTCAGGTGAGCACCAGGAGCCACATTGCACACTGGGCATGATTATGTCCTGATTCCCCCTGGCCCACTCTGGGATCCAGGCAAATCACTTGTCTCCACTCCTCAACAGGAATAAGAGTGGTGTCCAGCCAGACAAGTGAGGCAAACCCAGAAATGCCCTATGGGTTTGGTTTCCTGTTTTCTAAAGGGTAAATGTACTGCCCAGGGTTGGTTTCCTGGGCAGTTTTTCCAAGGGCTCTCTCAGTTCCTAACTCCTGCCACCTCTGACCCTAGTCTATCTTCTCCCTCTCCAGTGAAAACTGCCAGAGACTCCTGATTGCCCTGCCTAAAGCAATGTCTTCCTTCCTGCTCTGTGGATTTCTATTTTTTTTCATAGTCATCCTTCATAATCCAAAATTATCTTAATCATTGGCTTGTTTGTTTAGCATTTGTTGCCCATGCTCGATGATCAGCTCGTTGAGTGTAAGGACCTGGGTATCGTTTACCACCATATTCAAGGAAGTGACACATGACAAAGCTTGTGATGAACAAAGGATTGAGTGGTTGCAATTGAGACTTAAGCTGGGACAGAACTTCATTGCTGGTCCAAGGAAAGATTGCATCTGAGTCCCCAGTCTGTAAAGAGCACATGAAGATACCCTGAGCGCGTCCACACTGACCCCTCTCCTCCCCACCCTGATTGCATGCAGAAACTGCACTCCTCACTGAGCATTAATGGACAAGTTGCTGAGAAAGTTCAAAGATGCTAGGCATTTTGAAATAAGTAAGGTCTATAGATACAGATCTTGCATATTGATCTCTCCAAGTTTACTAAAAGCATATTTTTGTGTCCCACCACAGAGTTCCTGACCAGTATCATTTTTGAGTTGTCACCTAATGAATTAATAAATGTATACATGGATGAGTGAATGTTTGGTGCATGACTGAACTATTCGATGAATTGAGGATGGATAGTGGGCAGAGGGAGGTTAATGGACGGATGGATGAATGGACCGATGGACGGACGGATGGACGGACGGATGAGCAAGTAGATGAAAGGAGGGAGGGTAGAAAGAGTGTTGATGGATAAGTGGTTAGGGAGTAACAGATTGACTTACTGTACCTTGAACTTTCCAGAGCCATGGAGCAGAGGAAGCAGATGTGTTCTGTGGCCCTACAGGACAGAGCTGAGAGCCCCAAGTCAAAGCTACAGCAAAGTATTCTTTAGATCATTTTAAGAGGGGATTGTTATCACTGGATATGCTCCACCCATAGTAGAAGGCAGGGAGCAGGAAGGACCCAGATGTTGGTTGAAAGATTGGGCAATGGTGATTTTCCCTGCTTTGGACTAAGAAACTGTAGAGTTCTAGAGGACTCAGAGGAAACTTTCTGCCATCAAAGTTTGAGGTGTCCACCCTAGGACTTGGACACTCTTTACCTGGATACCTCTCCTGGGGTTGAAGACAGGGTGGTGACCATGGGCTACATTGTGAGCATTTACTTACCAAGTATGCTCCTGGCAACTGAAGGAGTTGTGGCTGCTTCTCACTCCACATCTGTCTGCTTTCCCCACTTGGGCTTGCTGCCTATGATGTAGCAATGCTAAGATTTCAGAATCTTAAACAGTCCAACGCGAATGTTATTTCCCTCTTGATCTTCATTGGTCCCATGTACAAAAGAACATAGCAATATCTTCATAACATTGTTGGGAAAGTTAAATAAATGAATGTACAGCCCGCTTACTACCATATTGAGCGGGTCCAAAGCCTAAATAAGTGACAATAGGGAAACTGGTATTGACTTTAACATTGAGGTTAAAATGAAGATCCACTTCTGTTTGCACTCATATTTGTTAGTGGTGTTACTACAGTATACCATTATATTACAAGTGTTATTGCAGATGCATTACTCTAATACCGAGGATTTATAGGCACTTGAAACAACATATTACTCAAAACTGACCTTTTTAGAAGTTTAGGACATTGGAATTACTATATCTTAGAGCCATGAAAAATTGAATCTAGCTACTCTCACATGGCGGGGGGGATCTCTGAGTCCTGAATCCAGTCATCCCAACAGGCCAGGACAGAAGCCTCTCTCTGGTGTTCCTCATCCCACAGCCCCAGGCCAAAGCACCCTCTGGGACCACCTGGGGGGGTCCCAGCTGAACCTCTTGGCCCCATACTCCTATTCACAGACAACCCAGAATCCCAGGAATTTGTGACCACAGTGAGTGGGGACCACTGATTGGACCTGGAGGATGATGAAATGTGGAAGCTTCCAGAGTTAGCCTGGTGGGGAAGGCCACATTTTCTGTGTCATGTTCTATTGCACGCCAATCAATTACAGTGTGCCCTATATAAACACATCATGAGGGCTTTGACAGGGGGCCGGGGTGAAGTTGGGTGTCAGGGTAAAGCAGGGGATAATAAAATCACTGGAGATTTATTCCTCTAAATTGGAAACTTCATGCTTACACCTGACTAAATCATCAGGCTGAAATTGGAGCCGACTCCCACGGAAAACACGTGTAACCTTATCCCATCTTTGTTTAACAGCGACCCATCAAGCCGCTGATGGATTCTACAGATGCGCAAGCATCCTCCTTCAGCTCCCTGAGTTGTGGGGGTCTCAATCAGACCTGTCTTCACTGTGCCCACCCTATTCTCTGGCGGCTTTTCCAGGGATAGCCAAAGGGCTCTTTCTTAAAGGTGGCTGTCTATGTGAGTCTCCATCCCCTAAAAACTCCCCTGGCTCCCATCATGAATTTGCACCATGTGTGCCCCAACAATCTTCCCATGAAGCTGTTCTGGAAAAAGGGAGTGCTACTAAATAATAGGAGAGGCAAACCAGGACATCAAGACATAAGCTGTCCATGCCAGCTTCAACTTGCAGGTCTGAGAAAGCCCCAACGGTTAATAACATAGCCTGTCTCTCCCTCGGAGAACTTACCTGAGGATGCGGTAAGCTGATGGATCGAAGGTGATTTATAATTTATAAATGTGTGGTTTATATCGTTTAATCTTCCATTTGAATTATGAAACACTACATACGGTCCCAGGAGGTGGTGTGAAGTGAGCCAACCTCTGCTAAAGAGTCTTCCTTTGTCAAGAGTCACCAGCCAGAGTTGGGAAGAACACTCTTGAAGGGACTCTATAACCATTAAGCCCCACCCATCTATGTGCTGGGCCCGGGCTAGAAGGGCTTAAAACAACATTCTGTTTGATCCCCACATCACAAGTAAGAGATGACAAATCAGAGAGAATTCAGAGTTTTTGTAGCTTTCCCAAATCACACAGTCAAGATAGGACCCAGGGTGTTCCTCTACATTTGCTGACGCCCCTCTGCCAAGTTCATTAAAATGTACAGCGAGAACTCTATGGTGTCTGAGAGAGAAAAGGTGAGCAGGATGTACCAGCCTCTCCCAGACCCTCCCTTCAACCCATGAAGTCTTCCACACTGGCACACTCACCCCCGGTACGCACCGCAGGCAGTCAGTGGCTGGGAGGCTGCAGCGGGAGGTTCCTTGCTCAGAAGAGGGCCCTAGACTCACATCCCAGGCTTACACCTCCACAGTCGCCTCTTCGGCGGGGTGGAGTGGGATGGGGGGAGGGGAGGAGGAGCCCCTGTGTCATTTTCAGCAGCAGTCAGCAGAGCCTTACAAAGTGCAAGATGGCTTTTTTAGCCCAGCATAAGGATCTAGTTAAAAACCAATAAATCAGCAGTGAAATGTGCATAGCAGCCTTCTCCGTAAAATCAACATGGCTTGTGCCTCTGCGGGGAGCCTTCTGACTGCCGGCTGAAGCCTGGGGCGCGGGCAGAGCCCTCCTCAGTCCCGCAAGAGTCTTGGGGAGGAGAGAGATCTTCCCCTTGCCCCTAGACAAGGAGAGTAAGGCAACCCGGAGTGCCGCCGAGGAGGTGCCTGGACTGGAGGTCTGCAATCCCCAGACAGACATGCCAAGAGGCGTGTGAGCAAGGCCCAGACCGCCCTCGGCCTCCTCCTCCCGACACGGAAAATCGAATTAGGAGACAGCCGGGCTGGGACTGGATGAGATGCAAGCGCCGGGCATTTCCCCAGCACCGAATCCGACCGCCAGCTGAAGGGAGGACGCAGGATCCCTTGGCGCAGGCGGCCCCCGAGCCCTGTTTTCCCCCGGGTCGGTATTTAATATCTGTAAAACTGCCACTCGGACAGCCAAGGTAAACAGCGTCCCCGGCAGTTCAGGGGTGAGCGCGCCCCAGCGCGTTCCCTCGGGCCGCGCCACCAGCGCTGCATCTGTGAGCCCCGCGCGTTGTCTCCCACGCACGCTCCAGATTTCTCATTAAAATCGGCGACTGTGTCAACAGCGCGGCTGGGACTCCAGAGCTGGAAAAGCTATTTCGCCGCCCCACCCGGCCCCGCCAGGCCGCCACCTCTGCGCTGCTCGCTCCCTAGCAGGTCCCCGGAGCCTGCGCGCTGTCGGGCCCGGGCCAGGCCACCCAGCGGCGGTGCGAGCCCACCCGGCCCCGGCCCAGGAGGCGGCAGCCCGACAGGTGAGAGCACTGGCGACCCTCTGGCCTCCACTAGTGACTCGCACCCAGCTCCGGAGAGCATTTCTGTCCTGTGTCGGGGTTCCTTGCAGAATCCGCCAGACAGCTGCAACCCCAGACACACCTGGCAAGCTTTGTTTGTTCCCTGCAACTCCTTTTTGTCATGCTGATCCACAGCAAAGTATTAGGCCCTTGCCAGCAATAAGATTGTTGGAAGAACAGAGCAAAGGGTGCTCTGAAGAGGGCTGTACTCCCTTGCAGCAGGACTAGACTCCAGGGCCAGAGGGAAAGCCAACAGTTAGCAACAGAGTTCCGACCCTGATATCACACACGCATTGCTTGTGTTGCTGCTCTACTAGAAAACGTAGGGCTGGAGAGATGGCTCAGCTTTTGTGGCTCCTTCCAAAAGACCCTAGTTTAGTGCCCAGAACACACTTAGAGCTGTTCACACAAGTCTCTAACTATACCTCTAGGGTATCTAACACTCTCTTCTGGCTTCTGTGAGCACCCATACATAGAAATATTCACACACACACACACACACACACACACACACACACACACACACACACACATTTTTTTTAATTAAATGTAAAAATAGGGGGTGCTGGAAGGGCTGCTCAGTGTTTTAGAGCACTGGTTCCTCTTCCAAGGGACCCTAGCTCGATTTCCATCACCCACAGGGCAAGCCACAACGTCTGTAATTCTACTACCAGGGGATCTCATGCCCTCTTCTGGCCTCCCCAGGTACCAGGCATGCATATGGTACACAGACATACATACACATGGTGCACAGACATGCATGCAGGCAAGCAACCATAAACATAAAATAATATTTAAATAAATAAATCTAACGAGAATAAAGACAATAATGGAAAGATAATGGCACTACCCACCTCCTCCAGCTCCCGGGACTCAGTACTACTCCACGCAGCAGTTATTCTTTCATCAGCTGTATTTATTTATTAAGGCCCTTATGCATAGAGCCATGAAAGAAACAGCTGGTAATCCAGGGGGAACCTGCAAGCAAGGAAAATAGGAGGCCGACTGTCATGGAAGGGAAGTAGAGAGTCCTGATTAGGTGCTCCAGACAAGGCCCTGGGGAAGGGAGATATAGCAGTGGCTGAAAGATGAGAGGGCAAGGGCAGTTAAGAAAGTGTTCCAGAACTTGAATAGAGCCTAAGAAAGAGAGCAGTGAGGGGTAACAAGAGCACAGAGGCAAAAGTGGTGCTGATGGAGGGAGGGGTTAAGCACTTGCAAGCTTTGCACTTTTACATCCTGGTGTTTGGTGTTTGTGTGCTCTTGCTTGCACATATGCCTCTCCTTTTGTTTTACAGGGGAAATTGGAAAGGAAGCCCCCAACAAGTTATGCAGTTGAGTTTCTGGCACTGGTAGAAATCACAGGGGTCAGCACATCTAGAATTCAATGAATGAGCTTCATCCTGGATCTCCCTGCCTGGTTAAGTATGGGAGTTTGTATTATGTAAGTATGTGTATTTGAATGTGTATTATGTAAGTATGTGTATCTGAATGTGCCCACATGAATGCATGTTTTAAAATGTGTTCATCTATTTAGATGTATGCATGTTATCTACATCAGCATTTGTGTATGAATATGAGTGCTTATGTACCTGTGTATGCAGCTATAATAGCAGGAATAAAGATGTGTGCATTTGCCTCTGCACAAGAATCTATATTGCTCCTGTGTATCTGTGTATATAAACTTGTGTTCCCACACACTTCAAAAAACATGTAGTTCCCACTCTCGTGCTTCTATGGCAGGGGTATAGAACTGGGTCCCAAGCTTAGCTTTCATCAAGGCCAGATAGTCCCCACCAGTATGCCATACCCCTTAATGCGGTTAATGTGATCCCTCTCCCTCTAGGAAGCCAGTACTTCCATCTGACTGTACCCGGAAGAGTACACCCTGCTCCTTCCTCTGTCCAGCTTCCCTGGGCCTCTCAAAGGACCATTGTGAACCAGAAGTTAAAACAAAAACTAAAAGAAACAAGATCAAAGTGCCGCACAAGTAAAGACAACTGTGCATGGCAGCACACTTGTTTGGGATGTGTGTCTGGGAGTGCTGGTGACCCAGGGCTGAGAGGAATTGTCAGGGTGACTGAATTGAGGTCAACAGTGCAGAAGCTCTCTCTTCCACCTCCTGGCCTTCAACTTAGACTTGGAGAATCTCACAAGACACTGCTCAGGAAGCCTCTCCTTTCCTCCAGCTGCTGCCCCTCCAGTGTCTTCACCAGCAGTCTTCCTTAGGCTGGTGTCTTCAGTAGGCACACCCACTTTCTTCCCTCTCATCCACTAAGCCAGGCCAGCTGCAAACTCAAGCAACCTTCCCACTGGGCCTGGGACCTCAATACCTGGATGCTTTCTTTATTTCCATCCTCCTCCCCATTCCCCTGCTTTTCTGCCTCTGTGACTACCTTCTCCATTTCTCCTGAAGGCTTTCTGTTCCTGCCCTACACTGAGTGTGGGCACTCCTCAGTTCTGCCTTCTAGCCCCTCTTTTCTAGGCTTGGCAACAGGGTGGTGAAGACACCACCTCAGGATCTTCATCCTATCTCTCCCTACCCAGTTACATCTCTGCAAGTCTTCCAAGAGTCCTCTGAGGTGGCATGGCCCAAAGGAGCCTGGCTTCTTTCTGCTCCTTTCCTGGTGTCCCTGTTTCTGTTTGAGTACCTCTGCCCTGTATGTCACCTAAGCCAGAGCACTGGTTTATTCCTGACCGAATCCCAGCATCCGGACACCTCTTCTTGACATCCTCATTGAACTTTCACTTCTGCCCAGAGGTTTCTTGGGACTCTGAAGTCTTCTCCGCAAAGTTATCCCTCCTTGCTCTCTCCAGGGAGCTCTGCATTCTCCTTCCTCCACTGACAGAAGAAGATCCAGCTGCCTTGTTCTCAGAGAGGTGCCTCATGGGGTTGTCCTTCTCCAGTACCTCTGACTGCTCTAGTTCTGCCTGGTGCTCTTTGGGCTGGTGACCCATGACCAGCTGGCCCCTTCAACTGGCTCAGCTAAATGCCCTCACTCTCAGGTTCCTTTGGCCAGGACTGACTGATCCAGAGTACCCCAAGCTCACGTTCAAAGACTCAGACCCGCCCCAGCTGCTAGTCTCCATAAATGAGGATTATGTGGCCCCCTTTGAGGCAGACGGGTGGGCTGTGAGAAGAGTTGGTTTGGTATAGATTTTATGACAGGATCACATTTCGTCATCAGACCCCCCTCTGAAGCCAGCCAAGGGCAGGTCAGGGGCAGGGGAGTGGGAACCTGAGCTCTCAGTCAGCCCAGAAAACAGGGCTGCTAGCCCTGGAGGGAGCTGTGTTGGAAGTGAGGGTCAGGCTTTGAGTAACAACCACCCTCTGCCACCCACCCACAGTGTGAACTGGGGTGAGTCCTCTGGATCTCTGGTGCAGGCTCCTAGACGCTATTCAAGTCTAAGCCACAAAACCTACCACCCTTCTCAAAAGGATGCTGAGCGACTATAGACTTACAAACCCTAAAATGCAGGCTTCCAATTGTAAATTTCAGGTAAATAAATAGGTCTGAGCTATTGGTGGCACATACATTTAATCCCAGCACTTGGGAGGCAGAGACAGAAGGATCTCTAAGTTGGAGGCCAACCTTGTCTACAAAGTGAGTTTCAGGACAGCCAGGCCTACAAAGAGAAACTCTGTCTTGAAAAACCAAAATAATAATAAGAAGAAGGAGGAGGAGGAGGAATCATAAGTACATAGTTTCAGTATAAGAATATCCTAAGCATTATACAGACATACTAAAAATTATACCTCATTTGTCTAAAATTCAAACCTAGTTGGGCGTCTTATATTTTTACTTTGTAAATTTGGCACTCCTACCTTGTGTGCAATGAGATTTATAAAACCATAGCTCCATGGTCCTTCTAAGCAAAATAGGCCAGGGTTGTCAGGGAAAGTGGTCTTGGACTAGCCATTCAACTGTGGTCAAATGCAGTGGGAACTCTATTGTAAGGTGTTCCAAGAGAAGGGACCAGCATAGACTGAGGTGCAGAGGCAGGTGGTGCTGAGGATGGTTCATGAATGACTGCAGAGGACAGATGTGTGGGATGAAGTAGCTGGAGTCAGATCCTGCTACATCCAATCTCTGCTGCTGCTGCTGCTGCTGCTGCTGCTTCTGATGATGATGATGATGCTATGTTAAAGGAGGAGGCCCAGAGGGTCTGAGTTGAAGCAAAATTACAGCCAGAGACTGGGTACAGGGAGCAGAAAAACTCACAGTCTAGGAGGAATTTTAAAGGTCTACTCAAAGACTTTGGGCTCAGATCTGTTATATTCATGTGCTATGATTAAAATATAAATGTCCCCAACAGGCTCCTGTGTTGAATGGTTGGTTCCCAGGTGGTGGCACTATTGGGGCTTTAGGAGATGAGACCTATTTGGAGGAAGTAGGATCCTGCAGACTCCAGTCCTTTCCTCACTCTGCTTCCTTCCCACCATGAACTGAACACCATTGTTTCCTCCACACAGTCCCATAGCCAGAGTGTTCTGCCCACCACAGACTTAGAATCGATAGCCAAAGACTATGGACTGAACTCTCTGTAACTATGAGGCAAAAGAAATACTTCCTCCCTTGTCTGTGTCAGGTACTGTATCACAGTAGTCAAAGGCAGTAAATGCCTTCAGAGTGAACAATCAGTAGTAGTCAATAAATGCCAGTTGGGTTGTTCTTCCTATCAGGCACTCTATACATGCCATGACTTTGCAACAGCTGACCTCTCCCCTCCCCATCCCCCTACCCTGACCCCTAGATGGTCCCTACAGGGCCAGGGGCCATCTCTTTAATTTTCATGTGTATGTGTGCTTAGCCTGGTGTATGTGTATGTATACCATATGCCTGGTGCCTGTGGAGGCTGGAAGAGAGCAACAGAGCCCTGAAACTGGAGTTATGGATGGTTGTGAACCACCTTGTGGGTGTAGAGGACCAGGTCCTCTGTAAGAGGAAAAAAGTATGCTTCAGGACTGAGCTCCCAGGACCATTTCTTAGAACAGAACAAGGGTGGTTGGCAGATTCCCACACTCTGCCCTACTTCACCATCCTCTTGCCCAGTATCAGTGAGAGGTGAAGCACCAGGGAGAATAGTCTGGACACAGTGCATTTCAGGAATGGAGAGTGAAGACTTGTCTAAGGCAGAAGGGCCCTGCAAATGCACTTCCCTGAGTCTCAGGTCATTCTCATAGCAGCTCTAGGAGTAGGGATTAAAACCCCATTGTAAAGAGGTGGATAACAAGGCTTAGATTGAGCCTTTGTCAATGGTGTTAACTAATAACAGTGGGAAGTGAGCTTTAAAATTCAAGAGCTCCTTTTCCTACACAAGTCTCTGTTTATATGAATGAGAGAACAATGAAGCCCAAACCCAGTGCTTGCTTGAGCCTGCTGTACTCTCACACCTGTTGAGTCCCTCCAAGTACAAACCTCCCATCGCTGTGTCCATCCATGAGGACTTGGAACCCAGCCTGCCAGGAAGGCACATACATGGTCTTCTCATGATGTTATGAGGAGATTAGAGGTGTCAGAAACCTTGGATCCAAGGTCAAGTTTCTCAGTTCTTGGCTGCGTAGTTTTTAACTTTCTGAATTCCTGAATTCCTCATTTCTGAATGAGGATAAAAATGCCTTCCCCATAGTGATGTGACAGTTCAGCATGCTGATAGATGGAAAAGAGCTTTCTAACCCAGAAAGCATGGTACAGATATATTTCATGCCCCAGATCACAGACAAACATCATCATCCAAACTAAAAAGCTTTCACCAGTTGAAGTCTCCCAGAGCCCTGGGGAGGTCTCTGAGCTAGCAAGTCAGTCCTATTCACTGCTAATCTGACATCTCATTTGGCATTTGTCAGTGTTTGATATGCCCTTCTGTGCATAGTGTTAAAATCCTGCACCGGGTACTGGTGAATGAATGATGCCATAGTGTTTGTCCTTGGATGGGTGGTTGGTTTGGAAACAGAAACAGACAATAGCCAGTGATCAAAAAAATGCAAAAACTAGAAAATTGAAGGAAACTGCCTCACAATTTTTCTCCATGTTTGCACTGGGCTTAAATGCACTTTTATTATTTTATCCAACAAATGTCTATGGGGCTCTTCTAAAGTTCTGGGATGTATCAGCAAACAAAATACATAGTTCTTGTTATCAAGTCTTAGTAGAGGGGACCAATAATGACTTAATCATGCACTGTGTCATGTAGTCTAAAGATACAACGACAGGTACTATGAAAAAATTAAGTCAGAATAAAGCGATGGAAACAGAGAAGCAGGTTGGGGACTTAGCTTACTTGGTAGAATATTTGCCCAGCACTGACAGAACTGGGTAAGGTGGTGCCTGCTGATAATCAGGAAATGGAAGCAGGAGGGTCCCAAGTTCAAGGTCATCCTCAGCTACAAAGTAAGTGTCAAAAATATTAATTGATTGATGATTGATTGACTATATTATTTAAATATAAGGAATTAGACACAGTAAAAAGAAAAGCAAGGGAGAAAAGGAAGCATGAAGGGATTATCTTACATAGATCAATTAAAGGGACAATGGAACTGACTACTGAGCACAAACATGAGTGGAATAAGGGCATGATCATTGAATAATCATTAAATACACATAATATTGATAAAATAAGGTAATAAAGTTTTCAGGATGTAGCTAAAGCAGGGCTTAGCACAAGTTTCAGAAATTTATTTATATTTTAAAATAAGGATGATATTAAATCAATATTGACATTTTAGGGTTTTTTTAAATAAACAAAGAGAAGGGGAGAATTATCAGTTTTAAGAGTGGAGGCTTTGTTTGGTGGCTCACATCTGTAATCCCAACACTCAGAAGGCTGAGGCAAAAGGATCTTTGTGCATTGAGGCCAGGCTGAGATAGTGAGTACCAAACAAACCAGAACTAGAGTGTGATACTGTCAAAACCACAACAGTAAGCTCTTCCCAAAAGCATAGAACTAACTGAAATAGAAAACGAACGATAGGGGGCTGGAGAGATGGTTCAGCGGTTAAGAGCACTAACTGCTCTTCCAAAGGACATGAGTTCAAGTCCTAGCACCCACATGGTGGCTTGCAATCATCTGTCTCCAGTTCTGGGGGATCTGACGCCCTCTTCTGGCCTCCTCAGTCACCAATGTATGTGTTGATACACACACATGCATGCAAGCAAAATACTCACATACATAAAATAAGATAAATAAATCTTCTTTAAAATGTTCTAAAAGAAAAGAAAATGAAGCCAGGCATTGGTGGCTCACGCCTTTAATCCCAGCACTTGGGAGGTGGAGGTAGGCGGATCTCTGTGAATTCAAGGCCAGCCTGGTCTACAGAACAAGTTCCAGGACAGCCTCCAAAACAACACAGAGAAACCCTGTCTCAAAAAAACCTAAAAAGAAAAAGAACAACAAGGAGAATATCATATAATAAGAAGCTGGTTCTTTGTAGGAATTAATAACAATCAAAGAGCCTCCAGCTAGATTGCTCAATATTAAGAGGTGCTGGGTGATGACTCAATGGGTAAAGGTGCTTTCTGTGCAAACCCAAGGACTTGAGCTTGACCCCCAGAATTCATGATGGTTTGGTTTGGTTTGGTTCAGTTTTTGGTTTTAGTTTTCAAGTCAGGGTTTCTTTATGTAGTAGACCTGGTCGTCCTGGAATTTGCTCTGTAGACCAGGCTGGCCTCGGACTCAGAGATCCACCTGCCTCTTCCTCTCAAGTACTGGGATTAAAGGCACCTTGGCTCCATGGTTTGTTTATTTTAGTTGGTTGATCACCTGCAGTAGCATGCATTTGTAAGCACAACATGTGTGGCTAGGGATAAGCAATTCTGCTGGAAGCTGGTGTAGGGGCATAGCAGCATAAATAAGAGAAGCTCAAAACAGGGCAGGAAGAAAAAGATCAGGCATGGTGGCATAGGCCTTTAGTCCCAGCACTCAGGAGGCAGAGGCAGGCAGATCGCTGAGTTCGAGGCCAACCTGGTCTACACAGTGAGTTTCAAGTCAGCTTAGACTGCATAATGAGACCCTGTCTTTAAAAAAATTAATCCCTACAGACACTGAAACAATGTAGCAATATGAACAACTTAATATAATTAATTGAAAAAACTTAGAATAAACAATTTTCTTGAGAGGTGCACACTAACCAATACTGTCATATGATTCTGAATACTGAAAATCTCAAAAGTTTACTAAAAGTAGTAGGATAGATAAATTTATCAAGAATGTGATACTGCATCAATTCTATATGTATCTATATGTGTAATCAAGAATTAGAAAAATAAAAACTTTAAATATAACCTAACAATTCAGGAATAAACTTAGCAAAATATATGCAAGACCTCTGTACTTAAAACTAATAACAGTGCTGAACAAATGGCATTCCAAAAAAATTCCAAATAGTCTTGTATCTTTAAAAAGATTGCATCAAGATCATATGTGATAATATATGTTAATAATACACGTTTTCCTGTAATAAATTATATAACATATGCATACACTCGTCCAGAAAATATAGAAGACAGAAATACTTTTCAACTCATTATTTGGGTCCCCAAACCAGACAAGGACATTAAAAGAAAAAAAAATTATACATCAATATCTTTTACATGCATAGACCTAAAATTCCTTAATAAATTACTGTCTAGTTGAATCCAAATTAGCCCCTACGGCAGTTGTTCATGCTGATTGTCAACTTTATTAGACTGAGAAATGCCTAGGAGATTGCTGAAGTACAGCTCTGGGCACATCTGTGAGATTTGGGGAGATGATTAGGTCGTGAAGACTCTGACTAATGAACAGCTTAATCCACAGGCGGATTCAAATTTTGAGTGGACTATGGGGAGGGAGAAGGTGCCTTGGTTGTGGAAGTACATCACTGGAGGCCGATCCCAGAGCTGGATCTTGTCTGGACCCTTTCCTGTTGGTGTTCCACTCAGCTCTGCTCTACCATGCCTTCCCAGCCATGATGGGCAAACAACTTCTATGTATTTACAAATGACCTAGGAAAGCCACACAACCATGTGAAAGAATAGACTGAGAGGAACTATGGCTGCCAGGTTTCAGGAGGTTACTTCATAGCCAAGCACAATCCTAAGCACATTCTAACATGCAGCTCAAGTCTCCCTGAGAGTGTTGTAGGAATGGAACTGGTGAAAGGATGGGCAGATCTGGAATAGTTAGGGTCATCCACAGATCCATGCATGCAATGTCAATTATGTTTTGAACACATCTGTTCTAGAGGAAACATAAAGTATCTAACTAAGCAGCAAAAGAACAACTAGACAACAACACAGGGAAAAGCAAACCTCAACCTCTATCTCATCCCATGCCCCCCCAATTATTTCAAAACTGATTATAGGCCTAAATTTAAAAAAGAAAAACTATAATTCCTAGGGAAAGCATATGAGTAAATATGTATGAATTTTAAACCTGCCCCCTCCTAAGCCCTCTTAGTATACAAAAAGCACTGAAACAAGTAAAATATTGATTAGTTGCACTTGACCAAATCTCAAAACTTTTGTTTACCAATAGATATTAAGAAAACATAGCTTGCCTATAACCTGTGTCCAAAGCATATGGGATTCTGGACTAGGGATGTAGCTCCAGTAGAAGAGTCATTGCTTTGTGGGTATCCCAGCATCCTCATCACAATGTGTATGCCTGTGTGTGTATGTACTTAAGTACATATGAAAAATCTTGATAAAGTAATAAACAATCCAACAAGAAATGAACAGAGTCTTAGTCATTTCACAAGCTATACAAATAACTGGTAAGTGCATGAAAGAGAACTCAGTATGTCAATGTGGTCATACATGCCTAGAACCCTGACACTCAGGAGGCTGAGGCAAGAGTGTTGGGAGCTCCAGATCAGCTGTCTCAAAAATAAAAAGAGTGAGTTCTCAACATCATTAATCAACTGTAAGTTTGAATTGGAACTACAAAGTAATATACACTCACAACAGCTAGAGTAAAATATAAAACTAGAAAGACTGACAATAGCAACTGCTGCATTGATGTGGATTGATCAAAATTCTCATAATCTCTGGCAGGAGGAGGGCAAAACAGTGCCACCAGCTGGGAAAACGCTTTGTCATTTTCACACAATAAAAAAAAAGTACATCAACTCTGTCCCAGCAATTCTACTCTTAGGCACTTACACAAGAGAAATGAAAACGTATGTCCATTTCTTTCATACAAGAAATGTTTATAAGAGCTTTATTCATGATATCCCCTAAGGTATAAACAACCTAAATAAATATATGAACAAACTATGCTAGATTCATCCATGCACTGCAATTGGGCCTTCATGAAGAACAACTCACCAACAACACAGACAGAGCTCACAATCTAAGAAAAGCAAAAGAGTTTCGTTCCATCTGCATGAAGTTCAAGAGCATATGCAAACACTAACTTCTAGTGTTGGAGTTACAACAATGGCTCCGGAGGGTGGAACTGATTAAGAAGAGCCATGAGAGCATTCTGTGGGGAGGGGCATGGGAATGTTCTAGCTTGACTGGGGTATATTATGGTTTGACAGCTGAAATGTCCTCCCATGGCACATAGGCTTGGGCGCTTGATTTCCAGGTGGTGGCACTGTATGGGGAGACCAGAGAATGGTTGGGGCAGAAGTACAGCTGGAGAAGGCAGGTCATTGGAAGTGAGCTTTTGAGAGTGTATAGCCCATCCCACTTCCAGCCCATTTTCTCTGCTTCCCATCTTACAATAGGCAAGAAAGCTGCCCTACAACTCCATCACACACCAAGCACCCCAGTCATTACCTCAGCCACCCTGCCTCCCTTACCAAGAGGGCTGTGCTCTCCAACCTGTAAGACATCAGGTGTTTCATCTCTGAGACACCAAATGTTTCATCACGGTGACACAAAAGTTCATACATCTGCATACTCTTCGTCAAAGCGTATCAAACCATATTTAGACACCTGTCACAGAATGTGGTGGATAGAAGCTTTGGAACATGCAATGATACCCACGAAGAGGTGGCATAGGAAGCACCAGAGAGTCCAGGAGAGGGGTCATTAAAAAAGGCTACGAAAAAGGTTCAGCATTTACGTGGAGCCTTCAAGAGTGGGTGGGATTTGGAGGGGAATCTGATAACCAGAAATGTCAGATGTGAAGGAACTCTCGGATTGCTAAGTGTAAGAGGCTGTTAGGTAGAACTCTGGTGCGTCCTTAAAGCAAGAGAAAAAAGACCAGAATAAGCATGTGGGAGAGTGGTCACATGGGCTCCTCACTGGAGAGACTGACTGAAGGCCAGATCCTTGGAGACTAGGGAATGTGTATTCCCTTGAGCCCACAGCAATGTGCCAGGGGCAGACTGGGCACCTAGCCCACATCTAGGCACGTAGAATATACTCAATAAATGTTTTTTTCAAACAAATGAAATGTAAATAAATGGAACTGCTAAAAGATCTCAGCCTAAGCAATGGCTTGGAGCCCCAGAAAGGACCTGGGGCTCTGACTCACTCTGCAGAGAAGCTATGCACGGTTCTGGAGTGCTGAATTTGGACACATTGTATCACAAAGCTCAAGTCGCCCTGGGGGCACCATATAACTTTATTATAAGCTCATGCAATAACACTGGCAAATGGAACAACAATGTAAAGTTGGCTTTAATTAAAATGAAGGGTGTTTGCCTCTCCTTCCTTTTCCGCCTCAGTCGAGGGAGCCTTGATGAGCTATCTGGAGCACTCAAAGGAATTTGTCCAAAGCAGGAGGCAGCCTCCTATACCCCTGATGAGCATCATCAAGGTTTGAGCAGTCCCTTCCACTCCCCAGTCTCTGCCACACTCCATGTTACATGAGCCACATGGCAGAAGGCACCAGGAAAGCAGGAGCAAAAGCAGTGATGCCTTCCTAAAAGACACCAGGAAAGGAAAAGAAGAGCAAGTGTTGCCAGCTAGTGGGGGTAGGGAAGAGGCTGCCATTTACAAAGTGCTTCTCCGTGTTAACAATCCCACCTGTACAGCCTCCTCAATGGGTTTAAGCCTCACAATCATTGAGATACTACTACTACTACTACTATTTTATTTGGTAGAGGAGAAACTCTCCACAAGGGTAACTCTCCACTAGCCTCTGGTCATATGGCTTCCTTTATATTCTGGAAGCTACTGCAAATAGCAGTCTCTGAATACCCTCCCTTCCTGCGTTAATTAATCCAATGTAGAGCAAGTGAAAACCTCATCCTCAGAACCCTTTGGGGGTCAGGTTAAGACAGCTGACCTAGATGCTGTCAATCAGCATACCTACCAGAAACCTGGGTTCAGAAGGAGGAAGGGCCAAGAACAGGGGAATGGCGGTTGTGTCTGGATCTCCAGCAGAAGCATCAGGTTTTCTGGGTCCAGCAGTGATGGAGGCTCTGGCATCAGCTCAAATGCTATAGAGACTAGGTGACCAAGCAATGGTATTTACTAAAAACATACCCACATGTTGCTCAATCCATATTCCTGGGGTGCTCCCCAGAACCTGTGAGCTGTCCAATAACTTGTAATAAATTTCTGCTCTTTTTGTTCTATCCAAAATGGACTCTGTTGTTTGTAAGAAGCCCCAATAATACAGGAAACCAAGGGCTCAAGTTTGGATGCCTTTTCTCCAGAATTCAAATGTCTACCCATACAACATGGCCCAATTTCTCCTGTCTTTGTTTCCGCAGCTCTTCAACTAAGGCTTCTGCCATGCCACAGATGAGGAAATGAAGCCCAAAAGAGATCTAGGCCTGGACTTCTGGCCCAAGCCTGTAATCTCGGCTATTCAGGAGGCTGAGATAGGAGGGTGTTCAAGGCCAGACTGGAAAGTTAGTGACAGCCTGTCTGAAATCTTTAAAAAAAAAAGAAAATGGGACTATGTATATAAGACAGCAACAGCATACTTGTCTAGAATTAGGTGTCTAGAAAGGGCAAATCCCTAAAGTTTAACATAGAATAATGAGATCTGGCCTACAATTGCCTGACTCCAAAACACTTGTTTCCATTGCCTCTGCTTTCCCACCCTTCGTGGAAATTAATGGGTACGAGCAGCACATGAGAGGTCTAGTTTCAGGTTGGAAGGCATATGCCTTCTGGAGGAAACTGAGAGACCAGGAGGAATAGAGGCCACAGACTGGAGCTTTCCTCTGAGGGGACATCTCAGTTCCTCATTTGGCCCTGAGGTCACCACTATGGGGGAAGACTTGGGTCAGCCCAGGATTCCCACCTGCACTGCATCAGAGGAGAGCTAAAGCAGGAGACTGAGCACAAGCAAAGCCCCTCAACCTCTCATGCACAGAAAGAAGGCCCCTGCAGGGGTGAAGTCCAGAGTCGGAGGAGCTTCAGGACAGAGAGTCCAAGTAAATGGAGAACAGAAAGGTCAGTGAGAGGCAGGTGTGAAGGCTGAGAGCCTGGTGGCTGTGACTGTATAGAGCAGTGGTTCTCTTCCCTAACCCTGTAACTCTTAATACAGTTCCTCATGTTGTGGTGGCCCCCCCAACCATAAAATTATTTTTATTGCTACTTCATTACTGTAATTCTGCTACTGTTATGAATCGTCATGTAGATATCTGTGTCTTACGATGGTCTTAGGTGGCCCCTGTGAAAGGGTCATTTGACTTCCCATGGGGTCTCGACCCACCGGTTGCAAAGGGAATTTGAATCATAAACACAGCTTCAGTGGTGCATCTAGTGTCCAGAGAGTAAGGACCAAGTGAAAAGAGAGGCTGAGAGCCTCCTCCTCAGCAGCCTCTCCTACCCACTATGAGGGAGATGACTGCACGCCACACAGACCTAGACCCTGCTGCTGGGCTGTGAGAGCCACCGGGGAAGCTGTGGGTTCAGCAAGTTCTTAACTGTAATTCAGTTATGTTTGGTTCCCACAAACTTCTGAGAGTCATGGGAGCATGCTGAAGAGTTTGGGTCTTAGCCTAAAAGCCACTCAAAACTATGGGAACAGACATAGTCCATTCTATATTTTATTTTATTTTTTGAGACAGTTTCACTATGCAGGCCAGGTTGCCCTCAAACTCACAGAGTCCCACCTGCCTCTCCCTTTCAAATGCTGGGATTAAAGGCAAGCTGTATTTTCTTAAAGGTCACCCAGGGCATGCTCTGGTGAGAAAAGATTTAAGCAAATACTGTAGAAGAGACCTACTGGGGTAATTCAAAAGAGCAGTCAATGGTGGTGGCGCAGATAAGACCTAGAGTGGGGGGGGTGGATGCAGATTGTTCCTAGTTGAACTTAAATTCATTGGCTTAGTACAATTGTTTTGTGATATCATACACACACACACACACACACACACACACACACACACACACACACTTCCTCAGTTTTGTCATCTGTGAGACAGAAGTCCCGACTCCCTGGGAAGTGTGTGTGGCTGTAGAAGTTCAACTGACTGTTGGCTGGGATGATGAGGGGGGGTTAGGGCCACTGTGGATGCCCTAGGTGGGAGAGTCTGTGAGTCATCTGGGTGAAACTATCACTGGGTTGCTGGCCCTTTGAAAGTCAGTCTAGAAGAAACAGGAACTACTGGAGTGCACATGGTATCCCCAAGTCTATGGGAAAGGAGGAGCTACCCTGGCTAGGGAGTGCAGTATGAAATGCACAGGTGCCCAAGTGAGCACAATGCCTTTTGTGGCTTCCTGTACCAGATGAGGGATCTGGGACTTGCTTCCAGATCCTGGGAAAAATACTAGAGATGACAGTACCTTTGGCCGTGTCCCTGAAGATATGGAGTTATTCATCCCTCATGACCCCCGTGGCCTTGGCTGCTGTCCCCTCCTGGATTCCCACAGGAGCCAGGCCTGAGTCAGCTCCTCTGGGCCCTGAACCTGTCTGAGTCTTCAGACCCAGGCTTAGGCAACTAAGCCCCAGCTCGTGCTGACAAATCCCTTCTAATAGAGAGATCAACTTTTCAATACTACCATGGCTGCTCTCAAGACATCCCAGAGCAGCAGACAGCAGGCTGAGCCCAGGTCCTTGAGCTGTAGAGACCTGGCTCCCCAGAACTGAAGACTCTCCTCCAATGACCTCACTGGCTTGTCACCACCCACTCCAGCAGCTGCAGGGACTCCTGGTGCTCTAGTTTAGCAATATCACTCACTGGAGCCCTGTGGGGAGACACAGGGCACAAATGAGGAGTCCCTGTGAGCTAATGGAGCAAATCACATCATGACTCCTAAGAAGTGTAGCTGCTGCTCTTCCTACCTCAAGGCCTTTGGATTTATTCTTCCCTCTGCTGGAACTTTCTTCCTCCCAGTGTTGGCAGGGCTTCTCTATCATCTCTCTCAAGTTTTTTATCAGGAAGTCATGCTTTCAGAGAGGAATACTCTACTAATCCACTTGAAATGGCAGACATGGCTCCTCAGTGCTGACTTTATTTCCTCTGCCCGTCTTTATTTTCTCTGTAGCCACCATCTGCCACACTTCTCATTTGTAATTGTGCACATCTCCCATTCCTGACTAAAGAGAAGCTCCATGAAGGCAGAGGTTCTGCTTCTGTGGTCTCTGATGTATCCTCTGTCTCTGTCCAATTTGTGGGGCTTTTGTGGGGTCTAGCCAACTTGTCTGAACCATACCTGAGAAGGGGAGTGTGGATTGAGGAAAGAAATAGACAAGGGACAAGAGATAGAGTCATAAGGGCACTCCAGTGAATACTGGGAGGGAAAAGCACCAAGTTTATTACACATAATCTTTATACAACCCAATCAAAAGTGGGGGAAGGCAAAGAGACTTCCTTACCAAGATACAAAAGAACAAGCAAGTGTAATTACCTTCTCAATACCCAATACATCAAGTAACCACACCTTAAACCAAGTATCCTGTTGTCAAGGCAATATAGACAATAGCCACCTTAGGCTAAATATCCTGTTTGTTAAAGTAAGACATCCATTAGTTACTTCTTAGGCCAAATATACTTTTGTCACGGTAAGACATCCATTAGTTTAGCCACATCCCAGGCCAAACATTCTGCTGTTTAACCCTTAGAGAACAATAGCAGGTTTGAACTCTCTGACCTTAAGTTAAAGAGGAGCCATTTTTATGGGCCCCAACAATCCTCAAAGCCTAGAACTGAGGCTGGCATAATAGACAGCCAAGTATTAGTCTATTAAGTGATTGATTGATTGATTGATTGATTGATTGATTGATTGTGGATGGGTGACTGGACTGGAAATCAGAGTCCGGAGCTTGCAATCTAGTTCCCTCTACATCCTTAGTCTCCACATCCATAGGACAAGGAATATAAATAAAGCCTGCTCAGATTTGAAAGCCATCACTAAGGATGGGAAGCAAGAGCAGATAGGCAAGGCAGTAAGAGTCAGATCCAGGGACTGTGGAGCCAGCGTGTAGAGGTGGAGGGCTCATGGGAAGTGGCATTGTCAGCTAGGATAGTCATTGGCCTATGAGGCTAAATCTGGAAGTGCGTGGCTGAGAGTTTCTAGAGGACCCATTTGACTAGAGTCTAGAGTCCCCAGCTTCTACCATGAAGTGCTTCCTTCCCAGGCAGGCCCAAATCTTCTGGAAGCCCAATGTCTCCAGCTCCCAGAGTTATCCTCCAGGAAGGGCCCCCTCAGCTTCTGTGAGACAGTTCCTAAGAAATCAAAAGAACTCAGAGAATACACCCAGTTGCTCCCAGGTGCCATGGAGGGGAAAACTTTGAATAAAGTTTGGAATACAGGCAGGAGTGGCCACTCCCTACACTGGTAGCTAAGGAGGTAAGCCTTGTGAGACCTGCCCACTACCCCACTCTCAGATTGACAAAGGCCCTGACCTTTAAAGCCAACTCTAGCATAGCCTCCTCTGGGAGTCCTTTATTGATGGCTCCATCCCATTCAGTTCACCATAAAGAGACCCATCCACTTCCTCATTTGAACATCCTGTACCCTACCCGGCCATTCATTCTTGGAGAACATGGTGCAAGGCATTGTTACAACTATGTATAGTGTGTGTGTGTGTGTGTGTGTGTGCTTGTAGGAAAAAAAGGAAGAGGGAGAAAAGGGAAGGAATAAAGGGAAACATGACACTCAGTCCACTCATCTCTACACACTTAGGTCTGCCAGTCACCCTTCTGAGCCCCAGTGCTCCAAGCCACTCATCCCATTGCTTCAGTGTGGTCCGTGGATCTGCAGCAAGACCTCAGGCCAGTTCCAGATGGGCTGAATCTGAATGTGCAGATCGGCAAGATCCCCAGGTGCTGGGCATGCACTTGAATATTAAGGAAACACGGTGCCCAGATCTGAGGAAGATACTGCCAGCCTCGCCGACCTCCCAGGAGAGTGGAGAGTGTCAAATGGGTGACTGATGAGAAAACATTTTGAATCCTGGAATATACTGGGCAGATGAGATAAATTGCTATGACTATTCTTATGATTAATAATAGTCCTCACCAAAAAAACCACTTTATAGTTTTGTTTCTAAAACCTCATTAAACTCTGTTCAAATGTGCCATTAAGAGTTATGTTCTAGTCCACTGAGTTTTGTAAACCCCAAGCCTTCAAAACAGATTGGAGCCTGGGCTTGGGGACAGGAACACGGGCCTTGCTTATGATGGTCGCCATGGGCCTGATTGAATGCAAATTTTTTTCCCACAACACCCTGCCAACTGATTGATCCTGGGGAAGCAGGAGATGTTGGGAACTAGTTCCTCAGAGAAAGGAAAAACTAAGTAGAGACAGAGAGTGGAAAAAGACAAGCATGGGGTTTCACGCTGGTTTGCGGGGTTGTACTGCATGCCTGTAATCTTCTGCCTTTCAGCCTTTGCCAAACCATGTGGAAGGAAAAGAAGAGAGCAGAAGAGAAGGGAGCAGACGCTGGTGGGGATTACCTCAGCCACAGGCCGGGCCTCAGGCCGCTGCCAACAGCCTTTCAGGAGAGAACCACACGCGCAGCTGTGAGGCACTTTGGGCTTTTGATGCCCTGACCGCATTGGGCCCATCAGCTCTCATCCTCAAGATAAAGGCGAAGAGTGAGTTGTGGAGAAACATCTTGGATGTAAATTTAGGGTGAAGCAGGAGAGTAAGAAACATGATGGAATATGGTACAATTGATAACCAGTACATTCAAGAAAAGCAGTTTAAGTACCCAGTGTCCAAGGCAAGACCTCTGGAGGGAGGAACATCTATGCTGGGACCTGAAGGACCAGCAGCTTCCCTGACATTTCCACTGAGCCAACTCTGTGTAAGCTCCAGAGATGGGAAAAGGAATTAGACCTGGAGAAGTCTTCAGCCCAGAGCAGAGGCAATCCTGAGTAAGTTCTTTCATGGGGAAGATCAGGGTAGCAGAGCACACGGCCACAACAGGAGTCAGAGAAGGACCTCTGGAAGGAGGTATATCTGTGCTGAGACCTGGAGGACAAGCAGCTTCAGGGATAATTGGGAGTCACAGGCATTGGAGCCTCTAAAAACTCAAGTTCACTGTTGCTCTAAGGTACTCAGTTAACATAATGAGATCTGTCTCTGCATCCATTGTTCTGTAGTTGAATACCAGACCTCCTAGTATACTGTCAAGGCCCAAGCAGGCAGAGCTCAGAGCAGTGAAAGCCAGGCACCTCTAGAGCCCTCAGAGCTATCTTCTACTTGGGTATGCATGTCTAACAAAGATGCATGCCCTGACTCCTAGGAAGAGAGGTGTGGAAGCACTTACTGGGGCACTGATTGGGAAAGAAGAGACATTGCGTGGCTACAGCACATACGACTGAGAAGTGATTGACTAGGCCAGAGAGGAATATGCTGTGATATGGACAGACCTTAAAAATGTGTCAAATGAGAAAGAAATCAGAACCAGAAGGTGCAGTAAAAAGAAATGCCAGTTACATAAATTAAAAACATACATAAAGAAAACAACACCCTATATTTTTTTTCAGAACAACGTGCATTTCCAATGGCATGCACCAACACAGTCTGAAAGGGAACAGAGAAATGGGAGGGGAGTTGAGGATGGGGGGGAGGGGAGCAGAAAATACAATGAACTGAAGCAATGAGGACAATTCTGGCACAGAGAGGAGGGAGCAGAATACATTTGTTGTACCTACCCAAGACCATTTAAAAAGAGAAGTCACAGATAGATACAGGCTAAGGGGTATAGGAAAACCCTAAGGCCTCAGAGTCATCAGAAGATGGAGAAGGAGATAAGCAGTTCTCAGAGAGCAGGAAAATGGAGCAAAGAGGGGAGGTCAGGATGCATAATGAAACTTGGGCCAGTAAGGGTCCCTGTGCCATTGTGAGGATTTAGAATTTTATCCTCTATCCACTGAGCTCCCCTGGAAATGCTTTTAACCAGAGAGGGCATGCACACATTTGGGGCCTCAGCATTCCTGGAGAACCACAGATATGTGGAATGTCATGAACAGATGTGGCCATGGCCTTGCAACTCCGAGGACAGAAAGGTCACCTCAGGCTTCATTGACTATAGAGCTTTCACACTTAGAACCTCAGTAGACCCCACCACGCCTGTGGAAGGGGTGAGGCCTGTGTTACTGTCATGTAGAGAGGTCACTGAGGCTTGGGGAGTCAGAGGCTAAAATTCTGGGCGGGGAGGGGAAGCATCCTAGCTGAACTCAAATATGTCAAGTGAAATTATGCTAACTCAGTTTAAATTAATTTGCATGGTGCTCAGTTAAATCCATTCATTCATTGAAAAAAAAAAACATCTTTTAGTGCCTACTGTACACCAGGCTGTGCCAAAAGTGAGGGATACAGCTGTGTGAAAGACAATCCTGACTGCCCAAGGCCAACAGACTAGTGAAGGGAGACCAGCTTTACATAATTCTCTTGGATCTCACACTGTTCTAGACATACTTGCCTCCCAGCCCTTGAACACACCAACCTCATTGCTGCCCGAAGACCTCCGTCCTTGTTTGCTTTTCTGGGAAAACATTTGCCCCAGAAAATCAGAGAGCTCTCTCCTTCGCTTTGTTCAGATGTGTGCTCAAACGTCACCTCAAGAAGGCTTTCTGTGGCCACCATACTCTTTAGCGGCCACCATCCTTTACCCTGGTGGATTTGGCCACAGTATACCTATCAGTTTCATATTAAGTACCTATGAAGTATAAGTTCAAGCAGGGCAGAGACTTCCAGTCCATTACTGTAACACTCTCAGCACTAGTCCTCCTGGCACAGAGTTGAACACTTTACATGGTTGATAGTAATGAACTCAGTCAAAGTGAATTACAGTTGGGTGAAGTAAGGATGGCGTAGGTGAGAGGGACTGGGTTTATTAGATTAGGGTGGATGTCCTAAGGAAGGGGGCAAGAAGCAGGGCTTCACTGGCCTGGGCGCGAGAGAAGCAGGAAGGCTTTGTTCAGCATGCCGGTTCATAAGCACATACTGAGCATCCACTGTGGAGATCATGGATATTGTATATGCACTTGAGATACAGAATGACTTAGACAAATAAAGCTGTCCTTGTGAGCCCATACTCTTTTGTAAATCAATTTTTAAGGATTCACATAATTTTTAATTATGGGTATATATGTGTGGGCAGGGTGGGTATGTGCATATATTAAGCACAGGTGTATGTAGAGTTCAGACAAAAACATCCAATACCCCGGAGTTTGTGTTATAGGCAGTTGTGAACTGCCTGACCTAGGTGCTAGGAACTGAACTCCAATAGCAGTGCGTGATCTTAACCCCTGAGCCATCTCTCTAGGCCCTAGAGTCTGTATCCTAAGGAAAGTTATTGAAGGGTTAAGATAAATCAAAGTGAGGAAACTTCAGGTGGGCATCATTGAGTCAGCTCAGCTGACATCTGATAGGCTAAATTGTTAGACACGGCTGGAGGTCCAGGACTAGGCTCCACCTGGTACACAGCGTAGCCAGTCTACGGAAGCTGAGCCACACCGAGTACTCTTCAGTGAAGTTAAACAGCCTGCACACTTGGACTGTATTGACTGGAATCGGATTGAACTGAGGAAAGAATGGAATGGGTCTGAAGGCATCATGTGTGCTCTGAAAGCTCTTTGCTCATCACTGAATGGAGTGGCACTGGGTATGTCACAGGGGGTTGTATTAGGATGGATATCCCTAAGGAAGGGGGGAATGAAGCAGGGTGTCACTGAGCTGGGCTGAAAAGAAGTTTCGCTGAGTTTCTCAGATGACTCAGGTCAGATCAGGGCATGGCCTCTTTCCCTAGGGCAAAGATCGGTGGACTTGAGATTAGAGGAACCAGGAGCAGAGAGCTCTTCTGTGCTGGATTAGCCTTCCCACACTTGCAGGACCTGAGGTGGCACAACTAGCAAAAAGCACAAGCTCAGGCACTTAGAGGATGCTCCATCCCTCCATACTGTCACCTGCCATGGTCCTTGGATGTCACCCTTCCACTAAGCTGGGTCAGCCCACACCTTCTGCCCCCCCCCCAGCCTCAGTGATAACTTTCCCAGACATTCACTTCAGACAAACTCCTGGACGGTCTCTAAAACCCAGTCTCTTGGCTGCTCCTTCTTGGGACCTCCACCTCCACCACTTTGTACAGATGCAGCAGACAATGAATCGTCACACACAGCATCCACTCGTCCTCCAGTCTCCTGGATGAATTGCGGAATGGTAGTCTGCTGAGAGACCAGACACATGAGTGTCCTCACCTTCTCAGTCATCTACATGGACACAGTGGGACTTCAGACAGCAGCCTCTAGGTGCCCAGCGGCATTGGAGGCCTGCCGGAGGAGTCTAGCCTCCTGTCTGACCCTAGCACACCAACAGCAGCACCCTCAACAAGACAAAGAACATATCCTAATGCTACAGCAGTGGAGTTCTGGGAGTGGCCACTCCCCTGAGTGGGACTTCCAGGAGAGGAGGGCCTCTCCAGTGCCCTTCCTCCTGCCATCTACACCAAGGCCAGTGGAAAGCTGAAGGCCAGCTCTCCTGATTGTGAGTAACTCCACCTCCTTGTCACTGCCTCTCACCACACACGCCCCCAGGATCACTCAGAACTGGGAAGGATTTCCCTGGAGAGGTCACAATGTAATGGAAAACACGCACACACACATACACACACACACACACACACACACACACACACACACACACACACACACAAATTGTTTATTTTGTTTATTTTGTTTAATTTGTTTATTTTTTTTCAAGGTAGAGTATTCACCCATGCTGAGATGGGACAGTTTGACACACACACACAAAAAAATTCTTTTTAAAACTAAAAAACAACTTTTTCTCTTCCCAAGATTGATAGGAAGAAAGGAACCAGAGCCAGAAAGGAGAGGAAACTAAATAAGGAAATTCTGGTTATGAGAAAGGGAAATGGTAGGACCCAAGATGCAAGAAAAATCTTGCTGGGTCTTCAAGACAAGAAAATATTTCCCTCCCAGCCCTTTCGATGCCCCTCCCACCCCGCATGAGCAAAGAAGAGAAGTCAGGATGAGAGCATCCTGTCCACTGGGGGAGACATTGCCACAAACCCAATAAGATGGGGAGGGCATGGCAGGGCTCTTGGGAGGCAGAGCCTTGTCAAGCACTTGTGCTCTTCCTGCCTCAGGACCCTCAAACATAACAACTTTTGGCCAAGCGCTTCCTTGGCTTTATGTACACATCATATAACCAATCCCTACCTACCCTTCAGGGCTCACTTAGGTGTCATGCTCTCAGGAGTGCCTTCCTGACTCTTTCAACCATCCAGTGAACCTCAGAGCACCACGAGCCCTGCTCTCATGACACATTGTGCATCTCTCCCATCAGAACAAGCTCTGCAAGGGTTGTTGCCTGCTCGCCACTGTATTCCAGCACCTTGTACATAGACAAGTTCTCAATTAATGTCAGTAAATGCATAAATGCAGCCAATATGCACACGCACATCACACAGTGTTTATAGATGGCAGAGTAAGGGAAGGCCACTCTTCACACTCTGAGCCACTGCTTAGGCCAGGACAAGAACTCAGATCCCCAACTACTCAGCTATGCAACCAGCTCTTCTGCCATGTCTGGACAAGCTTCTGTGGTCTTCAAGCATGGAGTGGGATAATACCAACAGAGCGGCTGCTGGGGTGAATTAATTTGTCCCCCACCTCCCTGATCCCCCACTCCACCACCCTAAACATCTATCTCTCTCTTCAAAGTGGCTGCCAAGGACCAGGTTTGGAAACTCTTCCCAATCTTAATCCACTACATCTGCCATCAAAACTTGTCTTGATTATGCAGAGCAGAGGCACGGATCAGAAGGGAGAGGAAGGAGCCTTGCTTGCATCAGAAGCAACTGTCTGGCAATCACCCCTGAGTCTTGCACTGCAGTAGGCAGGCAGCTTCTCAGTCCTTAGAAACTGTCTTCCTCCAGGCGACTGTCTCCAGGAGAGTGTCAGGAGCAGAGGGGGAATCTGACAGATCAGAGCTTATGCCCAAAAAGAAGTGTAAGAGTGTGTGTGTGTGTGTGTGTGTGTGTGTGTGTGTGTGTGTGTGTAGGTACATACGCCATACATGAACAGACACACACACACACACACACACACACACACACACACACACACACACACACACGCATCACACAGCACCCTTCGGTGAGGGCAGACAGGTCTCAGTAGAGACTGACTGAGGTGCACCATGGCCTCAAAGCCTCTCCAGGTGCAGGTCCACAGTTAGCTGAGTAGTCATCTTAGAGGACTGGTTCCTCTGATCCAGTCCCTTGATACCAGAGCAGGACTTCCCACCCTCCAGAGAATGAGCCTGGACAGCAGCGGCAGGGGCAGGTCCAGGTCCAGCACTAGTGAAACCCAGAGGAAACTTGGGGGAGGTGGGGGGACTGGAAGGAATTATCTAGAGGGACAGATGCCAGGGTAGCCCTGCCCATGGTCAGTCTCCGTCTACTCTCCAGGAAGCATGCAAGTTCATATCCAGGGGTGTTTTTCTAAATAACTGAGCTAGGCTCCTCAAAAGTGCCACTGTCAGGGAAAACCCAGAAAACACAAACAAAAAGCTGGGAGACTGTCGGAGATTTAAGGAGACTAAAGCAACAAGGAAACTAGAATGGAATGTTGTAGAAGGTGTTATTTAATAAATTGAAATTTTTGAATGAGATTATATAGTAGATGATAACATAATGTCAGAGTTACAATTTTAGGACAATTGTTGTGTTTTGGTAATGGAGAAATATGCTTTTTGTCAAGAGACATGTGCCAAAGTTGGGAGCTGTGAGAGAGAGGAAGGAGAGAGAGCACACACTGGTGAGAGATGAGGGAGGAAAGGAAAGAAGAGACAGACTATATTAAGGATCACTAACTCTAGGTAAAGAGCAGAGGAATGTTGATCCAACGGTTCTTATAATTCTTCTGTTCTTCACCCACCCCCAAACAAAAGTCAGAGGGGCTCTGAGCATGTGTGTGTGTGTGTGTGTGTGTGTGTGTGTGTTGGTGGAAAACACAAACCAGAAAAGCAGAAGGGTGCTGATGGAGAGGACCCAGGCAGGATTCCCTCATAATTATACTGTTGAGGAAATGTTTCCTTGGGAAGGAGGCTACTAGACAAAAACTGTACAAAGGTGAGGAGGGGTCTTTCCTTCCTAGAGAGATGTCCCAGACAGAGGCCCAAGGCTTCTCAACAGAGGGGAGCTAATATGGTGAGGAGCCAGCAGGAGGCTAGGATGGTCTGAGGAGCAAACCAAGGATGGCAGAGGCAGGGAGGGCAGCAGGTATGGCCAACCTTTTTAGAATCACCCTACTCCAAATCTGACAACAGATCAGCAGAACTCAGGCAGAACTCCCTAATAATCCCAGCAGGAGATGAAACATTTGGCCTTGGATGACAGCAGTGAAGGCCAAGAAGTAGTTGAATAGCAGATTTTTCCCTTTTTGAGACAGTCTCAGCATGTTGCCTAGGCTGACCTCAAACTCCAAGGCTCAAGTGATCCTTTGGCCAATGTCTCCAGTAACTGAACCTACACAGTGTCCCCATGCCTGGCTGATGAATACATCTTTAAAGGGAGAATCTGAATGGACAATTTCCTATGGAAACATATAACTGTCCTTCTTTGGTTTTGTGACATCTAAGGAAATCTTTGTGAAAGGTCACCTGTGTGTGCCAGGGCAAGAGGCATGTGGAACCTTTACAGCACAACGTGGAAGGCTACAGATGAAATCTTCTGCTTTGCAGGTCTCCCCCAGAGCCCATGGCCCCTCCCCAACCACTCCCTGCCCAGATGGGCCCACAGAGGCCACAGGTTACAGAGAGGGAGTGCACACCCCAGCAAAGATTGATGCCTTTTAAACAGACCCAGAGCGAGAAGGACAGAGAAAGTCAATATTTGTCCGAGCAAGCCAAACAGGCGGGCTCGCCCAGGAATGTGAGGGAGGGGGAGGCCAGCGCCCAGAGAACATTATTTCAACAGACAGATATTTGGAAACCGTCGCTGTCCTGGGGGTGGGGGAGGGGCCGGCCATCCAACTCTGTTCCTGCTGGGAAATGGATGGGCCCAGGCCAGGTGGCCAGAAGAGCTGACCCATCATTGCACATGCCTGGAAATAAGGAAAGGGGTTTGAAGCAAGCCTCACAGCTTCAACTGTCCAGCATCTTCCAGCCTTTAAAGATGAGCTTCAGGTCATGCTGACTGCCATCCACGCTACTGGATCCAAATCCTGCCTCGATGTTCCATCTCACCTGGCTTCATACACCTGCCCATCTTAGCAACACCCCCCTAGCCCACCCCACCCACCCCCATCCCGGCAGGTCTTAAGCCCCTCTTCACCATGCTTTTGCTTTAACCAGTCATCGAGACACACCTTCAAACCCTGGTTCAAGGTCCACCTGCAACCATCTTCCATGCCCAACACACACATACTCAGCCTTCCGGCTTTAGGGTTAGAACTCTGGGGCCGAGCTCAAGGAGGGCTGGATTTGCCAGTTCCTAGTTGATGACTTAAGCGTGTTCCTCCATCCTCCAGAGGCCTGGTGTTTTCATCCATAAATTGCATAGCCCCTCACCCAGGAAGTCTAGACTCTTCCTCCTAAAGCAGGGTGTGGCCAGTGGGATCTTGCAAATGTAATTGTGCTATGGATCTTGAGATGCGGACATGATCCTGGGACATCAAGGCAGAAGATCCAGTACCATCACAAGGGCCCCGGGAGAGGGAGACAGGAAGGTTATAGTCAGAGTATAGATGGCAGGAGCAGAGAATAGAGTATGCTGGGCCCATGAGGAGAGGAACATCGTGTGGCCACTAGAAGAGGGTGGATTCTCCCTCCAGCAGCCCTGCCAGCATGATCCTAATCTAGTGAGACCTGTTGCAGACTCTAACTCCAAGGACTGTTAAGGTGGCAAACTTGTGCTGATCTAGACCTTACATGGGGTCATATAACTCAAGGTTGAGGCTGTGAGATTTTTGGCAGCATTAAAGGTTATGAATGCACAACCAACGATTAATTGAAAATCTAACAAGTGATGAATCCCGAGGTGTTTCCAGCAGTGCTGGATCACGTGACTTCACTGTAGCCTCGACTCTCCCTGTATGCGCTATGCACTGCACATGCCCTGACACCAAGAAACGCCAACAAATGCTGTCCGAAACACCTCAGCTCAGAACAGAGACTACCATAAGATATGAATTGCAGTTTTTATTGTATATACACATTTCTTTTTGCTTTTATGAACACAGTAGTTATGTATGGAAAAGCAAAGACTTTTAACGCTTTCTTGTCATCGTTATCTGACACGTAAGTATCAAGTTAGCATCTTTGTGTTGTATTGTGTTTCAAATACTTGAGTTTTTTTTTTAATGTTGTTTTCAGGCAAGTGAGATGGTTCCTTTGGTAAATGTTGCTGCCAAGCCTGAGGATCTGAGTTTGGTTCCTGGAACCTACATGGCAGAAGGAGAGAGAAACAAATCTAGATTTACATTAAAGAGTAAATATAATTTTAAAATTTGTTAATTGTTTCAATTGCTGGCTTGGATTTGATTTTTTTTAAATTGCTAGGTTAATTTGGCTTGATATTAGGACATAGTTTCCAACAACCTCTGAAATGACCCAAAACGGACTTCTGCCATTTCATGCTCCGAATTTATGCAAAACAACATTATCAGCATTGACAATTAAAAAGTCAAAATATCAGTCAACTCTGAAAAACACTGGAGAAGTTCTTCATCCTATAGGATAAAATATTTAGCTAAGATTTAATTATTTTCCTTTCTTTCGTTTTAATGTGTGTATGTGCAGGTGTGTGCGTGTACATATGTGTGCCTGTGTATATTTGTATTTGTGCCTGTGTGTACATGTGTATGTGTGTACATGTGGAGGCTGCAAGACAACCTTAGGTATTGTTCCTCCTCAGGCACTATGCATCTTATTTTTTAAGGCAGGGTCTCTCGCTGAGACCTGGGGTTCACCAACTAGGCTGGGCTATCTGGTCAGCAAGCCCCCGGGATGTTTCTGGCCCTGCCTCCCAGCTTTGGGATTATAAGCATGCACCACCACACCCAGCTCTTTACATCAGTGCTGGGGACTGAGCTCATGTCTATATACTCACAGGGCAAGCAGTTTACTGGCTTAGCCATTTCTCCAGCCCAAAATTTAATTATTTTTCAAATATTCCAAGTCTTATCCTCCCTCCAAGTGCCCCCACCCCCTTTCCAATATTTTCCCTTCCACCTTCATATCCTTATTTTTTTCTATAGCCCACTGAATTCTATTAGTGTTGCCCACGCACACATGGCTGTGGGTCATCCATTGAGGCACGGGCAAACTACAGCAGCCAGGCTCCCAGAAAAACGACTTCCCTTATCCCAACAGCTGTTAGTGCCAATAGCTCCTGAGCTAGAGGTAGAATCCCATGAGTATCTCTCCCATCCATGCTGGGAGGCTGACTGGCTTGATCTTGTGCAAGTAACCATAGCTGCTGAGACTTCATGAATGCAACAGCACTGTTGTGTCCGGAAGACAGCATTTCATAACATCCTCTCCATCCTCTGGCTCTTACATTCTTACCTGTCCCCTTCTTCCATGATGTTCCCAGAGCCTTGAGAGGGTGCACAATGTAAGTGTCCCATTTAGGACTGGACACTCAACAGTCACTTATTCCCAGCATGTTGACCATCTGGGAGTCTCCACATCAATTGCCCACTGCAAAAAGTAGTTTCTGTGGCCAATGTTGAGAACACCATTAATCTATGTATATAAACATGAGCATTTAGAAGACAGTTTGAGATGTACACTTAACAAAACAACAATAATATGTTCCCTTCTAGAGCTATGACTCCCTAGCCATGAGCTTTTGGCAAATACCAGGCATAAATTCCCTCCTTTAGAGCACATCTCAAATCCAATCAGAAAGCAACTGATTAGCTCTATAACAGTCATGCCATTATTACACCAGTAGGTATTACTTGCCTGAAAGGTCAGTGTTATAGCACGCCAAGCCCACCACTGGGTAAAACTACTTGTGTCTTTTCTCCCCCGGTGTCCTGCATAGTGCCTTCCTGCCCTTATGAAAGCCAGCCAGTAGAGAAAAAGTCTCCAAGGTCAGTTCCAGCTTAATTTCTCTAAGTCCCTGCAACCAAAGTGTGGTTTGTCTTTAGCAATAGACCAAGAGTATTGAAACAGTTTGTGCTATTTGGGGGTCCTCCCTGACTAGTAACTTTTAGGAAAATATCTCACACCTGGTGCTGAGTTTTCATTTAATAATTCATGGCTTCTGAAGGAAGCATTTTCTACCCATGCACAGGGGGCCAGTGGAGAAAGTTTAAGAAACCCTGCTCTAGTCCAAGAAGTTTGTGCTAATTTGTCAGAGCTATAATAGGAAGCTAGTTCATTTGAGCATCACCTCCATGCTTCCAGGATTATGGAAAGAACTAATGACGTGAGATGCCTAGCTCTCAATTAAGGAAAGGATTGGAAGCAGCTGGGTGTCCACATTGTTGCTACCACAGCCCTGACCCTGTCATGATCCCCATGGTCCTCCATTGCTTGGTTCCATGTCTGCCCCTACCTCCAAGGTAAGAACAATTTGAACACAGACATGAAGTAGCACATTTATCTTGCTATCAATGATTCCAGTCACTTAGGAAGTGGTCAATAAATGCTAATAATTTATTGAGTGGGTGAATGAATAAATGCTGCTATTTGTCTACACACAGCAAAGCTTTAGTCATACAATTAAATACAGTAAAATCCCAGAGACAAAGCAACAAAACTCCACAATCCATCACACTAAATGCAAGATTGCACATGCTGGAAGAGGAACTTGGAACCACCTGGGACTTATGGGACAAATGGGTAGATGTCTCCCTTATCTACATTAGATTTCCAGGTGGCTTTTCCTTGCTGACCCAATGAAAGGGTGAGACCTCTCAAAATAGGATTTACATCTGCTTGCTTCCTCTGATCAGAGGTGGAAGAACACACATGGTGAGCAGCTCCAGGCATGGATGTTAGAGATACTGAATTTTATGGCCAACAGCCCTATTACATTCTAGGCACAATAAGTCATTATTTCATCTCATGTTCAAGTGTCCATTATTATTTGCCAGGGAATAAATTGAAGATCAGACAGGTGGTTCAATTTGTTCAAAGTCCCACAGCTCACCAGTCTTGCCTGAAAAACCTGGATGGAATCTCAGGACAGGAACGGCAGCCTGAGATACTTATCTGTGGCTTCTCTAGATTCATTCAACAAATAAGTGTCAAACCTTCTCTGAGTCCAGATTTGCTCTATGAGTCAAGAGCAGAGAGATGGTCCAGTCCAGTGGAGAGTCAGACCCTGAAAACTCACAGTGTAATAGTGGGACATGGCGGGGGGGGGGGGGGGGGAAGGGAGAGGGGGGGAGGTCCTGGAGACACAGATATGGACATCTAAATCTGATGAGCATCAGAAATGAAGCTCTCTGTGTAACAGCTGAGCACATGAAAGTGGGCAGGCAAGGTCTTTGGAGGAGGGAATTTCAAGCTAAGCAGACACCACACACAGATGCCCAGAGGTAAGAAAAGGACACATTAAAAAAAAACACAGGTCAGTTGGAATGGCAGGAAGGTAGAGATCAGATAGAGACAAAATAGAAGAGGAACAAGGGCCAGATGGAGCTCTCAGAGCTGAGAATGTCCTCACGCCTGAGGACAATGGGACACTGTAAAGGATTTAAGTGGCAGAAAGCCTCAGTCAATTTTTATCTTTCTAAAATAATATTTATCTTGTACCCAGCACTGGTGAAATCACAACCATTCTTCCAACTGCACTGCAGCATCATTATTATCTTACGACATCCCATTTCACAAATGAGGAAGCTACAACACAGAAAGGTTGAGAACCGTGTCCAAGGTCACACAGCTAGTGAGTGGCAGAAATGAGATTTGAACACAGACAGTCTGGCTCCAGAGTCTAAGTGTTAAAAGTCAGGGTTTGGACACATTTGCATAACACTGGAGCCCAGCACAGAGGAGGCATGCATCCAGGCTGCTGGGCAAGTGGCCTGGCTCAGAGAAAGAAATACTGCTCTCCAAGCAGTCTCTGAGCATAAGGTCAATTGGACTTGGGTGGCCGGTCACTGTGGCTTCGGCAACACTCCCACCCCACCCCACCCCCTCACTGTTTCATGCCCTCGAGCCCACAATGCACCCAGCTCTGAAGCACTTTATCAACTTCCCAGGTTTCTCTGGGATTTCTCCCAGCTTGGATTTTCTGGAAGTCCTTTCCGCTTTGCTGTTGATCCTATCTGCCCGTGTGTTTCCCATTATCGAAGCGATTAGCACTCATCCATTTGCATAAGCTCAGAGGCCCCCCACACTCAGGAGCCACCGCCTCTGCCCGGCTGGTGAGGGGCTGGCAAAACCTGCCCATAAGTCTACTGGGAACCCACTTGACCTTGCTAGATGCCTTACTTTCCCCTTGAAGGTGGGGACGGTGACAGCATGAGCTCCCCATGGTGACACACACAAAATGTTGACTCCGTAGAGAACCAGACATGGGTGTTGTAGCTGCCCTACAGCAAAGGACCACAGCCAAAGAGAAGCTGCCCAACATTCCCAGTTCTGTCAAGCACACTTTTCAATTAAAAGAATAGTATTTGAAAAATAAAAATATATATTCACAATATACAGGCGATCTCTAAAAATAAACTGCAAAGAAAATTACCACCATCAAGCTAATCAACATATTCATGTCTTAGAGTGACCATTTATAAGAATGTGTAAGAGTTACCATTTGTGAAAATGTCAATTACAAGTCATGTGATGCCATGATCACCACGAAGTTTTTAGCAGTCCAGAAGCCATTTGTATTGCACTCCGGAAACTTGGTACTCTCTGCCCAGTGCCTGCCTCCAGCCTGTGAGTCAATTTCCTGAGATCCCTTGGTAAATAAGATCTTGCCTTTCTGTGGCTGGCATGTTTTGTTAACATGGCGTCCTCCAGGTTTGCCCACATTGTCACAAATGACAGGCTTTTCTTCTTTTTCAAGGATGAGTAGTGCTCCTGTGTGTGTGTGTGTGTGTGTGTGTGTGTGTGTGTGTGTGTGTGTGTGTGTGTGTGTGTGTGTGTGTGTGTTTCTGGTTCATCATCTGCAGACAGACTCTTGTGTTGTTTCCATATCTTGGCTGCTCAGTATGGTTGCAATGAGCACAGACATCCTCTCTCTGTACTGATTCCTCTCTCTGCCTGTGCACTGGGTGTGGGAGTGCTGGGTCTGTCACAGCAGACAGGGGACCTGCACTCTCTGTTTATCAGGCCTTAGAAATTGCTGTTCTGGCATGTGTAATTCTCATCATTTCTTATGAGAAAAGAATTGTTATGCCCATTTTACAGACAGGAAAACTGATGTATGGAGATGTGAGGTTACTAAAAGCAAAATCACATAAACTTGAGAGCCCAGGTCTCCCTGTATGCACTGTCTCCACACTCAGCACCTCAGATCCAGGTCTCTCCAGAAACACAGAGAAGGCAGAGAACCCTTGTGGAGCCCATTGCCCCTGCCAAAGCATAAACGCAGCTGGTAGAAAGTGAACTCTGCACATTAGCATAGATAAGAGTCAGCATTTCTTCCGGTCATGCTAGATGCCAGCCTTCTCAATTACCTGTAACATTAGTTACCTCACCCCGCCCCCACACACACACACATACACTTTACACATGGAGAAAACAATGCACCTAGAGGAGGAGTCCATGCCTAAGACCATGCAACTAGTCAACAAACGGCTGAGCTTGGATTTGAACCAGACCTCATGCCCTTTACACACAGAACCAAAGATGCTGAGATGCTGTGAAGAATGCCCCCCACTACGCCATACACACACACACACACACACACACACACACACACACACACACACACACACGTGTTCCCAATGATCCAGGCTGGATGTAGCCATCTAGCCAGTCCCACCTTCTTTATGGCATCCAGGATATCCCCGGGTGAGGATGCCTGGGGTGAGGAAGGATAGAGTTAGTCAGATTGCTGCTGTGGAAGGAGGTGACCAGCACACAGGATAGGGCAGTCTCCCTATCAGGGCTTGCTGCTATTTACATACTGTGGGCCTCAGATCTTGCTCATGATAGGAGGATTTGCTGCTGTTTTCCTGCACCCTTGCCATGATCCATCTGTTACCTTTTAGAAGGGCTCAGTGGCCCTGGCTGAGTTGCCAGGAAGAAGACAGGAGAACTCTTGCAGAACCCATTCTTCCGCCCCCAGGCTTCTCCATGTCTTCCATTACTACAGATCCAAGTATCTCAGCGAGGTACCAGGCAGGTTTCCAGAAATGGTCTGAAGGAGATGCCTTTGACATCCTGGGAGATTGACAGGTCCTAAAGATGCCCAGAGCAGTCATCTGCTCCCACTCCAACTCAACCATCCATTCGGACTGTCCCGCAGAACCAATAGAGGATGGGGGTAGATGAAGGCAACGTCTATACTAACAGCCCAGATGGAGGCTGGAGGTGTGTGGGGGAGAAACTGTTGTCAAGTGTGAACACAACACAACTCCTAAGAGCTCCTCCTGCCCAGAGGCCCAACTTACTTTTTCCTCTTCCATTTGTTCCTCAGACTTCTGGACAAATCTGCCAAGAAACTGAATTCGATGCCAGGGTCAGAATTCAGCTTCTGAGTCCTATCCCTGACTTCCTACATGATGGGGTGAGGGGGGATATCTTCCCTTCCAAGGCTATTCTAAAGTGAAGGGTTGGCCCTGCAGCCATCTAGAACTCAAAGAGCCAAGGGCCCTGGCCCAGAGTGACTGTGAGCTTGTTAACCCCAGGCTTTTAGAGAGCACAGGTCATCATAGAAGTTGTTTCCAGCCAGGCCCCCTCCCATCCCATCCATTCTGGCTGGCTTTTATTCTCTTCTTTTGTGTAAGAAAAAGCCAAGAGGCCCAATTCTGGGACAGGCTTAGAGAAGATTCCCAGAGCACCTTAGGTTTGCCAGGGGGAGGCAGACCTGCTGGCTAGAAACCATCACCCCTCAAGACAAGCAATTGTCCCCTTAATCAAATACATACCCAGGACTCTAGAGAGAGCCAGTGGTAACTGACTCACTTACACTTGGACCTGCTTTCTGGCTCAGAGGAGAAAGGAAACCTTTTAATGGAAATGGCTGGAGCTTTTCCCCCCTCAAGAAAAGCATATATATATATATATATTATATATATATATATATATATATATTAATTCTTTTGAGTAAACACAACAGTTTAGCCAATTTAGGAATTCAGCTGTGGGCTCCAAACCACAGAGTTCAAGGCTCATTCTCCCATCATGCCTGGTTTCTCTCTTCTGTGGCCATAGACCATGGATCAGTGACTACATTCACATGAGCATAAACTATTGAGATGCTTCAGGAAATACAGACAGTCAAGATGGACAGACACTTCCCTCTTCTCAAGACCCATCTCCTCAGCCACTCCCAATCCTAGCCTACTCCAAATCTCCATATAATCTGAGAGCCTCAAACTTCTCAGGTGCCTTCATAGGTATCCATTCAAATTCCAATGATATCTGAGGGGACTTCTCCCCTCAGTTCAGCCCTGAGGAGACAGTAACCCATTGTTTCTCTCCTGAGGCACTAAAGTCCCTGTTCACAGTGAAAATACAGAATCAGGTCTGAAGCCCAAGCTTAAATGAATCTCTTATTAATTTATCCATGTCTGTGTACCAATCTAGAAGAAGGGATGAAGGTGGATCCATGCCTGAACAGCCCCGGTGGGCCCATACATCTTCTGATACCTTGTGTCACACACAGGATGCCATAGCTGGTGGATCTACCTTGAAGCTTCCCCACCTCATCCCATTCTGTGCTGTTTCTACAATCTCCCTCATCATCCAGGAATATCCCCAGATTTGGCTTTGTCTCTTTCAGAAGATCATCCCAATACCCTGGTGGGAGCAGAACTCAGCTTATACTTGTGGAGCCTAGGGTGACATGTCAGTGCATAGCTTCTCACCCCTCGTGCTTAGCAACAGCCTGACACATAGTTGGTACTCAGAAAAGATTGGTTAATCCCTGCTTAGGGGCACATGACATGAGTTCAAGGCCAACCCGTGCAACATAGTGAGAGCTATCTTAAATAGGAAGAGCAAAAGAGAAGTGAAAGGAAGGTTGGTTAAACTGAGCTGAGCATTTTCAATATAAAGTAAGGATAAGATAAAGTAGTTGGTGAGTTTATATGTTGGATGCAGAACAGTCCTGTGATCACTGTGCACAGGGTCTATGTCACGAGTAGCAATTGCTTACATATATGACAGTAATATGATCAGAATAACAAAGTGCTATGAGACAGCAACCACTGCCTGATACAGACTAAGTGTATAAGCCAAATCTGAACACATGACAGATAGGTAGATGGATATATAGATGACTATAAGGATGGATGGATGGATGGATGGATGGATGGATGGATGGATGGGGAGACAAATAGGTGAGTGAATGTATAGATACATAGGTGGGTGGGCAAAATTGCTGGATGGACTAGAAGTAACTCTAGCTGCTTTCACCCTGCAAGTCACTAACCATCCAGGAGTACCCAGTCTTTAGTCCCAGCACTCAGGAGACAAAGGCAATAGGATCTCTGTGAGTCCAAGGCCAGACTGGTCTACAAAACAAATTCCAGGACAGTCAAGGCTGTTACACAGAGAAATCCTGTCTCAGGAAAAGAATAGAAAGAGGAAAAGGAATAGGAAGAAGAAAACGTCGTCTTCATAGCTACAAACTCTACCTCCCTCTGTCCTCTGTGACTGTAACTCATCCTCCAGGCTCTAAAGAGAGTCTTTCTACATTAATAGAGTCCCTCTTGCCCTTGGATTCCCAGTGTACCATGTTGTTTTTAGGAATAAGACCATCTCTCACTGTCTGGCTCTTGCCCACTGCAAATAGCTGGGCTTCTTCTGCCTTCCTTCCCTAACTTCAAATGGACCCTGCTCACACAACATGGAGAAGGAATGCTTTCTCTCCCTGAGAGCAGGCTCATAGGGTCTAGGACTGAGGGACTTGCCTCGGCTTCTCTGACCATGCTTGCATAAGGGAGCCAGCACATTACTAAGCGGAAGTTGCCGGACTCCTGTACCACACACTCACTGCAGAAACAGCAGCTGTAGCTGCAGTCAAGATGGAACTTGGGAAGTTGGGGTTTGAAATGAGTGAAGGATGACCCTGTTCACTGTGCTCCCAGTGACCTCAGCAAGAGGTTTACGAGCCCCACCTCCCACTGACTGAGCAATCAAGAGAACCACGTGTGTATTTGCATAATGTTTGTGCTCAATTTGCTTCTTATTTGCATAAGTCCCCTTGCCCATCCTCCTGGGCAATTCTCTAGGTGAACATGTCTCTCATATCCTAGCAAGTGGAAGCATGTCTCATAGGCTCTGGAGGTTCCTCTTTTTAACCTGGCTAGGTCACCTACGGCATCAGCTGGGGCTGGATCCCAAGAATCAAGCATCCAGGCTGGTCAGAGTCCAGCATAAGGACATGCAGAACTCAGGGAACAGGTGGGTGGAAAGGAGAGGTACCTGTCAGTCCTTATTCCCACTCTTTCTCGACATCTCCTTTTCAAAAAAAAAGAATCCCTGGGACAATAATAAGAAATGGGGCATTCCAACAGGGTAGAAAAATGAAGGAGTTTAAGAAGTGAATTCCTGAGTTAGGTTTCCAAAGATGAAAAGAATGTGAACAGGCAAATGGGGACCACAGTGGTGAGGGGCGAAGACTGTGCACCCATGACATCATCCTAGATTATTCTTTCTACAAATTAGGGGGTGGATAATAGATGACAAGTGATTGATAAGCAGTAGACATATAAGCTGAATCAATAGATGATAAATGATTGCCAGATAGAAGATGATTAATAGAGAATTAATAAATAGTTAAGAAAGGATGGACGGTAGCTAGATGATAAATACTGGATTACATAGGTGGATTACAAATGAGAAATGATAGACAGTACATACATGGATGAATGTCTGACTTTGTGCCACATGCCGGAGAAACAGTGATGGGTTAAACGTGCTCCCTCTAGCCTGTGAGACAGACAAGCAAGCAATTAATTAAAATTCAGTGTGGAGAGAGCTATGCTAGAGAGATGTGCAGATTGTTGTTGGAGCTCAGAGATGGGAGCCATTAATTCAGCTGGGAATGGAATAGGAGAAATGTGGAAGAGACGGTGTCACAAGACTGACATTTGAGCCGAGGGTTCTAAAGAATTCAAAGAAGGTCGCCAGCAGCTCAAGGTGTAGAGAAAAGAATTCGAGAAGAGGAAATGGCCTGGAGCAATGCATGTAGTACAGGTGACACACAAAAGGGGGGTTCTGGTAAGAGACAATAAGAAAAAAGCCACCACCATGCTAGAGAGGGTCCCAGAAAATGAGCAAATGCAGCGTCTGGAAATCCTCTCCCCTTTAAAAGGTGACAAATGCTTGTACGAAAGTACCAGAGTACTTATTTGCAGCCAGGTGTGGTGGAAAACACCTGTGATCCAAACACTCAGCAGGTAGAGGCAAGAGCGTTAGGAATTTAAGGGTAGTATCAGTCTCATTCCCAGTCCTGAGGCCAGCCTTGGTATATGATATCCTGAAGAAAGAAAAAGGAAGAGAAAGGGGAGTTTCAAATTTTAAAAAGACAGTTCCAGGTTATTGGGGAGGCCATTCAGAGACATGGCTAGACAAATAAAAAAATGATCCAGAAAGGTAAAGAGTGGATGGATCGTAGGTGGGTGAATGGGTAGATGTGTGTATGGGCTGGTGAATGGATACACCGATGGATGGGTGGATGTTTGGATGGGGGCATCAGTGAATGGTTATATGGATGATAGGTGGTGGATGGGTAGGTAGGTCATAAGGAGATGGATAGATAGGGTGGTGGGTGGGTGGGTGGACAGGATAGGTGGATGGGTGGATGAATGAGTGTGGATGTTTAATGGATATAGAGATGAATGGTGGTTATTTAGATGGATGTTTGGCTGGATGAACGGAAACATTAGATTCATCTGACATCATTTTTATAACAATTCGACTAACTGAGCCACTGAATGGGTGGTTGCTGAGAGAGGGATCAACATATATGAGTGAAGGAAAGAGGGAGGCTATCTGGCCAGCGAAGAGTGAACACAGATGAGTGGATGATGCTGGAGCCAGAGGGGAGCCTACAATTATGTTAGGCCATCTGGAAAAAGGAATTCCCTGCTTGATAGAGAAGACAGTTTCTCACCTAAGAGAGGCAGAAAGACCCTAGTTATTATTTTAATTTAACTTAATTTTTAAGGCAAGTTCTCACTAGATACTCCAGGCTGATCGGGATCAGGCTATGTCACCCAGACCAACTTTGAACCTGAGATCTTCCTGCCTCAGCTTCTGGAGTGCTGGAATTAAGGTATGTGCCATCATGCACAACAACAGTGTTAGGAAAAGTTTGCATTTGAAGGTAATTCTTGCACTTTAAAATAATAACTGCATACTTCTTTTACTTTATTACAAAACAAAACAAAGCTTGCAAAGTTGTGAAGGTCCGATTCAAAACGGCATAATCACCTTAGAAGCCAAGGGGACAGATTTTCCTAACTAAATTCAGCACATCTCCCTTACTCCTCCCTGCCTTACAGAGAAGAATGACAACAGAATGAAAAGGATGACATAGATACTGTCCTGAAGAATTTGGGAGCTGTGATAGACAGACTATCAGTCTATCTCTGGTCCCACACCAACAGTGACACCAGAGATCAAACCTTGGTCAAGGGGGAGCTGAGGAGGAAGGAATGTGGGCACCTGAAGTGTCTAAAAAGACAAGTGGACAAAACATCTTCACACACCCAGGTGCCTAGCCAGGTAAGCCTGACATGACCAAAGCTGGGTAGAAGAAGTGCTGAGGAGCCTAGAGGAGGAGTGGCTGGGGCACGTAGAGGAGGTGAGGGTGACCCAGAAGAGACAGCACTGGGAAGTTTTAGCTCTTCTTTCCATCTATTTGTCTACCTATGTCTTTCCCTCCTCTGAGATCCATCTCCAAGACAGAGGCTGACTTCACTAGCATAGCCAGGGCCTATGGCTTGGAGGGCAAACCCACAACTCGATCCACGTGGCACCTGAGAACTCAAGTATCTCTCTTCCATCTTGAGCCAGTTTCAACAACTTTCTGTCTCCCCTTCCCCTACATCCCCAGCTCTCCAGGCCTAATAGGAAAGGACTCCTGTCCCTTCATGCAAAATTCACAAGCTTAGCTATGGGTCCTTCACCAAGTGGAGGGTCTCTCCTCGTGTTCTTTGCCTATAAAACAAATTTAATAATCCTAAAGCCTTTATGAGTATGAAATGAAATATAAGCCGTCACCTGATTTTGCATCTTTTAAAGGTATACACAATCATATCAAGCAAATTTTTAATGTTCTTTTTGCTCATCATGGCAAAATATCCCAAAAGGCAAGATATGGTTGTGCATACCTTTAACTGCAGCACTTAGGAGGCAGAGGCAGAGGCAGAAGGATTTCTCTAAGTTAAAGTCCAGTCTGGTCTACATAACAATTTTCAGGACAGCCAGGGCTATATAATAAAATCCTGTTTTAAAAAATTTATTTTCAGAAAAAAATATTTGTATCCTGACACAATTATTTATGCTTATAGTCCCAGCTACTTGGAAGGCAGAGCAGTAGGTTTTTGAACTCAGGAACGTTATGTAGCATAGACAGCAACACATGACCCTGACTTTAAAAAAAAAGTTTTGAATATTATACATGTTTTTTAAAATTAGGGACTCCAGGTGAAGCTCAATGTTAAGTCATTCACTTAGCATATGCAAGGCCTAGGATCAACTTCCAGCATTACAGAAAAACAAAACCATAATGCTATATAAGCATCCTGACAGCAGAGACAGGAGGATTTCTGTGAGTACAAGCCCATCCTGGTCTACACACAAGTTCCAGGCCAGCAAGAGCTATGTAGTGAGACTGTCTCAGATAAAATGAATAAATAAAAAAAAACCACAGTTATTTAAAAAGGCAGAAAAGTAAAATTTAGAGGGAGAAGGGAATAATTAGGGGTTGAGGAAAGTTAAGATTTAAAATTGTAAGGGGCATTTTCTGTATTGCTATTTCTTAGATTCTCTTTGTTGTTTAAGGCTCTATATAGCCCTAGATGAGAGTCTCTTTTATAGAAATTACTAATATCATTATTTATGTGTTATTGTCTCCATCCTACAGATGTAGCAACTATTGCTCAATGACTCTTAACCAGTAACTGGTGGCTCCATCGCTCAAGTCTTCCCTTTGTCAAGTCCAATGATTTGGAAACAAACATGTTTTTTATGAATCTTCCCAGCATTGAGCTTGTTACACTTGTATTGTTTTCCAGTTCTGGAACTGGAAGCCATAGGTAAGCACTCTACCATTCAGTGTTTAATTGTCAATTGTGGCCAAAACTGAATATAAACATGATGAAACTTCAGCTGTCTATAATCTTTGATTAATGCATTATTCCAGAAACCTGAGCTTTGGGACTGCCATAAATGTAAGCATTATGATTGATCATTTTAAAATTTTACTGTTACAGGCTGGGAACATAAGTCAATGCTTGAACACTCACCTAGCAAGCCTGAATTCATCCTGAACTCCTCCAGAAAACAAAACACTTTTTATCTGACCCACAGAAATTGTTCTATAAAACTCTGAAACTGAGACTGAAGAGATGGATCAGAGGTTAAGAATATTTGTTGTTCTTGCAGAAGACCTAGGTTCGATTCCCAGCACCCACAAGGCGGCCCATAAACCATCCATAACTCCAGTTCCAGAGGATTTAGAGCCCTCTTCAGACCTCCATGGGCACCAGACATCCCATAATGCACAGACATTCATGCAGACTAAACACTCATATACATAAGATAAAAATTTAAAAATCTAATATTTTAAAAATGAATAATAAATGTAAATGTGAAAATCTTAGGGGGGCAAAGAGATGACTAAGTAGTTAAGAGCACTGTTCTTGCAGGGGACCTTCATTCATTTCCTACCACTCATGTTGGACAACTCACAACTGCTTCAATTCCAGCTCTAGGGATTGCAACTCCAGCTCTAGGGGTGGGGGAGCATGGGAGTTCCAATGCTCTGACTTCTGCAGACACCTGCATTTATGTGCATATACCCAAACACACACACACAGAGAGAGAGAGAGAGAGAGAGGGAGAGAGAGAGAGAGAGAGAGAGAGAGAGAGAGAGAGAGAGAGAGGAGCATGGGGGTATAATTAAATATAAAATAAATATTTTTAAATGAGATTCTTCCTAGCTTCTTAATCAAGACATATAAAAAGTAGTTTAAGGGGCTAGAGAGATAACTCAGTGGTTAAGAGCACTGACTACTCTTCCAGAGGACCCAGGTTCACTTCCAAGCACCCATGTGGCAGCTCACAACTGTCTGTAATTCCAAGATCTGACACCCTCACACAGACGTACATGTAGGCAAAATACCAATGCACATAAAATAAAAAATAATTAAAAGAGTCTAGGCCTTTAGTGCTAGGGAGAGCCAGGTCTCCAACCTGAGTGAATACATCTCACCACGTCACTTCTTTCTCCTGTCTCCATTTCCTCAATAATAACAACAAAAAGTACCACTTGTTGTACATTATCACATGTAAAGTTCCGAACAAGCTTGCACTCACAACATTCCCACAGCCCCTGGCGAGTACATATTGTCATTCTTTTTTGCTACACAAAGAAAGGAAGACACCCACCTCGAGGCTGAATAATGGTGCTCTCAAAGTTACAGAGCAGGCCGTCTGGAGGGGGGCTCTGAACCCAGGCAGCCTGACTCTGGCTCAAGATGCTTCCAGACGCTCTCACACTCAGCCTTGGTTTTAAATCCAAAGAGGAGACTAAGCAGCCTGGATGCCTCCCCAGCTCCAGAAACACTCTCTGTCCCACAACTTCTTGGGGCCTGCCCCGGGCCATGGACAGTGCCTCTGAAACCTGCTTTCTTTTTTCCCAGTTTCCAACCGTGGCCACCACTTACAAAATTGAAGGTCCCAGCCCTGCCTGCCCTCCAGCCATGCCAGTTCAGTTAGATTTTTGTGTCTCTTTTATTTTCTTTTCTTTTTTGGCTCTTGACAAGTGGAAAAAGTATCATTCTTAGGAGGGGTGTGTGTGTGTGTGTGTGTGTGTGTGTGTGTGTGTGTGTGTGTGTGTGTGTGTGTGTGTGTGTGTGTCCCTGGCCATAGAAATAAAATGACATACTTGGCTTTTCCCCTAACTCCCAGTTGTATAACACAGGAAGAGACAAGGAGCCGGACAGAAACACAAGGAGGTGGCCTCAGCCTCCTGCCCACCCACCCCCACCCCACCACAAGCCACACAGCAAAACCCTCTGCAGCCGGATCCCTACCCGTCTGCAAGGAATGACTGTTGTGGCCTCCCGGCCAACCTGGAAAATGTAGCATTCCTGCCCACCTTCCAGCCTCATCACCCACAGTGCCCTGGCAGAAGCCCCTTTTTCCAGACAAACCAGGCTCCTCATTGATCTCAACACATGGTTCATGCTTTCCTACCTCTGTGCCTCGGCCCACATGTCTTCCAGAATTGCCCTCCCCTCATCTCCCTGGATCTAAACCTACCACCCTACAAAGGCCTTGCTGGAGACAAGCACCTGCCCAAGAACTCACTGTACAGTGCCAGGTGCTGGGACACAATGACCAGGAAGCCAGTGAGGACTCAGCATCCAAAACAGAAAGATGATTATAAGCCACAAACGATGGCAGCCCCGCCATACCCTTCTGCCCAAATGCACCCCCTCCCGCCTCTTCCTCCCCACCTGAGGCACCATCAGAGTCACCATCAGTGATGCTTGGTCAAAATGGTCCTCAACAATCCTTGTCCCTCTCTTCTGCTACCATCTTCACTTAGGTAATGCTATCAAGGCTTCAAAGCCCTCAGCCATGCCTACCTCCTCCAAGGAAGCCTCCAGAACCATAGGCTTCTAAACAGTCTCACTGGGATGATGAGCCTTTCCCTCAGCATCTCATTGTCAAATCTCCTTGACTTACTCCACTGGCCCTGCAGTTTAGGGGGCCTTTGATCTGCAGCCTGCCTTCCTCCTGCCGCACTGTGACACACCACAGCAAGCTGCACAAGTACCTGAGGACTACACAGCAGCATGGAGGGCAGTGGAAGCTGCAGCTTGCCCCAGTCAAATCAGAAGGCCCCGGTGCTCACTGCACATCTACACATTGTACTGAGCAATGCCATTCCTACGGTAAGGGGAAGATGGTTTTTCACTTTTCTGCTTGGGTAGCTTTCCGTGTCTTCTTAGTGCTTTGAGTGGCAGCTGCTTGACAGGCAGACAGGCAGTGCAGCAGGCAGATGCAGCTTCAGCAAGCAAAAATCCTTGCTTAGCAAGGGCAGGGCCCAGGCTGCCATCGCCGGTACCACAAAAAGTAACAATTAATTAGTTAATTAAAATCATTTCTCCGAGGGAGTGCCAGGATAGGCTCCAAAGCTACACAGAGAAACCCTGTCTCGAAAAACAAAACAAAACAAAACAAAATTATCTCTCCATTTACTGTCCAGGAATTGAGATGATGAATATTTCTCTAGATTTAAAATAATTTGAAGGCTGAGAATATAGTTCAATGAGCAAGAGCGCCTTCTGAGAAAACATGAGGACCTGAGTTTGGATCTCTAACACCTACATAAAAATCTGGATGCAGCCATGGGCACCTAGGGGACAAAGACTGAAGGCTTACTAGAGCTTGGGGACAGAAAAAATGGCAAGTTCCAGTTTCATTGAAAGACTCTGTCTCAGGGGACTAAGACAGAGAATGGTAAAGTAGGGTGCCCACCATCCTCCTCAGGCCTCCACAGGGGAGCACACATAACAATAATAATAATAGTGGTAATAGTTGTTAACATTCAAGCATCTGTACTGCCTGCCCTTGGGGTTCTGACAGGATAGGCTCTCTGCTGCAATCACTAAGAGCACCACCTGTGCATATTCAATATGTTCCCTTTTGAAAGGGCCCTGCCCACCTCACATCTTTTTCTCTCTGCTTCTCTGCCTATCTCTCTGTCTCTCCTTCTCTCTCTCCCCCTCCCTCCCCCCCCTCTCTCTCTCTCTCTCTCTCTCTCTCTCTCTCTGTATCTCTCTTCTCTTCTGCTGCTCCTGTCCCCAAAGGCCAGTCTCCCTTCTATCATCCCCCCCTTTCCCATTCACTTTCCCCCAATAAAAACCCCTCCACCCAAGCTCTGTCACATGGCACCTTTCTCTCAAGCTTCTTTTTAAATTACAACCGTAGCTTTCCGTGGACTCATCGCAGACCAGAGTCCTCATCCAGTGGCTGATGGAAGCAGAGACAGACATCCACAGAAATACACTGAGCTGAAATCTGGAACTTAGTTGAAGAGAGATAGGAATGAAGAACGAAGGGGTCTGTACCTGGTTGGAGAAACCCACAGAAACAGTTGGCCTGAAAAAGGGAAAGCATATCGACCCCAGATGCTCTTTGGGAGGCCAGTACAGGACTAATCCAGCCCCCTGATCATGGATGCCAATGGGGAGGCCCCTGCACTCCTGGGAACCTTTGGAGGTGGACTGGTGTTTTGCCCTGGTGGGTGGGAGGGACTTCGAGAGCCCATCCCACTTGAAGGGATTCGCTCTGTCTCTGAACACATGGGGAGGGGCCTAGGCCCAGCACAGGAAGATTTGGTGGACTTGGTGGAGCCCTGGTTGGGGGCCCTACCCTGCCTGGGGAGTGGCGGGTGGATGGGGTGGGGGGTAGGTTGGAGGTGGGGGAGAAGGAATGGGGGTGGGAGGAGGGAGAGGGAGAGGGAAAGTACATGTGAAAATATTAATAATTTAATAAAAAAAGAAAAAAATTACAACCGTAGTAGCAGTAATTTGTGAGCTGGGAATGTGGCTCAGCCATAAATGTGCTCGCCACACAAGCATGTGTATCTGGGTTCAGATCCCCAGCATCTGTGTAAAAGCCAGCCATGAGCATGCCCCTGGAATCCCATTACTGGGAAGGTGGATGTTCGAGGATCCTGGGACTACTGTCCAACCAATTTAGCCAAACTGGTGAGCTCCAGACCTATCTTAAAAAAAGAAAACCAAAAAACCAAAACAGTGGAGACCAATAGAAGAAGACACTAGGCATATACCCCTGCCCTCCATATGCACATACGTGTGCACACAACAAACATATAAGACATGCATGCAACACATAACACACACACACACACACACACACACACACACACACACACACACACACACGATAATAATGATTTGAAATGACAAAAAATACTTAGTGGGAGAAAGAGTCAAATCAGTGGAAGGCGTTGTTCTTTACAGAAACATTTAGGAGGTAAAAACTAAGTGAAACTTTAATTCTGACAAGCACAAAAAAGGGGGACAGCATCATGAAAAGATGATGACAATCAAGAATGAGATTTAATCCATCTCAGATTCTTGAACTAATAACTTGACTTTCCTATAGTGTTAGCTCCCCAAAGATCCTCCTGTTTCCAAAGGATGATCTGTGCAGGGGAGCCGTACTGAGGGCTTTTACAATGTAGAGTGCTGGCATCATTTATGAGGTGGAGTATGATTTAGCTCTGACTCATCAAGGCTGTCTTCTATAAAGCTCCCACAAGTAGACCTCAAGGAAGTGGCAGAGTGGTGTGTTCTTGTCCACTCTGTCAGTTACTTTCAAAGTCACATGTGGTGTGTACAGAGCTTCACCTGGCCCCACATCAGAAGGGCAGGTGTCATGGCACAAGGTTTAACCATCCTCTGTAGACTTGTGCTGGGGATGATCTCCCCAGTACTTAGAAGCAGGGAAGGCTCAAGACTCATCTAACTGAGCTGAGGCCACACCAAGGTTTTCTCAGGAATGGAGGAACTTCTGTTACTCCCAGCCAAGCACCTATAAATGCCATGGCTCCAGGAACAACTTTACATGGGTAAACTCAAAACCCAAAGACTAACCATTGGAAAGAAGCAGGACCTCTTCCAAGAGCATCAAGAAAGAAGTCCTCGTGGAAGACGGAAAGTTGCAGAGGATCACAGATGTCATTACATTTCTCAATTGTCGTGAGGAGAAGGGATAGAGAAATTTACTATCACCTTACAAAAGGAAGTATATACTCTGGCGACCACTGATTGGCTCAAGCCTGGGGAATAGGGTTACAGAAAACACCTCTTTAAACACTCCTTCCTCGAGTCTGAGAGGGAAACACTTAAAACAGAGCCACAATAAAAGCAATGTATTAGTGAGCTTTCTGAGATGATTAACTTACAAAGAAAAACAACTTCTTTTGGCTTGTGGTACCAGAAGTCTCCATCCATGGTCCATTGGCTGTGTTTGTTGGTTTGGGCTGTAATTCTCTACATACGTTTTTAAAGGGGCATCTGTCCAATATGCAACCACAGGTCCAGTTCTGGATAGAACAAACCCTTCACTAGCACAACACAGAGGTCATCAGGATCCCAGTGCAACAGAACATCTAATCCTGCCTCGAAAAATTAAATGGCTCTCAGAAAAGTGGAGGATAAAGTAACAAGCCCCAACAGTTTCTGAACCCAAGTGGTGGGTAGAGAATTCACTGTACGTCTTGAAAATGTTCCTGTGAAGTTAATTTTGCTAGATAATGACACAATCTATAGCCTCCAGCATGCATAAGGCAGAGGGAGGCTTTAAGTTCGAGGCCAGCCTAGGTAAAAGTGAAAATTTTTCTTAAAAATCAAGGGGCTAAACGGGCGTTGGTGGCACATGCTTTTAATCCCAGCACTCAGGAGGCAGAGGCAGGTTGATCTCTGTGAGTTCGAGGCCAGCCTGGTCTCCAGAGCAAGTGCACGATAGACCCCAAAGCTACACAGAGAAACCCTGTCTCAAAAAAAAAAAAAAAATCAAGAGGCTGGAGAGCTGGCTCAGCACTTACAAGCACATACTGCTCTTACAGGGGGGTTGTGGTTTTGTTTCCAGCACCCACTCTGATGACTGCTCACAACCATTTGTAACTCCAGTTCCAGGACATCTGATTCCATCTTCTGGCCCCTGCAGCCAACTACACTCATGACCACCACCACCCCCAACACACACACACACACACACACACACACACACACACACACTTAAAAATAAGAACAATTAAGATGCTCTTTTTTAAAAAAAAAAAAAAAAAGTTAAACAACAACAACAAAAAAAGGCTAGGATGCCATTCAGTGGCACAGCATTTGCCTAGCATTCAAGGAGCCCTAGATTGGATGCCCAGCACAGAAAAACAACAACAATAACACTAACAATAATTTTTAACCAGTTTGGAGCTGCAGTTCCTGCTTTTAAAACCTCTGAGGTTTAGATGATCATGAACTAAACAATGGTGGATTTGGAGCTCTTTGGTGTACATGCAAAATGAAGGTTCATGTGTATTGAGAAGGCAGCGGGTTAAAAGGAGGAAGGGAGGGTGAAGCAGAGCAGGCCCAGCAAGAAGAGTGTGAGCCTGAATGGGAGCTGGGCCAGCTGTGGGTGCAAGAGATGTGTGCCACTCTCCAGGCATCTATTTCTCCTTCTGAAATTCAAAGGTCACTTCATAGGCTTGCTGTGGGCTATCGTTAAATAATGAATGCGTACTTAGCACATAGTAGGTACTCAAGAAATTTGGTGTACTTTATAAATATCTGTACTTTTCAAAATAGATAGGCCCAGGAAATTCCTTTCTTTACAAAAGAATTCACCATGGGGTCCCTTTAAGCCCTCAGCCTTGTGAGTGCATTTTAAATGGAATTGTTTGCAGAAATCCATTTACACATGACTTTTCAAAAACACAGCCAAGGCTATAATGAAGGCAGGCGGATGGAGCTCCCGGGGCACACTCTCTCAACCTCAGATCCTGTCCAGCAGGATTCTCTGAAAGACTGGAGACTAAAAACATCTCCTCTGAAAAAAACCACAAAGACCCAACTGGCTGCCCTCTGGGAAGTCTTTTTTCCATGCATATTTGGAAGGCTTGTGGTGTTTCCAGCTATGGGTTCAAGCTTATAAGGACAATAGCAATAGCAATAGGCTAAAGACATTAGCTAACATTTATGGAGGCTTTCCTATGAGAGAGGCACCGTGCTAATTCCCATGCATTATCCCACACAAGGTGAGAGAGGCTAATATCTGTAGAATTGCAACATGTGCTCGTAGATGAAAAAAGTTCCCATAATTCCTCACAAAGAAAAATCTCACAGGCTATTTATTTTTGCTGTTGTTTTCTAGATAGGGGAAACAGAGGCAGACAGTAGGGAAGTCATTTGCCCCAAATTGCCCATCTTTAATTAATGAGTTATTTTTGAACAAGTGTAGCTCTGAAGCTCGCCCTATTACAGACCACTGCTCTCCAGCCATGTTCTCTCCCCACCAGCAGTGCATCCAGCAGGGCCAGGACTGCTGGATAGGGTCCCTATGGGAGGCACTGCCCCCCTCTGTCCCCTCCCCATCTCACTTAGCCCTCCACAAGCTGTTGTCAATTGCACTGAAGTATTTACAGCAACCAGCGACCGCTGACACCTCTGTCCACGTGGGCTATAATTTGATGCTCAAGTTGTTAAGCAGCCGCTTTCCAGCAGCAGCTCTTCATACATGAGTGTCTCCCCCAAGAGCCATGCTGCCTGTCTCTCCACTGCTCCCCATGCCTGCACACCTCTCCTGCTGGCCCCGGGTGTGTACACATATGTACACTTGCCAGATGCATCATCATTCACGGAAGCACACACACACACACACACACACACACACACACACACACACACACACATCACCTGCACACACACAAGCACAGACTCCATCACAAAACCCTCACAGTCCTTTCAAGGACATACCTGACAATACATGCCATGTGCACTACAAATTATTGGCCTTACCCTATTCCCACAGTTTGTGACAGCCACACATAACCCACAGAGAGAATGACTGGGGATATTCTGTGAAACAGCATTCAAAAGTGATGATGGCTAGTTATATCCACCCCAGATATGGTCATAGGAAATATAATCTCCATATAATAATTCATCAGAAAATTATTTGTTTGTTCAACTCTTTATTAGGGAAAGCATGTAATATTCAACATGCTTTTTATGGACTTGTGTTAAATGCAGCTGCCACTCTCATGTGTTTGCATCTGTTTGCTTCCAAGTTGGTGTGTCCTACCTAAACTCCTGGATGGCAAAGACCATGGGTACGTATCTACCTTTATGTGGCTGAACACAGCAACAGCAGATCCAGCACTTTAGCTCTGCTGTGGGCCATCTCCTAGGAAGTCTGCAGAATAAAGCCTCCTTCCACATAACAACCTCAGAGCAAACACATCCCAGAAACCCTATCCCCATGCCATCTTCACTAGTGGAGCAATGGAAAGATGAGAGGGGACAGAGGATAAGTGAAGGGAGTGAAATGGGTGAGGGTCATGGAATAAAGAAGAATCTGCAGCCCCTGCACTCAGAAAACAATGGATTCAGGGATGCTTCCACTGTGAAGTATCCCAGAATACTGGAGGCTAATCCATTGAGAGTCAGAGGATAATCAGCTTCTCTGGCCCATGAAGGCCGGGACCAGCCTTAGACCCCATTCAGGGGGCTAGAGCCGCACTCAGCAGGATCTGTGGGGTTAGATAGAAGAGTGATCCAGCGCTGAGACAGAACCCCAATCCATATAGCTACCTTCCTTTGGAAGCTCGTGGATGGTCTATCACGAACACAAGGAGTTTACCGCTATGCCTAGAGCTAGACTGAGAAACTCATAACAAAGGAGGGATGGCTCTCGCATGCCGAGCTCCAGCCGAAAGAGAAGGGGGGTAAGTAAGCAGGTGCCCATACTATGACTCCTGCAAGGCAGACTGCCCACAAACCCACTGGTGGTAAAGAACCCAGGAAACAACTGACTACAAAAGCCTCTCGCAAGGGTGCGCCATCTACTGGAGGGGTGAAGAAACCTCATCATTACAGGCCTGGTACTGTGGCACTCCATGAAATCAGACACTATCAGAAATCCACTGAACTTCTGATTCGCAAGCACTCCACCCCACCCAGCTTCCTCCAGCATCTGGTGCAAGAAATTGCTTGGGACTTCAAAACAGACCTGCGCTTCCAGAGTGCAGCTATTGGAGCTTTGCAGGAGGCAAGTGGGGCTATCTGGTTGGCCTTTTTGAAGATTCCAACCTGTGTGCTACCCATGCCAAACGTGTAACAATTATGCCAAAAGATATCCACCTAGCATACATGTAGAGAACGTGCCTAAGAGTTCACTATGAGGGGAAGCATTTCATTCTCAAAATAATTTTTTCCTCTTCTTCCTGTTACCAGAGTTCTGAACGTAGATATTTTTTCCCATGTACCTAAGAATATGATTGCGAGTGGAAAAATAGGGGACAGAAATCAGGTATTGGCAGATTTTCCATTTTCATTTGTGTGTGAATTTTTAATATAAATGCAAGATGCAAGAAAAATGTTTCATTAATGCAAGAAAAATGTTTCAGTGAACACATTTCAACAGTTCAACTTTATAACAATTATAAATAAATCTCTTAAAATTTTCTGGACAATGCCAGCATTTGGATTTTTTAAAAATAACTAAATTTCTTATTGACAGCAACTAAATGATTTTTGTAGCATTTTTTGTGTTTTTTTTTGTTTTTGTTTTTTGTTTTTGTTTTTGTTTTGGTTTTGGTTTTGGTTTTTCGAGACAGGGTTTCCCTGTGGCTTTGGAGGCTGTCCTGGAACTAGCTCTTGTAGACCACAAGATCTCGAACTCACAGAGATCCGCCTGCCTCTGCCTCCCGAGTGCTGGGATTAAAGGCATGCTCCACCAACGCCCAGCGTTAGTAGCATTTTTATGATACAGTAGATTCCATCCATTCACTATACTTTTCTGAGTTGTCCTACACACAAGTACATGTTTTTAATGACTGTCTTTTGTGCTGTTCCTGCAAGTTTACTAGTAAAATACATATATATATATATATATATATATATATATATATATATATTGATAAGAGAAGCTTTGAGTTGCATGGGTGAGGACACCAAGACTCCAGGAGATCCAGGGCTGCAACAGAAATGAAGAAAGGAAACTAGCTGGGAGGATTGTGAGGCCAACCTGAGCTACATAGTGAGATTCTTCCTAAAAAGGAAAAACTGGAAACACAACAGTCTTGAGCTGCTGAAAAAAGGACTCTGCACCAGGCTCTGTTGTTTGTCTGAGCTCAGCTTTCTAATGATGGCCAGCCCTCTAGAAAACTCTCCTAGAGCAAGGACAGGCAGAGCAGGGAAGGTGTGGGTACCCCAAGCCACCAGATCTTGCCAAAGGAGCCAGATGGTGGCCTTGGGACAGCAGGAAGCTGTTGGGAGAAAACATGCAGATGACCTGGGGGGGGGGGCACCACTTAAACCTTAGTTTTAAGTCCTTCTTTAAACACAACATTGCTTCAGTTGAAGGTGCAATCCTGCAACAGCCCTGGGGCTTTCACCAAGTCTCATCAGGGAAATCGTGGCTCAAACCCATCTCACAGCATGGACCTTTAACAAATACTCCTTCTAGAAGTCCTCTGTTCCCTCTGGCTCTCTCCTTAGTGAGGTTAGAAGAAGCAATAGACAATGATAGGAACCTGGAGCTGAGGTCCACAAGCCCCAAGGGGCCCATGGATAAAAAATCTGTTGGATCACAGCTCTGTAAATTTGTCAGGAAAAACAAATTTAAGTTTATTTCCAGAAACTCCTGAACTGAAATACAGCACTTTATTCAATAATGGCTGTTAGTATTTCTTGTACCTACAGTTGTGCTACCCAGAGAAAATTTAAACAGGTTCTTGCAGAAATGTCAAATTCTTCTGATGAACACTTTAAAAATCATACTATCATATCACTACTATGCTATATTTAATGAGCTAAATTTATTTCTTGTTTTTCTCTTTTAAGACAGAGTCTTGCTGTGCTGTAAAAGCTTGTCTAAAACCAGAGGATTTAGGCCTTCAATCTTCTCAGAACTGTGGGCATAGAACATGGCATTCAGCTTTATGATTTCACATCACAAACTATCTTACCATATATCCTACTATATAACATTTTTAGCATGTTGATATTTGAATCTCAATAGAACTCATTATTTTTGTAATTTTGATTTCTTGTTTAAAAACATGTATTATTAGGGGGTCCATGGACTTCACTAGTCTGCCCAAGGAGGCTCCATCATATTTTTTAAAATAACCCTCTAGAAGAGGCTAGTGCCTTGATTGAGGGCCTCTGGATCCCTGAATGGCTGTGTAGCCCTTACCTCCATCATGAGTGATTCAGTATTTGACTATGGACCGATGAGACAGGGAACTGAGAACCTCTTACAATGCAGAGAGAACCCCAGTGACCACAGAGAATGGGCAGGATGGGTCTCTCAGTTTTGCCCTGGGCTCACTCTCATCTCTCCTGAAGACCCTCACTCATCAGGATAGAATGCCTTAAGTGCTTTTGTCTCAAACCCAGCTTTCTACTGTCCAAACTCTTTCCAGAGTCCAAGGCCTAATTCAAATGTTGCTTCCTCTGAGGAGTCTCCTGGGCCTCCTTTCATAGAAATTATTGTCCCAGACATGGACCACAAAGCTACTAACATCAGATTATGAGTTTGTTGGGAAAAGTTAGATAAATTTCCTCCCGCTGACCTAGCCCATATCTTTACTAAAAACCTGTATCTGGGATGCCTAGTTATAGCAAGGTCAACAAGCTGTTGCTGCATGGCAGGTAGTGGGTAGTCAAGGAGCTGTATGACTAAGCTCCATTCCCCAACAACCTATCCCAAGTCCACAGAGTAAATGTATGGTCCACGTGGAAAACGTTTATTAGTGATTTTCCACAGGGGGATCTTGATTTCCTTTCTCTGAAGTTATTCCTGCCCTGTTAGGATTTCCATCCAATGCACACTGACCTCTGGGTCTCTGCATGGGAGTCTCTCCTTATCCTCACTTTTCCTTTCCACAGATCATTACCTATGCTCAACCACAGTCTAAAAACATTAGATGGGAAATTCCAGAAATAAACAATCCATATGTTTTAAATAACTCCTTTATAATATACTATTATAAGTGTTTTATTGTTAGCTATTGTTAGACACCTATTATGCTTAATGTATATTAAACTGCAACACAGATGCATATGTATATGTATATGTATATGTATATGTATATGTGTATGTATATGTATATAAGCTAAAAGACTACATAGACCCTGATACTATCTAAGGTTCAGGCATCCACATTTCTGGACAACACAAATTCATAAGACTTTGGGCAATGCAACACTCTTTGGGGAACAGAGGAATGCAACAGGTCTTGGAAAGTATCTCCTGCCATGGGTAAAGGGAAACTTCTATTGTTTTGGCAGCCATACTAGTACTCAGGTAGGGATGGATCTTCTCCAACACCTGTGAGTGTTCTTTCATCTCTTAGGACCAGAATCTGAGGCAGCCTCTTTCTCCCACATTCCACCTTTGAAAGCCACACTTTCAACCAATTTGATCCTTCTTTTCCCACCCTACCCCATCCACACCCAGCCCTTGGAGCCCCAGCCCTTGAACTGGAACACTCATCCCTATGTGCACACAACTCTGGAGAGCATCCCAGACAGCTGTGTAAGAAAGTGTCAGGGAGGCAGCTCCCTGTCCCTCCTGTAGAATGTAATGGGCCAGCCCAAGCTTTTTTTGTCCAGAAGATAGAAAGGCACCAACTAAGCTTAAACAAAAGTTATATTGCAACTCTGGCTGCATAATGCTATAACCACTTCCTCTCTCCACCAGGCCAAGGACCAAAGGTCATTATTTCTCACTAATGGTCACATTTCTGAATAAAACAAACTCACATTGCAGCCCACTTTTGTAAGCCTTGCACCATGTGCTAGGAAGAGAGATGCAATAGACTTAGCTACTACTCTCAGGTACTCCCAACATGGTAACAGCAGTAAGCAAAAGATAATAAACCAAAGCTATGTCATTAAAGCACTAAAAGGGCTGAGGATGTAGCTCAATGGTAAAGGACCAGCCCAGCATGTGCAAGGCCCTGGGTGATAGCCCCAGTCAAAATAACACATTAGAATCATAGCAGCCCCAGGGACAGAATCTAACCACAGAGGATGGGGAAGAAAGCTGGGTGGGGGAAGTCTTGCACCCAAGGGCGGGCACAGCTCAGAGGATGAAAGCAGTCTTGCCATGAACTTCTTTCATCTTACAAAGAGAGGACTCAAGAAACAACAGAACATGAACTGTGGTTACACTTCATTGGTAGGGCACTTGTTTATGCATGAGGCCCCTGGATGTAAAGGAGGTGGGGAGTTGGGAGGAAGGAAAGGTAAAGGAAAAAAGAAAAACTAAGTGTTTTGTGTCTGTGGAGAAGGTGAGAGTGTGATAGGAGGGGCAAGGACCAGCATCACAGACAGAGAAAGGGACTTATAGTTCTAGTCTCTGAGGTCTTCTTCTTAGAAAGATTGGTCCCCTTGAGGATCCTCTTCTCCCCCAACCCCACCAGCCACCTTCTTGAGAGTGTAAACTGCCCCAGAACTGTAGGAAGCACCTAGACATGCCACTATTCTCAACTAAGTATCCCTGGAACTGCTGAGAGGGCAGAAGAGGAGAGGAGTGGAGTAGCTACCAGTTAGAAGAGAAGCCCTGCTAAGAAACAAAAGCCCCCTAGGATAGCCTTAGCCTCTAATCTGAGCAGGACACACTTTGAGAAGCAGAGTACAGAGACATCCGGACAGCCCAAGTACATCCTTGTTAGCAAGGATCTGCTTGGGGTCATTTGGGGGTCATCTCTGTGAGGAGAGGGTCAGACCCATTTGCAGCAGGGTCACCTTTGTTGGCTTAGAGTCATCCCTTTTTAGCACTAGTTCACTCACTTTAGAGGAAGGTCCCCCTGGCTTACAGAATCAGCCTCCAAGGAGGGTCACTCTGATGTGAAGCAGGGTCACCTTTGTTAGGCCATCTCTGTTAGCTCAGGGTAAGTCCTAGGCTGCACAGGGTATGCTCCTGAACTTTGGGGCCAGTGGCGCCCCCAGGTGGCTGGGCTTGGCTTCCACTCTCTCTCAGTGTTTCTCACAATTGGGGGAAGGAGAGAGTTTACTCAGACCCTGGACACTTGAGGAATTACACTGCTACCAAATATGCTTGCATTAATCTTTGGGACCCCCTGCTCACAGAGCACAATTTAGACTCTAGAGTACATCCAAGACCCAGGATCTGCCATAGTCTGTGATGTAGATGAAGAGGAAACAAGCCACAGGTGAAGTCACACGGTCAGGCCACACACACACACACACACACACACACACACACACACACACACGCACAGCAGTACATCCAACCCAAGAAACAATGGTTACATCCAGAGCCATCTTTATCTCCCGCTTTTTGAAAGGCTGGACATAGATGGAGCAAAGCTTGGAGCATCCAGGTGGTCCAGCTGCAAGTTAGGATCATTAGGATTCATCTAACTGGAAGAAATAGAGGAGAAAGGAAGCCAGTATGTCCAACATCCAGCAGGAAAGAGACAACTGGCAAGTTCTGATTGTAACTTCTACCCTTTTTCCCCTGTAAGGAGATAGAGCAGTGGTTCTCAACCTCCCTAATGCTGTGACCCTTTAAAACAGTTCCCTGTGTTACTTCATAACTGTAATTTTGCTACTGTTATGAACCATAACGTAAATATCTGATATGCAGCATATCTAATATGTGATCCCAGAAGGGGGGGTTGAGACCCACAGGTTGAGAATGACTAAGGTAGAGGAAGGATTTGGCTGAATATCCCAACCTTAAGATGATGCAGCCAGCACCTTGCTCACACATACTCCTGTCCCCTGACATTAGTACCTGGCATATCTAAAGGCAATCTATTTCATCTTGACTTACCGGGATCATTGAATGTTCTACTTTGCCTGGATCCTGCTTGTGGGAAGAATAGGGAATTTAAAGGCATTAACAACCCAATGCCTTGGGGTTTCCCAAGAGTTTGAGGGCAGTTGGTGAGGTTTGATTTTCTTCATAATAACCAGAGTACTTTATCTAAGTTGGTCTATGAAGGGTGCAGGGTCCACCTGTAGACCCAGGATGTTGCCAAGAAATTTAGGCAAACTCTGACCCTCATCCTCCCTTCCCTGTCTAGACCTGTTTCCACAGCCAAGAGTCAGCTTTGGCTACATTGTAAGCTCTAGTGGCTGTACTAGTCTGCACCTGAACCTTTGACACAGAAAATTTCCTGGGAATGGAAGCAGTCTCCAAAGCCACCTATGGCTGCTAGCCAAGTCTCTCTATGCAGGCTGGGATAGAGGAGACATCTGGCAGTCCTGCATGGAAGTCAGATGGAGTCTGGACAATGGTACCTGTTAGCTAATCTGGAACAACATGGATCTAGAGCCCAGGTAGGATACAATAATGGGCCACAGTGGACAAGCCTGAGGAGGAGATGAGGCATGCTCCACATCCCCAGCTTGGCCTGCATCTGGGGAGGAAGGTGGGAGAAGATAGACAGGTCTCAATTGCTGGGGGTAGGGGGAGGCAATGCCAAGAATCCACCATTCCACCCCAACCACAGCCACCACACTCAAAACATCTTCATTAGCATATGCAAATCCACAAATACTTGTAAGCACAGAAACAGGAGCAGAATGCATATCTAACTCTGCAATACGTTAACAGAAATGATCGCATACCCCCCAAACAAACAGAGCATACGCCTACACTAGGATATGTTATCTAGAGACATAATAAGGTGGATGATTGCATCTTTAATCCTACTTGCACGTGTGTGCACAGGCACACTCAAGCATGCACACACACACACACACACACACACACACACACACACACACACACACCCTACAAATATAAGCCATTTATTCTGGCTAACAAGTTGGACAGTTTATAATGAGGGCAGGCAAATGATTAGCATTGCAACGTCAGGAGTATATAATGCCCAGCACAGAGCAGATGCTCAATAAATACGAGAGAGGGGGAAGGAGGAAGCAAGCAACCCAGGCTATATTGTCTTAAGTCACCTGTGTTTAATCTTAATCAGACTGGAGAACTGGAGGAAGTGGCCTCAGACCCTGCAGATGTTCGAAGGCAAAGTAGGTGCCAGTGATTAGATCGGTGGCAGTCACCTGGCACATCAGATCCCAATTGGAAGTGGCTTCGAAATCTACATGCTTGTTGATTTGTTTTGGTTTTTGTTTTGAGACAAGGTCTCACTGGCTGGTCTGGAACTCACTATGTTTACCAGACTTGCCTCCATCTCAAGAGATCCATCTGCCTCTGCCTCCGGAGCGCTGCGATTAAAGGCGTGCACCACCACTCCAGCCAGCCTAATCTGTTTGTTTTTTCAGTGTCATGTTGAAGAACAGTAGGTTTGTAAACACACCATATGAATGATTCTAGGAACCTCTCCTGCAAACGCGGTTCCACTGAGGTAGGGCTGGCTGAGAAGGCCAGGGCGATGATGAATCGACACAAAGACGGACACCGGTATCCAGTTCCGGGTTTCCAGGTCCTTGGCTTCTCTTCCCCAAGCCCACGACTAATTCGCTTGGGTCGCATCAGGCTGGTCCTTTTATCTCCGATCTCGGAACCCTCTAGCTTCGGCAGTCTGCGTCTGAGGGTAATTTAAGCTAACGCCTCTCCAGTGGCTTTCTTTCCTTAAGAAGCGGAATCAATTCCCCAAAGACAGAAGCATATGAGAGTAACCTACAGACGCGACATAAACCCAAAGAGCTCAGAAGAGGCTGACTGGCGGGAAGCCGGGCTTGGATGAGGGCAAAGAGGTGGGCTCCCCACTCCCAGCAAGCACATCTACATCTGAATGAGAAGCCCTGGAGTCCCCTCAGCACCGACACCTGCTGGAGGAGGGGGCCTCAAAATAAGGGTCTTTGGTTACCATCGGCTAATTAATTTGAACAATAAAGTCCACTCCAATGTCCTCAACACCCCGAACACATCATACCCACCCCACCCCCAAGCACACACGCGCGCGCGCGCGCGCGCGCGCACACACACACACACACACACACACACACACACACACACACACACACACTGGCAGTGTCTACACAGATAAGTGGAAATACACTTCTCAAGTCCTCAATTCGTTTTAGGAATCGAAAGGATCGGTTTAAATATTTTGTTGCCCCATTGAAGAATTCGATCTCTCCAGTCCCAAGATTCGTGAAACCCCAATTCCAAAGATATTTTTGCCTGCGTAGACAAAAAAATGACTTAGGGTGAGGCAACCCTGAGGCAATTTTCAGTTTCCGGAGAAACTGAACACAGACCTCCAAGACGCTGGCTTCGGATGCGGAAGCTCCCAGGACCCCAGCAGCTGAGATTGAGCGCATCCTTCCCAGTGGCGCACACGCCAAGTCTGATGCGGGTTTCTCGAAACCCTAGCCTCTGAGAAAACTTTGGCTGGGGTAGATGAGTGGTGAAGACTCCGACTTACGGAGTTCCTCCAGGACCAGGAAATTTAGACCGACAAGAGGGGTGATGAGCATGGAGGAAGGTTCACCCAGAGGAAAACACAACCCAAGGAGAAAAGCCGAGCAACGACTGAGAGCCATTTCTACTCGAGTCCGCGTAGAGCGAAAAGACCACGTTCGGCAGGGACCCAAGACACAGAGCGCTGAGCCCTACGAGGGTGGGAAACAACCCGAAGGATGTTGCGTGGACACCAGTAGCGGAGCGCAGGGCGGAAGCCTTTCTTCCTGCGCCGACCCGAGCCTCTCAGGTATAGCACTGTACCAGTGGTTGTCCGGGCTGCAAGGAGGCGGTGCCCGCTCCGCCCCACAGCGCGGCGCGCCCTCCAGCCCGCGGAAAAATTCGTTCTCAAAACCAGAGCCCGGAACCTCTGTCTTTCCTACAGAGCTCTCCGTTGGTGCACATCTATGCCAGCCTTTAAAAAAAAGAAAAATCAGAAGTGCTCGTTCCAAAAACCTATCATTTGTTTGTTCTCAAACACTCTGCTATTTGAAAGCTTAAGGGACTGAATTCTCCCACCCACCCTTGCCCACCTTTAAGTCTCAATCTCTCCAGAAACTTCACTGTGCCAGTCCCAGGGACAAGGGTGGGCTGGGTCTCACCGTCCTGGATGGCCCTCCCGGATGCGTCCCCCAGACCCCAACCTAAACTACCTTTGCACTATGCATGAAAATAATGTAGGCACAAACCCAAACTCTCCTCGCTTCTCTTCCGTGGAAAGTGCAGGGTTGGGAGGAAACTCCGAATCCTGTCCGTGAAGACCTAGGCGCACTGCCTCCTCCCACTGCTTCCTAAGCTGCAAGCTTAGGAGGCACGCTCCGCACTCCAAATCTTTTCTCTCTTTCTCTTGCAGGGACCGTCGTTTAAACTGCGTCGGCGCCTTTATTCGCCTGACCCTGGGCGCAGGGAAACCAGCCTGGTCGGTCATTGTCCTTTCTGGACTGCCCCCACCCCCGCCCCAATCAGTGTCACAAAACGCCCCTTTCAACAGATTCCAAACCCTCTTCACCTCGGCTCACCGAGCCTTCAAACTTCATTGAGTGAGCGCTACGGCGGCACTGGAGGAGGCGAAGTTTAAATAAACCCGAGAGCAGAGGGAGGAGGCGGGGGTCGCGGAGGGTTGGTAGTTGAAGGGGAGGGTGGAGGTAGAAGTGTTTTTGAAAAGGGGAAAAAAGTCATCGGGGAGGGAAAGGCGCTTTGTAACCACGAAGACGCGCCTGCTGTGGCGAGAACAAATTGGATAGGGAGGGGAAATGTCCCCCTCCAACTCCCGCTCCTGGGTGGTCTGGGATGGGGGGAGCCCCTAGAGAAAGAAAGAAAGATGCGGAGGAATACGCGGTGAAAAGAATTAACCGCTTTAATTGGGTTGCAACAGAGACTGGCCAGCGGGTTCGTCGATGGGCCTCGATCACTCAAACCAAATACTGGTCGATAAAATAAAATGTCTACCCTTAGTCGCCGCTGAACAACGCATGTCAAAGTTGGAGAACCAAGACTGTTCTTCACAGCTGTAGAAAGTAAATCTGCAAGAGGGAGAAATTCTGCCCGGAAAGGTCCCCCTCCCCCTCCTTATGGCCTCGGGCCTCCCGGCGCCCGGATGAAAAGGAATGAAATTGAACGAAATTGAACGAAATGAAGTGAAATTGACCAGTGAAATTCGCCAATTTTCTTCCCCTTTAAACTGCCCGCTCTCAACAGCACTCTCTGAACCTCGGGCTGATTTTTTTTACCTTTTTTTTTCTCACCTTGGAGAGATCAAGGTGTGCCCTGGATATTTTCTTATTATTGCCACCAATTGTTGGGTGCCTAAAGGGCCACAGACCTCAGCTGCCTCCACCCAAGTAGGGAGGGAAGCCTGGGAACCTGTTCAAATGGGAAGACCTGTTTTACCTCCAAGGATGTTGGGCCCCTAACTGAGCCCAAACAGCCCTAGACACCCACAGATAGGGAAAGAGTCACTGTCTGAGCACATCCAGACTGCAAGGGCAAGCAGGGAGGATTCTATCAGACAAATGCTGCAACTACACCCTTCTCGAATTCCAGTTCCCAGTTCCAATAGCTCAGCTCTGAATACAACCCCAAATGTCAGCCAGAATTTCAAATACCTCCTTTTCTCCCTAGCTTTTAGCATCCAGAACCTTCTCCTGGGCTGTCAGTTGAGCATGGGTGGTTTCTCTGGACCAGGCTTGGCCTTGTTGATTCACTGGAAAACTAGAGTCCTAGTAGAAGGTATCCTTGGGACCCTAAGAGCCCTGGAAAACTCTTATACATCTCATCTTTTTCTGCAACCCCCTATTTCTACTGTTGGTGCACACAGACACTAAGCAAGGAACATGCACAAACACACACACACACACACACACACACACACACACACACACACACACACACACACGACAGATAACAACTCATCCAGCAGATCTTCCACTGCCCCTGTAAGTAGTAGTGAGTTACAGCCCTAGCTCACCTACCTATCAACCAACCAATATGAATTCTGTCTGACCTCTTCCAGACAGAGAAAAATCCAACCGATAAGTACTTTTCTCAAAACTTTAATACGTGGAGTCTAATATTCCAAACTAATATCTGTATTTGATAGTCACGGCAAAGGAGATCATGAAATTGAAAGGTGCTTTTTTTTTTTTTGAGCAAACAGACTCTGCAGCATGTGTGTGCACACACACATTCACTGACTTGTATCAGTCACACACCACCTCCTCAAGTAAACAGAAATGAAACCATACTCATCAAATTTGGAGCAATGGAAGTCAGTGAAGCAACCAGTCAAAGACCATTATCCCAGTACTGGCAAATATTTCTCACTCCGGACCACTGAACCCAATCTTACCTCTGGATTATTTGATAAAATGGTGGTGGGAAGACAGCCCACTGTGCTTGATCTCCCCTGACCCCTTAGTCTTTCAGAGATAGGAGAGTAAGACCCTTGGCCTCTGGGCAGTACTATGTTCAAAACACACACACACACACACACACACACACACACACACACACACACACCTGAGCCTACTCTCTCCACCTCTAGTGAGGGGGAACCCAGATGCCTCAACAGTCAGTCCTTTCCCCCATTCCCATCCTGATGCAGAGCCCCTTCCTTACACCTTCTTTTTTTTCCAATCATTGCCAGCTGTGTTTTGGATAACTTCTCTTGTCCACACCCTCAAGTTCTTTGCATCTGAGTCTCTGATGCTGTCTTCTCCTTTCTCTGTCATTTGCCTTCCAGCCTTGTTCCGACTTGTGTCAGTTTTCTGTGGAGGCTGAATGAACTTCCTCTTCCTGCATCATCTCTCCTACATCTCTCCTATGATCTCAGAGGAATGCACAGAAAAAGGAGTAACCATCTTTGCTCCACCCAAAGGATCACCCTCACCCTGTTGTTTGCAGACCTGGCTATTGGGGATCCCAAGCACAAGGCGGTGGGCTTCAGGTCCAATGCGCTGTGGAAGGTCTTAACCAGACCAGAAGATTTATGCTCAGGCAGTAGCTTCTCACTATGAACATGGCTCCAGGAACCAAGGCCTTTGCCCTGACAGAATGAACCCCCACTCATTCTTTAGTTGATCACATCTTCTAGCCCACTCACGCTGAGTGAGGGTGAGGCTTCTAATTCAATTTGGAGAGTCCCTAAATAAAGCCCTCCTCTGTCAAAAGTGTGTGGGAGTGGGGGTTCTAAAGGCCCTCTAGGGGGCAAAAAGAAATGCTCTCCTATTAAAGACAGACAGTGACTAATAGTCATCGCACATATCCATGGACACACGCAGAAATAAAAACTCAGACATCCCTGAAATACACAGGATGACCAAGACAAACACAAAACCAAACCACCAAGAGCTCCATAAAAGTCCCCTGCATACACAGAAACACAGAGGCATACAAAATATGCTTCAAGAGACACAGCCTTACACTCAGTGGCTACAGTGCTCCAGTACTTAGCACTCCAATCTGCCCAGGCCACACTCAAATCTAAACTAGAAGGTTGAGACTTCTCTGGTGTGGTAGAAACAGAATCCCTTTGCCCAGCCCCGGGCTTTTGCCCTTCCTTGTGCCAGAGTGAAAACGAAAGTGCTGAAAGTGCTCAAGTGGTCACCGGCTACCAGAGACCTGGCCCCATTAGAAGCAGAAAGCCACAGCAGGGTACAGAGAGTCCCTCCGCCATCTGACTAGCTCAGAGCTTCCTTTACTGGTCTAGCTCCTTCTCCCTCTCCCTTTGCTGGGAGAGCCATGACAAGGACAAGGGTGAACAGGCAAGCAGGTTGAGCTGGTGACTGCTAAGTTCACATACATTTATTCAATGGACACCAATGATGAAAAGGGAGAGGGAGACAAATTTTCTTTTCTTCCACACAGACCATCAGACAATTTCACAGAGTCTCCACTAAGTGGAGAAGTCTAAATCAATGCACACAAGTGGACAGAGAATGCAGGGGCAGCCCACTGTACAGATATTTACACATAACTATAGGACCCCCCTGCCACAGCTCTGTGCCCTTGCCCTCCCAATTCCCACCTCTCCAGACCCTCTTCTCCCACCCAAATCCGTTGCCTTTAACTACAATAAATATCACAGGGCCTGGGGCAGAGCAGAAGGCCAAGAGGGCTGCTAGCCCTGGATGGCTGAGCCTTTGGACCACGGGAAAGAAAGGCCAGAGGGACCTCCTTAAAAAAGCAACCAAACACCAAAGGGAAAAAAGCATTTTCTTGGAGGGGGGTGGGCTCTGCGGGTTCTTCAAGGATTTTGGAGACCCTGTTTCACTTCTCCTCTTGGCTTCCCGACTGTGTAGATACTGCCTTAGGCTTGGAGAAAACCCGCTTCCTTTAAGAACAGCAAAATAAACAAAAAACTGAATTTTTCTCTTAACCACAAAGCAGATAACAGATGTCTTTAAATTATAATATTGGATAAGCGGGGTCTCAAAGTTGAGGAAGAAATGGGGGCAAGGGACTTTTCAAGCCATAGGTGTTTCTGGCAGGATCCACCGACCGACAGGCGACAGGCGTATCTCCGCCAAAGCATTCTTCTCCGACTGAGAGACGCAGAGACAAGAAAAAGCGAAGGTTCCCGCTCCCCTTTTTGCTGCTCAAACAGAAAAGGGATCTCCGCTTTGAACCTATTACGTAGACACACGGGCCTCGCCCAGAGCCGCTGAGCCCGCTTCGTCCCAACTGTCCGTGACATTCTTAGCGTGGAGCTTGAAGTGCCTGATCAGGCGCGCCCGGCCTAGGTCTGGAGACTCTTCATAAATAGACTCCCTGAATTCCGCTGGGACCGGCCGAGCTCCCCAGAGAGGTTAAGGAGTGAGGGCCTAACTGGCCCTGAGCCCGCTGCGGTCAAAAGTGGCAGCCACTGAGGCCGGCGACTTTGCTGGCAAACGAGGGCCCTGAAGACAGGAGTGCGTCCCCCGGGTGCGAGAGGCGGATATGGCCCGCCACAGGAGCCAGGGCTGGGGCAGTCAGCATGGCCAAGACTTGGGCTTGACCCCCAGGACCTGCGGCTGCGGCGAATGGCGATCCCGGGGAACCGTCGCCGCTGCCCGGGGGTGCGGCACCGCCACCACCACCGTGGCCCATGATGTGGTCTATAGAGAAGGAAGGCCTCTGGCCTGCCCCTGCACCCCCGCCACCCGCACCACCGCCTGCGTCCGTCTTGAGGCCCTGGCGCAGGAGTGCAGTGGACAGGCTGGCTGCTGTGCCAGCTGCGGGAGGACTCAGGGACGCGGGGTAGAAAGCCTTGGCGCAGCCCAGCTCGGCGCCTAAGAAGGCGGGCAGCCCTGCGGGGCCTGGGCCAGATCCCGGGGCAGGAGCAGGGGCCGGCGCCGAGGCCGCGCTGGCGAACACCGAGGCCGTCGGAGGTCCGGGTGGAGGCGCAGCGGCGCGGCCCGGGGGAACTGACAGCTGGCAAGGCGCGGTGGCGGCAAAGGCAAAGGCGTGCGGGTGCGGGTGCGGGTGTGGGGCCGGGCCCGGTGGGGGTGCGCCGTAGGCCGGGAGTGCCAGCCCGTAGCCGTAGCCATAGGCGCCGTAAGCGGCGAAACCCGGGAGGAAGGCGCCAGGGTCCCCGGCCGCGGCAGCCCCGCCACGCAGTAGCAGCTCTGGGTGAGGATGCGGGTGTGGATGCGGCGGCGGCAGCGGCTGCCGCTTGAAGCGCTTGCGGCGCCTCAGGAAGCTGCCGTTGTCGAACATGTCGGCCGACTCCGGGTCGAGCGTCCAGTAGTTGCCCTTGCCCGGGTTGCCCGGCTCGCGGGGGATCTTAACGAAGCAGTCGTTGAGGGAGAGGTTGTGGCGGATGCTGTTCTGCCAGGCGGGGAACTTCTCCCGGTAGTAGGGGAAGCGGCCGCTGATGAACTCGCAGATCTCGCTCAGCGTCAGGCGCTTCTTGGGGCTCTGCAGGATGGCCATGGTGATGAGCGCGATGTACGAATACGGTGGTTTCACCAGCGGGCTCCGCGTCGCCGCGCCCCCCGACGGCGGCCCGGGTCCCGGCCCTGGCCCCGCTGTGCCCCGGGCTGCCTGCACGCCGGGCCCCGGGCTTCCCGCAGCGGCCGCCGCCCCCCGGGGCGCTAGAGCGCGGGGCTCGCAGTCCGAACAACCTCCCGACTCCTCCTCATCCTCGGCTACGTCCGCCTCGGCTTCCTCCGGGGGAGGCTCGTGGCCGTGCGGGAGCACGTCCCGGGGGGCGCGGGGCCCGGAGCGGACTGTGAGCTCCCCCCCACCGCTGCCGCCGCCCACCACGTCTATGTCTGCGTCGGGCTCGGACAGCGCGGCCGGGGAGCTCTCGGAGGACATGATCTCGCAGCAGCAGCTGCCCAGGGTCATGGTGCCGCTGCCGCCGCCGCTCTCCGGCTCCGCTCGGGCCGCGGCTCCGGCTCCGCCGCGCTGCCTCTCGGACGAGTGTGTTTTGCGCGCGGGCGGGGAGGGGGCGGGGGCGGGGGACCAAGGCGGACAGGGAGGGGTGTCCCCCAGCTCCTCAGCGCCCCCTGGTGTTGAGACTCCAGGACTCTCGCCCTTCAGGGCGCACCCAAGCGGTGCTGCCCCGGGACCAGTTAGCAGGGCACAGGAGGAGAGCGGTGAAGCCACCCGTTACCTGGACGAGTCTGGGCCACTGGGCCCCTAGAGACACAAGTGGGGCTTCGGGGGATTAGTCCCTCCCGCCTGGTGGCCGCCTAAGGCGGAAGAACCGTGGGCCTGGGGCGGAGCTCCCTGGGCAGGGTGGGGCGGGGAGGAAGGGGGCGGGCAGAGGTCCTCGGCACCCTGGCCCGGCGGGAACAAACTGCCGCGGTGGCGGGAGCTAGGCTCGTGTGGCTGGAGGCGGGTCATCCTTCTCTTCGCAGCTCCCGCAAACCCATGGTTCCCTGGAGCCACAGCCTCCAGTGCTCTCAGCCTCTGAGAGTCAAGGCTTTCGTTGGCGCAGCTGCAGCCGGTGGCAATGGCTACAAACCTCCTCCCCTCGTCTCCCTAAGGCGGAGCCCAGGCCACCCGGGCCGAAGCGCCCACGGATCGCGAGTGAGCAGAAACGCCCAGACAGACGCCGCGGGACAGGGACCTACAAGAGTCCCAGGGGTTTCCGGCAAGCTGGAGAGGAGAGTGATCCGGGGGAGCAAACTTGGCGCCGGCAACTCAGAGAGGTGAGAAGTTTCTGCTGTGGTCCTGTCTTTCCCCTCCAAGACCTCGGCTCTGCCACTGTCCCCGGGAAGACCCAAGGAGAGCACCGCCTGCTCCCGCTCCCCTTGGTGACTGGTCTCCGCAGACGCCGCATTCCCCGCACGCCTATAGTCCTTAGTTCGGGTTTGCCTGGCTCGATTTTCAGCATCTCCATCTCTATAGTTGTCTATCTTGGCCCCTGTGAATTTGCCTGCATTTCCTGCGGAAACAGCATTTGCCTGGATGCTTGTTCCTGAGTCTGACAATCGCGCTCTAATTTCTGGATTTAGAGAGGTTTTACAAAGGCGCTCTCACAGAGACCTCCCGCGGTGAAATTTAACCTCAGCCCTGAGTCAGTGTTGCCTTTTTATCTGGGGACTTTTTGCACAAAAAGTTGGTCCAGTGTGCTCTTTCTACCAGCCAGATTCCTTCCCATCTTGTTAGGCCTCTTTTTCCTACTCTCCCTGTAAGACCCAGAAACAAGTCGCTCCCGTTTATTGTGAGCCCATTTCAACCTCTGGGGGCTGGAAGGGTTTGGATGAGGGTAAGAACTGGACAGAGGGCTGGCTGTTGCCCCAACAGCGCCGCGCAGTGGCCAAGGCTCAGGCATAGGAGGCTTCAGTCCCTACTGCATCCCAATAGTCCAAAGCCCCTGTGACCCTCATTAGGTAACTTCCCCTCAAAGCCCAACTTTCCTGGTTTGCACCACAGTTAAGAGCCTGCCAGAGGAGTTACACTGCTGGAACCCTAATTTTGGCTTCACCAGTTGTCCCTTGAATCACCTGGATAATTTTCTTAACCTTTTTGACTTTCTCTTCCTCTAAAATAAAATTTAGAGCGCCTATCTCAAGCTTGACGTGATGGTAACCACTTCCATAGGTAACCCCTGTACTCAGAGTACTGAGGCAGAGAGTTTGCTTCGAGTTCCAGCCCCGTCTTGGCTACAGAATGAGACCCTGCCCCAGAATTAAGTAAATAAATGAAATAAAATGAATTTACCTTATGACCAGTATGTAAAAGCAGCCCTTATAGGCCACTGATTATGTAGATCCTAGGTGCCCTATCCTCTGGGAAAGAAGGTGGTGGTGGGGCGGATGTAGTCTTCCACTTGGTTCTCAAGCCCTGGCCCAGCTAAGGGACTGCTTATTGGTAACACAATAATATCTCCAGACATTGTGCTGAACTATCTCTCTCTCTCTCTCTCTCTCTCTCTCTCTCTCTCTCTCTCTCTCTCTCTCTTCTACACACACACACACACAACACAGAGAGAGAGAGAGAGAGAGAGAGAGAGAGAGAGAGAGAGAGAGAAAGGGTAAGCTCTGAGGCTATGGGGAGGAAATTTACATCAGCATAGGTGAGCTGCATGCGAGAAAATACACATAAGAATAGATGAATCTCTTTATCTAACAGCAACCTGCATCGACGAAGGCAAGAATAGCTTCTTACCTTTTGAAAACAAATCCTCCAAGCCCCCTCTGGGACCTCTGACCAAGGGAACCCAGTATGCTGGATTTGCATAAACAACGTGTTCCTGGGAAACAGAAGAGGGCCCAGCCCTCAAAACAGGGACAGTAAATTGAACAGAGACTAGTGGCTCCCCGAAAGGAATGTTTTGGCAACCACACACATACTTCAAGTAACCTCCCTCCCTCTTCCCCTCCCTCCCTCTCTCCCTCCCTGGGGGTCCCACTCAGATAGCCAACACTACTAACCACATCCTTACTCCTACCCAGCTAGTACTCATCTCTACCCTGGGATACCCAGCTAGTATCCCAATAAAGAAAGAGAAAAACCACTTTCTAGTTGGTTTCTCTTCACTTCAAAACTGGCAAACCCATGAATAACTTTCTATGTTGTCAGTGCTCTCCTGATATTTCAGACTTGACCTACATGTTCAGCCTCAGGGTGGTACTGGCTAAAGCATTTGTTATCCAGGTTTCCTTTAAAGGGTTTCATGCAAGACACTAACAGCTATTGCTGCCAGTCACTGCTGCCACTCATTCACTGAGACTGAAGCTCAGGCTGGGGGAAAGCAGTCAAGAGCACCCAGATTCTATTCTGCAGGGCACTAGTGGGCCCCACCTTAAGAAATCATCCGTACTCCATGAACACTTTAACAAGAGCCAAGAGCGGAAAGAAAGGACCAGGGTAGGATATGGCAGTTTTGTAGGTGTTATACATTATAGCCCACCCATCACACAACTCATCTATTAATCCAAATAACTGCTTTCTAGGCCTCACCTCTTGCCCAGGGAGATGTTTCTTGTGGCTTTCTATCCCTTTCAAGGATCTAGGCCAATTTATTTTAAACACTGCCCAGAGCAGAGGCACTGGAGGGTGGGAGAAGGGCTACCCTAGGGTTCAGTAGCCCCTGCCTTTCCCACCTCCAGACTCAGCCTGTCACTCGGTAGTGCCTTAACCCTATGGGATTTCCTGTTCTCTGGGCAAATATCTGTGCATGGCCCATGAAGTTGGGACACTCATGCCTAGGATAATCCCAAAGGAGAAGGAAGCATGGGAGGGAAGGGGTCTTGATTACAGCATCTCTCTAGTTAAGCCCCAGAATCCTCCTTCTTTTCACTGCCTAGCTGCCTGCTTGAACATCCTGGAACAACAGGGAAGTAACTCCTAAGGAGATGGTGTGTCTATGCAGGGTCTTTTGTTTGAAAATGCTCTTATAACTGGCCAGGAGTTGTACTTACTGTGAAATATGTGTTGCTCCCACTGGCTTCTAAGCCATCTATCTCTAAAGGTCCCTACAGAGAAGTCACCCTTCAATGGATCCGAGACAGGAGAGCTCTCCCCAGATTGCATGGATATAATTAAGTCCGTGACAAAACTGCTAAAGTACTGAGCTGCTGACAGGGAAGTTGGTCGGGACAGAAGGGCAGAACATTGCCTGCAGCCTTAGGGTTTGGAGCTCTGAGAGTATCCTGGCCCGTCCCGGCCACTTCTAGACTGTAGAAAGAGCCTGGAGCCGAACAGGGCATACCATGTCCACTGACTTCTAAAAAAAATTTATTTACCAACCAACCAACCTTGGGGAAACGCTAGCTAGCCTCATCCTCATCTCTAAAAGGCCACAACCCCGTTTTGTTCGGTTATAGCTTCCAGATATAACCCTGCTTTGGAATCTAAATTTTCCATGGCTGGTTTTGGAGGCAAAGATTACAGGTCCTGTGACTGCAGAGACAGACTTAAGAGAGCCAGGCACCCTAGACACAGAGGTGACAGGTGGCTGGGCTCCAGTGTGTGGGCCATGATTTCAGCACCCAGCAGCCCAAACCCGGGTGCCTCTGCTCTATCACACAGCTCGAGGTAACAAAGTCACAATCTTCCTCTGCTTCCATAACTCTTGACCAAGGTCCCCTATGACATAGCCATCCATTCTCAGGCAAAGCAGTGGGAGGCTTGCTTAAGCATCCATGACCTACTCTGATTCTGTGGTTGAGACCAGAGCAAGCTATGGATCCTGTAGACTCCGGTTCGTGGGAAGAGGGTTGCAAGTTCAAGAGAGGGTAAAAACAGCACCACCTGCAAAACGCTGATCAGAGGCGCCTGCTCAATTTACCAAAGAGCTCGGGGCAACCGGATTAGGTAGAGATTGCTAGAGTATGGTAGAGCCAGTAAGTGGGGACATTTCCAGGTGTGCTGGAGTGGATTCCCCAGGTCTACACCTTCCATGGTGGATTCTTTGGGCCCTAGGTCCGAGGGTCTGTTTATCTATCCGGGTAGTGTATCTTTTCCCTGCCTAATTTGCTCAGTATGGTCAAGAATGCCCCAGAGCGGCAGGCATAGGTCCCGGTCCCGTTTAGAGACTTCCACCACAGATCTCACACGGTGCTCACGGGGCCAAAGGGACCTGAGACTTCCTTGGAAGACTGGCTATTCAAGCTTACAGCTGTCCGCTACAGCAGAGACCAGGTCTGAGACCAGAGAAAGGGCTGTGTGTGCTAGCTTGCAGTTCTTGAGAGGAGCGATAGGAATCCGCAAGAGTGTGGAAAGTTACAGTGCTGCCATAGAGACCTCCTTCCTACCAGTTACACACTGTAGCTAGAACAGCCGCACTCTGGGAATGGAACACTCTCCTAGAGTCATAAATTAGGGGAAAGCAGAAGGGAATTGTGCCTAGCCTTGGGAACTTAGTACCCCTGCACGAATGATTGGTGAAGTGGTTAAGTCCTCGCATGGGCAGGGAAATACTACAGAACTCCCAGGTTCATGGAGTGTTTGCGAAGCCTCTTAAACCAGGGGAAGCTGAAGGAGGGACCAGCCAGAGCCCTGGCCTAGCTGCTCAGACGCTATGATGGATTCCTGGAGAACAGCGACCTCTGGAGGAGCTTCGCATCCACTCAAAGTCAGGAACTGCACTCTAGGTTGAGACCACTTCGCCATCTTCCTCCCCACCCCTCCCCCCAGACACTTCCTTGGCACTCACCCAGAAACTTGGAACGGCTGGACTCTACGTTTTGCTCACCTTAGCTTCTTTTCCCAACCTGTCGGCATGCTTCAAATCCCTCCGAAATTTCCTGAGAGAAGCCTTCCCAGAGTCAAGACCAACCTCCCCTCTTCCTGCTCTGAGCTCTTCGAAACCTAACGCCTGGACTCTCAACTCCAGCCCTGCTCACCACTGCGGAGTCCACCTGCTTACTGCCCCACCCATCTTCAAAGAGACCGTTAATCCCCTCCACATCCACCCCTTGCGAGCTATGCTAAGTATACTCCCCCATCCACCCATCCTCTCATCTCGGTAAAAGAAGACTGAAGATTAAAACTAGAGAGTGAGATTTTTTTGTTTTTTGTTTTTTGTTTTTGATTGTCAATGTGTTTATCATTGTGGGGTAACATACTTATTAGGGAAAAAAGATAATACTAAAAAAATTGAATAAACCCAAAAGTAATATGGTGTTTCAGGGGTGAACGGAGCAGCTGAGTTTATTTCTCGGGGAAAACCCTGCGGTGAGATTTTAAAAGCAGCGATCTCTCTGGCTTCTAGGGACCTGTATCCACAATGCATTTAGAGACAGGTTGCTTGCACAGTTTCCCCGTGGGCCTGTGTGTTGTCCTAATAATATCTGGCATCCTCGGCAATTTTTGCTGGGTCCTGCCCTAGTGGTCTGTCACAGAATGTTTCCTATGGACTGTAGATTTTTCAAAGCTCGTTTCTCATATGGGGAAATGAAATGCAGAGACAAATGCATTTCTTGGGAGTCACACAGCAGATTGGCAGAAGAGGTGGAACTAGAAGCTTAATACTAAATTTCCCAGGCCAGTGTTGTCTCCCTCTCGCCTGAAGGAGCAGTAATGTGGGGAAGGGGCTGTTCTGATGGGGAACCTAGAAGAGTTTTGGACTCATGAAGAGGGAACTGGGGAGGGGGCTCACTGCTCCAGAATGGGACCATAAAGAATGCAGACAGGGGATATCCAAATCCCCACCCCGCCCCAGACCCCCAGCCACAGACCAGAATGAGTTGCTTTGAAGGGCTCCTAAATTCAGCATTTGGCTGAATGTTTTATGTGAGCAAGTGGATGAGGCTGGGGATTGGGAGCAGCTTCAGCCTAGACAAACATCACCCTCAACCATCCATTATGACTTCTTTTGCCCATGGAAGGGAGGGGCTGAGATCTTTCCTGCTAATCCATCTTTGGGGGAACCCAAGAGCCACTGAAGGCGGGCTGGTGGTGCAGAAAGGAAAGTGTGACCTACAGCTGATTTGTCTGAGACCCCAGGGAACCCTGCCCAGCTGCCTGAGTCATTTGCATGATCACCTCTCAGGGAGGTGTGCTTGTGTCCCAGCACAGGAAACCCACAGCCTCCTTAGCCAGCCTCACTTCCAAGCCCTTCTCTCTACCTAGCCTGATTAATTTACTCTTCCCTACTCATCTTCAGCCTGACTCATTCTTCCTGATCCTTCTTAGTCTATTTTAAAAGTCACCTTTTTTTTTAACCACTCCCCCTACAATTCCTTAGGCATTCCACACTGTTAGAGGCTCCCACTCTGTGCTCCCAAAGTCTCAACTCCCCCTGTTGTTGGGTGTGCTTTCCAGTTGTTCTTGTGGACTGTGAGCGCCTAGACAACAAAAATTATATTGTGTTCATCCTTATCTTTCCTTATTTATAAAATGAGGGTAACGACTTTACCTACCTTGGTGAGCTGTTAAGAGTACTAAAGAAGATAATGTGTATGTGCACTTAGACTAGTGCCCTAAACTTTGAAGGGCTCCATAAATATCATTCATTGTCATTATTCATAGTTCTACTCTCTTCCAGGTACAAAGCCTGACACACACTAAGCATTCAGTTGTGTTGCGTATGTGTGTAGTGAATTAAAGGTAGAATGAATTTTGTAGCTGATCTTTCCTTCTGCTTGGGTCTCCCAAGAAAGCAAACTTAGACTATAAGTAGAATTGTGTGTGCTTCTCTTCCCTGAGGGGAAGAGAAACATGTTTTCCTGGACAGACCCTGTGTCGAAATTTCTGGTTTCAGAGCTACAATCCTTTTTGTCAAAGGCTGAAATTAGACTGGTCCTTATGTCTTTTGCACTCAGGGTCTGTGCAGGAGGATAATTGATCTCAGGAACCAAGCATCATCTTCTCTCTGACTCTCCTCCTAGTGAAATTAAGCTGAAGTGAGCGAGGGAAACAGCCTAGTGGGATCTAAGCATATCGCTCGAGCTCTGCCTGAAACTGGAACATTGGCCATGATCCCTGGCTCCAGTCTTTGGACTTCTTATTTGTGCTCTCTGCTTCAATCTCTCCCTGTTTTTGTTTGTTTGGCTTGTTGGTTGGTTGGTTTTTTGTTTGTTTGTTTGATGTTTTGTTTTTGTTTTGCTTTGGTTTGATTTGTGATCTATGTGGTCCAGTGGATATGTCCAATTCTGTTCACTTCCCACTTAGCTCTAGGAGCAGATAAGCAACCCAGCTGGGTCTAAGCATAGCATTGCCAGTCCGAGGCTCAGTGACCAGTGAAGCAGTAGATGACCTAAACTGAGCCAGCCACTCCTACTGTATACCTAAGCTGATCCAGACACTCCTACTGTATACCTAAACTGAGCCAGCCACTCCTACTGTATACCTAAGCTGAGCCAGACACTCCTACTGTATACCTAAGCTGAGTCAGACACTCCTACTGTATACCTAAGCTGAGTCAGACACTCCTACTGTATACCTAAGCTGGGCCAGACACTCCTACTGTGGTTATTCGAATACTAAGATATGGAACATGACTTCTATGAGACTCTGAGATATATGCCTCCAGGGACTCTGGGAAACATCCTTCTCATTTTGGACGGGAAAACAGGTACACAGCCTTAGGGCTGCTAGAAACCATCTTTGCTACCAGGTGGAAAATGCTGTGTGACACTGAAGCCCACTTCAAGAGAAAAATAGCCCACAGAGAGTGATGGAAACTTATAAATAATGGAATTTGGGGGCCTGGAACCAGCTGTACCTTCCACTTTCCAGAAACATAGTGGGTGGGCAGTCTCTTATGGTAAGTGAAGGTGTGTTGAATTTCTGCCAATTGAGTTCAATTTGACCAAGAGCCAAGTTACAGGGGAGATGATTACTGAACTGCCTGCCCTTTGTTTAAAGCACAGGAAAGCCTGTCTGTTCTAGCCACTGGTAAGGTTAGAAAGCAAGTTGTTATTCACAGCTCAAACCTAACCTTAATTAATATAGGAAGGATGGCAAAATGTCCTATAGTCACAAAGTAAAAGCCTAGGGTTGTCAACCTGAAGAACAAAGGTGGTCCTGGCCACTATATCCAATACATAGAGGGCTGATCTGGGCCAGAGACTTATTTGTCAAAGGAGAGCCAGAAAGCTGGGATGAGATTTATATTCTATGACCCCATACAAGGAAAATGTCCTGGGAAGATGCTGTGTCTGAGACAGCATTTGCTTTGGTGGGTGTGAGCTCCCCATTACTGAAGGAAAAACTGGACAATCACTGCGTAGGTATATTAGTGACCTCCAAGTAAAGCAAGAAGGGTTCTTGTCATTGCTTTATGCTCTCTCTATAACTCTCAGATAATAATCTCTGAAGGCTCCCAGTTCCTTGCTTGCAAAGTAGGTTAGCTGGGCTTTGGACTAGGACCAAAAAAAAAAAAAAAATTTCTAGCTAGTCACCTCAGAGACTTCTGAGACCCTGAACTGAAACTAGAGCCTACCATAAGTCAAGCCCTCCTTTTAGGAGAATGCAATGTTCTTCCTCTTGGTTTGGTCTGCAACTAATGGGAAGCAGTGGAGCCCGAGACAAGAGACCCAGGCTCTGCATCTGGAACTGGTTCTGCCTTCCTGTGTGAGCTTGGCTGTGTCCCTACCTCTTCTAGGGCCTCAGTTTCCTCATCTGACAAGTTTAACTCGCATATCCCAAACAATCTGACTCTAGAGCAGAACTCAGTGACTGTGCCCCATCTGCAATTCTGAATGTAGCAGAATTCCATTCAAAGCAATGCTAACTACATTACTATATTGCTTTGCCATCCCTTGGTCCCTCAGATCCTGCCAAGAGACTGCCTCATCCTCCTGCTAGGATATCCCCAAAGGACTGTGAAGTGGACTGATCTTATGGTCACAGGAGAGTAATCACAATTGGAGCCATAGGACAAGCAAGTGTGTCTGGAAGCCAAGATGCCTGAAAGATGGGGGTAAAAAAAAAAAAAAGTCTGCCATTTGATCAAGGGCTATGGACTGACAGGGAGAAGGACCTCTTACCATAGACAGAATGGCAGCCAGAGTATAGAACAACACAGAGTTGGGGAGGCAAGTACCCCAGCTTACCAGATCTAGAGGTTTGTTGTTGTTGTTTTAAGGACAATATCTATCTGCACTGGTTTGTATATACAACCAAAATACCAGGTAAGCACTCTCCCCCGGAGCATCTCCCAACCTCAAGAAAGATTTTCCATGGTATGCTTTTAAAGCCCCGTGAATATATTACATATATGACAACAAAATAAAACAATTTTCAAAAATTGTTTTCAAAAATTGTTTCAAAATATCTGACAAGGAGAGCTAGTGATAGACTCCAATAAAGGACTCTGGCAGGAGAAGTGTGAAGTTTGAAAATTTCTGTGCATGGTCAAAAAGGGTCCCTCTGAGAAGCAAAAGGAGGCAGTTATCCAAAGAGCCAGTACTCGGGAAGTGTGGTGACCTAGCAAGAGCTGAGTAGAAATTCACTTCTATTTCCTGCTTGTGTGCCTGCACGTGGGTGTGAAGTATGTACAAGGTCTCCTTGAGGCAGTGGTTGAAAGGGCTGGAAACAATATAAATGCCCATCAGGGAGGGATTGGGGGTTAGCCAATGCTGGCAGTCCCTCGAACAGAAGTGTATGCAGTATAGAACAGAGTAAACAGAATAAAGAAGTTCATGCATTAGACTGAAAGGTACTCCAGGACATATTGTTGAGTGAAAGGATTATGGAGCAGTAGAAACATTTATGTGGTAGTTTTTGTTTTGGGTTTGTTTTTGTTTTTTGTTTCATTTTGAGACAGAGTCATACTATGTGGCCTGACTATCCTAGAACTTGTTATAGACCAGGCTAGCCTCACAAAGATCCACCTGCTTCTGCCTCCTGAGTGCTGATATTAAAGGTGTATGCCACCAACCCTAGCTTTGGTGGACTTTTTGCTTGCTATGTATGTATGTATGTATGTATGTATGTATGTATGTATTGGTTTCTTGAGACATTGTTTCTCTGTGTAACAGTCTTGGCTGTCCTGGAACTCTCTTTGGCTGGTCTCGAACTCACTGAGATCTTCCTGCCCCTGTCTCCCGAGTGCTGGGATTAGAGGCATGCACCACCAGGACAGTGTCTATCTAAGCACTCTCCCCCAGAGCATCTCCCAACCTCAAGAAAGACTTTCCATGGTATGCTTTTAAAGCCCTGTGAATATATTACATATATGACAACAATTGGATCATCCTAATAAATGAGGCTTAGTGTGTAGAACACAAGAATAATAAATTCATGAGTGGGTGCTGTATATTTCCTATGGGACTCCAGCCTGAAAATATAATTGGTGGCTGTGTATCCTGAAGACAGGGCATTTGATAGCTAGGTCTAGTGGGTGCCAGTGACTGTGCCTAGGGGGACATCAGGCAGGGAAGCAGGCAGGTCTAACTGGCACTGAAACCCTCCTGTGCTTCCCTCCTGCTCCCTTCCTTCTGTCTTTAGCTCTTCCTTCTCTTGGTCTAGAATGCCTTGAAAACAGTCTCTTTTTTCCCACCGTGTTTTCTAGGCTAAGATTCCAATGGATGGAGGAAGAGGTTTCATAGGAACCAGAGCAGCTGTTCCTACTCTCTCATTCTTCAAATCTCAACACAGAGTCAAGCTCCTCCAGGAAGCCTGAGTCATCCTGAGTCCCTCCCATCTGAAAAATGGGGACTACCAACGGTGGGGGCTGTTTTCCTCAAGTAAGGTCCAGGTTTCTTGTCTCTAGTCTCCTCACCCTTGAAGATGAGAGGCAGCCCAGGCCAGAGCCTCAACGTGTCCACCTCAGCATGTCTCATAAGAAGACAATAGAGCAGGAAAGCCATGTCTTTTGGAAGTTGGTTCTCTCTTTCCACCACAATACCTGTGGCTCCCAGTTATTGAGCTCAGGTCATCAGACTTGGTGGCAAGTGCTTTTACCCACTGAGCCACATCACCAGTCCCCACCTCGTTTGCCATAGAGCAGAAAACCCTCACCTGCCAGTGACAAAGCTCATCATACCTTGGCAGAAAGAACTGGGTATGTTCTTCCTATTTTCACAAGAGGCTTAGGCAGAAGTCAAGGTAGAGTCTAAAGATGAGTGAGTGACCTGGTTACTTCACAGCTCTCTTGTCATGTAAAACACTGTGTGGCTGCCTGCCACAGTCTGTAAGCTGGGACAGTATCTGACTTGTCTCTGAGCTTTCAGCTGTGGACCAGGACGGAGCCTGGCCCAATCTAAGAGTCTGGGGAAATTAAGAATTGCTATGAAAACCAGGGAAAGAGAAAGACTTGGCTGGGCATTTGACCTGAAAGTAGAACTCATATTTTCTGCCTTAGCTTTAGCACGTTTTCCTCAGTTTCACTCCTACAATTGCAGGGCATTTCTCTGCACTATACATCCCACCCTCATTCCAAGTTTCTCTGCAGTAAAGCAGCTACCATGAGCTGCCAAGAGGAAGTGGAGAGGAAGCAGGAGATTTGGGTGGGATTCTCAGAGAATGTGGGAACTGCAGCCAGTTTCCTATTCAACACAAAACAAGTGGGTTTCCGACTAGAACAAGGACCTGGTCCCCATCAGGCTAGTATGGCATCCCAGAGATCCTGGCTTCATTCCAATGATTTCCTACTTCAAATAAGTCCCTACAACATGACCAACAGGTGGCGCTTTTGTCCCCCATAAACCTGATGGGGGAGAGGAAGGAGACAAGAGTCAAGGGGGGAAAGACAAGCAGAGGAAGCATCCCCGAGAAGCACAAAAATTAAAAATGAGTCAAGAAAAGAGAAGTAGAAGACCCGTCACTTGGCTTGAAACAACACTTTCAAGATCCAAACTGGGAATGGGTACTGGGGAGGGGACTCTAGTGGTGCACTGAGGAATGTTACTGGTGGCTGGGACTTTCCATCCAAATTTTCACTTCCACTCAATTCTTCCTCAGAGGAAGAAGATTGGCTTTGGAGTTAAGCAGACCTGGACAAAGTCCTGAATCAGCTAAGTCAGTCAGTTTGTGGCTTGCCCTGGGTAAATGGCTTAACTTTTAGAAACTTAAATTGCATAATTTATAAAGGGGGATGATCTTATAACACTTACAGAAGTGTTATATAACACTTATAGAAGGAAGCTAGGGGGCTGGAGAAGTGGCTTACTGATCAAAAGCATATACTTGTCTTCCAGAGGACCTGGGTTTGATTCCCAAAGCCCTCACCAGATGGCTCACAACCACCTTATAACCTTAGCTCCAGGGGATCTGACTCCTCCCCCTCTTTGGGCATCTGCACTCATGCACACCACACCACACACACACACACACACACACACACACACACACACACACACACACACAAATATCAATAAGAGGAAGCTAGCAATGCTAAGTGAATTTGCAGGATTTTGTATCTTTCATATCTTCTTTCGTTGTTGTTGTTGTTTAGTTGGTTGAGTTGTTTTTGTTTTGTTTTGTTTTTGATGCAGGATATCTCTATGTAGCCTTGGCTGGCCTGGAACTCACTTTGTAGTACAAGCTAGCCTTAACTCATAGAGGTTCACTTACCTCTTCTGGGATTAAAGGCACATGCCACCACGTCCAGCTTTATTAAGCTTTCATAACCTCTTAAAGTAGATTAAATTGGGGTAGCTTCCCTTTCTTCTGTATTCTGAAACAATTTATGTCTCTAGAAAATAGGTTTCTTAGGGACTGGAGAGATGGCTCAGAGGTTAAGAGCACTGGCTTTTCTCCCAGAGGTCCTGAGTTCAAGTTCCAGCAGCTACGTGGTGGCTCACAACTATCTGTGATGAGATTTGGTGTCCTCTTCTATGGTGCAAGCAGAACACTGTATACTAAATGAAACTTTAAAATCTTAAAAAAAAAATAGGATTTTGTGGTTTGACAGCATTTGCAAGTAAATCAACATAGGTGTGCTCTGGGGAGTCAGTTGAGGAACTGCCCCTGAAGGGTTTTGTCTGCTGTGCTTGTAGATCTTCTGAGCCTCGAAGCTCCCTACCTCTTTCAAGCCAGACTTTAGTCAATGGTTGGTTCTTTCTGTGGCTTTTGTGCATCTGCTTTTGTCCACATGCCCCAAGCATCTTTTTCTGTAATAGCCCTTATGTGGTCTCCCTGTCTCGCCTCAGGTCTCCTCTAACACCATTTACATAGCTTGTGGTTGCAAAGGTCCTTCTGGGCATGAGTTTGGCTTATAGATTTAAAAGTCCACATCTGTAAATGTATGGTTTTCAATGTATATATTTATAAGTAGTCTGTAATAGTAACTCTCTTCTAGCATAAGAGTTACTTATTTAAGTAAGTTTTCATTTAAAAGCATACTATGTTAGCCCTTGTATCTTGCAAAATCCTCCCTGTCCCCATATTAGCATCTTCCAGAGAGGTACTTCACATGAGCTTAAATAACCCAGTCACACCAGGGGAGGGCCCTCCATTTTGCTCATTATTTTTTCTTAAGTAAACCCAAATTATATCCAGAGATCTGACAATTGCCTGAAGGAACTTTTCTGTTGACACAACTGTCAGGCCATTGTCAAGGGTGTCACTTTTCTACGTACTCAGTTTTCCATGTGCAAAGATAATGTTGGTGTCTTTCTTGAGCTGGATCTACAGGCTCTCAAATTAGCTTGACATCATCCTAAGTCCAAAGCCACCCTTCCCCGAATTCCAAGTCTCCTGGGGCAGGAGGCATCTTTGTCTGAGTACCTTTCCTCCCAGCTCCTTCTCAAGGGCTTGCCATACAAATCTGATGACCTGAGTTTGATCCCCAGAACCTATGATGGAAGGAGAGAAATGACTTCCAAAAATCGTCCTCTGATCTCCACGTGCACACTAAGGCATATGCACACACCATGACACACAATAGCACTCACACATATACATCTCTCACAACAACAATAATATAAAGAATTCTCAATGGTTCCTCTTCCTGCCCAAACACTCACCAGCATGCTGATCTATCTTCCAGCTTCCTTGAAGATAACTCATACTAAATTGAGGAAGTACCTCTGATTCTGTCATTCCCTACACCCTCCCCCAGTGAAAGTCGACCTAAATGCAGCTTGGACTCAACTATTTCATGGTCAAAGTGCATATTTAGCTTCTCATGTTAAAATAATCATCTTAATTTCAGATGTGTGGTTTCCAAAACAATTTACCTCTACTGGAACAAGGAAATAAACAAAGAAAAAAGGATGATATGGAATCCAGGAAACCGAAGACGTAACACAGGCCAGAGATGAAGGGATGGTGGAAAGAAATTCCAGAGCAACATCTGTACAGCAGACATGGAGAACCACCAGGCCAGACTGGAGCCAGAGGACAGAGAAATCTGGGAGAGTTGTCCCCAGGAGGGCAGACATGCAGCAATAACATTGATGAATTTCCTCATACACTTGGTCTTGTGAAAAATTGTACCATTAGAGACAGAGAGATTTAGCAGTAGATAGACACTGAGCAAATGAAAACAAAAAAGACACAGTTAGGTACAGGAAAAATTAAAACATTGAACATACATTGTATACTCCTGGTTTATCAGATAACAAAATGTATACAGTATACAAAGTAATAAAGTAAATGTTATTATAAAAACAAATTTAATCCAAAGTTAGTGATTTTGGTGGCTGGCAACAGGAGGGAGGAGATTTTAGAGGTAAGTAATCAGGTATCATAATAGAAAATTAATCATTAGAGCCGAGGGTGGATTTTCAGTGACAGAGCATTTACTTGATTGACTTGTTCCAGGCCTGGGTTTGATTCCCAGAACCACAAAAAGAAAAAACGGGGGGGGGAGGGGTGCAGTGGGGGGGCAGTCATTCATTACTATCTCAAGAGAGAGGACTATAAACATGAAAATATATTCCAAAACAAAACAAACAAATAAGAGCTGTATTTGAAGCCATGAAGTAGTGGCACACGCCCATAATCCTAGCACTCAGGAGGCAGAGACAGGCCGATCTCTGTGAGTTCAAGGACAGCCTGGTCTACAGAGTGAGTTCCAGGACAGCCAGGACTGTTTCACAGAGAAACCCTGTCTCAAAGCAACAACAAAAATAACAACAAAAGAACTGTATTTGTAGAACTGCACTGGAGTTGTTACTTGTAGTACTAAATGCAGAGTTTTTCAGAGCAGTGCAAGATACCAATTGTGAGTTTATGATTGCTGTTTGACTTATGACATTATGTGCTCATTTCAATTGAACAAAAGCTTAAATTAAAGGACTAGAGATGTAGTTAGGTGGTACAGTGCTTGACTAGGGTGTGCAAGGCCCTGGGTTCAATCCCCAATATCAATAAAATAAACATTAAAGTGTGCCTTCAGATTAAAATGGTGTGATTTTCTTTTTTATTTGATTTTTATGTGTATGAGTATTTTTGCCTGCATGTATGTATGGATAACACTTGCATGTCTGGTGGCCAAAAAGGTTAAAATAGGATATCAGATACCCTGGAACTGGAGTTACAGACATTGTGAGCCACCATGTGGGTGCTGGGAACTGAACGCAGGTCCTCTCCAAGACTGGAGTGCTCTTAATTGCTGAGCCATCTCTACTGCTCCAACTTCTAATATTCTTTTTTTTTTTTTTTACATTTACCTGTATGAGTATTTTGCCTGTATACTTGTCTGTGCATCATGTACATGTCTGGTGCCCAAGGAGGCCAGAAGAGGGCATCAGATCCCCTAGAACTGGAGTTACAGACATTGTGAGCCACCATGTGTGTGCTTGGAGTGGAACTAGAGTCCTCTGCAAGAGCAGTCAGTGCTCTTAATCACTAAGCCATCTCTCCAGGCCCATCTACCTTATAGAGACAGGGTCTCTCAGTGAAAATGGAGCTGTTTCATTAAGACTGACTGGGCAGTGAGACCCCAGGATCTAACTGTGGGCTTCATAGAGCTGGGGTGACACACATATGAACCAACAAAGTGACACTGGTGATCCCAGCTCAGGTCTTCATGCTTGCTCAGCAAGCACTTTGACTGATGAGGCATCTCCCAGTCCATCTCCAGAGCTTTTTAATGGGAAAGTTGGGTTACACTCTAGATTTTTTTAAACCTCTGCCAAAATGCCAGAATTTTTAGGGCTCTTTATGATGTATGGCTTTCCAGACTGTAAACTCTTTGAAGATGTACACAAGTTTCCTTGTTTGTATCTCTGTTGGGCACAGCATATCCATGATGGTGTTGAGTAAAGACCCTGCCCTAGAGAGAGAGAGAGAGAGAGACAGAGAGAGAGAGAGAGAGAGAGAGAGAGAGAGAGAGAGAGAGAGAGAGAGAGAGAGAGAAGGAGAAGGAGAAGAAGAAGAAGAAGAAGAAGAAGAAGAAGAAGAAGAAGAAGAAGAAGAAGAAGAAGAAGAAGAAGAAGAAAGCAAGGAAGGAAAAAAAAACTGAAAATGTCTTTCTGGATTTCCAGTTCCACACTGACCTTGCTCGTATTTCCCTGAGTGCCCTCAAATCCTGGGCACTGAGCTATCTGTGTGACAACAAATGGAATCAAAGCCAGGAATGGTGGTGGTACACACCTTTAATCCCAGTACTTGGGAGGCAGAAGTGGATCTCTGTGAGTTTGAGGCCAGCTTGGTCTACATAGCTAGTTCCAGAACATCGAGGACAACACACACACACACACACACACACACAAACACACACACACACACACAGAGAGAGAGAGAGAGAGAGAGAGAGAGAGAGAGAGAGAATGGGATTCAGAGCTGAAGAAGTGTTTGCTTTTTGGCTTCAGGGTGGCCAGTGGGTTCTCCCTTCCTGGGGAATGTCCTGAAATGAGGAGGCATCTGTGAGCAGATGCTTGGGCTTAGAGGCAGGGAGCACAGCCAACACACCACCTGAAGAAGAAGAAAATGTGCACTTTGATCTTTGTGGTGCTCCCTTCTCAGAGACATGAGGCTGTGCTTCCTGAGGCCTACTGGGCACAGGGTGGAGAGGTTTTCTCAGATGAAGAGCAGAGCAATTGCCTCCACTTCCACCCCATTCTCCTTCTCAAGCCCCCACAAGAATAGCAAGTAAGAATGAATAAGAAAATGCCAAAAACCAGGCAGTGGTGATGCATACCTTTAATCCCAGCACTGGGGAGGCAGAGGCAGGTGGATCTCTGTGAATTCAAGACCAGCCTAGTCTACAAGAGCTAGTTCCAGGACAGCCTCCAAAGCCACAGAGAAACCCTGTCTCAAAAAACAAAAACAAACAAACAACAAAAAAGAAAGTGCCTAAATATTCATTATTCACTAAAGCAGACACTAAGGGATTCCACATCCAGTCAGCCAGTCCACAGATACTAAGGGCCTCTATGCACCAGGCAAAATGGATCTGACCCTTTCTCAAAGCAGTTAACAGCTAGGAGAAGACACTTTAAAAAAAAATCATGCTCTAAAAAGGGCCTTCTGGCCTCAGATTCCCCCAAACCTTTCTCCTATGAGCAGCTCACTGTCTACCTTTACCTTCCATCACCACCCTGTAGCCTCAAACACTGGTATCTAGGAAAGGAGCATCAGGCACATCGCATAAGACAGTCACATTACTCTCTTCACCCTTCCATATCCCGGGTCAAGGTCTGCTAGACTGGGGACTGCAGCCAGAATCTTGGAATAGCACAGCTTTTGGGTCAGCACCAGAGACCAGGGCAAGGTCACAAGCCAAGTCCCTCCCCGCACCCTTCAACCTCTGAGGCAGGTATGTTGCTGCCCTGTCCTTGGTGCTGGGCCACGTCAGGAATCCATTCAGTCAATGCTGCTGCCCCACTTCCAATCCTGCAGGGGACACAAAAGGAAGGTGGCCTGTGATTTAGCCTCATCCCTCTGAGCAGCGAGTTTTCATCTTTTAGGCTGAGCCGGCAGCTTGGGCCATTGTCTCTCCTCCAGTATAGTGTGCCCCAATCACTTGAGGATTTTATTAAAATGTAGAATCTGATGATTCAATAGGTCTGTAGTAGGGCCTCAAACCCTGCATTTCTAGCACTTCTCCGAGTGATAAAAGTCCATGGACTTCATTTTGAGGAATGGGCAATTCACTTTGCTGAGACGTGATGACTAGATTGATGACAATTAATGTGCTCCCTTATCCTTGGCTTTGGGAATGGTCTCAAAGAGCAGTCAACCTGCTTTCTAAATTCACTCACCCACCCGCAATCCCATGCCATCTCTCCCATCCGCGAGATGCAGGTGGCAGACTTTGTCAGGCCGGCTGTGTGCATAGCTATCCTTGACCCTACTTCAGGAGAATCTATCTGAGGACTCAGAAGGAGATTCACCCCCTGTCACTCCCAAAAGGCAAACCTCACCCACCGTCCTTCCCAGCCACTCTCCAAGTTACCAACCAACACGACAAACTCAGAGAAAGTTTTCTTTGTTTTTTAATTAAACTAGCTTTGATTAGAAAATAACAATAACTCGGTAAATTCTGTGCTTTCCATGGGGGATGGGGCAGCCACAGAGGTCCATTAATCCCCGTTCAGTCTGGAGACCCTGGTGCTGCAACCTAGAGAAGTCTGAAGACCTGAAGACCGGTCCTCAGAACCGGGAACAGAGCATCCAGGTATGTCTGTGCGGGAGAGGGCTCAGTAAGAAACCAAGGGCAGACAGGTAAAGCCAGGGTAGGGGACAAACTTGTCCAACTTGTCGGTAAATGAAGTGGAAGTAATGAACACGGGAGTCTGACCTCTGACGTTGGCAAAACATCAGAGGTCGAGGAGGTGGCTTGAGACAAAAGCTTCCAGACTGGAACTCACAAGGAATCTCGGGGTTAGAGACCCCACTGGTGACCGTCCAGCTCCAGAGCGTGAGACTTGGCACTGTGGGGGTGCACAGATGGGGCATACAAGTAGAGGGAGGGGTGAAGGCCTCAAATTGGAGAGGGCGCTTCCAGTCCAGCGGTGAGGTGGTCTGAGTCTCCCCAGGGATGGGGGAAGGCAGGGAAGGTTTAGCCCGAGGCAAGGCTAGGGGACTCAGCAAAGAGCGCCACGCTACGTGTGGGCCCCCGGAGACAGGCGCGCTCTGCTCGGGCGAGGGCTGGAGGCTCGGCCAGGTGCTCTGTCAGCGGAGAGCGGCTCACAGGTAGCGCTCCAGGCCGGGCGCGAAGCCCGGCTGTCTCAGGTAGGCCTCCCCGGGGCTGAGCGGCCCGAGCGCGCCGGCTGGTCCCGCCAAGGCCAGGAGAGGTTCGGCGGGCAGCGGCGCGGGCAGCCCCAGGCGCTCGGGCGCGGCGGCGTAGAGCGGGGGCGAGGCGGCGGCGGCGGCGGCACAGGGCGGGAAGGAGGCGTCGGGCGCGGCGCAGCAGGGCGGCTCGGACGCCCCGGGCCCCGGGGGCTCCGGCTGCAGGCCCAGCAGGCTGTCCAGGCGGAAGAGGCGCGCGGGCGGCGCGGCGCGGGCGCGGGCGGGGAAGGGCGCGTAGGGGAAGGGCGGCGGCGGCGGCGGTGGCGCGGGCAGCTCGGCGCGCTTGAAGCGCTTGCGGCGCCGCAGGAAGCTGCCGTTGTCGAACATGTCGGCGGCCGCGGGGTCGAGCGTCCAGTAGTTGCCTTTGCCCGGGTTGCCCGGCTCGCGCGGCACTTTGACGAAGCAGTCGTTGAGGGTGAGGTTGTGGCGGATGCTGTTCTGCCACTTGCGCGGGCTGTCGCGGTAGAAGGCGAAGCGCTCGGTGATGAAGCGGTAGATGGCCGCCAACGTGAGGCGGCGGCCCGGAGCGTGCGCCAGGGCCATAGCGATGAGCGCGATGTACGAGTAGGGCGGCTTCCCGCGCTGCAGCGGACGCCGGCGCCTCCTCCCCGGGCCCGGCGCGGCCGTGGGCTCCACGTCCCCGCCGCTCGCCACCTCCTCGGGCTCGCGCCCCGGCTCGGCGACGGCTAGCGGCGACGGCTGCGGCCCCGACGGCGAGACCGAGGGCAGGGCCGGGAAACCCGAGAAAGCGACGTGCGCATCCATGTGCGGGGGGGGGGGGTCCTAGGGATGCGGAGCCCCTGCCCGCGCTCCGGGAGAGCGGGGGTCGCAGGCTCGCCTTATATGGACTCACACCCCCCACCTCCCGGGGAGAGGGCTCAGACCTGCCCTCCAGTTTGCTTTCCCAGCCCCCTCTAGCATCCCACCTCTGTTACTCCCCCTCCCTTGGTCTAGTCCCTTTGGGTCAATTTTCTCAGCCCCTGCCTCATCCCTGAGTCAGTCTCGGGGCCCCATCCCCACTCGGTGGTATTTGGTAGCACTGCTCCCATTACCCCCGCCCTTTTGGGTCAATCCCAATCACAAATCCACCCATTCAGCACACTCTATTGCCCTCTCCCTATTTTGTGCCTTCTAGCGGCCAGATACCCCTCACCCTCCCCTGTGCTTCCATTCTCGCTCCAACAGTCTTTGCTAGCCCTCAGCATGCTAGGCGACTGATCAGGGAGGCATCAGGCTTCCTTCGGACAGTAGAGAATCAGAGCAAGGGTGACAGCCGATAGCACAGAACCAGGTGCCTTTGTTGCATGGGAAGATATTTGGACAGTCTCTTTCCCTGCCGCACCTCCTTCATCCTTATCCATCTCCTACTCTAGCAGGGCCTTGTGAACTTTCTTTGAAGATATAAAACGTGTGTGTGTGTGGGGGGGAGTAGTCCACCTGCTTTAAAGTAAGAGACCCTCCAAAGGCACATACCACCCAAATGCTTCCACGGAGTGAAGGGCTGAAGGAACAGCCTTCTGATGCAAACACTATCATTAGGGATGGAGAGACAAGACAGTTTTTGTTAAAATACCATCCACCACCACCACACAGAGGGAGCCAAAGGGTGAAAGAACCTAGTCTTAAAGCAGACAGATAGACAAGATCAATCAAAGTGGGGGTGGAGCAGGGAGCAGAGAGGCAAGTGAAGGGTTACTACACCAAATTCCAGAGGCTCATACTATCAAGGTCTTTTGAGTAATGGTCAGCCCTCGAGAAATTTGGGCCTACAGACTCCATCACTGATAGAGTAAGCCTTATCCCCCTGAAAATGACCAAAGCTCGCTTCAGGTGGCCTGTGGCCTAGAATGACAGGATCCAAACTCAAACATGGAGCTCAGGGGCTCCCTCTTGGCTGTACTCTCAGAGGGTAACATCACAGCCACCATTGTGTAGGATTTTGTATTGGTAAATACAGTATTTCACTGGCATTTAAGCTTCCCTGGGAGGTATTGTCGTGCCCATTTCTTGAATGAAGAAACCGGTGCTCTGGGAGGTTAAGTAGTATGCCTTGCCTCACACAGCTAGCAGTGTCGTCGGGACGGGGATGAGATCCAGTGCTCTGAACCCTGCCTCATCACTACTCTTCTAACACCATCCCTTACAATGGAGGCTTTAGTTGAGTGTGATGGCACACACGCGATCCCAGCACTGAGACACTGAGGCCACTCAAAGGCTAGGCTGTGTAGTGATCTCCAACTCAAAAATAAGTCAACGGGGCTGAGGAGATGGCTTGATGGATAAAGGACTTGGCATGCAAATATGAAGTCCTGCCTTCAGAACCTCAGAACCCATATGAAGCGTACTCAACAGTGCCTCAGTAGTGCCAGCACTTGAGTGATAAGACAGGAGGCAGAATCCTCAGAAGCCTAGGTCAGCTAGCCTACAGAACGCAGGAGTGAACAAGAAACCCTGTAGAAGGTGAGGACTGACACCTGAGATTGTCCTCTGACCACCATACATGGGTGTCCCCTAAGCGCACACACACCGCTACACATATGCACATCATTTACATAATATACACACAGAGAAGAGAAAAGAAAGAGCAGAAATAAATTACATTTGCCCCACTTTAGCCGCCAAAGTTATTTCCCTCCCAGTCTCTTTCCTGAACAGTCTCTCTCCTGGTCAACAGATCCAGGTGCCCACTGGACATCACCACACAGACGTCTCAAAACATCTGAATTCCATGTTCTAAGTGAACAGAGAGAGAGAGAGAGAGAGAGAGAGAGAGAGAGAGAGAGAGAGAGAGGGAGAGAGAGAGCACCCCAGCCTGCTTTCCTATCAACATTCCAGATCTTGACAAGTGGATATCACTTCTCTGAGCAAGTCCCTACACCCAGGCCACTGCCACATCCTGTCAAGGCCACACAGATCCTAAATCAACTTCTCCTCCAGTTCTGGACTCAGTTCAGCCTGCCTCATTCACCAAGAGCTTCTGAGCCAGGCCTTTTGCCAATGCTCAGGGCAAGATAGAGATGAGACAGTCTGGTGGAGAGATGACAGTTACACACTGAGAAGTGGGTGGGGGTGGGGAAGGACTGAGGAAGCAGAAAGGAAAAAGAAGCAGGTCTAGAGACACTGTCCCAAACAAAACAAGGACGATCGTGTCAGAACAGACCCTGCTTTTTGTGCCCTCTCTACCTTTCATCCTATGTCAACACAGGCCACCTGGAACACAAGACAGTGCAGTCGCATCGCACAGCTCACCATAGGGAAGAGCAAGACAAGCCACTGTGGCAGCAGAGCATGGCTCTCAGAGCCACGTGAACAAGACCACCTCTTGTTCAAGCCTGTTTCTTCACCTGCCAAGTGAAAGCAGTGACATCTCCACAGCAAGGGACCCTGTAGAGGGCCTGGCCTGCTGTGGATCATCATGAGAACCATGTTTTGTTTGTTTGTTTTCCTGTGTTAACCAAGGGGACAGGAGAAAGGCTGCAGGCCCCCTTTCCAGCCAGGTACAGTGTTATCTGCAGCTGGACTCAAACACAGAACCAGTATTGATGGAGACTTTGCCTTTCTTACCTTCCCTTAGGGATGAAGCCTCTCCAGCAAAGCCCCTGCCACAGCCTCTGTGTCATACCTCCAAGGAGGAAATTGCCTGATATTGAATCCTGTGGCTGCCTGCAGTTTTTTTGTTTTTTGTTTTTTTTTTTGGTTTTTTTTTTTTTTTTTTTTTTTGGTACCTGTGATTTTCCTGGTCATGTGTATAGTATGGGACATAATATATGTTCAACAAATGATTCTGAGTGTATGGTTGGCTATGCTAATTCTGAGAAGGATGGGGATGAGTAGCAAGGCCAAAGGGGTGAGAACCCAGACTGCCAGTTCTTTGTGCCTGCCTACCCCCTCTTCATTGGGCCTGCTTCCCAGAGTGGAGCAAGCTGGTGTCAGGGGGCGGCCCAAGGGCTAATCCGTGTTTTCAGCGTGGCTGGGCCCTCTTTTCACAGGCCCTGGGCCGGACGTGATGCGGCTGAGCATCCGGGCATAAGACGACCAGTGAAGGTGGCCTCTTTCTCATGGGCCTGGATTCCAGGCGGCCCAGCGTCTGAGTGGAGCCCCTGGGGCGGGAGGAACACAGTAGCTGGGCTGGGCAGTCCTTTGTCTGACCACACTGGGTGGATATTCGGGCTGGCAGGAGGGATTAATGGCCAGGGATTGGCCCTGGGGCCGGCCTTCCCACTGCCCTTTGGAGGCCAAAGGCCCAGGTCAGGGCACACAACGTTGATGGCTCTCTAGATAGGAGTGGAAATTCCCACCCTTGTCCAAAGCTGTTTGCACTAGCCTCCAAGACCCTCTGCCCTAGCCCTGGCTTTAAGAGTCACCACTAGCTCAGATAGACTTGGAGGAAAGGAATGGAAGTTGCTAGCAAAACTTGCCAAGCACTCTTTAAGAGAGAGGGCTATGACTGAAAGTCATTTCAGGTCCTTCCCCAAGATCCTCACTCCATAATTGCCCATCCAGAACCCTGGAAGTAGCTAATTAGCCCAGAGAGATCTCAAGAGCCCAGTCTGAGCTATCTCCAGACATGCTCCTCCAAGGCCTCCCAGAATGTTCCCCCAAAGACCTCTGGTTTGAGATCCTCTGATATTTATTTTAAAGCTTTTTATCAAAGCCTGGAGATATCCCATAGCTCAGGGGCAGCAGCAAATCCATAGCATCCTCAAACCATCCCTGGCTACCCAGGTGCTGAGGGTTCTACCTAAGGGCTATGCAAGATGTGGCTCATTCCTCAGGCTTGCAGCTGGGGGCCATGTGGCGACACCCTTTCTGACCAGACTGCTCCTGCACAAGGACTGAGAGCAGTATGCCAGGTGTTACCTCAAGGCCTGGTTCCTGAATAGCCCAGCTGGCTCTGATGAGCAGCAGTACAGGTGTGCCTGGCAGGAGCACACAGTAGGGGGTGGGAATGTGCCTGTCTTTGTGATTCTTCACTCCTCTGGCTGTCACTCCATATATCACAAGGGTGCATGTCCAGGCTACCTGGATGCTGGGCCCCAGTGAGGAGTTAGACTTTCATCTGATTCACTATCCCAAGGAAGGGGTAACCAGGCAGATGTTCTCTGTACTCAGTTAGTTTATGAATCTGGCATAGCAGGGGCAGCAGGAATACAAAAGAGGAACCTGACCAGGCCTGGCTGATTCTGGCTTCCTGGAAGGGTGAAGCTCCAGGTGGCCAGGTGGGGAAGAATGGAGGTTGGATTAGAGGATCACCCTCACACCCCATGACATCTCTGTCACTGCTTTTACTCACTGTGTCTGTCTCCCTCACTGGATTTTGTGTGCACAGATGGCACATCCCAAATCTCATATTTGGGTCTTGACAATTAGCCAAGTGCCTATCAGGAGTAGCTGATCAATAGATGCCTGTTGGATGGCAGACCCAGGCTGAGTACTGAGGTCTGGAAGCAAGAGCATATGGCCCATCCTGGGAAATGAAAGGCTTGGTGTTTTCCTGAGCATCACAAGAACTGCCAGATGCCTGTGTTCTTACAACACAGCCTACATACTCTAGGGATGGATGGCCATTGCCTGTTACTATTATTCCTCATCATAGCTGGTGTCCAGGGTTATGGGACTGAGACAAAAGAGGCAGACAGGTCAAGTTGTTGCTGACTTTGCCATGTTAAGGGGACTTTTGAAAAGGTCCCAGCAAGTAGTGGCCAACACTTTTATTTGGCTCCCTTAGTGTCTGGAGGGATGAGGTTGAAAATGGCGACCTGCCCTGTGGGACAGTAGGGGAAACACTTGGTTCCCATTGGCTCACTAGCGGGAAGATTGGAGCTGTCCATCTCACTTGACAGCTTACACACAGCTGGGTACACAGTCCAGAAGTGACCAGCATCCTCGCTCCTTTCCTCCCTCCTCCTCCAGCCTCTTCCTCTGACTGAGATCTGTCGCTTCTCAGAGCTTTCTCTCAAACTCTTCCTGTGTCCGTTTCCAATTCAGTGTCTCAACATTTCCTCTGCCTGCCACCCAGCCACCTTGCTGCTCTCTCTGCCTTCCTTCTCTTCCAAGGAGGGAGAGCCATACCTCAACTGTTTGCCTGAACATCTGCAATGGCTCCCTCCCTCTCTCAGAGTTCAACCAAGTAGGATTCCACCCAGAGTGCTACACTTGTCCCCTCTCCCTGCCCTGCTTCCTCACAACACACACACACACACACACACACACACACACACACTGCCACGGAGCCAACTGGAGCTCTTGTCAGTGTTGAAGCTAGGCCCTTCTCTACTCTGAGTCTTAGCCAGACAAACATCACAACAGCCCTGTTTGGCGGCTGAGATATAAGCACGGCCTCATCTATTTTTCCTAAGAGCCCACAATCTCCTACATTCTTTATCACAGGGAATTCCATCTCTTCCTCTGAAAAACTCCACTTCCATAGCATCAGACCACCAACAAATAAGCATACAAGAAGCTCCAGTGGCTTCCCACCCAGGGGCAGAGGGGAAAGGAATCAGCTTCCCCCCTGGCCCTCTGGCCAAGAGAGGCCCTTCCTTCCTGACCTGTTGGCACCTTCCTTTTTGTCCCCTGAGAGCTACCCTCAGAAAATAACCACTTTGTCCTCTAGAAACATTTCCCAGGTCCTTTCTCCTTTCCCAGGCAATAGGCCTACTGATACTTCTGGCTTGCTAGTATCCAAAGTGACTTGTGCACTTGCTCCACAGACACCTCCCAGGGTAGAAAGGTATGGGTCTGGAGTGGAGTGGGGCTGGGTCATTCATTCTCCAACTGTGGAGCTGCGCAGCTCCCCCTCCCCCACCGCTGAATAAAAGAGTGAAGAAATGACCACCCATGTCCAGGCAAATGAAGAGCCCCTGGTTTGCAGCCAGGAATAGCCCTGTCCTGCTGCCTTTCTGCACAGACCTGTACCCGGGGCCTGAGACCCCACACACAGTCCTGCCTTAGCATGGATCATGCTCTCAGCTCAAGCTCAGACAAAGTTGGCTCAGCCCTGAGGGTGTAATTCCAGCTGCTCCTAAACCACACACGCAGCATCTGAAGTATGTTCCATGTCATTTGGGACTGTCAGCATTCTGACATCTACCTCGCCTCTGCAACCTCACAGCCTCCGTGGGCTCAGGCTTCCCTGGTTCTCATTTCTGGGGAAGTGAGGGGTGTGGTGCTGTCTACTGGGCTGGCTGAGTCAGGAGAGAGATAAATTAGAGCCCAGATTGGAGAAAAGTGAGTTTGAACTCCCCACCCACCCATTTATCTACTCTGTGTTCCATGCAAGTCACCCAGCAGCACAGCCAATGTCACCTGGAAGATCCTGAGATAATCTAGGCCAGTGATTACCAAGCTCCAAGCCTGTTAGCTAGAGGCATCTGGAAGCCATGTGGCACCCAGTGCTGCCTGTAAGCTGGATACACAGTGTGCCCCACACACCCGTGCCATTGTTACTCAAATGCATGGGGATGTTGCTGTGATGGATAAATATAACCACATTTAAAAGCTTTGCAGTTGTTTTTGCTTTTGTCATAATTTTAAACCCATCAATGGATATTAAAAGCACAACTACTATCATATGGGGTAGTAGAAATGTTGGTTTTCAATCTCCATTCTTAAACTACTACTAGAGGGCAATGCTCTTCTTTATAATTTTGGACACTGAGGTCCAAAAGGGAAAGACTTGGCTGAAGTCTGAAAACAAGTCAAAGCAAAATAAAAAATGAGGCCTAGGCCTCTGACACTCAGAACCTTCTTGCATGCATTCAACAGTCTTCATACAACATCTGATTAGTGTGGGCTGAACTGGGCATCAGAGCCAAAGATGAAGGTCAAAGGTCCTCCCTTACCTTCAGGGGCTGATAGTAGAGTAGGGGGTGTCTATGGATTGAATAGAAAGAGCTGAACAGAGACGATCCTAATCACTAAAAGAAGCTGTAAAAGAACTTATGGGGGAAATGTAAGGTTCCCATTGCACAGCAAGCCCTCAGCTGCCATATGGGGCACCATCCGGAAGTGCTTATCTCTTAAGATGGCTTGGGCACATTCAGTAGAAAACACAGAGTAATTAAAGGTGTAGGGGAATATAGTTTCTCCCTAATAAGAGGTCAGAGGTAAGATAGGTAGGGTTAGGGCTCTGTCTCAACTTTCCCTTGATGTTCTGGGCTATCCTTTTATGAGCAGGCTTCATCTTCTGGCTGACACAAGACAGCAGCACCCAAATCTGCAGCACTTGAGTTTCTAGAACTGGGCTATCACTTCCATGTTTATTTTTCAAGAGAGGAATGCTCCCATCCACTATCCCAAAATATCTCAACTTCCATTGGCAGGTACGGATCACTCTCCCCTCTTGGACAAGTCACAGCGATGAGGAATGAATGACCTGTTAGCTTAGGACCTTCTTACACCTGGGACTGAGGATGGGTCATTTGCTCATAAGGCATGTGAAAGAATAAATAAGGACAAGGAAATACACACTACACACACACACACACACACACACACACACAGGAAAGAGGAAGAGAAACCCTCAGTGATGTCTGCTACTGAGGGCAAAGAGAGAAGACTGAAGACCACACTGAAGTTGACTCAATGGGGAGGCTTTCATGACATGCTTATGATGCTCTGCCTCACCTGCTTGACTCGAAGCTTCTGGGGGCAAGGCCAAGGACAACTATTTGTGAACCTAGGATGGCTCATTGAGGAAGGAAAGACAGCACATGTATTCAGTAGAAAACACCGGCTTCCATTTGAGAAGTATTCTCAATCAGGACAAATGATAATATTCCTGAGAGATTGTCTGGCTGAGTAACTGGAGTAATCACTCTGAGCATCATGAACCCCAGTTCTTCCTATAGAGAATTAGGAGAGGATGACCTTATTCCTTGGCAACACTGACCAAAAAAGCTGAGTCTCTATCGCCTTGTAGAGCCAGAGGGTAAAGGTCTTGGAAAAGGGAGAAGGGGTGGTAGAAAGCTAAGACCTGTGTGTGAGCCAGCCCCAACTATCTTTTTTTTTTTAAAAAATACTTATTTTATGTATACAAGTGCTCTATCTGCATGTGTGCCTGCATACTAGAATAGGGCATCTGACCTCACTAAAGATGGTTGTGAGCCACCATGTGGTTGTTGGGAATTGAACTCAGGACCTCTGGAATTTCAGCCAGTTCTCTTAATGTCTGAGCCATCTCTCCAGCACCCCCCCAACTACCTTTTGAGTGTGTATATGCCTCATCCAGGCTCTGCTTTTGATGACCTCATGTTGGTAGTTTGAAATGCACAACATAGGAGTATTTACACCACAAACATTGGCAAATGCTACAAATCAGGGTGCCCCTGCCAAATATCTAGCTGTTAAATAGTCAGAAACTCACCCCTTGGCAATAAACAGCCATCAAAATAGTCAAGATCAGATGATACTGAGACTTCCCCCATCCAGTTCAGTGGGACTCCAGGGGAAAAGGCCTACAGAGGGGCCTTTGGGACATGGAAGAGTAGACCCCTGTCCTTTATCTTTGGTTCCTCAGGCTCACATTCACAGTTGGAGCATATGTCCTACCTAGGATTAGGTCAGAACTTTAAGTAATGCCTTTAATCCTTTCAGCAGCTCTATTAGTCAGTCTTTAATCCTGTCACTCTTTTATACTAAGTTCTGAAGGAGACATATGACTCCATTGGTTATGTAATTTACCCCATACTAGAAATTTATCTTGGGCACGTGGTTAGTACTATGTGTCCAAGAGTAGTCATTACTGCTGTTTATCACAGAGGAAAGTCAAACCTAATATCCTGTAGTCAGGATGGATCTATTCCTAAGGACATTAGGCAAACATTAAAAAATAAACAAATCAAACAAAAAACTGGTTTTGCCCTGCATAGTAGCACATTCCTTTAATCACAGCATTCATGAGTCAGAGGCTGGCAGATTTCTATGAATCTGAGGCCAGCCTGATCTATATAGTGAGTCTCAGGCTACCTAGTGAGACCATGTTTCAAAAACAAACAAACCAAAAAGAACCCACAACTATTTTTTATTAGTTCTTTGAGAGTTTCATAAGTGTTTTGATCATATCCATCTCTTCCAACTTTTCTAAGCTCTACCCCTGTTTCCTACCCTCCCAACCTTGTACACTTAAAAAAAAAACCCTCAATAATTTGTGCTTCCCAAATATTTTTGGATATGTAGTCTTCCATGGGACAGTTGTCTGTTTATTAGGGGATACCCTCTTAGAGAAAACTGTCTGAACCTCTGCCAGAAGTTAACAACTGCCAGTAGCTCCACAGCCTAGGGTGGAGTAGTATGTCAAACTCCCCTCTCCATGCTGGGGTTTAGTCTGTCTTGGGCTTGCACAGATCTTATGAATAATGCCCAGCCACTGTGAATTCATATGCTCAGTTGCTCGGCTGTGTCTAGAAGGCGCTGTCGTCACCTATTGCCTCTGGCTCTTACACTCTTTCCCCCCTCTTCCTCTATGATCCTCAAGCTTGGAAGAGCCAGGGATGGCATACATGTTCCCTTTAGTGATGAGTATTCTGAAGTCTCTTTTTCTCTGCACATTGGCTAGGTGTGGATCGTTACGTTAATTTTGAGAAGCATTTAATGACATGAGGAAATGTGTCAGGATAAAATGATATGTATCAAAGCCATAAAAAGTATACGCATGGTTGGGAAAATACTCTAAAATAGTGTTATGTTTTATCTCTAGGTGATTTAAATTTTTAATTTGCTTAAGAAATTAAAACTATCAATAGGAGGTTGGGTAAGTAGCTCAATAATACAGCAGTGATGAGGTCCTAGGATTGATGCCCAGCACTGAAAAATAACCTGCCCTCAAACTATGAGCGTGATTCTCCAAACCGTGCTCCTGTAACACACACATTTCACTGCAAACATGTGAATAGTACTACAAAAGATTGTAAAATGTACACACTATGGCAGATACTGAACAAAATGCCTACTTCTGGAAAGAAAACAGTGTGATTATTTCAGTCCACTGGGTATGGTGGCACATTCCTGATGTCCCAGCTACTCCAGCAGCTGGGGCAGGGGAATCCCTTAAGCCTGGGTATATGAGCCAAAGACAAAACGAAGTAAGAAGCAGTAGTTAGAGGGGGAGCTTAGCCCTGTGCTTCAGTATTTGCATATTCTAAATCTGGAGTCACTTTTAGTGTATACCCATTCGAAAGTGGCTTGATTCGGAGCTGGAGTTAAGAGCACATACTGCTCTTGAAGAGGACCTGACCAGTCCCCATGTCAGGCAGGTCACAACAGCCCAAAACTCCAGCTCCAAGACATCTAACACTCTCTTCTGGTCTCTGTGAGTACCTGCACACGAACACACATATACACATTTTTTAAGAGTCTTTCTTAAATGGTTTCTTCCAATTTTCAAAACATAAATATTAAGTATATATGAATTAATCAACTAGAAAAATGTTCATTTCAAAAACTATCTCCAATTTGCAGATGAGAGTGGAGGTTTGTGGAGGTGCAAGGAGCTGCTAGAAAATGGTCCTGACCCCAGACCTAGCCTGGGTAACACCACTAAGTGCATTTGGAGCTTTGACTTTGCAAATTACTGCTTCCCTACAGACTTCCACTTGACCAATCAAGAAACAGAGAACATGTTGATGGAAGTTTCTGTCCTGCCCAGTCCTGTAGCCTTTTAGTCCCAAACAAACAAACAGAGGATTATATTAATTATAAACTGTTTGGCTGATGGCTCAGGCTTCTTATTGGCTAGCTCTCTCTTAATTATTAACCCACTTCTATTAATCTGTGTATCTCCGTGTGGTCTTGGCTTACCAGTGATACTCTTGTTTCCTAAGCAGCTACATGGCATTTCCCTGACTTTGCCTACGACCTTTCTCTATCCCTTTTTTGATTTCCCACCTGGCTAAATCCTGCCTATCTGTTGGCCAAACAGCTTTGTTCATCAGCCAATAAGAGAAACATATATTCACAGCATACAGAAGAATATCCCCCATCAAGAACACCTACGTTTTGAGCCCATTATCTTCTGGCCCCCTGGGTACCTAGAGCCCTGGCTTGCCACTCAAGCACTTCTTCTACCACCAGCCTTCCTTAAGGCAAGAATGGCCTAGACTTCCCCATAAGGATGCGACAAGGCAATCACAAGGCATACAGTTGATTATACATCATCCAGAAGACTAGAGCCTTAGGAAGTGTGCTAAAGCTTGTGTGGTAGAGGGCTCTGCCAGAGGCTAGAGGCAGCATCTGGAACAGCTGTGCCTTTAGAGGAGGCATGCAGTCATTAGCAGAGCTTTGACATGTTCTGGGGCCAATAACTGCGTGTTGACTGCAGGGCCCACAGTGAGCAGCCACTGCTTGGGGTGTAATGAGCATCTTTCCTACAGGGGAGGGGCATGTTCTCTATCCTCCCTGCCCTCCTGCTTGCCTGCACTGCTCTTATGCTGCCTGCTTGTCTGGTTGGCATTAGTGATGCCTGCTTTTCTATTTTTAGACATACTCATAGTCCTAGGACCAGCTGTTACATGCCACTGTGGGTTAGAGATCCTTGAATGGGCTAAGGACCAGCCGGGTGGGGGAAAGAATCCTCTAATCCAGTACTTTGCTGAGGCAAAATTCATTTCCTTTTCTTTTCTTTTCTTTTTTTTTTTTTTTTTTTTTTTTTTTTTTTTTTTTTTTTTTTTTTTTTTTTTTTTTGGTTTTTCGAGACAGGGTTTCTCTGTGTAGCTTTGGAGCCTATCCTGGCACTCGCTCAGGAGACCAGGCTGACCTCGAACTCACAAAGATCTGCCTGCCTCTGCCTCCCAAGTGCTGGCATTTCGTTTTCTCTCTCTAAGACTCTACCAAGAGATTTTTCTGTCTCTTCCCCATCCCCCTCCAAGAAGCTAGGAAGAAAGAAAAGAAAACCAGTCTACCTTCTCCAGGAAGCTTTCCAAACAGAGATAAGTCTCATGACTTTGCCACAGCACCTGTGCTCCCCTCTGTCACGACTGTTGAGGTATGGAATGCTTGCTCAACTCCCTCTCCTGCCTGGGTGCATCCTGAGAACTGAAGATGAGAATTATTCCTCTAGGAAGATCCCCAGTGTCCAACATTGGACCAGCGACAGAAATATGCACGATAAATGCAGGCTAAATACTAACTGAATGAAGAAATTGATGAATGATATAATAGAATATCATGGATTAAAAGGGGCAGGGCAGGACCTCATTGTTTCACAGATAAGGAAACTGGGGGTTAGAGAAAGAACAGAAAAGGTATTATAGGAATCACATTTTACAAGTGACACAATACCAACTTAAGGTAATGAGAAAAGTGAGACAGTGACATGGATTGGCCATCCATCACGACAAGGATAGATGTGGCCTCAAGCACTTGTGAGCCCTATTCATGACCCTTTCAATCTCACAAGCTGCCTTGTTCCAGCTGGGGCCCTGGATGTGAGGTCCTCCCTGTTCCCATCCTATTTCTGCAGAGAAGAGATGAAAGAGCTGCCACTGGGGAGAAAGGCTGTGAGAGGCTCCTAGAGAGACCCACACTCTCCTCTGACTCCTGGGACAGCATTGATACAAGCCTAGGGGGAGACCCAAGGGGACTGTGGAGCCACCATAATTGAAATCCACTAAGGTCCCTAAGATTCTTGGTGTGTTCTGTACTCATTTACACTGTCTATCACAACTCTGTGATGAGGGCGCCATTTCTGCTGCTTTACAGATGGGAAAACATGAAATTCAGAGGATAAACAAAAGTTTCTGAGAATTATGGACTCCAACAGAACACTTAGTACCATCTCCTTTGTGTATAAGTGAAGAAATCTCAGCTTCAAGAGGGTGGGGACATGTCTGGAGTCACAGAGTAGCTCAGTAGGATGGTTCAGGATTGGAAAGAGAATATAGGGACATCTGACCACAGGTGTGTGATAGGCATCTTCAGAGCATCTACCCTGCTTATGATAGTTTTGCTTCTCTTGAAACTATCCACATAACTGTGGGAATAACTGTTATAAACTCTCTCCTCTCTCTCTCTCTCTCTCTCTCTCTCTCTCTCTCTCTCTCCTCTCTCTCTCTCTCTCTCTCTCTCTCTCTCTCTCTTCTCTCTCTCTGTGTGTGTGTGTGTGTGTGTGTGTGTGTGTGTGTGTGTGTGACTGCCTGCACCACAACTAAGTCCGAGTATCAGATAGAGAGAATGCCCCTCACCTTTATTGTGGAGCAGCGTTATATACAAAAAACCCAGGTGAAATAGTTCACAACATGCTAGTGGGGTGAGGTCAGGAAAACAGGAGGTACCTGTGGTTATGCTGGGTCCCAACGTGTGTGTGTGTGTGTGTGTGTGTGTGTATGCATGAGAGTATATAGATAGGTCCAGGCTGTAAGTCAAGAAAGAACCTCCCAGAGACAAACCATAGGGAGCCATAGAGCCTTGCTGTGTTGGCCACTCTCTACCCCAGTTCATTCATTCTAGTCCTTTAGTCCCATGGGGCCATCAGAAGCCTGGAGGCTTCAAAGCCACCAGTGCTGGGCCACAAGAATCAGTCTAATTTTCTGTAAAACAGTGTCCTCATTTGACCCTGATAATCTCTGCAAGTTTGCATTTACACTTAGGGTGGTTAAGTGCCCTACCCACTACTGTTCCCATACTCCAGGTGAAGGGAGACAGGATGTTAAAGATTTCACGAGAGAAAGGCAGCTGCCAGCTCCAACAACTGTTCCATTTGCTCCTCCCAACAATCAGAGGCACTAGCTTCCCTGGCTCTGGCCCCAAGGTAGCTTGCTCCAGGAGTAGTCCTGCCTGGAGGTGGCAGAGTGGGCAGCTTACCCTTTTAGCAAATGCATCCTTGGCACTGAGTTCTGCCACTCTTAAAGAGGCTGCAGGGGCAACCTGAGCTTCTCCAACACATTTCCTCTCAAAGCCTCATGGTTCTAAGCCCTAACCACTCTCAGCTCCAGGCCTCTCACACACAGCTGTCCAGGGCAACTTGCACAGTGTGCCTGACCACAGTCAGATCACTCTCACTGCACCTGCTACCTCTGCTCAGTGTTGGTCACAAGTGCAGTTACCTAGTCTTGTAGATGACTTCCAATATCTGCTTTGCCTGTGGACTCTATTCCTATTGATACCCACATTGTTCTACAGCCAATGTTTCCTTGTAGCCTGCTCCCAGGACCCTCTCTGTCATTGTTGCCCCTAAGGAAGCAGGCCAAATGCATCCTAAAGTCCTAGCATCCTAGAGTTCAGAGGAGACACCAACTTCTGAGACAGGTTGTAAATTCTGAGCTCAAGGATGGGAAAAGTGGTGAGGAACATAAAGATTTATCCTATCCATGTCAATTCTTGAGGCCTGTGGGTTCTGGCTTACACACACACACACACACACACACACACACACACACACACACACACCATAACAAATACATAGTTCAAGGCTGCTTGGAC